>NW_024870818.1:0-600000 GCF_019054845.1 Dipodomys spectabilis
TGTGTGCTACCTACTCTGATTTTCTGGTGGTTAATCAGAGATCAGAGTCTCATGGACTTTCCTGTCGTGTCTGGCTTTGAATCACCATCCTTAGATCTCAGTCTGCTGAGTAGCTAGGATTACAGGTGTGAGCCACCAGCATCTGGCTTTTGTGCCTTTATTTTGTATTCATGTTCCTTTGTATTTTTCTGTTAAATGCAAATCTGTGCATTTGTGTGTGTGTGTGTGTGTGTGTACTGGGATTTGAACTCAGAGTTTTGGGCTTGCTAGGCAAGCTGAGCCAGACCTCCTGTCCTTTTTTGCTTTCATTATTTTAAAATATGGTCTTGATTTTTGCCCAGCTTGGCCTGAACAATAATATTTCTATTTATACATTATATGTAGCTGGAATGACTGTCTTGTACCAATGTATTGAACTTTTATTGGTTGAGAAGAGGTCTTTAGAACTTTTGTGCCCAGGTTGGCCTGGAAACAGGATCTTCTTTATTTCAGCCTCCTACGTAGTTAGGATTACGTGTGTGAGTCACTATGTCTTGTTCAATCTGTATTTTAAATGAACCATTTTATCTAATTGAATGAAAAGATCTTAAATAGTACTCTGCTTTTCTTTGTTTTATTAATAAGTTTTTTATTGTGAAAATACCATACGGAGGGGTTACAATTACATGAACAAGGTAATGAGTACATTTCTTATCAAGCATTGTTGCCTCTTCCTTTGTTTCCCCTTACCATCCCTGCCCTCCCATCTGCCCCCCCCCATGCCAAAGTTGTAAAGTTCGTTTTTCGACATAACATCTTATACATCTCATTGTTGCAATGAGTCCACCTGTATCCCTAGTTAAGCAATTTGTTTTTTCCTTTCCCCTCCCCAAATTATACCAACATTGAATACAGTGAAAACAGGGGTTATACCGTGGGGGAGGGACATACAAAGCAACAAAAAAGATCACCTTATAAATATGTTAGAAACAATAGCGAGAAAGAAAAACTACTTGAGTCCTTACCTTGGGGTTCATTTCACCTAATGTGCTTTTCTTGATATAAATAATTCCACCTAGCAATTTCATTTGCACATGCAAAAGTGTCACAGTTTTCCTTTTACCATTTTATAAACATTTTTTTCATAACACTGGAACAGATTCAGGAATCAGCTGTTCAATGCATTTTCACCTGTAAGTAGCAGTCAGTCCAGGTTATATCCTTGCTGTAAAGAAAGCTAAGACACCATGAATACGCTGCATGGGTATTAGGTTAAAACAAAGGCTTCGTTAAAGTTTGGATGGAGTCTGTCTGTTTTCTCCTCTTTTTAGTTTCCTGAAGAGTGGAAAATGAACTAGGATTTATATTTCTCTCAGCTGATACATTTGTCAAGTTCTTTCTTTCTTTCTTTCTTTCTTTCTTTCTTTCTTTCTTTCTTTCTTTCTTTCTTTCTTTCTTTCTTTCTCTCTCTCTCTCTCTCCTTTCTTTCTTTCTCTCCCTCTTTCTTTCCTTCCTTCCTTCTTTCCTCCATCCTTCACTCCTCTCCTTCTCTCCCTCCCTCCCTCCCTCCCCTCCCTCCCTCCCTCCCTCCCTCCCTCCCTTCCTTCCTTTTCCCTTTTTGTTGATAATGGGGATTAAACTCAGGGCCTAGGCACTGTCCCTGAGCTCTTTTGCTCAAGGCTAGTGCTCTACCACTTGAGCCACAGCACCACTTCCAGCTTTTTCTAACTAGTTAATTGGAGAGAAGAGTCTCATGGACTTTCCTGCCCAGTCTGGCTTTGAACTGTGATGTTCAGATCTTAGTCTCCTGAATAGCTAGGATTACAAGCCATGTGCCACCAGCACCCAGCCATATTTGTCCAGTTCTGACTTATTTTCCCAAGACAGGCCATCTCACTTGCATCTTCATGGGATCTAGAAATGAGACATTCTATTCAATGTAGCAGCCAAATACTAATACACTAAGCCAAGGGGGTGGTTGAATGGTGTGGACATGCTTCCTGCTGGCTTGAAAAATGCAAGTACCTTCTGCTAGATAAATCAGTGTGTGGTGGCTTCAAATCAGATGCTTTCATTCCAAAGTGGCTGGACCTCATTTTAGATCTATCAGGGAGAGAGAAAATCTAGAGGACTGGAGAAAATCCAAACCAGTTCATCAACCTTAATGTTTTCAAGAATGTTTATTTTGCTACAGTGTTTAGTAAAGAGTTTAAGTCTGTCTTGCTGAGGGATGAAAAGCAGAGCTATTTTAGGATGAGTGACTTCACAAACTTCAGTACATGGACCTAATTAAGGAGAGACCTCAAGGAAGGTGTGCCTCTGGGGTATTTATTACAAGACCAGACTCTTATGAAATTAAATAAATCCTTCTCTTTGCAAGAAACATCCCATTTTCAGCCTTGTATGAGTGACATCTTGGCTTGTGTGAATGGAGCTCAGCCTTTGCATTTGTAGCCCCGAACTGGCCACCGTTGTTTCAGGATTGCTTGTGCATAGCAAAAGTCTGTTTGAGATGAGTACAAAAACGCAAATGAGAACTGCAACAAGCTAGTAACATAGATCAGTAATAACAGTGATTTAGTCATGAATTTTTTACTTCTCGTGCAGTGGACGTCCAGAAACTAGCCATCTAGGCTAACAGGGAGATTCTGTGGGATCATCAAGGTTCCACCAAATTCTTTTCACCTTGTTTGCTTCTTCGCAGCACATGGCTTCCATCCCTATGGTCCCTACGACTGCTAGAATTCTAGTCATCATCACTTCTATATCCAGAAATGGAGGAGGGAAGGGAATGAAGATTGAGAGGAGAGATGGCAGCTCTCTTAAGGAAGTTTCCCAAGCAATATCCTCAATACTTTCCAGTTGCATGACTTGATTGTCCTGGCCTATGAGGAAATACTTTAGCTGGGCGTCTGCAATGGGGCTCTTTTACTAAAGCAGACAGGAGTGTAGATGGTCTGAGAAGTCAGATGATTGCCGCAACAGTTTCATGGGCCTGAGTGAAGTTACTAAGGACAAGCCTGCCTGGTCTCAGAGCCTGTCCAGGCAGCTTTAGTAACCTTTCTCTATATATTTCAAGATTCTCAGCATTCTGTCTGATACAGGTAACATGAAAGATTCATTCACCAATAAAACAGATCCCAGAAAAGTTAACCACTTTGCTGTACGATACAAAGCAATACAAAAATGCATTAGTAATTAGTACTGGATGCTAGGAGTGGACTTCAAGGTACAAGCAAAATTTGAAATAGTCTCATTTGTGTAACCATTTTACCAAGGATGATAGAACATACACATGTTTAATACTTATTTTTCCTAAGCACAGGAACTTCCCTAGTAATAATAACCTTTTACTGTGCACTTAACAGGAACCACAAATTATCCAGCATTGATATCTAACTTTCATATGATCTTGCCTTGGTATACTAATCAATGTTTTAGGTCTAAGGAAACAGGAAATCAGAGATGTTAGATCACTTCCTTAAATGACACAACTAATACGAAAGAAGGGATTGAGACTCACACTCTGACCCCAAATCTATGCCCCTTTTTCTGTTAAATTATATTGGTGGTCAATTCCACCTAGATAAGACATTTAGAGTCTGTAGAAAAAGAAATTTAACTGGCTTGTCCTCATGATCACAAATGGCACTGACCATGGCATGAAGTTCCTCAGCTCCATTGCTCACTGGCCATTATGCCTGGATCCTAAGCCCATGAATGGGTGTTTAGTCACAAATGCTTATTTCTTTCTTCTCATTGGGTCCCATTGTGGGTCACTCTCCTTTCCAAGCCCCATTCCTGAGTGGGGAAAGGCATCATAAAAGCGATCAGTATATTCTCATATTTTTTTCCTTGATGTAAAACGATGAAGTCATGGCATATGGTCAGATTGCTAGCACTGTTAATAATAAACCTCACATAATTAAGCACTGATTTATTCCTTTATATAAGTGAAACAAATTGCTTTAACTGCCTCTGCTTGAGACCATCCAGTCAGATGGATTATGTATAGGAAGCTGAAACTAAAAATTATGGGCGCTCATATTTCATTGTGGTGGAGGTTTATTGGAGGTACAATTAGAATCCTAACTAAATGTGTCCTGTATTCTCTTTGATGGAGAGATCAGATATTAATCAGGGGAAATGACTAATTCTCAATACATCTGCTCTCTGAGCTCTACTGTTCGTACTTGAGGTTCAAAACCTAGAAACAAGTTAAAAAAATTGATCAGAGCTTATAATAGCAATAATCACCTTGAAATTGGTTGTTACTCCAGTTAATGATCTGAGTCATACAGCATGAGCCTCCTTCTGTGTCCCTCAGGCCTCTAACTAACAAGCAGAGTTAACCACTGGTTAATTTTTAAAGAAAGATCACTTTAGGGGATTGAACTGAGGGAAAAGAAAGAGGCTGGATATTTTCACTTCAGGGTTCTGTGCCAGAAGGCCCTATCGGTTTGACCAGCCATATCCCGTCTCAGCCCTCAAAGTTTTATCCTTCCTCCTAGAACTGAGGCTGAAGTGACCCACTGACCATGGGCTCCTTCTCTGTCATTCGGGGACTTGCTGCTCAAAGAGAGCTCTGGGAACTTATTAGTAACAGAGACTGTCAAACCCCATACCAGGCCCATGTGGTCAATTTACTGTTATTAAGATCCTGTGTTAATGAAGCTACAAGCAGGGTGACTTCCCTTATTCTGAGCCCTCGCTTGTAAAAAAAATTTGGACCTTATCTCAGAGGTTTCTTGGAGGTACTTGTACATTCACACCAAATTCTTGGCTTCTAATCCAGACTAAGTCCCAATAGAGCAGTGTACACTAAAGCACTGCATTTGATCATGACTTGGTGGGGACAGAGCCTTAATCAATAGGTTTTTTTTGGGGGGAGGTCTGGTCGTGGGGCCTGAACTCTGGGCCTGGGCGCTGTCCCTCAGCTCTTCAGCTCAAGGCTAGCGCTGTACCACTTGAGCCACAACACCACTTCTGGCTTTTTTTTCTTTTTGCTTATGTGGTGCTGAGGAATCGAACCCAGAGCCTCAGGCATGTAAGGCAAGCACTCTACCACTGAGCCACCTTCCCAGCCTCAATAGGTTTTTAAAAAATTATTTCTCACTGGGTGCTAATGTCTCACACTTGTAATCCTAGCTACTCAAGAGGCTGAAATCTGAGGATCATCGTTCAATGCCAGCTGGGGCAGAAAAGTCTGTGAAATGCTTATCTTTAGTTAACCAGCAGAATTATGGCTTAAATGGTAGATCACCAGTCTTGAGTTAAAATTTAAAAAATTTAATGGATAGTTCCCAGGCCTTGAATTCAAACCATTGTACGGGCACACAGACACAGAAAGACAGACAGACAGACAGACAGACAGACAGATGTGTATGGAATATGCATGCATGCGTATGCACACACACAATTATTCTCTTCTTTCAAGGAGGAGTTTGGAGACAGACTTGAAGTTGCAAAGCAGCCTAGGGTGGGTAAGACCAGTGCTAAAATTTGTACTGCTACTGGGTAAGAGACCCACCCCCCCAGAACAATGCTGTTCTGTGCAATGTTCCACATGTTAAAGCTTGGATTAGACCACTTACTCTTACTCTAAATGCCACTGTTCAATGTCTGAAGAAAAACATTCCCTTTCACAGAGCCTGCAGACTTCCCTAGACCCCAAGCCAACCCTTTCCAAGTGAGCAGGGTTTAGTTCTATGCTCCACTTCAGGTCTAATGAGCTGGTGTTTTATTTCGTTGCTCTGTTTCCTTTACTAACTGTCCACAGCAAAAGATTTCCTCAAAAGCTTAATGTAACCCGAATAACAGACTGCTGTGTTTTATTGATGTGCCACTGTTTTGGAACTGTGGGGCTACTATATGGGGCGGGGGTTGTGGGGTTTAGGGAGCCACCGAGGATTCTGGGAATGACATCATGGGTTAGAGAGGTTAGAGAGGAAAATGATTCTCCTGCAGAGTGGAGTCTGTAGAGACGTCTAGGAGGAAAAATTGGACATATTCTGGATTAAGCAGAGTACCATATTAGGGAATTCAAAGCCAGCTGGGCCAGTCCACTTCCTTGCTTAGGCCCTCACAGCTAGCCAGACTGTGAATCAGACAGAATGGAAAGCATGACATACAGGGAAACTTCCCAGAAGTTTATTGCCACACTGCTCTGCATGGAATCCTGTCCTGGGCTCTTACTTCCTCTGTGGTTTTGGTAGCATCTGGGTTGACTGAATGGACATGCCACCCTCCTTTCAGATGTATTGAAATTTTTTACTCCTGAGAAGGTAGCCCCTGAATGACCCTTTATTTCACTCCCTAGAAAGTGCGTTCCAGTTTACAATTTGTTCATTCTGATCAGGCTGATCTTGTGATTCTATTACTTTTCATCTATAGAGTCTCCTTTCAAAATTTCAAGTTGCAAATTTTTAAAAAAGGGTTCTTTTTAGTACAATTGTTTAGAAATTCAGCCATTTAACACAAGCCTATTTTATGTTGACTAGTCTATGAAATTCCATTTCATTTAGGTGTGCAAATTTCCAGTTATTCAAGTCTAGAGATTGGCAGATGGTCATGTGAGGCTAGAGATAAGAAAAGCCTGGAAGTCCACTTAACAGAGACCATTCAAGGCCGCAAAACGAATTGGTGGCATAATTAGAATCCTATCTTTTCAAGGACTTGGTTTTCACTATTAGAAAACTAAATACATACTTTGTAGGTGAAGTAGCCCTTTGTTTAAGTGTTTGCCATAAGTCCTATTGTCATTTGTCTATTGACTCCTCTCTTCCCCGTTCAGAAATTTAAAAATGTTTCCATGGCTGCGGAGGTAGCTTGGAATGGAGCACTGACATCGTATGCACAAAGTCCTGGGTTTTGATTCCCAAAATAGCAAAAATAAATAAATAAGTAAACAAATAATCAAATCAATAAATCAAATACAAATGACAAAATGTATTGCTGGTTTTTCCTTTGTGATCCCTATATCTGAATTTACCTTTTTCAGAAATATTTTTTCTTTTATTTATTCATTTTCTACATAAGATTATTCTGTAGGATTGTTTGTATCAAGTTCCCTCTCCCATGGTTCTCTTGGGATTGGCTCCAGTCTTGTTGCCTTATAGTCTAGTACTTCTAGAACCAACATTAGCTTGATATAAAAAGGAAGGCATATAATAAGGCAATAAAGTCCCAAATAGTTCAGGTCTAACGAGCCCCTCCTTAGGTACAGACATCAACCCCCTTTTGTGCAATGGCTTTTTTTTTCTTTCTCTTCAGCACCTATCTGAGGGCTGAAAAGTTGGAAACAAACTTTTGCTGAAATGAGCACTGCAGACCATATGTCATAAGCCCTCTCTATATAAGGGCATCTGATTGGTCAGTAAAAAGAAGAGAAATCTGCTGACTCCTACCAAGGAGAATTTACTGCAGGCTTGTGTGCTGAACCTTAACTAATGATCCCTAAGAAGAATGACTTTCAACCCCAGTAACTAATTAAACACTTCCAGACAGAGACTTATCCATGCTGCATGATATTGCTAAAGTAACTGGTGCTCTTCCTCAGCTCTGCAGGGGTTTCCACAAAAATTGGAAGATGCCTGGATGCTTCTGTTGTTGATCGGCCCGTGAGCCATGTTGCTGGTGTGGCTGCTGATTCCATCCAAGTACTTTGATGTGACCCTGTAGACTGTCCTCTGGAAGCTGACAGTCAGGCCTTCTTGAGCCTCCCCCAGGATCTCTTTCCCAGCAGAGTTATGAAAAAGGAAACCCTGTTGGCCTCTTTTAGTACAGAGGAGCCTTTGCTCTGAGCTGTGATTAAGGAAGCTGTGCAACTTGAGATGGTGAATTTTCCCATTGTTTCTGTCTGGTGAAGGACCCCCTGCCCTGAGGTATTTTGAATTAAGTAATGAGATCTTGAAAATGCTCATAATTGCTACAATATATTGGAGAACTTGTTATTCAGGATTCAGTTCTCTTTGAAATATTGCAAACACTAAATACACATTCCCTGAATATGTATGAATTGCAATGGCAAGTCTATTAGGGTCAGCTTTCTGTGTGGCTATAAGACCTGGTTAGGGACCACAGGAGTGCTCTGAAGCATACAGTTTTTATTCTAATTATAGGATTGTGGCTTATCCTCTATTGTATAGTAACTATACAACAGAGGCTGACTATGAATTTGCTACGTACTTTTTTTTTTTTTTTGGTTGGTCCTGGGGCTTGAACTCTGGGCCTGGGCGCTGTCCCTGAGCTCTGTAGCTCAAGGCAAGTGCTCTACAACTTGAGCTACAGCACCACTTCCAGTTTTCTGGTGGTTAATTGGAGATAAGAGTCTCAAGGACTTTCTTGCCTGGGCTGGTTTTGAACTGCAATTCTTAGCTCTCAATCTCCTGAATAGCTAGGTATTATAGGTGTGAGCCACTGGTACCCAGCTCATACTTTTTTTGTATATACTTTTAACAACAGATGAGGGTTGTTAATTACTTAAGTGAGTGAAGATTGGGCTTTGAGAATGGACTGTATGAGTTTAAGTCTGGTTTTCAACTTGGTATCTTCATGAGTTGGGACAAGTGCCTTAACCTCTCCAAGTTTTTTTTTTCTCATTTGTAAAATAGAAAAATGAAAAATACAGGTCCCAATTGCTTAATCTGGATTAGTTGAGGCAGATTGTATTTTGTGCTCATTTTAGAAAAACAAACTAGTATTTGTATCTGAATCTTGGATTTCCTTGAAAGGGTAAAATCTGGTTAATGTCCTATAACTTAGTAATACATACATTTATATGTGTGTGCTTGTATGTAAATATACATATATACATGCATGTGTACATACATATATATGTGCATATATATACACACATGCACAGCAAAAGAGGTAACTATTCCTACTAAATAAAGATGAGGAATAGAATAGACCCATAGCAATTAAAATTTAGGTCAGATTTTATTATTTTAAGCATATCTAGGTGGTTTTCAGGAAGGATTTTTTTAAGTAAAGGATAGTGAATGTGTATTTATTCATAAAGTTATTATTCTTCTGTACAGCATGCATAAAGAACATCTCTCAGTGACACCAGCATACTAACTGCTCAATAAATATCAACTGGCATGGAAACTTTCAACCTGGTGCCAAGCCTACTTCCTAGTATCTTTGCTGGCTATTTCATTTCTGAGTTAGCTTGTACCAATGCTTTATTTCCATATGTATCCATGGAAAACTTTTACCAGTATTGTTTCCTAAAATTCTTCTTCATCTAATGAACCTTATGCAGTGACAAAAATGTCCTAGATCTGTGCTGTCCAGTGGTAGCCATTAGCCATCTGTGACGATTAGGCTCTTGAAATGTGGCCAGTTTAATTGGGAAACTGAAATTTTGATTTTATTTAATTGTAGTTAATTAAAATGTTGATCTAAATAACTTCATGGGGCTAGTGGATATTGTATGTTGTAAGTACAGGTCTAGGCAGACTGTGACAAGTTTGTGCCTTCTAGATACAAAAATGCATTATTCTTAAATCGGTGAGGAACTGTTCCCTCACTTGTTCATTTACCAAGTGTTTTATGAATGTCTACTGTGTGAAAGACTGTGGTAGGCACAGAGAACAAGGCTCTATTAGTTAACCTTCCATCACTGGGACCAAATACCTGAGAGAATCAATGTGAAAGGAGGAAAGGTTTGTCTTGCTTCAGTTTCCACAGTCACTTGGCTCCCTTGTGGTGACAAGAGAACATTGTGCCAGGGAGCCTGTAGTGGAGCAAAGATGTTCACTGCAAGGTAGAAAGAAGCAGATAGAGATCAAGGAAAGGGTCTAGGGACAATACACAACCTTCAAAGGCATGGCCCAGTGACCTACATCTTCCAAGAAAACCCAACCTTTTAGTTACCCAGGCAGCTATGAATTCATCAATGGATTAATCAGCCAATGAGCTAAACTTCCTCCTGATCCAATCACTTGTCCAGACCACCATCAGCTAGAACACCAAGCCTTCAAAAAATAATTTGAGGAGGAAAAGATATTCAAACCACTACAAAGGTTCTTGCATCCAATGGATACACATAAACACTTAAAGCATAAATTTTAAGTATGTATTTAAAAGCATAAGTATGGCGTGATGAATGCAATAATAGGGATATTGGATTGCTGCAGGAACACAGGGAAGAGACACCCATCAACCTAGAGAGGGGCAGAAAAATTCTCCCTGCTGAGGAAGCACCTCGTTTCCCGTGTAAGCAGCAGGAATTAGCCAGGAATCTTGGGCTCCGTGCATGAAGGAAGGATAGCCTAGCATAAGAAAAGACAAGGAAATGGGAAATTGCTTGGTGTTCTAGGCAGCTATCAGCTATTGATATGGCTGAAATGGCTGGGGTTGAGGAGAGTGTGGATGGTGAGCAGAACAGGACAGGCTGTGTGTGCTACTGTGTGTGACTACTGAGCTCCTGGGGACATCCCGGGAGCCTTAGCAGTCCTGAGAATTGAGGATCCAGTCGGCACTGAGTGAAGAACTTACTTGATGTATTTCAAGATGGAAACGATTTCCCGTGGGAGACTGGTATCTATATAAGGATTGGAATTCTAGAGAGCAAAAGTGAGGTCACATTCAAGAAACTCGGTTCAGGAATTGCTGAGGACTGCTGTGTATTGTCTTGGCTGCCTTCAGCTTTGGAAACCATGGGGAAAAAAGTCCGCATCTATTACCTTCCAATACCAATGTCTTCCAGCACCAATGTCTAATACCTGTGCCTGCGGCAGCTGGAAAATAAGTTTCGGTCCCTTCTCTTCTGACTTTTAAGTCATTTGCCAACTTCTTTCAGTGGTCAGAATTAGCAAGGGAAGCTGGGGACTACAGTTCCCAGGCCCTCTGCTCTTGAGTGAGTTTAAGATGTAACCATTTTCATAAGTGCCTCCAACTACTAATAGTATCTATATAGGTAAGCTCACCACAGAATTTATCATCCAACTCAGATCCATTATGAAAAGGAAAGGGATTCTAAAATGAATTAATAGATGTTAATTGATTTAAAAAAAGAAGTATAACCTAGGTCTGTCCTAAGCAAATGGAAATGGATGGTCGCCCCAGATAAGGTTATCATTTAAAAATGTTTATTTTTTTTAAGTATGGAGAAAATTGAAAAGACAGAAAGAAAGCTGAGCAAGAAGGTACATTATACTAGTTTTGTCTATACTTGTGCTTAATATTTTCAGAGTGAAAGTTCACTAAAGAACAATAGTACCTGAATTTTTGTGTAGGTGGTGAGTGGTGTGTGTGTGTGTGTGTGTGTGTGTGTGTGTGTGTGTGTGTGTGTGTGTGTGTGTGTGTGTACCAGTTCTGAGTATTGAATTCAGGGCTTATGTGCTGTTTCTGAGCTTTTTTGTTCAAGGATTGTGTTTAGCCACTTGAGCCACAGCTCTACTTCTGGCTTTTTTGGGGCGGTGCTTAATTGGGAATAAGAGTTCTATGGAGTTTCCTGCCCAGGATGGCTTTAAACTTCAGTCCTCGGATCTCAGCCTTCTGAATAGCTAGGTCTAAAGGCCTGAACTACTACTGATGCCTGGAGTAGTACCTGAAATTTTGATTAATGTACATATATATGCAGCCGCTTGCAACTTAGATTGAAAGAGTAAATTGTTCAGGACTCAAGGCCTCTGATAACATTTTGGCTGGGTAAGCTAAAACCAGATGGAAAAGAGACATGGTTACAAAAATATCTTTCCTCTGTCCCCCATTCCTCCAACCTTTCTTGTTTTGATAACCTTTCCATAACACTGGAGAAAGGATTTTCAAAAGGGACCTGGTCAGGAATTAACAACCAATTGGACTATTGTGAGATGCAACCAATAAAGGCTCACCTTCCATAGCATGTAGTTATAGTAAGGGCAACCAATCAGAGTATAACCCAGGATATAAGGACCTCTAAGTTCAGAGCCATCGACTGAGAGCTACAAAAGAACACACAAAGGACACACAGAGACAGAGAGAACACACAACCGCTAGCCTACGAGCAAGATGTTTCTTTTCTGAATGAAGTTATCTGCTCCCATTATCCATTATCCTGGACTTCATTCATCAAATTGCTGAGATATGAACCTGAGAAGTTTACAGCAGCAGAGATGCAACAGTGTCAGGCATTATTTGCAGCTGAGCTGTAAAACTAAGTGTGTGGTGGCTGTTACAGGGTTGCAATCTTAGTGATCTCTGGTAGCTGTGGAGCCAGAAGAGCTGTGATGCCAGATGGGCAACGTGGGCTCCACCCATCTTGAGCAGCAGCAGAAAATTCCAGAAAAAATATGTGGGGTTGGGGATTTAGCTCCGTGGAAGAGCACTTGCCTGGCAAATGAAAGGCCCTGAGTTTGGTCCTTAGTTTTGGAAGAAAAAAAAATTGTCACATGACCTTTAAGGACTCGTTAGATTTAAATATTGTTACCAGAAAGGGGAGAGGGGCTTTGGGTTTGGGTTTTGGGGGCTACTGGACATCACACTTCCATTTTGTTTATTATTGGCCGGTATGTCTTTTTAGGGATCTTTGATCATTATTCTAGGTGCTAGAACGGCAGCAGACTTATTCCCTGGGATGTTTGGCACAGACTTTGACATCTAGAAAGCACTCAGTAAAGACTTACTCAGTCAACAGGAGAGGGATAACTCTGTGTTCTTTCATTGCAGGAAGTGAATCTAAACTCCGATCACAGCTGGCCAGGCAGGGAAAAGTCTGGAACGATCGCTATCTACGTGTCATGGACTGTGGTTGATTTTGGAACCCAAAATTGCTGATTGCATCATACTCATTTGATTCTGTAGTTTATCCAGTCAAGCTCTGAAGTCTGCTTTTGAAAAAAAAATAAATTTATGATGAGTTCAGTAGAGCCCCGGTGCTCGCTTCTCCAGCATGGGAGCAGATGTGTGTTTGGAGCCTGCTGGTTTGGGGGACCCTCCAAGCATCTGAAGAAACTGCGTGTGAAATGAGCAGGGACTGTTGGCTCCTCTTCTCAAGGATGCTTTGTGATCTAAGAGGTGTTTTCTGTTTTCAACAATGTGCTGCAGAATGGTCTGTAACAGTCGGTTGCAATTTTCTCTCCAAATCTCCTACATTTCTGCCAATAGTGAATTAGACTGTCATTAGCTTCACAGATGTGGTTTGATCTGCATATGGCTTGTCTCCTGGCAGGGAGGTATCTGAACCATTGATGCTGATTTGGTAAACCTGGAGGATAAAACACAACACAGAGGATGGATAAAGGTCAAGAAGGCTGGGTCCCCAGGTTCAAGTCCCATCTCTGTTGTTAATTAACGGTTTGTCATCTTGGGAGAAGCACTGGTGTTTCCTTTTATCCTAGTTTTCTAATTTGTAGAAGGAGATTATTGAAGGGTTTTTAAGTTCCTTTTGGAACCTTGGATGCTGATCAGGATAACTCTCCAGGTTCAGGAATAGATGTTGTCTTGCTCTTGGGAATCTTGGATTTCTAAATTTGCAATCTATGGTGAATATCAGAAATAATCATTGTTTCCAGTTGATTACTAGCTCAATAGCCCAACTCTACTGCCTGTAAAAGGATAAAATAGCCTGGTGCCAGTGGATCATGCCTCTAATACTAGCTATTTAGGAGGCTAGTATCTGAGGATTGTGGTTCAAAGCCAACCCTGGGCAGAAAAATCTCTGAAATGCCTATATTCAATAAACTACTCAGAAAAAGCTGGAAGTAGCACTGTGGCTCAATGGTAGAGTACTAGCCTTGGGCACAAAATGGTTCAGGCCAACAAAAACAAAAGCCCTGAGTTCAAGCCGCAGGACCAGCCAAAAAAAAAGATATAATAGGTGTCTGAGTTTAATGATGTATGTTTTTTGGGCATCCCTGCCCTCTGAAGGCTAAATTGTTTAACATAAGAAAGTTAAACATTGTACATCAGCATTTCTGAGCTCCACTACAATCTCACTGAATAAGCATCATCTAGCAGATGTCAACTGTTGACATAAACATTCTTATCAGTTATATGATGGTTTGTATATACATATACATGTATATGTGTATATGTCATGTACATATACCGATATTCTGATGTGTGTGTGTGTGTGTGTGTGTGTGTGTGTGTGTGTGTGTGTATGTGTGTCTGAAGGGTTACCTGCTTGCTTGGATTTATTGCTCATAGGTGTCACTCTACCATTTAAGTCATGCCCCCAATCTGGTTTTTTGCTAGTTAATTGAAGAAGGGATCTTAGCTTGAAGAAAGGATCTGGGCTGACTTGAAACCTTCATTCTCCAGATCTCAGTCTCTTAAGTAGCTAGAAGTATAGGTATGAGCTTCTGTCGCCCAGCCTGACTGGTCTTTTTTTCATATTTTATATGAAATAAAATTCCTATTTTATATATAGGGTGAACTTTTTCTCATATCTCTGAGGATATCAATTATAATTCTATTTCACTTTTCTTCTCCTTATATTATTTGCTTCTTTGAGTGCTTGTCATTCACTTCATTTGTATAGACTGTGTTTTTTCCTTTAGACACTTTCTTTATTCTGATGATTTTAGTGTCCCTTCTTATTTAGTGATGAGTCAATTTAGCGATGAGTGTTTGGTGGTTATTACATTTCACTGTAGGTGATGGGTCTTGCCATTTTGTTGGGGGAGGTGCCAGTTGTGCTTGGATGTGTTAGTCATATATGTGAATAAGTCTCTGGAGAAGAATTCATCAGTGTTCTTTTAGAGGTAATAGCGGTGGGGTGGTGACCTGGATTCTTACAGGAGTGTGGTGGAGAAAACCTTCATTCATAGACTCCAAGTCTGTATTCTCTCTGCAATTTTTTTTTCTCAGAGGTTGAGAAGGGATAGTTATCTGGATGCAAAGGATTATGGGAAAGACATTTGAGTCTAATTCTGTATTCAAAGACCACTGCTTATTTTATTTTAAAAAATTTATTTTTATTGTAAAGGTGCTGTACAGAGGGGTTACAGTTACATAGGTCAAGTAATGAGTACATTTTTTTGAACTTCAGCATAAAAGTTCTTTTCTTACCTCTGCAGCTCAAATTGTTTGAACTATTCTGATAAGGAAAATGGTCAATCTGACCTAACTATGATGGTAGAGCTATATAAGTCATCCAAATGTAAAGGCATATCACATTTATTTCACTGATAAAATTTAAGATTTACTAGAGAGCTAGTAACCAATTGTAATTGTTTTCTTTGATACTGTAATCATCCTAAAGCTATTGAAATTAATAACTTAGTAGGGCTGACCCAGCTTTACCTCTTTGCTCACTGCCTGCGTTTATTTCTTTCAATGTGCAAATGAGATTCACCTTTCCTAGGCTCTCTAGTATTTTCCCTTCCTCTGGTCCTCTTGCCCAAATTCCTTGACATAGTCTGTCTCTTGCAAGAAAAGTATATTAAATAATTAAATGTGCCTCAGTTGTATTTCACATTACTCTTTCTCCTCCATGAGCCTTTAGAGTTCCGATTTTCCAGAATTCATCACTATTTTCTAAAATTTTGCTGACATTTCCACTGTTGTATTTTGACTTCCCCTTTTCCCCCACCAGTTTATTCCTTTACTACATTTTTAGCCCGAAATGTAGAAGGTAGAGAAATAAATGCATATGTTTATTGGTGATAGTTTAGAAGTCATTCTGTGTATAGTACAGGACTTGTAAACATAGGACTGAATGAAACATGACTATGTTAGCTGATTTTAGTCTCAAAATTGAACTCACATAGTTATGTATTGAAGAGGTATGCTGTAATACTGTTAATTGGTTCAGGAAACAATAGGATCACTACAGAGGTGAACACTGATTTTCAACAAAGTCTCCTTCTTAGTGGATTGAGAAGGTAATTGAATCACAGAATTATTTGAGTGGGCAATATTTAAAAAATACAAGTGCTCATTATTAGATAGAATCTTGGAGTCAAGATTTAATTAAAAAAATATTTAGAACAGGGCATGGTAGTGATTACATGTAATCTCGGCACTTGGAAGGCTGAGGCCAGAGGACTGTGAGTTCGAGGCCAATCTGGGCTACATGGTAAGATCCTATCTTAAGAAACAAACAGATACGAACAAAGAAAAAGAAATCAATACCTACAATAACCCCAATGAACAGGCAGATTTGATTGTCACTGGTTTATTTAAAGAGTACTTTATGTTTCAGAAGGTATGGTTTTAGATATTTATTCTCCAATTTTAATTGGCATAGGTGTCTTGATAGTCTTACTTTTCTGAGCTTTGAACTCAGGAATGGTAAGGCTAGGCTTTGCATTATAATCACATTTCTAGAGATGATTCTGATGAAAATGATTTAAAGGCTCTGATTGAAAAAATACAGATTTTTAAGTGTGTGTGTGTGTGTGTGTGTGCTAGTACTAGGGCTTGATATCAGGGCCTTGTTTTTACACCTGAAATTATAGACTCTACCACTGAGCCACAACTCTAGTTCCCAGATACCACTTTATTCTTATTTTTAGATTATTTAGTTTACATTTGCTTCTTACTCTGCTCATGTCTGTCCATCATACTTAAAGGACATCTTGGTCCTTGATTATGCTTTTGTTCCAGGGAGTTCTGAAGAGGAGACTGCGGAGTGACTATGAACAAGTAAACTTTGGGAGTCCTTAATCCCACCAACCCTGTGATGCTACTGTCTTGCTATTAATTCTCTATGTTCTACGTGTCTGAAAGAGAATATAGTTAGCACTTGTGTATCTCAAGATTGAGAATTTATGGAACATTTTTATGGAACTTTTCAATATATGGAACTTTATAAAGTCTCCTCAATAACTTCAGCACTTTTTTTGGTCAGCTTGATCTCTGGCCTGGGCACTGTCCCTGAGCTCTTCAGCTCAAGGCTAGCTCTCTACCACTTGAGACACAGTGCCACTTCCAGTATTCTGGTGGTTAATTGGAGATAAGAGTCTCATGGACTTTCCTGCCTGGGCTGGCTTTGAACCACGATTCTCAGATCTCAGCTTCCTGAGTAGCTAGGATTACAGGTGTGAGCCACTGGCGCCTAACTATTTAACACTTTCTTAGGAAAGTACATAAGTAGAATGAATTATATACAATTGTTCGTTATGAATTTTATGCTTATAGCTTTTATATAACTAATAAAATACTATAAACCATACAAAATTAAATAATTTTGTAATTAACACGATTACTATTAGAGAGAGTGTGTGTGTATATGTGTGTGTGTGTGCTGGTACTGGAATTTGATCTAAGGGCCTTGTTCTCTTGCTTGACTTTTTTGGTCAAGACTGGCACTCTAGGCTGCAATGCTTGGTAAGAAATGTACGCATTATCCTGCCCATGTAATTGTAACCCCTCTGTACAGTATGTTCACAAATAAAATTAAATTAAATTAAAAAAAAAAAAAGACTGGCACTCTATTACTTGAGCCACAACTCCAGTTCTGGCTTTATACTGGTTAATTGGAAATAAGAGTCTCATAGATTTCTCTGCCCAAGCTAGCTTCAAACCTCCATCCTCAGATCTCTACCTCTTGAGTAGCTAGGATTACAGGTGGGAGCCACTGGTACCTGGCAATAAAACATTAATAAATGTTTTATTGAAATGAAACAATATGCATCATTTTACTAGTTGGGAATTACAATGTGAATTCACTTCTATATTTTATTCTTTTTTGTATTATTTTGTGGCTCCACTATGAAGAAAACCTGGTTGTATAAAGATGCTGTGCAAAAAATAGGTTTAAAAACTACAGGCTTTGGTTTGCTGCTTCAAAATAATTGAATCTTTTTCTTAACCTCGATTCTGCCTTGGAGCAATCTGCAAAGCCCATTTCAGCGTGGTGTTCACTAATCACTCTATTATCTATGTCCTTCATAGGAGGGGACAATAAGTGCTACATTGTTAGTTAAAGCTACGGTAAGTGGAGGTCTAATGCAATCATTGGTTGCATGAGCTGAGAAAATATTTGCTGTACATTTGTTACTATATGCTTATTGCTAATTAGCACTATGTGATTCATAGGAAGACAAGCTCCACCAGTGAATCTTCTGTCAGTCATTTTGCGTGAGTGCCAGAAGTTTCTTCTGAATTGGACATGCCTGACAGTCCATTATACTCTGGGTAAAACAGACTAGCAAAAGTTCAAAATACTCATAGATGATGACTTGTTATCCTTAAGACTATGACCATAAAACTAAGGGTTTGCAGAGTTTCGGTTGTCTCAAGTTGTGTTGAGCTTTTGAAATCAGATTAAACCTGTTACTCAAATCTGGTGTTAGCCATATAACTTTGGGAAAATTGTTTATGCTGTCCAAGTCCCTGTTTATTTGCTGGAATGTGGACATTCTAATACCTATTATGTAGAATCATGACGATTAAATGGGTTACACATGTTTAGCACATGACATTTGGAGTCATTCAATAGATGGGAAGTGATAATTACTACCCCCTCGTTAGTTCAGCTCATTTTCTCCCGAATATGTCTGGGTGGATCAATCTGTTCTTCTTCATTGTGTCTCACCCTCCAACATCCTGAGGTAGTTCCTGAAGCTTGGAGAGAGAAAAGAAACCATCTGTAGAATATTGACCTTAAAAACGATCCTGCTTACATTGCAAAGTAATAATCTCCTGGCCAGTTGCTTCCTTCTCTGATGGATTAGTTGTACTAGAAATTACATGGAAGTATGAAATTGAAAAATATAAATAGTAAGAAAAGTAAATGATTTCACATTTAAAGGTATTGGATAGAAAATGTTGCCGAGTGTTGGTGGCTCATGCCTATAATCCTAGCTGAGATTTGAGGCTGACATTTGAGGATCCCCCAACCAACAATAATAACAAAAAGACAGGGACAATGCCCAGGCCTGAGTTCAAGCCCAGGATTGGCCAAAACAAAAAATAAAAGCAAACAAAAAACAAACTCAAAGTGTTTCCAGAGTCTATTGCCTTCTTATTGAAGTACAAAATTTTGGGGGCTGGGAAGGTGGCTCAGTGGTAGAGCACTTGCTTTGCATGCATGAGGCCCTGGGTTCGATTCCCCAGCACCACATAAGCAAAAAGAAAAAAAGCCGGAAGTGGTGCTGTGGCTCAAGTGGTAGAACGCTAACCTTGAGCTGAAGAGCTGAGGGACAGTGCCCAGGCCCAGAGTTCAGGCCCCATGACTGGACCCCCCCAAAAAAATTTTTTTTGTACACTTTATTTTCTGCCTTCCATTTAACTATCACCATGATAATTATACATATTTTTCTATCTTGTCATTATTGGGCTTTTGTCCTGGGGATTCTGAGGAAAAGACTTTGGTTTACAAACTTTGAAGTGATTACAAATGTGTAAACTTTGAGGATCTCAAGACCCACCAATAATTATGATGTTACTGTTATGTGACTCATAGTATAGAGTTTTTAACATGACTAAATCCAGAAACGGGGAGGAGAAAAAGCAAAAGTCACAAGAAGCTCAATGTGTCCTGTGATCATTCCATCATATACATACACACATATACATATACATATTCATGTATATATGTATATATGTATATAGAGTCAGTTGTGGAGCTTGAACTCAAGGTCTGAGTCCTGTCTTTGAACTCTTTTTGTTCAAGGCTAGTGCTCTACCACTTTGAGCCACAGCATACTACTGGTTTTCTGGTGATTTTATTTGAGTCTTGTGGACTTTCCTGTCTGGGCTGGCTTTGAACCAAGATCCTCAGTTCTCAACTTCCTGAGTAGCTAGGATGATAGGTGTGAGCCAGAAGTGCCTGGCTTATTCCATAGTTTAAGCTCCAAGCAAAGTTATTCTGAGTAAGGAGAGCTATTCTCTTCCAGACTATCAACTCAGTGTCTTTACTGCATATCATGACTAATACTTGTTCGTTCTTCCTCAGACAGTTTATGGGTTAAATGAAATGATTGATGAAAGAACAAAGTAGAGTGACCCTGATGCAGTAGGTACACTACTCAATAATATTAGCCATTATCACCATCTGAGCATCCTTCAACGTCTTCAGGGAAACTATAGGTGAGAAACTTGAGGTGAAAATGCAAAATAATTATGAAAAATAAAAATCCATCTGAGGCTAACAACTTAAATACTTTAGGACAATAGGAAAACTAGATTTGACAAAAGAGGAAAAGAAATCTCATTTTGACATGAACTTTGTAGAAACTTCTGTACTGAAACATTAGGGTGTGTGTAATGGTCACTGTGTACCTGTTAAGCTTTCTATGAGAATTTGGGATGGAGTGACTTTCTGTTGTGTTGAAATACAAGAGAGACAGCAAAATCCTATTAAATCTAGAGACTCTTCATTTTATGGGTTAAGACAAAAGAGTGAAGGGAATTTCAACCTCAGAATATCTCAAGAGAGTATGCAGGGCCTATAAAAGCTGTGGGGCTCTCAAAAGGTCTTTATGTCCAGGGATACTTGAAATGGTTTTAACACTATCCCATTCTATCTCTGCAGAAAGAAGCCCTTTTAAAGTGATTACTGAAAAAAAAGACTAGTTTGTCAAACTTCCAGGTACTAAAGCAATCAATCACCTTCGTGTCCTTGGCATTAGTTTGGGTACCTTTCATTTATCTGCATAGTATGATTAGGCCAGTTAGTCTACTGTACTATACAAATTTAAATGAATGTATTTTACCCATCTGTCTCAGAATCCATTATTGGATTTGAGTGTGAAAGGAAAGTGTTTATTCTATTTGCTTGGATGCTGTTTCTATCATCAGAAGTCCCTGGGATGTGGCTGGATTTCAGTCTTCATTCTATTTCCCAGACATGATCACCATCTCTAGGTGGGCTTGAATGTAATCACAGCTTCACAGGGCCACTTTCACCTTCTCTTCCAGGTAAAGTGACCCATGGCTCCTCTTAGACTCCATAGAGACAGGTTTCTTCTCTCTTGAGATTGTTCAGGAAAACGGACAACAAAGTATAGCCAATCAAGACTTGAAAGCCTCCCCAGGGCATGGTAGAATGGAGTGGATAGCTCTCCCTTTCTAACCATGTCTTACACAACTGTAAGAAATTTGAGGACTATATTTTCTTAACTAAACGAGAACAGAGGCTTTTATCTTCCTCCACATTTTTTTTTTTTACAGAGAAAGAGACTGCCCTGTTCCTGCGAAGCCACGCATAGGGGAGCGAACACTATGGATTTCTCTAAATCTGCCCAGTCATTTCTAAGAATTAAAGTATTTAACTAGATTCTTGGTAGGTTGACATTAAGATGATATTCAAAGTCACTTGTTGTGGCATGACACTTGTGTTCAAGACAGATGGGTACATGTACTTTCTGTCTCTAGGTGACCCAATATACTATCACTTTCTTTCTTGATTTTCTAGAACAATTAGGATAGATTTCTGGTTTTTTTTTTTTTTTGTCATTAACAGTGAGGTAGGGCAAGTGGCACGTGCCAACTAGGCCAACTAATTAGAAGACTGAGATGTGTGGGTCTTCGAATCCTAGATTTTCATGTCAGCCAGGACAATATAGTGAAACCCTGACTCAACAAACAACTACTCTTCCCAATACGATTAAGTCTATGGGTCTAGTAAGAGTCTCTGTCCACTACTACACAGAGGTTCTCTACATAAGACCCCTCTTTTAGACAGTCATAGAGACTAGATGGACAAATGAGAAAGGATCTACTTTGTCCTCAGATCTAAACTATGCTTTCCCATCCACCTTTATTAGAGAGGTTGGTCTTTGGAGGTGATTGAGCATTTATTCAGATGTTAATAAAAATGATGTGTCATCACTCCTTGTACTCATAATCCTTGAACCAGGATGGGGAGAAGAAGAATGAGACTTAAGCCACCACCTCAAGTCCTTCAACAAGTAGGAGCTTGAGATAGTGTCATTTCTCTCTCGTTACCTGTATCTGTTTGGCACATACAGGTGTAGCACGTGTTTCATAAAATACACTTTGTTATTGCCCCTAAAGAATGGGTAACCATAGCTCCAGTCCTGCAGTCCCAAGCTTGAGTTGACTCTATGGCTTAGATTCTGGGAAATATGGTTGACTGGAAGGAGAGTGATAAAACTAACTTCTAGAAAGGGGACTTCCCAAGAGGGCTGGTTTGGAAAAGGTAAAGATATTTGCATTCACTCTGGGAAAGTGGGGTATTTCATTAGAGCAGCATATGGTTAATTGGACAAGTAAGAAGACAAGGGAAAGGTAATGGTACTGTAGAAAGAGAGGGGTGAGCACTCTCAGTGGATTTCTTTCTTTGCCTTATATTTATTGCTTTAATCTCATTTTTATTCTACCTTTAGTTTCTTATTTATTTACTTCCTAGTGAATTTTTCTTAGGGCTCCTACTTGAGATGTTGTAGGTACTAAAAGGACAGAGAAAAATGGATTGCCAGCAAGAGCAGAGGACACATTGGTGATAAGAACCCATTGATTGGGACTATGGGTGTAGGTCAGGAAGAAAATGGTAGCCTGAGAGATAGCCTGGAAATCCAACCTTCAACTGAGCACTCACAACCACAAGAATAAGGAGCAGCTGGTGGAGCAGAGCTGTGGAATACAAAGCTCAGTGTCTTGCATGTGCTGCTTCTCCATTGAGGTTCATGTGGTCTGGCAGTTGCCTTTACCAATCAGAAAGCAGTGTGAAACATGCTAGGACTGCAATAAGAGTCAAAGCAAAGCTTTCTCCAAATGCTGAGGAGTATGGCTCCGGGGAGAGACATGTATTTTTAAATTTTGTAAGGTTATAAGATCTGAAGTGAATGTCCTGAGAGAACAGTGTGAAATGGCTGTGGAGTCCAAATCAGGGCTATTTTTTAAAATTAAATATTAATGCCACACAGTTCTGCAGGGTTCATAGAACAGATGTTAGGCCTGACATTGTGGCGATTTAATTGACTAAGAATATTTCCTGTCATTTTTATCAATGTCTGGATTTCCAATGTCTGTTAAATCTGAAAATATAAAACACAGGAAGGGATAATTAATACCCTGTTTCCATCCGTGGTTACCTGCTGACATTGGCCCCTAGAGAAGCTATAGCTTTCTCCTGTGTATAGTTTTTAGAGGCAAAGATAGGCTGAGCCTGACCTCCTTTCCATGAAAATTGTCCTCCAGGGTATCTGGCTGGACAGCAGCCCACTCTGTAAGCACAATTCTTTTTTTCTGCTGGTTTTAAGAAAATAAGTAAATTCTAAATAAGCTTGGCTTTAGTGGTAAAAGCTCCAAGGGATTCTGATTTTTCCCTTTCTTTCTAAATCCTACCACACCTCTCTAAGTCATTTCCCTCAGCATCCTCTTAGATTTAAAAACAAAACAAGAAAACAATTCTTCCACAGTCAAATCTTTGTGGAGGGAATTTTCCAAAGCAAAATCTAAGGAAGTGGATAAAACTTATTTTAAGAAAATTCACAATGACATAAAATGTGGCTTATGATGATTTAGTATCAGGAAATATTTGTTAAGTAAGAAAGCTCAGGAAAGAACAATTCTAAAATGATTCCTGGTCAGGTGCAGCTTATAATGGGCCTATTCATAGGGAGAAAAATGGTCAAGGTCCCTTCCTCACAAAAATTACATTATTTACATGGGAAAAAAATGTAGTCACACATTTGCCCTATAAGACCAGGTTGCTTTATGTTTATTAAATGGTTCTGGCCGCCATACTGAGGTCTCAGTTACATCCTCAAGGGAGGACGGCTTGTGGAGAGAGAGAAAGGAGAAGATGTGTTGTTCCCAGACCTGAACATTAAATCATTGCTGTAATGATTTTAGAGGAAATGAGGGAAAATTGGGCCAAATGAAAACCTGCTGGTATGGCTAGGGAATTTACTTCTGTCCACTTGGAAAAGAACTGAACTCTCCGCCATCAGTGCCCATCGGGCTCAGGTTTTGCTCTTGGCCTAAGGGATTTGCACTCTGCTTAAAGAGTCAAGAAGGTCCCATGAGTATGTTTCCTAAGACCCTCTTGTCTACTCTTCTTCAGATCAAATTGGTGTATGTCTTGGGCAGGAGGAATGTGTTCTGAACTGTAGAAGTGAGAAGCATTATTATTATTTTTTGAAGGTAGTTTTTAAGAAGCAGAGAGAAACAGCAGTGTGGCCAAGAAGTAGCATTCACCTATTGGCTGATGGGAGGGGAGAGCACATGCTATGGATTTCCTTGGTAGAGACTCACTGAAACATGCTATAAGAAGTGCTTTATGGGAGCATGGCTGGGCCCCTTAAGGTGATATCAGCCCATCTTTGAAGGTTGATGTGACCTCTGAGGGAACTCCATTAAAAGCATCAGTGTTTCAGTGGATGTCACATCAAAGAGTTGATCAGCATACAGGATGGATTAGTGTGCAGGTAACCATTTAAGAAACATAGGTCTCAAGGTTTCCCTCATTTATAATAATTAGCATATGTCTAGCAGATGAGCCGAATAGCTTAATAGCTATGTATTTATGACCTTATAAGATGATGCTAAGAGAAATGAACTCCAAGATATGGAAACAAGAGTTTTTTTCTTTTTGTTTTTAATGTACTATGTAATTTCTTTTTTCTTGTGTGTTTTTTCCCCTATGATGTATCCCCTGTTGTCACTGTATTTGATTTTGGTACCCTGGGTATTATATGTACGTTAATATGAATTAGGGAAGGGAAGGGGAACAACAAAATAGTGAGACAATGGCAAACCAATGCAACAGCAATACTCACAAGGCAATATGTTGGAAATGATCTATACAACTGGGGACTGGGGGAATTGAAAGTGGGAGAAAAATGAGGGCGGGGTTAACAAGTGTGACAAGAAATGTACTCACTGCCTTATGTGTGTAACTGTACATCACCTTGACGATAAAATTAAATTTAAAAAAGGCGGGAAAAGAAGCTAAGAGTAGGTTCCTGTAGTGATAGTATATAAAACTGGCAAGCTAGGGAAGATGGGAAAGGCTGAGACATAGATGTTCTTTCTATGAGGTGTCAAGTACAGAATCTTATTCAGGTTGAAAACCCAGTTGGAAGACATTCACCACCTAGAATGCTGGAAAAGAGCCAAAGGAGAATGGCTGGAGACACATTTTGCTCCTCTCTCTCTCTCTCTCTCTCTCTCTCTCTCTTTTCCTGGGCACATTCTAAAAGGGGGCATATTGTTGGTCATCTAGACTAGAAACACCCATAAAGTCTTTCCTCAAGGGACCTTAGGCATCTAGCTCTCTTATATCTGTTCTGTAGTTAACAGAAATAGTGAGACTCTCCTTCCCCCCACTCCCAAATCCAGGCTCCAAAGCTGAGACAAAGAGACTCTATAACACAGGAAGACCCAGCCCTTTCCAGTTCTCTGCCTGCCATACTGAGCATCAGGCTCTGCCTCTGCTGTGCTGTTGAGTTTCTAGCAACAGATTGAGGAGGCATAAACACCAAGGCCTGGGTGGAAAGTTAGGGGATGTTTATAGCCGTGGAACCCAAATACAGGAGGAGGCAGGTGGGTGAAATGTACCTAGGTTGCCTCCGTGTGAATAAATCGCAAGCTTTAGTTCATTTAGGGGAAAATTTGAGCCCTCCTGAAACAGACCCATTTCCCCCCACCCCCAGCTTTTTTCTTTTCTCTCTCTTTTTTTTAAATGTGCTTTTCCATGGAGTTTGCTTTCAAATCTGCATGAATTATTTTTCTTCTATTAAATATTAATGTGACTTTCTAAGTAGAAAAAGGGGGCAAATTAGGTCTGGTACACATCTTCGCTGCCACTATTTACAGCTGCTGCGGGAATGCAGCAAATGCCAGCTCCCAACACGTTATTAAATCAGTCCTGCACCAAGCCCAGATGTTACCCCTGAGCTGAGTGCAGCAAAAACAGACTAAAAAACAAACAGGAGTGAGCACGGGTCTGCTCCAGCAGGGGCTTGTCCTCCTCCATCCTCACCCCATCTTTTCTGTTCTGCATGCCCATCTGGTCCTTTGACAAATCTGCTATCAACTGGGCACAGCCCATACTTCCTGAAACAGTAGTCCTGTGAATGGGGTTTATTTTATCTTTTTTTTTCCCAGCCCATTATTATTTTTTCCCCAATGACTCTTTCTACTTGATTAGTTGAGGATCAATATGTCTGGTAGGCAGAATGTGATGGAGGGAGTGATTTATCAGCGTCAAGGGTAGCTCTGGGCTTTGTTCATGTGGTTTTTTTCTCTCCCTAGTGATTTCCCCCTCCTGTCACAAATGTGCACGCGCACACATGCACACACACACACACACACACACTCACTCATTCTGCAATTCTTTTTCTGTTCTTTTCTTTATGTACATTCTCCTTAGATAAATTTGGTTTCTTGTGATTCCTAAACCACAATGTCTTGTGAAACAAGAAGTTTCAGGAGATAATCGTTATGTGGATTCTGATTCCCCTATTGGCTATAAGTCTTCTGTGGAATTATATCTCAAAACTGTGGAGGAAGGAACAAAAGAACATTAAATAAGCAATCTTTCAGTACTGACTATGTGATTCTAAACTAGGTCTTCATCAATCTCAAGGTGGGCAACTTATGTGAAAGTATCTTTTTAAACTGGAAAGCCTTATGTTATTGCTAAGCCTGAATGTACTTGTTTTCTGATCTTTATCTTAAAATTTTCTTCTTTTTTTTCCTGTTTAGAATTTTTTGTGCATTTTTTTTCTTTTTAAAATTATCTTTAGGTAGTTGGACAAAGCGATTGCCATTTTACAAAGCAGTTTATGTATACAATCTATCTTGATCAATGTCACCCTTACATTTTCACCCTGGTGACTTCCTCCTCTTCCTATTGGGGTTCCATGGGAAGTTACAATTGATCTACTCATTTATGATCACTTCTACACTTTCTACCCAGGCTAAACTATTGTATTAATCTGTTCAAGCTACTTTGTTTGGCATATAACAAAATGCCATAGACTGGGTGTCTTAAAACGAACAGAAATTTATTTTTCATGATTCTTAAGGCTGAACCATCCAAAATCAAAGTGCTGGGAGTTCAGACCACAGCAGCCTATTTAGTGATTACTTCAGTAACTTCCTCATGGGTCTTCCTGCTTCTGCTCTGTTTCCTTCTCCCCCCGCCCCCACTTTTTCTATCACTTTATAAAACTCTTCTCCCTCAAACTCTTTTTTCTTTTTCTTTTTCTTTTAGGTCCAGTCGTGGGACCTGAACTCTGGGCCTGGGCGCTGTCCCTCAGCTCTTCAGCTCAAGGCTAGCGCTCTACCACTTGAGCCACAGCGCCACTTCCGGTTTTTTTCTTTTTGCTTATGTGGTGCTGAAGAATCGAACCCAGGGCCTCAGGCATGCACGGCAAGCCCTCTACCACTGAGCCACCTTCCCAGCCCCTCCCTCAAACGCTTCAGTGACCTACTGCAGTATAACTAGTATGGCCGTGTATGGTAATATAACAAGCTCTTGTTCCCTTGGTTCTTGCACTTTTTCTCTCTGCAAAAGTACACATTTCTTTGCAATTCTTTATTCTTCATAATTTAATTCCACTTCTCAATTTTCTTTCTAAATTAACAATTCCACCACTCTCTAACCTCTTACTCAGATTGTTTATTTTCTTTCCCATGATGCCAATTACTATCTAGCCTTTTTGAGTATTTATGTTTGTTTGCCTGTGCTTTGTCTATGGACTTAAAATAAGCTCTAAAGAGAAGAATATTTTCTGGCTTATTTTTATTTTCCAACATTTATAGTGGTGTCAGTTACATAGTAGGTCTTTAAATATTTGTTGACCAAAAAAACTGCATGAATCACTTTTATTTCATTAAATTGCATTATGTCTTGTGCCTAACAGAGTAAATGCTTTATAAATATTTGCTGAGACAATTGTGGATTGAATTTTTAAATGTGCAGTCCCTGGATGTCTTTTAGGAGAAGTAATTAAATTTTGTTGTGGACCAAGTAAATGAATACAGGATTGATTGAAAGACTGTAGATGACTGAGAAAGAAGAGGCAAAGGTCTCAGCTCTGGAAGACAACAATGATGATGTGAACTGAGATGAGATGGAAGATAACTTGGCATCCACCAGCAGCACTCCACTTTACTATGCCTTCTTTGCCATATGCCCACATGCCTATACATCCAAATCAAACCACCTTGCCAAGCCAAACCTAAACCCAACAATAACAACAATAACATCAACAACACTGAACCTTTCAAGGAAAGGACACATTAAGAATCAGCGCTTCTAGTTGCATAAAAACATTGCATAAATTAGTGCACACAGAATAGGGCTTCTCTGGTTGGATAATGAAATCTCTTTGTACTTCAGCTCATCTAAAATAGCACATTAATAAAGTGAACCAAATGTGGTACTCTATCTGGTTTTATTGGTCATTAACATTTACAGATCCACGTGAAGTCGTGTTTTCCAATTTTGAGATTAAAAGATTTAGCTGGCCTAATTATCAGCCTCTGAATGGAGACTGGGTTGGAGCTCAGTCAGCAGAACAGAGTTTATCTCTCCTGTGATGCCTGAGCCTTTATGGAGCAGGTAAATTGAAGATACATGCATTTGATTGACTTTTGGCTGGACTTGGCCTTAACACAGGGCAGATGCTGGGGGCAGCGCTTGATACGTTACTCTGGGTCTGCCTTAACGGCTATAGGTTTAGCCAGGTGCTGTTGGCTCACATCTGCAATACTAGCTGCTCAGGAGGTTGAGACCTGAGGATTTCTGTTTGAAGTCAGCCTGAGTAAGAAAGTCTGTGAGGTACTTATCTACAATTAACCATCAGAAAACCAGAAGTGGAGCTGTCGCTCAAAGTGGTAGAGTGCTAGATTTGAGCCAAAAACTATCAAGGAAAGTATCCTGAGTTCAAGGCCCGCCCCCAGCAACAAAAGAGTAAGGCTACAATGCTACAAGTTTAGAGACATTGATGTACATAACTACAAAACACCTTGTTTTCTTCTAAGATTCCCACTGCTTTTTTGTCCTCTGCTCTGTGATGTTAAGCTGTTAATTGTGTGATTAAGATTAAAATTGCCACTGAGTAGGGCTT
Organism: Dipodomys spectabilis; assembly: GCF_019054845.1. Lineage (NCBI taxonomy): Eukaryota > Metazoa > Chordata > Mammalia > Rodentia > Heteromyidae > Dipodomys > Dipodomys spectabilis. Next base: position 28,914 of record NW_024870818.1, read on the forward strand.
TTGATGGGTATAGATTAGCTGTTCAGAAACAGTACTTGTGTGATCATTTTGAGTTCCAGAAAATGGCAGGCCTGAGGTCAAAGTAAGAAAAAGGAACAGAGGGCATACAGATAGAATGACAAGTAGCCAAGCAATTTTATCAAGACTTCCTTATCCCCCGGTATGGATGGCCCCCAAACAAGCTGTAGCAGAAAAGCCCTGGACTTGGTTCTTAGTGTAGTTAGTGTACCATTTGGCTCTATCCCAAGGATGGTGAATCTCTTAGTGAGAACTTGCACTTAGGGCCCACTGGAGATGTGCTGCTGATATGGTGTGTGGATTGTGGTGCCACAGCGGAGCCATTAGCATCATTCTTTCCTCCTGCCCATCTGTCCACCTGACCGCTGCTGCAACATCCACACATGTCGAGCCCGTGATTCCCCCATGGGGCATCACTCTTACTGAGGCAGCAAGAGTCAATAGCTGCTTGTTTTGTGTTAACCAGACTCATCTTAAAGAATTCCATTGGACTAAAGGGGAAGTCTCAGTCTACCCTGCGATGATTCAGGTTTTCTCAATGATTCTGGGTTAGAAGTTTTGTTTCTGTTAGGACTCAAGAAACAAGGGCAGATGAACTGGAGTGAACGGGGACATGTCTGACAAATAAGAGTGTGACATATCTTTTGTTCTTACTGGGCTTGAGCTTCCTAATGTGTAAAATATGGACAGCTAGTCTACTAAATAGCTTTACATTCCATGCTTCAGCAGTGACAGGAGGTGGCCCTAGATGATGCTAGACAGAGGAGCAGCCATAGTTTTGTGCTGTAAGAGGCTTGGCAGCATCTTGAAGATAGTTGAGTATAGGGATGGGGAGACTGAGGACAGGAAGGACAAACCTATCTATGGTTTTGTTCTTTTCTTTCAGTGCTGTGAATTGAACCCAGAGCCATGTATATGCATGTTCTACTACTACTACTGCTACATTATCTTATGACTATTGCTTCTGGGTTTTTTAAATCCACTTTTCCCCTGCGAGAGTCCTGAGGCTCTAAACAATGTTCTCTTGACCACTGAGCTTTGCTTTTTAGCTCCTGCAATTCATGTGATAAATCATGTTCTTTCTCCTAAAAGATATATTGGAGTCCTGGTTCATACTACCTCAGAATGTGACATTTTGGGGGGAATAGGGGTTTTGGAGACTAATCACGTTAAGATGAAGTCATCAATCAAATATAACTGGCATCTTTATAGGATAGAGAATCTACACACAGAAACAAACAAGCAAGCACATAGGAAGAATGCTCTATGAGGATGAAGATGAAGAGTGGGAAGATGCTTGTATAAGACAAGGAAAGCCAAGGATGGCCGGAAAATGCTAGAATCTAGAAGGGAGGTATGAAGTTCCCAGGAGAAACCAAACATCTGTCCCATTGATTTTAGATTTCCATCCTGCAGAACTCTGAAATAATTATTTTCTGTAGTTTAAGCCACACACTTATAACATTCTTAGCAAAATAACACACTGTCTCTATTTTGGTTTCAGACCTATGGATTGATGTACCAGCAGCAATCATTAATTAGTTATTTCCCAAAGGGGATTAATCCTTGTGTTGTGAGATTTAGACTTTGCTTCCTATTGGAAATCTTTCTTGGATCTCTCCCTACAGGTTGCAGGCATTGTTCCAACTCATCTCTATTTTATGTGATATTGGGTGGAGAGGGAAGTACCCCTATAGTAGTGGTGTTTGACCTTTTATGGTTTTGTGCTCATTCTATGCTGCTACCTGTACTTCATGTCATAGCTAGGATGACAGGCACCTGTCAGCACATCAGTTCTTTCCATTGAGATACAACCTAGAAAACTTTTCTGCCCAGACTAACCTCAAACCATGATCCTCCTGATTCCAGCCTCCCAAGCAGATAGGATTACATGATTGAGTCATTGGTGCTTTATTTGCTTAACCTGTTTTTAATTTCTCACTAAAATTTGAAGGTGAACTAAAAGAAAAAGTTAGTGACTTGAAATTACTTTTTTTTTTTTTTCAAGTTTATGGGCATATAATATCAGTGTTCTTGGGGTTGTTCCAAAACAATTTCAAATACATTTACTACAAAGTATGAATCTAAAGTTGGGGGAGGTAGCATTATAATCACGGGAGACATAATTGAAATAATGTGATGTTTTTGAACAATATTAAATTCTCAAATGTCTAAAATATACACAAAAATATAAGAGCCCAAAGGGACTATATGATATATTTAGAAAGGTAGTTTCTTCTAGTCAAAGTCCCTAAGGGTATTCCAATATAAACTTTCTCATTAAATCTCTTATTTAATATGGCACTGGAATTTTATCATGAGTATAAAATAATTGCTTTGATCATTTCTAGCCAATCTTGTTTTACTCAATGAAGTCAAGAGAAGCACACGTTGTCATCAATCAATAGACCAGCCTTGACCTTATGCTGGTCCCTCAAGCTTTGTACTGGAAATATAAACATGGTTTCTGTCCTGAGTAAGCCTTCCAAAGTAGTTAAGGAAATAAGGCCCCCAGATGCCAAGCACTTAGAGAACAATTAAATGCTAAATAGTGGTGAACTGGCTTTGATGTAGCTGGAGTCTGATTTAACAGAGTTGTTAGGAGAGGTTTCCTCACTAACATGCAACATTCGCTTGTTACTAAATAGGCCACCATCCCACCAACTCCTGGTTTTTGTTTTTTGTTTTTTCTTCTATCTTCCTATGTTATGGGTTTCTTGATTACAAAACAACCTTCAATAGTACACACAGAATGATTCAAAAGAGTTGGTGGGAGGGGCTATCCTTTTGGTTCTGTGATAGAAGTGAAATTTGGGTAGATACCACTTAGAAGTCATTGTAGTAACAGTTTCCTGTTAGTCCTGGCTGCTTCTCCAGATTGCATTTCCTACACTGATCCATTCATTTGTAAGATACACATAAAGTTTAAATGAGGCCATTTTCCAAGTGGAGGAGATGGGAGACATGTTCCCAGCATGGATTTGCACAGATGTGTTTCCAATAAAGCATGATTAGACCCCATGTCTCCATTGCTCACTTTCCCTCAGTCAGAGGGCGGTGGAGATGAAGTGTGAGCTCACACATAGGGTAATAACACCATCATTTGCTTCTCTTCTCCTGGCATGGAAAGGGCTTTTGTTTTGTTTTCTTCACAAAAAGTGCAGATTTAATTTGAAGTTGGGGAAAAGAGGAAGAAAAAAAAAATGAAAACCTAAAGCTTTTCAAATCATGAGATAGCAACTCTTCTTAATAGAAACCACATTTCCCCAACCAAATTATAGTACCTGAGGGTCCCTGTGCGCAGACTGGGAGGCAATGAAGGTAGGCTTTGGAGATTTTGTGGAACTGTGGCTGATATTTTGGCTCATCTGGGCTCATATCTCTTGGGTTTCTTGAGATTCATGGGACACATTTTGGACCACAGTGAAACGTGAGAAACCTTTCGAAAAAAAGTAACTGTGGAAATAAATAGCAATAAATATTTATGTGTTTAGACCAGAGGTCAGAACACTTTGTAGTTCTGGGGGCCATTAGAAGGTCAAAGAAGGTCTGTAATATAGGCTGTGTGACTAAAGCATAGGTAGGGGGAAGGATTGCAGTAGGTGACTTGGAGGAAAGGGAGAGGGAAAAAGAGATTTCTAGGCATGATTAGACTAGTTCTGTCCAGACATCCAGTTATATTTTGGGTTCTAAAGTGAGATTCCCATAAATTTTTTTCCTTTTGAAAAGTACTTTGGGTTTTAAAAGATGCCTGGATTTCCTGAGTTTTATACTCATAAGGTAAAGGTTGATTAATAGAAATTACTGGGACATCAGAGTGGCTAGAGCGTGGGAGACTCTTCTTTCATGTAGGAACTCCCTTGAGTCATGAGCAAGGGGGGGTGCCGTGGTAACCAACATGAAACTGACTATATAAATGTTCAGGATGATCACAGTCGTCTCTTTGCTAACCTCCTTACTCCTTGCAGGCCTCTGGTTATAGGATCATGGCTTACAGGGTTCTATTAACCTTCCTGATGTTGGAAGGAAGAGAGTTTTCTGTCTTTTCAGCATCAGTCACTTAAAAATTGGGAGAATATTTGGATCTTATTGGACAACTAATCAAAAGTAAACTTCCTCTGAATGGTAGGCAGAACAATTTGGAGTGAAGTTACTTAAATACCCCCAAAATAGGTTTTTAGAATAGATTTCTGTCCTATTATAGGGTGAAGAGTTTCCTTTATAGGTTACAATTTGGAGATAGGTTTTAGTTATTCTTACAAATTTGTTGTTATTTGCTTATTTTATTCATGTGCTTTTGTGACTCCAGAACCATGTACTTACTCACTCACTCCATCCATCCATCCATCCATCCATCCATCCATCCATCCATAATCCATCTATCCATCCATTTACCAAATATTTGTGGTGAGTTTTCTTTGTGCCAAGTTGGGACTGTGGGTAGAAAAATGAATGAGAAATGATTCCTGTCCTGGGGAAGTTCACAGTCCAGCATGGAAGGGGGGTAGGGAGAGAGAGAGAGAGAAATGTAAACATTAATTACAAGGGTGTGATGAATGCTCTAATAAAGTTCAAAGCAGAGCACTCTGCCATCCCACAGAGCTGTAGGGAAGTGACCATGTATTTTACCTCAGCCTTCTAAAGATCTTTGATTCCTCCAAGAATAAACTACGATTCTCAAATCTCAGGGGTGCTGGATTAGGTATAGCTTTAAAATAAGTCATGCAGATTGCAGCTATTACTGATTCAAAGAGTGAAGGGAGAGATGACTGTGAGATTTATTCCTAGGATTAGTGGATTTCTGAATTTATGTTCTCTCAACCCTCTCTTCTCCCTGGATCATAAATATTCTCTGTAATATGGCAGGACTCCTTTCCTGCCCCTGCCTGTCTCCAACACGCTGTCTACTTCTATTCTTCAGGAAGCCTGCTCTTATCCAACAGGTTTCGCTAAAAGCTGAAATGAGATAAGGATTGGCTGAGTGTTGAACCCTCATTCCATCTCAGACCAATCAGATAGCAGCTGTTGAGGATTTAGAACAGGTTAAGCACATCCTTGGTTCTTTCTTCATCTTCTTCTTTATCGTCATTATTTAGAACCCAAGGGCTTTCCAAATCCAGTAGCTAGGAGAAAAGACAGAGATGGTGGGAACACACAGATCCTTAGGGGGAAACACTTTAAAGAAAAAAAAAAGCAAATGTAGTTATATACTCTAGTAATTGTTATTACTACCAAGAGCATGAACAGGAAAATAAAAAATATAAAACTGAGAACACTTTCCTTGTGTTTGAGGCTCGGGCATTTCCAGCATCAGTGTCAGGGACTGTGTTACAGCGGGTAAGACTTTTGCTGAACTCACTGAGAAGGGTTTTACTGGTTTTTCTTACTTGGAAGGAGATCTCTGATCGATACAAAAGCATAATTCTAAATTCACACACTTCCCTGAATGCATGATCCTAGAAAACAAGCCCAAACCTCAGTGTACAGACTACATTTTCTTTAGTAGTGTATGTTTCCCTGAAATGTAAATTTGAGTTTATTTGGGTTGTTGAAATTTAAACTGTTCAGCAGTCATTTTTGAGAATTATGTGGTTGCAGCCTTCCAGTGATCCTGAAAATATATTTTTGACAGTTAAGACAAAAGAAAAAGATCAGAGCTAGCTAAAAGAGAGGCAGATAGAAAAATACTTTGTGTGTGTGTTGTATTTTTTTATTGTAAAGATGCTGTTCATAGGCAGTGCAGTTACATGAGTAAGGCAATGAGTACATTACCTGTCGATCATTGTTACCCTTTCCCTTGTGTTGTCCCACTATCCTTTCCCTCCCCCACCTCTCACATTCCACCTCACCTCCCCATCCCCCCAAGTTGTAAAGTTTGTTTCCAATATCCTGTCCTGTGGGTATCATTGTTGTAATGGATCATCCTGTGTCCTGTTTCACTGTTTTGTTATTCCCCTTCCCCTGCCCAGATTAGACAAAATACTTTTGATTCACAGAATGGAAATTTAAAGGGACAACAGTTAGAATTTTAAAATGTACAAAAACATACTAGTTGCTTTCTATAAAAGCATACGAATTGCTTTATAGTCAGCAGAACACACGTATTTATAGGACTATATATCAGGCCTAGACACACAGATAACTGGGTTGAATAAGACCTTAAAACATTTGCTGGTCTGTCCCTCACATCTTCTAAATTCTGCACAAGATCTCAGAGTTTGGGCTAGCCCTTTAGGGATCTAAATTCAGACAAGGTCATGGAAATTGGGAATGGACAAGTTATATGACAACAGTGACAAAATAAAGCTTTGAGATGTTCTATAGGAAGGCAACATGGCAGTATCAGAACTCTGACTGCACATGTTCCCCACTTTACTAGGGCCCCTGCCACTACTGCCCCTGCCAGCCTCCCTCATCTGCCTCATTAACTCTCAGTCGTCCACGATTCGCCCTGCTGTGACGCCGACACCTTGCATGAATGCCTCCGAAGGTGCACTTGATTACGTAAGTCTTAGATCTACAATTACTAAAAGAAAGTTATGAATACTCTCCCCAACAGAAATCAGAGATAGATCGCTCAGGGGTCCCCATTGTGGAGTTCACGTTCTGAGAAGTGCTAATATGCCTGTTAAGGCAACTTGAGGAACATGTATACTCCACATGAAAACCTTCATTCCTTGTGGTGTCATGGGTGTGGAGGTGAGGTCAAGGGAAGAAGGAGATGGATGGAGAGAGGAAGAATTGGTGAATGCAGTCATAATATACAATGTAAATATGTGAAAATGGAGCTAGGAACATGGGGGACATGGGTGAGGTTGGTAGAAAAGGGTGCAGAACAATGAAAGGGATCATCACATTGATCAAGATACTCATTAACTGACCCGTGCGGTTGAAACCCCTTCGGACAATTACCTAAAGATAAGCATAACAAAAGAAAACCTCAATTCTGACCCACACTATAACAAAAGAAAACCTCAATTCTGACCCACACTATTGTTAACCCGCATTAAACATTACTTCCTGCATGTGCCTTGTGCATGACTCCACCCTTATTGTGTACCTTCTGCTGTTCCACTTCTCCATCTGAAAGAGGTGAAATCAGGTCTACCTTTGTGTCTCAAGCATCTTTCAGAATCTCTGCGAGAGAACAATTCTGTGATTAGTTGTTTGAATGAAAGCCTTTGTCAGGAAAAAATCAGGTGCTGGGAAAGTATTTAAAAAATACCCCAAAAAGGGGAAATATTTCATTCTGATTATAGAAGATAGGTAGTCTTTGGGAAGGCAAAAGGGAAGTGGTTACAACAGCATCTAAGATGCGTGGGGGTGGGGTGAGGGAAGTCGTTGGTATGGATCACTTGGTAGAGCCCCTACCTAGCAAACATGATACCAAATTTGTCTTAGCACCACTGAAAAATAAAAACTAAAGAAGGATGGAAATGGGAATGGTCATAAATTTTACTGAAAAGGAGATGTGACTGAAAGTTTTATTGAAAGAAGTGATAGAAAACAGTGTTAGCTGGGTTCTTATTCCTGGATCTTTAGAGAAGTCTGAAAGAGATGAAATAGGTAGCCATTGAAGGCTCTATAAACAAGAAACAAGCTGATGTAAATTAGGGAAATATAGTCTAAGGCAGATAAGGTTCAGCATCAACTCTACTAGTAGAGTCTGCTCTGTGATTTAAATGGTGCTTTTGGGAATGGGGCCTTCAACACAGGGCATTCATTCCTGGAGGAATGCGAAAGGAAGAAATGCCAGGCTTGGCTGTAGATGGGTAGAGGAAAACTGAAGTTCTTCTGGATTGACTTGGTATTAAAGTTTGGAGAAAGTATGTTACAAATAAATATATCTCCACCTCAAATGGTATCGTAAATTGTCACCTATCAAGTCTTAATTTTTGAGAAGAAAGACATTTATGAATGATAGATGATTCTAGAGCCCTCATTAAGCTTGTCTCAGAAGTATGAGTATAAAACTTTTCATTAGTATAGAAAAGGCTAGAAGCTTCTCTGCTAACTCTAGATAACAAATATTGAACAATTTCCTCACTGAATTATGCATTTATCAGCTGTGTGTGTGTGTGTGTGTGTGTGTGTGTGTGTGTGTGTGTGTGTGTGTTGTTTAACACTGCATATCATCAAATGTTATCAGACATCAGGTACAAAATTTTATACTACTCTTCATCATTTTTTTTTTTTTTTTTTTGCTGCTCCTGGGGTTTAACCACAAGGCCTGGACACTGTCCTTGAACTTCTTTTGCTCAAGGCTAGCACTCTACCACTTGAGGCACAGTGCCACTTCTGGCTTTTTCTGTTTATGTACTGAGGAATTGAACTCAAGCTTCATGATGCTAGGCAAACACTACCACTAAGCCACATTCCTAGTCCTCATTTGTATTTTTTAGTGAGTGCTTTTGAAAATGCTTTAATTTTATTAAATAAGTTTTTTTATGAAAATACTGTACAGAGGTACAAGGTACAGTAAGCAAGGTAATGAGTACATTTCTCATCAAGCATTGTTGCCTCTTCCTTTGTTTTTCCCTTACCATCCCTTCCCTCCCATCTCCACAACTACATTTCCCGCTCCCACCCCCTCGTAAAGTTTGTTTTTCAACATAGTGTCTTGTATATCTCATTGTTCAATGGGTCAACCTGTATCCCTATTTAAACAATTTGTTTTTTCCCTTCCACTCCTCAAATTATACCACTATCAAATACAGTGAAACCAAGCGTTATACCGTGGGTGAGGGACATACAAAACAACAAAAAATCATGTGGTACCCTATAAAGATGTTAGAAACAATAGCAAGAAAGAAAAAACCACTAGTGTCCCTATTGTGGGGTTCATTTTGCTTAACATCATCTTATCTGACCGTTTCTGCTTGACTCAGACACATAATAGTTATTGTAAATAAGGGAAACCATGGGACCTGTGCTTCTTTTCTTACTTCACTTAATATAATTTTTTCCAAATCTTTCCATTTCCTAACAAATGGGGCAATGTCATTCTTTCTGTGGAGGCATAGAATTCCATTGTATATATATATACCACATTTTCTTGATCCATTCATCTACTGAGAGGCATCTGGGTTGGTTCCATATCTTAGCTGTGGTAAATAATGCTGCAATAAAAATAGTTGTGCTGGTAGCTTTAGTATGGTCTTGTTTGTGAACATTTGGGTAAATGCCCAAAAATGGGATTGCTGGGTCATAGGGGAGCTCTATGTGGAGACTTTTGAGGAACCTCCATACTACTTTCCAAAGTGGTTGAACAAGTTTACACTCCCACCAACAATGCAGTAGGGTTCCCTTCTGGCCACATCTCTTCCAGTATCTGTTGTTATTAGAGTTCTTGATTATAGCCATTCTAACTAGGGTGAGGTGGTATCTTAATGTTGTTTTGATTTGCATTTCTTTTATGGATAGGGAGATTGAGCATTTCTTCATGTGTCTATTGGCCATCCTTCTTTCCTCTTCAGAGAAATTTCTCTTTAAGTCTTTAGCCCACTTATTTATTGGGCAGTTGTTTCTTTGAGGATTTGTTGTTGGGGGATTTAATTTTTTGAGTTCCAAGTATATTTTAGATATGAGACCCTTGTGTGTTGTATGGCTAGTGAAGATCTTCTCCTAATCTGTGGGCTTTCTATTGATCTTGCTAGATATGTCCTTTGCCATGCAGAAGCTCTGCAATTTCATGTGATCCCATTTGTCCAACCTTTCTTTGATGCTAAAGCCATTTCCTCTAAACTCAGGAATGAGACAAGGATGTCTACTCTCTACATTTCTCTTCAATCTAGTATTAGAATGCCTAGCTACAGCAATAAGATAAGATGCAAACAGAAGGAATCCAAATAGGGAAAGATTAAGTAACACTCTCTCTCTTTGCAAATGACATGATCTTGTATTTAAAGAATCCCATGGACTCCACTCCCAAATTACTTGAGCTGATTTGAAACTTTGGCCAAGTAGCAGGGTATAAAAGTAACCCTCAAAAAATCAATGGCTTTTCTGTATGCCAACAATGAGAAAAGCGGGGTTGAAATCAGGAAAGCAACTCTTTTGTAATAGCCCCCACAAAAAATAAAATACCTAGAATTAACCTAACCAAAAAAGTGAAGGACCTGTATGATAAAAACTTTAAAAACCTGAAAAGGGAAATCAAAACTTAGAACTTAGAAATTGGAAAAACCTTCCAGGCTCCTGGATTGGAAGGATCAACATTGTGAAAATGGCAATACTTCCCAAAGGCTATGTACAAATTCAACGCGATTCCTATCAATATTCCAACCTCATCCTTCAAGGAAATAGAAGAGGCAATCCAAAAATTCACATGGAACAATAAAAGACCCCCGAATAGCAAAAACGATCCTTAACAGAAAGAACAGTGCTGGAGGAATATCAATACCAAATTTCAAACTCTACTACAAAGCCATAGTAATCAAAACAGCTTGGAACTGGCACAAGAACAGACCTCAGGACCAATGGAATAGAATTGAAAACCCAGAAATGAACCCACAGACCTATAGCCACCAAAGCTTTGATAAGAGAGCTAAAAAAAAAAAAATAGAATGGAAGAAAGACAGCCTCTTCATTAAATGGTGCTGGCAAAATTAATCACTTGTAAAAAACTAAAGCTAGATCATTATATATCACCCTGTACCAGAATCAACTCTAAATGGAGTCAAAGCAGACACTCTGAAAACATTACAGGACAGAATAGGAGAAACCCTAGGTCTCCTTGGCACAGGCAGAAATTTTCTTACTAGAAACCCTGAAAATCCTTTAGTAGAAAATCATATATCTATCTGTCTATCTTGTTACAGTTTCTCTATTTTAATAATAGGATCCTTTGTCCTTTTTATTCACCTAGTTCCACTCTTTATTTATAGACAAATACATCTTATTCACCAATGTTGATTTTAGAAATCTAAATTTCCATGTTGCTCAAATTGTCTGTGGATTATCAAACTATTGAACTTGTTAGCATTCAAAAGATACTCTCTGAGCTGGGAAGGTGGCTCAGTGGTAGAGCGCTTGCCTTGAATGCATGAGGCCCTGGGTTCAATTCCTCAGTACCACATAAGTAGGAAAAAAAAGCTGGAAGTGGTGCTGTGGCTCAAGTGGTGGAGCGCTAGCCTTGAGCTGAAGAGCTGAGCAACAGTGCCCAGGCCCAGAGTTCAGTCCCACGACCAGACCCCCCCCCCCCCCCCCCCAAAATACCCTCTTACTCTTAAACTATTAAAAACAATATTTATGCCTAATGTACTAAATCAGGGAAAGGTATCAAAAACTTTCAATTTTCGGATCTATCTGCTATTCTACTGACTCTCACATTTCTAATCTGTACCAAAGAGTGAAATGAAGAGTTTGAACCCTGTTCCCAGCCTGTCTTTTGGAGTCTCTATCTAAGGCCACATATACCAGAGAGGGAGAGAAGAAGATGGACAGATCAAATCACAGGAACACAGACACACAGACACACAGACACACTGACACACAATGTTGCCATCTTGGTCCTTGTACTTTATCACTTTAAAGGAATTTGACTATTTCAACTCACCAATATGTATTTTATGCATTGAATTATGACTCTTCCAAACTTATAAGTTGAGCTCCCAATCTCCAATAATTCAGAGTGTGACTTTGGGCATAAAACCTTTACAAGTGATATCATTAGATGGGCTCTCTCTATCATTGAGTCAATCAGCTTATAAACAGAAGTTTATAAACAGGTTTATTTGGACTCAAAATGTAAAGAATCCAGTCCATGATCTGTTGGCCATTGCTTTGGGACTGTGCTTACTTATAAATGAAGAGAGTGTAAATGAAGAGTGCTTGATTCCAAGGCCTAACTTGGGGATTTGTATTTTTCTAATTTTAGGGATTGTAACGGGTTTACTATTTATATTCTTAGGAGTAGTCTATCGATATGGACTCAAGAAGCCTGAGACTTAAGTCTTCTTCCTAGAAGCTTTGCTTGGATGAGAGATATGAGAGGCCTAGTTTTCCATGACAAGTAGATTGGCCTGGCAGGACAGAGCAATGGAATATGAGTCCTGAGACTCCCCTTTGATTCTGTCATCACCTTCCTGAGTGGCTTCAGGCAACTGTATTTACTTGTTTGATCTTAATATCCTTACCTGGACCTCATAAATGATTTTCAAGTTTCATTCTCTGGAACCAGAAGGGACTCTATGAGCTTCTGTCAAGTTTTCAATTGAATTCGACTTAGAGAACACATTTTTTAAAACTATTTTAAAACACATCCATAAAATAACACACATTTAGATGTGTTTCACATTTAAGAACATATCTATGAGCATCAACATATTAAAATCTGCTGCTATGTTTATTTGGAATGAGCATCAGAATAAAATCTTGCCATCTGGGTGTACATATTTGATGAGAAATATTGGTATACTGCACTGGCCTGTCTAACTGTGAAGTTCTAAAATGATTTCTGCATGTCTCCACTGATATAAATTGCACAAATGAGATTATGACCAGGGTACATTTACACCTGCTTACTTAAATGCTTTCTTGAGCTCATTTGTGTTTGTTCTCTTCATGCCATGAGGCTTATTTGTGCAACTGACTTCCTTCCACTTTGAAAACATCACAGTAGCATTAGGATAGATGCTTCCATTTTGAGTTTCTGATGAGAAGTGAAGGAATTTATTATGTGTCAATAACAATTCACCTTTGAAACAGATATTTCTTACTATTTCCCATGCAAGCGTCTGGATGAGTTGAGTTGAGCAGAAACTCAAGTTGTAAGGCAACTTGTTTTTGAAACAAAACAAAAACTATGACATTTGCAACTATTTAGACAGATGAATAAATATTTTCTAAATCTTGTTCAACAAAAAAAATAGAAAATACTAAATTGGATGCAGATAATAATATGATTGTGATCATTTAACGTTTTCATATGCACCAAATTGATCTCTGAGTTGTCAGTGACATAATAACATTGTATATGTCGTATATGAATTTAAAAAGTAAATACTTAAACATTCTCTTTTTAATGGTTTAAATACTAGCATTTGTATAGACTTTGCTTTTATGAATAACTTTGCTTTAAAAACAAGAAGAATCACTAGGTCCAATACCTCTAAGATTTCTTGCAGAACAAATACCCTGTAATCTACCAATGTGGGTCTGCTGGAAGGGAAGGAAGAAGTTAGTGACTCAGAGCAAAGGTGACTGGCTGCCAGCCTTTGCCTTCAACCCAGGAGCTTTCCTCCACCATATTTAACACAGAGGACCAAGTTTCTTTTTTTTTTTTTTGGTCCGGTCATGGGGCCTGAACTCTGGGCGTGGGCACTGTCCCTCAGCTCTTCAGCTCAAGGCTAGCACTCTACCACTTGAGCCACAGCACCACTTCTGGCTTTTTTCTTTTTGCTTATGTGGTGCTGAGGAATCGAACCTAGGGCCTCATGCATGTAAGGCAAGCACTCTACCACTGAGCCACCTTCAAAGCCCCAGGACCAAGTATCTAGCTACACACGTACACCCATTTTGAGACATTACATTTGGTTAAGACTTAATGAATGGATCTGGGAAAACCATATGACTTAATTTTTAACCACATTACCTTAAAAATTTGGTTTTGAAACGGTCCTTTAAAGCTACAGACGTTTAAAAAATATTATTTTATAGTATGGGATTGGCACAGCCCTCTTATGGACAGTATATGGGATATACAAAGATGGAAACAAGGACATTGACCTGTTTGGGCTTCATTTTTGAAAGCCACCCTCATCAAAGGTTAGTGTATGCCCAGGTCCCCCTTGAGCATGGAATGCTGAGGCCTGGCAATGACAACTAATTTTAGAGGCAAACAGTAGCAAAAGGGCTAAAATAGGATGCCAAAATAGAATGGGGAGGAGCTTAGCCACACAGTTGTCTGAAATGACCTTATTCCAATGGCTCCTTCCTGTGAAATAAGAAGTAAGGCTTAGATTTAGGATGCTAGGAGGTGTTGGCACCTGGGGTTTTTCCAGGAACTTGACTGATCCATGAAGATGACTGATTTCTTTTTGAGAGGTCCAAATGGATACTTTTAACTGTGTGTGTTATCCTTAACAACACAAAATTAATTATTCTCTGTAGTTATACCTATTAGGAAAAAGATAACACCCGGATGACTGATTTTTATAGGTGAAGAAATACTGGGATTAAAGTGACATTCTTCTGATTGTAACATTGTTGGTTGGCATAAATGGTCACCTTCAGAAAATCCTTATTACTCCCCCCCCCCACTTTAAACCCTGTTGTCACATTGATTTTGATACTATGTGTCTAGCATATATGTTTATCCATTTGGAGAAGGGAAGGAGGGTCATAAAATGGCGAGACAAAGGACAAAGGGTGAACCAAGGCAACATTGATACCAATACACAGAAGACACTATGTTGGAATTGAATTTTACAACTTGGCAGGGAAGGTGAGTGGGGTAGGGGAAGGGAAGTGGGAGGAAATGAGGGAGGGGGTAACACTGTTTGACAAGAAATGTATTCATTACCTTCTTTATGTAACTGTAACCCCTCATTACATTACTTTTATGATAAAAAAATAAAATTAAGAAAAATGTGTCTTACTGTTTTGAAGAACAATAGGAAAATGGATATTAGGATACAAATAACTGAGCTTGCAAAACTGTTTCATGGGGTATGTATTGTTAAGATATTTTGAGTTCTGAAACCTGATGTCTATAATATAATGTGTTAAAATTCATGACCCCCCTCTGCATGTTTTTCTCCCCTTGATCCTCTTTACAGAAAAGGAATGATGATAAGGTTTGAGACAGAGAGAAGCCCGTGAGTTAGAGACTAGATGTGGCATCATACCCTTGTAAGCCCAGTACTTCAGAAGCTGAGGCAGAAGGATCTTCAGTTTGGGGCAAGCCTGAGCTACACAGAGGTACTATATTTAAACAAAGCAAAATGAAAACAAAAAGGAAGCAAGGAAGCTTTAATTAGTAAGGTTGATGAATTTGGGATATTTCTTAATTTCTCAGGCATGTTAATTTCTCTGGGCCAAAGAGCTCTTTAGTTAGCATAAGACCAAGGTCCAGAAGTGAAGCTGCTTTCGGTTTCTCCTCTCCACACACACATCTCTAAGTTTGGTTTTCGTTTTTTTTGCTCTTAGGATGATCTTTGCTGACTTCTAGTGTTAAGGAATTACATTTTTTGGAGTTTATGTGCATTCATAATAGGAGATAGTCCCAATTTGATATTTTCATACATGCACACAGTGTGCATTTACCTCCTTTACCGTTTTCCCATTCCTCCTTTCTCTCCTTCCCTCTTTTTCAAATAGCATTTGGTGGATTTCATTTTGCTGTACGTGTGTGTGGTGTGTGTGTGTGTCTATGTATATAATTATGTACACCAGCCTTCAATTCTCTTTACCCTTCAGTATCCCCTTCCTTGAGTCAGATCTCTGTAGTGTAACTCTTGATTTGATTGATTCCTTATCTTTTCCAACTTTTTTCTTCCCTTTCTCATTAAACAAAACAAAAAAACCCTTTCCCCTGTCTTACACCACAGAGCTCTCTTATGGGGTTGGTAAATTCCAAAGGCTCATTCATAGATTATACCAGCTCAGACTGATAAAGAATTCCCATATTTTAATGCATTAGGTCTAGGACAGGCAAGCACACAGAATCATTCAAATCCCTCTATCTAGGGTGGTGCATGTAACATTGCCTGGGTTGTGGAGAGAACAGTTCATTTTATCTCAGAGTTTCATCCTCTCTTTTATTTTCTACATGCGTGCCATTGTAGAGCCATTTAAATCAAATTCTTCTCTATAGCTGAGCACAAAACCTGCACATTCGGGTTTTGCTCTTTCCAAAGATAATTTCTGCTGTTTAATGAGATCTGAGAATGAAGTCAGGCATAAGCTGGAGAAAGGTCACAGTGTGTGCTCAAAGGTATATTAACTACTGTTGAAGCTGACATCTGTCTCCTTCCAAGAGGACAAAATTAAGCAGCAAAGAGTAAATACATTCAATGGCACTTTATTGCAAGTAGGACCATTTACAATGAAATAAGAATATGAGAATGGTTTCAAAGAGAAAATGGGAGTGCTTACAAATAGAACACATCTTACCGGTTAGAGTAGGAATGTGATTCCAGTCAAGGTTAATGGGGAAACAGTTAATGAAGGGTACAGATTCCAAAGCTGCATGATGCCATATTGTGTCTCACAAAGGTAATTAATACTAGACACTCTAGCTAAATGGACACATTATACACAGCAGACAACTTGAAATTCTGCACACGGTATAGAGAGGCTCCTCTGGATGCTTTATGATGTACCCTAATACTGATGGGGTGACCTTAGAGGCCATGTGTTCCAACCTGCTTCATCATGGAATCCATGTGGCACTGTGAGGACACCAGGCAGAGAACAAGGAGAGCAGCTTCCAGCCCAGACTCGGTGGCTCTCTCTTCCTCCTAGGCTCAATTTTCTCCTTTGTAAAATGAAAGGGTGGACTAGTATATAACCAACACAGCCTTTCCCAATGTGAATTTAAAAATTCTGTTTCGTTGCCGGGCCATCACGATTCCTTGTCAACAGCACAATTGTGTACGCATGGGTCTATCTGCGTGAAAGACTGCATCTGGGAGATGGGTTCCAAGATGGGGAGAATTGTGTTCCAATGCTAACTCAATAGACAAAGTGGGGTGTGGCCGAGGTCAAGCCCTTCCTCCTCACGAGTCACAGAAAGCATAAGCCGGAATCCCATAGTCCAGGCTGGCCCAGGCAAAAAGCAAGACCTAATCTCAAAACTCACTAGAGAAACAAAGGTTGCAGGCATGGTGAAAGCAGTGAAGTGCTGGTTTAGCAAGCACAAAGCCAGAGCTATCAATAAAGCTATAAAGAAAGGGGAAAAATATAAAGAAAAGAAGAAAGAAAAATGGAATCTCTGAATAGAAATTTGGATGGGCACTGATCTATATTTACTCATTTGTGGCACATCAGATGTGCTTAGGAATCAATCCGCAGTGTGAGTTAAAAGCCATACAACCAGGAAGATTCATGTTAAAAACATTTCACTCTATTCTAGCATCAAGGCTTATGTTTTTTCAAGTTTCTCCCATTTTTTTTTTTTCTCCAGAAGGGGTAAGCTAGCAAGGGTGAGGTTACCGATAGAATTAAAATACCTGGGAATTAAGATGAGCTTGGCTGAAAGAATTCCTTTACTTCATTGGCTGCAGGATTACTTTCCTCAAAAACTGCCTTCTTTTGTCTCATTCTGTTTCTCTGAACACCCCAGGCGAGAGAATAAGGTGAAAGCTCAAAATTTCCCTGGCAGGTGAGGCAAGGAAGGGGATCATATTTCATCCTTTACATTTAGCTGTCTCGGTTGGCTGTCTGGAATCTCCCTTGATCACCTACTTGAGTGGAGGGGCTTAAAAGTAGGGCATTTGAACACACTGAGTTTTCACCCTGGTGCTCATCGTATTGACAGATGCTGCTCCCGCTGAACAGCTTTCTCCCTGTGCTCAGCCTGTTTGTAGGTGGCATCCCCAGGGCAGATTCCATTCTTATCCAGCCTCAGAGCTCACTCATTGCTGCTTTTAAAATTCCCAGGTGCACCTTGTTTATGTGTCTCTTCTCTTTTCCCTTGAACTCTGCTGACTTGTCCTTCCTCTCTCCTTGCCCTTCCAACAAGAAAAGAAAACAAAATTGAACAACAAAAAAATCCTTTAAGGATGGTGGCTGTAGAATTTATTCATGTTCCTGCTAGAGAATTTTGAGCAAATAGCTTCAATTGTTCTAAGCAAAATGGCTTTAAAAAGGCTGCCTTTGAGTGGAGGAGACCAATCAAATGACAGACTTCACAACTAACTCTCCAGATCACGTCCCATCTCCCTGCGTAGATAATGGGAAGAGAATCTTGGAGGGTCATCGGCCTCAGAGCACAGGTACCCCATGACATTTGCAGTCAGAATTGCACCTATTGATTATGATGTAGGAGTAAATGTTTCACTAACCTTTAATTGAGCTGATTGCTAAATAGAACCGGGTCAGCTATTGCTGTATTGCTGGGTTTAAAACAGCCATGCTTAAGACCTAGCTGACGCCCCGTCTTATCAGACCCTCAGTTGCAAGCTGTTTCTCCTGCTTTTGGGAATTCAAGGTTCATTAGCAGCACCTGGAAGAGCAGTTAAAAATGGAAGCCCGACTCCTTGTCTGGGCTGACTTTGGTTCAGTGTATTTGGAGAAGGAGCTGGGTAATTGCATTTTCAACCAATTCTTTGTTAAAATGACTCTAATGAGCACAGCTGAGTACAGAGAAGCTTCTGAAGGATTCGATACTGACCAAGTTACTACATTATGTAGACAAGAGAATCCTGGAGTTGTGGAGTGATCATTTCCTGTCTCTCTCTTTTCTTTTTGTCCATGCAAGGGGAGATGTTTATGTGCAGGTGAACAGAAATACGTTAGGACTCAGTATTTTTCAAGTGTGAGGGTATTCTTTCTTTTATTGGTCTGTCTCATGCTTCATTTAAGGAACAACTGGATTTTCTTAGATGAGTCCATAATGTAGATGCAGTGTCCCCTCAGATTCCTGGTGGGGGACAGCTCCTAGCCATCATTGCTGCTGTGCTGGTGAATCTAACCTTCCCACAAAGAAAAAATTGGGTTTCATTATATGATACTGTATAATATGGGATGACCTCTCTTCCCCATTGTCATGTTGGGTGGCTTCTCAGTACTGCTTTTTATTTCCTGGTAATTGCTTCCTCATGGATTCAGCTTCTAATTTTATTTTTGGTCCCAAACAAATGCCTCATTTGATCCCCTGTCATTCTTCAGTCTCCTCCAAAGCCTGACATGTTCCTTAATGAATCGACTGCCTACCCAGCTTGTGGTGAAGGAAAATCAAGAGGCCTCTTCATCAGAATATCCGTGATTGAAAAGCCTGTTCTCATTTTGAACTTGGGTTTCCCTCCTGGCCCACCTGACCTGGAGGCATCTGCGGGGGTGAAGGGAAAACATTTGAACTCGGCTACTGTTAAAACATCCTCATTCCAGTAACTTTACTTTGTTTACATTCCAGCCCTGCCTTGCCTTTGAAGGGGTTCCTTATTGGTGGATGGTGGGCGCCCCCCCCCCCCCCCATGGCTCCTATACATCTTAAAGCTGCATTCCCTAGAGTATGTCCTGCCTAGGGAGACCTGCACTTTGTCTTTTAAGCAGATAAAAAGAGAGGTCAGTCAGAAGTAATTCCCCTACTCCTCGTATAAACAATTTAACTGCTCCAGCAACGTAGTTGCTTGGAATTACTCCCTCAGATTCAATTCCCTTTTCCTGTTCCACTTGTAAAAATGGTTAGTGTCCTCTATAAACTGCAGCTCACCAAGGTGCAGGGCTTGCTGTGCAGTTGTAGAATAAATGTTAATCTAATACAGGTTACTAGGTCAAATGCAATCACAGGCTTGTGGGAAAAGCTTAATACTGTTCTGCTTCTTCTAACACAGTAAACCTGGATATTATATGATAGGTTAAACACCAGTGAACCATAGCAGGAATTTTCTTGAAAGTAGGATTTAGTAGAAAGGAAACGACATTGAAATAGTGACCTAGGATTGACTTTGCACTTCAAGAGAGCATTGAGAGAGGCTGAAGTGCACTGTGAAAATGGACTTCTTAAAATATGTGTCGTCCCAGAATTCCTTGGGCAGGGGATGGATGCCAGTTGCAGCAGCTGTGACACATCTAAAAGCTTCATATGTTGTCAACTATGACTTCAATTCCTCCTCATTCCCCAAAAATCCACGAGTGCAGACACATGCACATGCACATGAGCTTTCCTCATGAAAACTTAACGTGGCACTGGATGGCCTGTTAGAATTTGGATCTCATTGTGAGCATCGAGTAAACACAGAATGGAGCAAGCTGAGCAGATGTGGGCCAACTGTGCCAGAATGACTCTGTAAATCTTAGAAGTGGACTGCTCAGTACTTTACATAGATGTTAGTACTATTAAGTGTTCCTGGCATATATTCGTGATCAAATGCCAAAGCTGAGATATACGTGTGATAGCAGATGTGTTATCCTTCAGTAAATGAGTATCAGATATTGGAGGGCTGTGAAGGCTGGTTTGCAGGACCACTTAGATTCTATCTTGCCCAGAGACAGGGGACCTAGCCAAGTGCTGGCTTCTAAATCCCAAGAGCTCTTCATGTGGGTGTTCTCAGATTCTCATAATTAGCACTGCAAGAGCAGGACATTCTTGGCCTCCTTTCTGTTGAGAACATATTCAACAAGCAGCTATGGCAAGGAAAGAAGCCCTGAGACACAAGCTCTTCTGAAAGTGTTGAGAATGTGGCCTTCACTATTCTTTCATCTCTTAGCAAAGTTCTAACCAGGCTCCAGAGGCTTGCATGACTTGTGAAAAACATACTTGTGAATTTATGTATGTGATGCAGGTCTCTGGTGATTAAGCTAGATCATTTAGCATGTTAGCTGAATTAGAGTGTGTAGACATTTGATAAAAGGCCTCTCTCTCCACTTGGGTTTATAATTAAATGACAGAATGAATCAGGCAATGCATTTGCTGGCTGTGATAAACAATTAATGAAAGTTGCCCTAGGTATATGAATGACCCTTCAGGAAGATTGTGTAAAAGAATTAATACAGGCTGAATGTAGCTTTCAAAGAATTTTTTTTAATTCTCTGAAAGAAATTCAGAAATTTAAGGAACAAACCCAGCAAACTGGGTTTCATTTCTGAACTCAGTCATCAGCAGGATTCAGAGACCTTACATGGTTAACTTTTTGTGCTATGGCCCTGCAAGGCCATCATCTCTGAGGCAGCCTATACTAATTACCACCCCTGCAGCACTCTGCCTTCTGTGCTTTGAGCAGGTGGCTGGTCACTCAGGCTCAGAGTTGTTGGCTGGAGGGATGCAGATGAAATGGACTCTCATTCAGACAGTTCCCCTCCAGCTAGAATTAGAGCTAGATTCTTCAACCAGAAATAGGAATCCTGAGGGCTCCCATTGATTGGGAAATGTCAAACACATAATACATAGATGAGTTAAAATGCCATGGGCTCCTTTTTGTTTCTTTTTGCAGACTGAATGGTCAGGTATCTGTTTCTTCAAGTCTCCATTCTCCACCCATTTTTCCTTTGAAGCTGTGTAAAAGAGGAAAACATACCTTCCTCCATATTCTTCTGTGTATTCATTCAGGACAGAACTGTTGGCAATAGCTGGGCGCTGGTGGCTCACGCCTGTAATCCTAGCTACTCAGGAGGCTGAGATCTGAGGATCGCGGTTCAAAGCCAGCCCGGGCAGGAAAGACCGTGAGACTCCTATCTCCAGTAAACCACCAGAAAACCGGAAGTGGCGCTGTAGCTCAAGTGGTAGAGCGCTTGCCTTGAGCTGAAGAGCTGAGGGACAGCGCCCAGGCCCAGAGTTCAAGCCCCACGACCGACAAAAAAAAAAAAAAAAAAAAAAAAGAACTGTTGGCAATAGCTGTATGCCTTTGTATGTTTGCTTTATGAGTTTTAGCTGTAAGTATTTTATTCGGACAAATGTATAACAATTCATGTTAATGAAAACCAAACTGGCTAGCGCTCAGGCAAAGCCTTATTCCTAATGGTCATATGAAGAATGACCATTCTTAAGAGAAGCCACTGATAAAACTTAGAATGGGCAGTTGGCCTCTGTGGAGATGTCAGCTGTGTGTGTAAACACAGTATCCAAAGTCGAATGTGGCGTTGCCATTTGCTGCTTTATAACCAGAGACTACCTAAGCACTTAGTGTGTTGGTCTCCTTAGCTGAAACACTGAGGGGTTACTATCTAACTCTCCAATCTGGTTTTCCCCCTTACACATTATAACTTCAGGAAGGCTTGGCCTTGGGCATGCTGATTTGTTTGTAGCAGTAAATAGTCACCTTTCTGTTTTCTCCCCATTGTCTATTAGACTACATTTTCTTTCTGGCTTGAGGCCCTGGACTTTGTCTATTTTTTTGGAGTCTTGATTCTATTTTTTGGATATTGTATGATCAGATTTTCCCAACTTTTCTTGTTTTGTCTATGGCTCACCCCTAGTCAAGCTCTGTGTGTACTGGTCAGCTTAGATGGAACATTCAGACTTTATCTGGCTTGTTGGCAACTTGGTGGGTTGTGTATAATCTACCTAAAGCAGGAGAATGTTGATTCTCAATCATTTCCTTTTCTTGAGAAACACTGTCAGTTAGAAGCTAAGACAATTTGGGATATCTCTCAAAATCTCTGAATCTATATAAAATAGGAAAAATGATATTTCAGTGGGTTGGGCACAAAATCAATGAGAACATATAGATTAAGATTTTTATATATAATATTAGCAGAGTCAAGTCTGTACAATTCATTTATAATGTGTAATTCTATATTGATATTGTACACATATATAGGTATATATATATGTATATATATATATGCACCAATCTGGAATATACTATAATATATAGAATATATTGTATACAATGTACAAATACATATTGTAATATATAGAATATATTTTGTATATATTACAGTGTACATATATTGTACATTGTATACAATATGTTTTCTATATATTATACATTGTATACAATACATTTTATGTATTACAATATATTCCACATTGGTGTGTGTGTGTGTGTGTGTGTGTGTGTGTGTGTGTGTGTGTATTCTTGTTCACAAAAGCAGCAGTGTCCAGTGGCCCATGAAAGTCCCTGTTCAGCCTGACTTCATGACCACTGCATTGGACTTAATTGCTAAAGGACAGCTTTGAACAGAAGCTCCTGTCTTCTTCTCTTTTTATTCATTGGGAAGGAAATTGCCCATAGGTGAGCAACATCACTTCAGCTGCTAACTTCTAAGCAAGGGGAACTGATTATAGTCTCTAAAAACCAAAGTGGTCTTCTGTAAGTAGGAAGGCAGTTGTGTTTAAGGAGATCCAGCCTTGGAATGAGGTGAGGGTCTCTTAGATACTTGCAATGACACTAATATCCTGTGACCACAGAACTGTGGGGTTTATTTGCGATCAGGTGGAGAAAGCTCTGGGATTAGACAAAGTATTCTGGCTTTCCTTTGCTATAAAATTACATTGGTATTCCAGACTCATCATTGTCTCCTCAGCTCTAAAGCTTTGTGGGTGCAAGAACTGCATACGTATTTACACCTCATTAAATAAGAAGACAGAACAATAGTTGTTCTTCACAAAACAAATTCCATGAATGTCGAGGATCAAAACAGGGCTCACAATCCACGGGTCAGAATCTTCTCTTCAAGCCTGTGAATTACTGCAAGGTTCAATCTCCTATCCTTACTGGATGGCCTTTCTGCCCTGCTTTACAGCCTCTGGAGAGGTGATTTTCCTCCAGATAATTCTATCTGATCTATAAAAGAAGGACAGCTACTGCATGTTAGGTCATTCTAGCTAAGCAATGTGGACTCTAATTTCATCACAACATTATGAAACTGATCAGTTTCTTTGTATAAAATCTTAAAAGGGCTCCATGGACTCTTTAAGCCAAAAAAAAAAAAAAGGCTTTAGAAAGCAGTTCAGGAAATTGCCGTTATGAAAGCGATTTCCACATGTGTCTCTCAATATTACAATCTTCCCCATTAGGTGCTGGTCTTTTCTAGACTGTAATAAGAAATGAAAGAACAGCTTATTTTTCCTTTTAAAAGGAGGCACAATTTTTTAAGTCTCCCCCCCCCCTCCGCCCCAATCTTATGTGTGGACATGATATACAGACCATTAGCAAAAGAACTGTCCTTGGCTTTGGGATCCAATGTGTATCCTCAAATTGCTGTGAGTATTCTGTCCCATCTAGGTCAGGAAAAATTATGTGTGTGGAGCCAAAGTGGAGTGTGGATTTTAAACAGAGCATGTGATCCAAAAGATGCAGAAAGATGGTATAAATTTGCATCTTAAGAGGAACCCTTTCTAAAACCACTTAACTATTTTCATCCAACAAGATAAAAAGAAATGATGGTAGAAATAACACTGAAAGACTTCAAACAACTTTTTCACCTGAGACAAGAATTACAAAGTCATTCCCCAGCTGTCAAACATCCTTGGGACCCAGTTTTAAATTATAGCTTGGATTAAAATGGAAGGTTTTTGTCCTGCTCTGGTGATCAAGATAGCAGTCTCTGTTCTTGGGGCATGAGTCATGACCTTCTTCCCAAAGACTTTTCTGGAGTGGGGTTTGAAACTACCTGTGTGGGAAGAGGCCAGTGTTTTAGCAGCACTCAGGTGACACGAGGCATGTGTTCTTCAGGGCACCCATATACCTTTGATGCCAGGCTATGGAGCAGAACTTTGGGCTCTTCCCAGAATGGTCACCACTTATTCACTAGAAAGCAACAGGAGGCTCATTTTGTGGTATTTTTAAGCTTGTGATTTTGAATTTATGTGAACCTTACATCTGATCTTTTTCCTTCTACTGCTTTTGCCATTGGACCATGCAACCACAGTTGAGTCACTTTCTGGGACTGGATATCCTGTTGATTCAATGCTCAAATATCTGTTCCCACCCCAGTGTTCACATGTGGAACCCATAGGGTGACATGCAGGAATGGACAAACTGCCTTTAGTACTACTCTGGCAAGTTATCTGAGAAATGGTTTAGAGAGGGCATTTACACCTAAAGTGATTGAGATTTGAGATAGTACAATTTGCCAAGTAGTTTTTGAGTGGCCACTGTGGGCCTATCTCTGTGATTGGAGCTGTAAGGGACAGAAGGATGAAGATATAATTATACCCGCCCCCCCCCCCCCAAGTGCATCACAATTAGACAAAGAAGACAGAAGGTCATGGGTGAATTTTAATGTGAGATGCTCTGCCATTGCAGACAATGGAGCTCTATGGTAGGACTGTGGGTGGAAGTGGGGAGTAGAAGGTGGGCTTTGAACAATAAAGATTTTGCCACATAGAGAAAGTACAAAAAGGAGAGCAATGAAAAGCCTCAAAGTACTGGCGGCTCATGCATGTAACCTTGGCTACATTGAAGGCTCAGACCTACAATCAAGGATCAAAGCCAGACTAGACAGAAAAGTCTGAAAGATGCCATTTCGAAAATAACCAACACAATTCTGAATGGTTCAAGTGGGAGAGTGCTGGCCTTACGTGGAAAAAGCCAAGGAAAAGCACTAGGCCTTGAGTTAAAAACCTAGAACTAGGGCACGCATGCACACATACATGCCATCACCACCATCTGTATATGTGTGTGTGTAGTTTAGGTGGAGCTGGAAAGTATGCTAGTTACTGCTGTGACATACAGACAACTCATGTTCCACGGCTTTCTCTCAATGTAAAGCATCTAGTTTGGAAGATAGACATGTGCATAAATAACTTTAATATGAAACAGCCCGAGAGAGATGTTGTGAGAGAGTTATATGACACACTCTGAATGCCTCTGTGAGAGAGATTTAGGAATGAAGAGTTAATAGGATTCAGCATGATGAGAGCCAGAGAATAAGATAGAAAAGCCAAAGATGACTTCTGTATTTCAAAGACAGTATCTTTGAATGATAAAATCACACCCATAACCTGTTCTTTTTTTAGAGAGAATTTTGTAAAATTTTTTCCCTCTAATTCAAGACAGCTCACATGTTGTGGCTTTGTTCACACTTTGGTATATTGGGGATAGAATGCAGCTCAGTAGTATAGAGCTTGCCTAATATGCCCAGATATGATCCTAATGCCACAAACACAACAGAGCAGAAACAAAAAGAAAAACACCCCTGAGCATTTTAGTGTGCCGATTTAGCTGATGTCCTCATCCATACATGCACACATAAAAATCAAGATTACCAATGAATACCAATATACTGTTGTATGGATGTCAATCCTTTTCTGCAAATGAGTACCTTCTAAAGTAAGTGCTGTTCAACATATAAACAAAGTAAATGTATGTGCAAACATGTGGTGTTGAGTAGAAGCTACAAGATTATAAACTAGCATGAAACCATGTCATCTGGGGGAAATATCTCATACCTTCTTTTTTTTTCAGCAGCTGTAGGAGTAGCAGAAAAGATATAATTTGGTAGATGGAGATATGGTAAGGGATGATGTACATGTTAGGTCATGATAAATCAGAGATCTAGAGATGGAAGATTAAAATGTGTATAGTAAGTACCCGGGCTTGAGAAAAATATGAGGACTGAGTTAGAGACAGGAAGTTAAGGGTTGACTTTCATTGGGCACCTACTAGGTCATCAGTATGTCTTTAAGCACTTGATAGCTGATAACTCATTTAAAGTTTATGGCAGTTTTGTTCAATAGTTGTTATTAAATTCATTTTACAGTTAACTAACTTGTGGATTTGTCTGTCCAGTCTGGCTTTGAAACATGATTCTCAGATTTCAACCTCCTGAATAGCCCAGATTATAAACATGAGCCACCAGTGGTTGGCTCCCATAAACTTACTTCTAATAAATCATTTTTGTACCAACTAGAATCCACATTGAGTGGCAACTTGCTTTTCTTATCAGTTCTAGGGTTCTGTTATGTTCTGTGAATGGTTAGGCAAAGTGCTCATGAGCAACAAACAGGTTTGAATGGTGGTGAGGGTCAGGCAGATCATCTTGAGCCAGGCTCCAAGTTAACATTCCACAGTGACTTGCACATTGTGAAATCTTGGACTAGATTCTTTACCTGGTCAGTCTGTTTCCTCCTGTACAAAATACTGAAATTGTAATCTCTGTATGGTAGGCTTTTGGGAAAGGTTAGATGAGCGAATGCAGGAAAAGGGCTTACAGTTTCTTTTCTCGTACCAGAATTCAGTATATCTTAACTACTTATAGCAAATGAAATAAATTTATAATAAAACTTGTGTTATGTAAGTTTACTGTTATTGAACATATAAAATTACAGTAAGATACAGAATGATTTGGGTTACCAAAAGTTTTTTTTCCCAAATAACCTATGTCCTTTTCCAAGTAACCAAACCCAGACTAAAAGAGAATGACAGCTAATTGATAACAAGTGGTTAATATCTATCATGTAAAGATTCCCTGGAAAAATCGTGTGAAGATTCCCCAGAAAACATATCTTTTGGAATTCAAGGTTAGAAAATAACTTTCCCATCTCTTCAGAGATTCCAGTATTGGAAAAGGAAACACACTTCACTTATAGCTCTCTGCCTTTGCTTTGAGGTAATAACCTCGTGCTAAATTTTGTGTCATGTTGTACAAACCTACATTAGCCATGGTTTTCTTAAAAATGTACTCATGCCTACTTCTACTACACAGCTGGTTTAAAATATTTTTTATTTTCCTGAAATCCAGTGAGAATGGCAAAGTTGATTTGTATAAACCATGCTATAATTTATAAGAGTGACCTGTGAAAATCTTACCTTCTCAATCGCATTTCACTGCAACCAGTAAAGGGAATCACAGACATGGCTGTGTCTGTGTGCTGCATCACTCGCTAACTAACCAATGCCACTAAAAATAATAAACCCAAACCAAATCAACCAAATAAATAAACCAGCAGACAAATAAGTGCAGAATTTTTGCCAGGCAGACATCCTTGTATGGCCCATTCACTTATTTCTCACATCAGCCCTGCAAAGTAGGAAACACTATTTTCAGCCTTATTGTATGTGAAAAGCCAAAGGCTCTTAGGTTAGAAGCCATACCTTAGGTCTCACAGATAGCATTTAAAGTCAGATCCTAATGTGAAAGCCAAATCCTGTCCTTTATTCCATACTACTTCCCCTAAAACCAAGCCTTGGGACTACAGCAAACAAGGATCTCACTAACCTCTGGCCCTGCATCTCAACATTTCTAGCCAGAGGAAGCCAGGCACTAGCAAAAGACCTCAATAAACAAGAAGAATGCAGGTACATTCCACCTACAAAAAATTTTTTTCCTAGCCTAAAACAAGGGATCCTTACTATCAATCTCTTCATAGTAGGAAAGAGTATTAAGGAGAAAAAAAAATTGTAAAAGTGGTTAGGAAAACCACTTAGATTTAGGTTAGAAGAGAGTTGAATTTGAGTTTACTATTGCTGCTTAGATCTCTGTAATTAGGAAATCAGTCTCTGGAGCTATATGTAAAGTTATAATTGGTTACTTTAGTTGGTAAATTCAGTCTAAGGCCATTTGCGGCTTCTGATGAAATTTAAATTGGTCTCAACTAAGATTTGCACCTATGTCAAAGAGAAAATCTAAATTATGGGGTAACGGGGTGGAGGATTATCCAACAAAAAATGAGGCTTCCCGAGGCCCTAGGATAGCCTCTAAGCTGTGTTATATGAAGACATTGATGAGGAGGATGAGTAGCGAGCCCTCAACTTTGACTTACCAGACTTGTATGTGTATTTTTATATTTTGTGTGCAAGTGAACTGTGTGGGAGCACTAGGTGTGAGTTCAGGTCTTCCCATACCTTCCTGCTGTAATCATTGTAAACACTGAATATAAGACACCCTCCTGTATGGCTGTAGAAAAGGTGCTGACTTAGGGGTCCCAACCACTCTTTGCTTTCCTCCGTTCTGAACTTTGGGGATGTAGACCAGCTGAACTCTGGCCAGACCTGCACCAGCTTCTGATTACAGAAGCTGCCACTCTTTACCAACGAGAAGGCAATATTTTCCTGGAGATTTATTTCAAGATTGTCAGACTATTTCTTTCCAGAGATCAGGTTTCCTTTTAGTAACCTTGACTAGAAACTAGTGTGTCTCCTTTCCAAGTCCTAAATTGCAGAGTTTGAACTTCTAAGGTCTCATCTGAAAGTCCATCTTGTTTTCCAAATAGGCCAGTAGGAGTTGCAGTGAGTTTGAATGCAAAAGTGTGCACTTCTAAAAAAACCTCTGTGTGTTGTGTTGCTTGCTCTGGGCACACCTCTTGCAAAACCACATTCTTTCTTTGTAACTTATGAGAGAACAAAAGTCCTATGAGAAGTCAGAAAAACACCTGAACCATTCTTTCTCTATTTTCAGAAATAGTTTATGGGGCCACTGAAAGATGTTGATGTTATCTTTTTAATATTCTGAGGAATAATCCTATTAAACAAAAAACAAGGGAAACCGTTCTGCCCACAAGGTGGAATTACCCAAAGCTGACTGGCAGGAGTCGAGTTACTTTACAAAACCCTAGCTGTGTGCTCTTCCTATCGCTCCATCAAGGGCTTGGTGAATGAGCAATAATTTGTGGATTCTGCTCATCTCTCTTTGCGAACTTTGTTCTGTGGAATTAGATACAACTTTGACAAATTAGAAAAGGCTCCCGGGTGCCCTGATGTCCCCAGAGCCACACAGTCCACTGATTGTGCACTGCCCTTCTGAAGTCCGGTCGTGTCAGTCCATCAGTGGCAGCCCATGCACTGGGTCCGCTTTTTAATAAGCAAGTCTGTCAGCACCAGGTTCTTTGGATCTTCCGACCTCCTCTTAATCCTTGGGACGAACTGACTTTCTTCTCTGTTTCGTTTATGGCAAACAGCCCTGTGCCGGGAAAGAAGTATTTTCTTTGTTTATAAAGTACGGGCAACAAAATTAACCTTTGAGATTAACTAGATGCAAGTGAGGATCATGTTTTATCTTCCCCCAGGACAGGGCATAGGGATTAACACTTGCATAAAGGAGTGAGCATAGGCACGTGTGTGTGCACGTACATGCACGCGCACACACTCACACACTCTCACACACACACTCTCACCATCAATGCCCAGTGGACCATCTTTGCTCTGGGTTTTTCTGTTTTTCATTCTAACTTGCATAGAACTAATGAAAGATATGCATTTTTGTTTCTGTTCTTCGCATGTACTTCAAGTCCTACAAAAATGCGAGAGCTATAAAATATCTTGAAGTGATTCTTCATAAATCTATAGATTAAAACCTTGTCTTTGTCTTTCTGTACTTTATTTTGTTTTTCGACTCTCTTAACAATGTTTTTATTTATTTTTACATATTTCTATTATCTTTAAGTGGTTGTACAAAGGAGACACCATTCAACAATGCAACTCATGGATGAGTGTCACCCACAGCTTGTCTGTCTCTAAAAACACAGGGCCACTTTTTTATCCAGTGAAAATTTTGGACTAGAGAGAATAAATACTGTCTTGGTGAAAAGACTATAAATGACATGATAAAGAACCATATTTAGACAGAACTTTATTCCTTTGTTCTGCAATATTATGCTGGTATACTCTCCTATGGCTTTTTTCTTTTTTAAAAAAGCAAATCATTTAATAAGATAAATGAGAGTTTGTTCTTATTTCTAACTGATACAATACAGCTGGCTCATGCCTGTAATCCTAGTTAGTCATGAGGCTGAGATCTGAGGACCATGGTTCAAAGCCAGTCTGGGCAGGAAAGTCTATAAGACTCTTATCTCCAAATAATTATCAAAAAAGCCAGAAATGGAGCTGTGGCACAGTGGTAGAATGCTAAACCCAAGCAAAAGAATCTCAGGACTAGCTTCCAGGCCTGGAGTTCATGTCCCAGGAACCTCTCCCCTTACCCTCCGCCTCTGACACACACAGAGAAATGCAATTTGACTCATATAAGCTGAGAAGTGTTACAAGTTGGCATGAACAAACAGCATTAAGAAAAACAAATTCATTCACAGACAAAGCTTTGTTCTGGGAAGTGAATGGAAACCATTATCTCAATATAGACATCATCCTTGACCTCTGGAAACTCCATGCCCAGGGAAAGCCTAGAAGTGGTCTTCAGGCATCCACTTTTTGTAGCTTTGTTCTCCATTTTTGGTGGGGGTCTTCACCTTCTAGATCCAGTTCCATGATGACAAAGTTTTACTACCACTCTGGTGACCAAATCCAAGCACCCACCTTAAATGTCCTCATTCTTATTTATAGAAGTTGTTGAAATGTGTCTGGAACTTAGTCACTTCTTGAAACCAATGGCTCTTTGAGAAACATATTCTGATTATTGTTTCTCTGTAATTGAGTAGATTCTGGGGAATTTGATGACTTTTATAATGTTGCTGCCTTTCATCAAACAGGATCATTTTCTGCTGGTTTTGGTTATGTTCTCTTTCCTCTTCTTTCCTTCTTTCCTTCCTTCCTTCCCTCTCCCTCTCTTCCTCCCTCTCTCCTCTCTCCCTCCGTCCATCCTTCCCTCCCTCTATCTTCCTCCCTCCCTCTTTCTTTCTTTCTCTCTCTTTCTTTCTTTCTCCCTCTCTTTCTCTCTCTCTCCCTCTCTTTCTCTCTCTCTTTCTCTCACTGTCTCTCTTTCTCTCTCTTTCTTTCTTTCTTTCCTTTCTTTCTTTCTTTCTTTCTTTCTTTCTTTCTTTCTTTCTTTCTTTCTTTCTTTCTTTCTTTCTTTCTTTCTTTCTTTCTTTCTTTCTTTCTTTCTCTCTTTCTCTCTTTCTTTCCTTCTCTTAAAGTAAATCAAAACAAAATAAAGCAACATGTATCACAGAGATGTTTTATTTTTCACTCAATAGTGGCAATGACTATGACAATTAAATAGAGAAGAAAAGGGACTTTGCTGTAGATGCAAGGTTGGGGGTTATGCAAAGTAGAAAAATAACCATGTCATTATCCATGAGCCTATGGAATTGCAATCAGAATTTGGGGAAGTGAAAGGAGGGTGTGTTATGGAATCCAAGCTCCCCATTATCATCATTTTGGGCCAGGTACTTAATGTGTGCTTCGCTGGTTTTGGCTGAGGAATAGTGCTTGGAGGAAGCAGCTTTTCAAGTTCATTTGATAGCTCTGGGAGTTAGTAAAGATCTCTATATACAAATAATGCACTTTCTGTGAAACGTCTCATGTGGGAATTGTATATACTGACACAGCTACAGGTTCTTTGTTTTGCTTGGAGCAGAGAGCAACAAGTATATTTTAGACCTGGCTTGAATCTGTTTATTTGTTGGGTGGTTAACTCCTGTTCTTAACATTTGCATGTACTATATAGAGTTAATAATTCCTGTTCTATCACATTTGAACAGCTGCTTTAAGGTCTAATGAGAATCCAGAGGTTAACAAACAAACAAAAACAATTAAAAAACTTGCACTTTACTGCTTAAATCTATCTAGCTTTCCTACTACTGGAGGCAAAGGAGTATCTTGCACACCTTAGTGAGAGCACTTACTATACCTGAGATAGCCCTGGGACTATTTGGTTATTCCACCATTTGACTGAGATAGCCCTTTGATGATCTGGTGATTCTTACACTTGATTGGAAACTCCTGGAGGGCAGAAACAATTCTTGTTCTATGTTAAGGACACCCAGAACACACCCCAGTGGCTAGCTAACAATAGGAATTGGGTCAAGGGAATCAGCTGATGGGCATATTTAACTCTATCATGTACAGGATGTTAAAATAGGATTGCCCATTGGCTAATGTCTATATATCAGCTCCACATGATGATGTACGTTGAAATAAAAATTTAAATCGACTTTCTCACATTCATACATTCTTAGACTAGTGTTCCCTAAAAATGTCTTATGAAGTCTAAAGAAACTAAAACTAAAAGAATAATTAAACTGCTACTTTCCTCCACTAATTTTCTCCTATGGATTTAGAGAGTGTGCACGAGCAATGATTGAAGGTTAAAGGGGAAGTTGAAGGCTTTGTTAAAGCCCTAGATTTAACAAATATTCATTGTGCCCAGTACTCGTAGGTGACCTCCAAAAGAATGCATCTTTTCATCTGTGGAAGGTGAATTTAAGAACACGTGGCATACCTTGTTGTGTCAGTGTGGCAAGCAAAGAACAATGGAAGGTATAAATGTAGACTTTCCAGAAGTGAAAATTGGAAAAAATTAAATTGTTTTCTCTCAGCATACATGACCACTTTGATAACACTATTTTGAGGAAAAGATGGCATGGTTTTTGTCTCTCCTCTGTTTCTATCTTCCTCCATCCCGCATCTGGCATTTTACAATGCAATTTCCAACAGATATGGGTTGTTCAGCAGTCACTAGCAGTGCATTGATTAATTATGTGTGCCAGATTTTCAGTATACAATTAGGCAAAACAAAACTGCATTAAAGTAATATGAATAATTTGACTTCAAGCCATGAAAACAAGAAAACTGAGTGAAAACAGAATCTCTGACCTCACTCATTTCAGCGTAGCGTAGGTTTGGGAGTGTAATCAGAGTTATAAATCACACGAGTGCCATAATATGAAGATGCAGGAAGGAAGTGGTTCTGACCTTTGATTTGGAGGAGTTTCAAAGGCAGAAACTAAAGTGAATGTTTTCTTTTGTACAAACAAAACTCTTCCATTGGAAAATACAATGGGCAAAACTTCCCTTTCCTTATATAAGTAATGTGTATTTGTTGTTATTTAAAAACTATTTTATTACTTTTCTTCAATATAATTTAGATACAGTATATTTACATTGTTTTAAAACTACTTTATGACAACCTATCTCTAAAATCACAATTTGGAGAATAAGCTACATTCTATATATACCAAAAAATAATGAATTGTTAATAACCTCTTTTCTTCTTAATTATAAAAATGTCATTTATGTTCTATGGACAAATTTGGAAAATGTAAAAAAGTGTACCAAAAAGAAATAAAATCCATCTACTATTAGTTAGAAAAAAATTTCTAAGTAACCGTAATTCATTGTTTTTCTTTCCCCTTTGTAGTATATTTGAGTAGGTATGGACATTATGTTTATAGTGCATATACACTCTGCTCCTTTCACTTGTTGGAATTTCAGTAACCCTTACTTATTTCCTAAAGTGTTATGCGGAAATATTTTTAATCTCAATTTTCAATTATTATTTTAAAGAGCAAAATATCTGAGATGAGTAACAAATACCATCTACAGCTCTCTATGTACACCTTTGACTTTTTTCTTCACTCTTATAATTCTATAGTTTCTCCAACCATATTCCTTAAGCCTCTATATCACATTCAAGATTCATCCAGAAAGATGCAGACAGGTGACCCACAAGCATCCTCAGCAACTCTGGATGAGCCTCTTGCTGCCTTGGAAAGGAAGTTCTCAAAAGCATCATTGGTGAGGGAAGTTGGAGTGAAGAATAGAATCATGATGCTGAAAGAATCTAAAAGCTTCCTGTTTTCTTTTTTATTTTTTTATTAATAAGTTTTTTATTGTGAAAATACTGTACAGAGGGGTTACAATTACATGGGCAAGGTAATGAGTACATTTCTTATCAAGTATTTTTGCCTCCTCCTTTGTTTTCCCTTCCCATCCCTTCCCATCTCTCCCCCGCTCCCCACGCCAAAGTTGTAAAGTTTGTTTTTCAACATAACGAATTGTACATCTCATTGTTGCAATGGGTCCACCTGTATTCCTATTTAAACGATTTGTTTTTGCCCTTCCCCTCCACAAATTATACCAACATCAAATACAGTGAAAACAGGGGTTATACTGTGGGGGAGGGACATACAACGCAACAAAGAAATCATCTTATAAATATATTAGAAACAATTGCATGAAAGAAAACACATTTGAATACTTATCTTGGGGTTCATTTCGCCTGACATCAACTTATCTGACCATTTCTGCTTGTCTCAGATATATACTAGTTATTGCAAATAAGGAAAACCATGGGACCTATGTTTCTTTGGGCCTGGCTTACTTCCCTTATACAATGGAATTCTGTGCTTCCATCAGAAAAGAATGACATTGCCCCATTTGTTAGGAAATGGAAAGACTTGGAAATCTTCCTGTATAAGCAGAAAGAAGGGAGCAGATGAGTGAAAACCTTAAGAAGCTACTTGGATATTTGGATACAAAACTTATTTCCTTCCTTTCTTCCTTCCTCCCTCACTTCCTTCCTTCCCTCCTTCCGTCTTTCCTTTTTCCCCTATAGCGTCCTTCCTTCTGTCTTAATTCTCCCTTCCTTTCTTTCTTCCTTCTTCCCTTTCTTCCTCTCTCTTCTTTTCACCTCCCTTTCTCTTCCCTTCCCCTTCTTCTCCTTTCTTCCTTTTCTAGAATGTTCAGCATTCTAGAAACAGTGCCCCTCTTATTGGCTTGTTTAGGTTCAGTGCCTTTTCCTGAGCAAACAGACACTGGCCAGGGGAATAGACTCTTCAAGTTAAGTGAAACTGATTCGAGTTTTCCTCTGAAACTAGGTGTATAGCCTACGTATTTCATGGATAAGAAATTGGAACCAGGTCTCAGTGGCTCAGGTCTATAATTCTAGCTACTGAGGGAAGCTGAAACCTAAGGATCACAGTTCAGAGCCAGCATAAGCTGAAAAGTTTATGAGACCCTTATCTCCAATTTAGCAGCCAAAAATGGGAAGTGAAAGTGTGGGTTAAGTGGTAGAGGGGCAGCTTTGAGTGAGCAAGCTAAGGAATGTGCTTTGGTTCAGAATTCAAACTTCAATACTGGCACACAACAAAACAAAACTAATTGGGATATTGTTAGAAATACGTCATATTGAATGAATCAACAAATATCTAGTATCTCCTATATCCCTTGGGACTCTAACTTGCTTGTTGTTTGGGGGATGAATCTTATCAAATGGAGAGAGAGAGAGAGAGAGAGAGAGAGAGAGAGAGAGAGAGAGAGAGAACAGAGACAGAGAGACACACAGAGACAGACAGAGACAGAGAGAGAGGGAAAGAGAGACAGACAGACAGAATGAGACGGGGGGGGGGAGAGAGAGAGACAGAGGTAAGGAAATAATCATGGTGGATTTCTAATTACTTCTAGTTTTTTCCATAGGTTTGCTTCTTTTCCCATCTTCCATTTCCTAAAATTTTCCCAGGTCTTTCAAGCATTTTCTGTTTTTGTTTAGGTTGTTTTGAGTTGTTATTTATAATCAGATTTGTATCCCTAAGGACAAATAAAGGCCCAGTTTACCTTGAGGCTGCCTATTTTTACTGCTTCCTGGGTTCAGACATGGGGCTTCTGTTTGATAATTCTGTTCCTTCTTTTAAAGGTATTCTGGCAAAGTATTTGGATTAAATGTGGCAAGAAGAAACAGGCAGCACTAGGAGGTGTCCATGAACTTGAGACAGGTTGGCAATGGTTTATTTGGTGCATTTGATCTGAGTGTAAGGAAGACATTTGACTCCATTTATTCAGCAGATGTTTATCAGTTCCCTCCCAGGAACACTGCTTCAAAGGAGCTTTCTTTCCCTCCAGCCTGCACCTTGGATGTGATGTGCTGTGAAATATGTTGACATTTTTTTCTTTTTAAAAAAAACCATAAAAATGTCCTGTTTGACATGCAATGTTGTGACAAGCCTTGGTAGATTGTGTCAATCATATTGCGTTATGTTACATTAAGTGACATATTGTAATGTGATTGATACAACATGGGATGACACATCATAATGTGAAATATCATCTGGAAAATAGAAAAACAACAGGCAACTCCACACTACTTGTACTTTTGGAGATTTTTGAATAGGATGGAGAAAAAGATCTCTTTGTGCAGGATAGTTACTGGGGAAGGGCTTAGGTCTTGTTGCCTTTGTATCTACTGCACTTTCCAATAGTAATTAACAGGTGATATAGAAAGCATTTTTTGGTGATAGATTGTCTCTGAGTTTGAATTGAATATCTCTATATCTTTTTTTCCAGTTCTTTAAGAACAATATCTTTCCACACATCAAGATTGTCCTAACTTTTATATCAAAATAATTGCACTTCCCTTTTTTAAAAAAAAAATCTCCTCTTGGGCTGGGAAGGTAGCTCAGTGGTAGAGCACTTGCCTTGCAATGCATGAGGCCCTGGGTTCGATTCCCCAGCACCACATAAGCAAAAAGAAAAAAGCCGGAAGTGGCGCTGTGGCTCAAGTGGTAGAGCGCTAGCCTTGAGCTGAAGAGCTGAGGGACAGCACCCAGGCCCAGAGTTCAGGCCCCACAACCGGACCCCCAAAAAAAAAAAAAAATCTCCTCTTCAAAATTATTGCTATTTCTTTTTTTTTTCCTTCTAAGATTGAGGGGAAAAACAAAACAAAGCAAAACACCTTTTCACATGAATGAAGGTCTCATTGTATGCCTCAAGTCTGACACAGTCAAGCACAGTCTTTTGTTTGTTTGTTAAAAGAATTCATGAAGAATCTTCATATTTACTTATATTTCATTTGAATTTATCGAGGGGTACTTAAAATATAATCAAGTTCCATGTGCTAGCTTTCTAAGATGATCAGATGAAACAACTATAATCATGGTGGCTTGAACTAACAGAAATTTCTTATTTCATTGGTTTAGAGGACAGAAGTCAGAAATAGAGGCAGTAGAATGCTACATTCCCAGGGGAGCCTCCTTCTGCTTTGAGA
Organism: Dipodomys spectabilis; assembly: GCF_019054845.1. Classification (NCBI taxonomy): domain Eukaryota; kingdom Metazoa; phylum Chordata; class Mammalia; order Rodentia; family Heteromyidae; genus Dipodomys; species Dipodomys spectabilis. The sequence goes on from NW_024870818.1 coordinate 66,135, forward strand.
CTCAGGAGATTCCTTAGGTTGTAGTTATACATCTCTAGTTAGTTTTTGCTCCAGCTTCATGTGTCTTCTTCCTCTGTCTCCATCCTCCCCCTCCCCTTTCTTCTGAGGGTATTTGTCTTTAAGTTTAGCTCTCACCTAGATAACCCAGAATAACTTTCTTTCAAGACATTCTAGCTTCATTACATTTGCACAGACCTCCTTGTTTTCCAAATAAGGTCACATTCACAGCCTCTAGTGTGCATAGGAGGCTTTTAGGGGGCTACCAAGCCAGCACTCCCCACACTCCCCAATGAAACAAAATAATAAGGAGATGGGAGGTGAGTTGATGAATTTGCATTTGTAACTCATAGGTACATAAGCTCTTTTCATTTTAATCTATAGTATTTTCTATTCCGAGTCTTTGTAATTATTGTGTTGTGAAGCTTATGATGATATATTTCTTTAATAAGAAGCATTTAAAATATCATAGTGGTCTTAGGCTGAATATGAACTTGTGTTATGTAGTTATAAAGAACTGGAAAGGTTGAGGTTAGTTTATACACACACTAAAAAACAAGCCATTAAAAACAACCAAACTGATTTTTATATCCTACAACATGTATGCTATCTTTTTGTTGAAGTGAAGTTTAGGGAGAGATTGCAGTTAGTGGAGAATTCCGAATACTTAGAGTATATCAAGTTTCCTTCAACATGGATTCATTCCTGTTTATCTTCTTCAAAGCAGTTGCTACCAACAGATATAAGAAAGAAGAAGAGAGCAAAGAATGTCCGGTGTAACCAGGGCAGGTCTGATGGGAAGGAAAGATGATATGAAGAGAGAAACAAAAAAACAAGGGAACACTGAGTCTAACCTTTCTATCTCAGGCCCACCAAGTGCTCATTCTAAAGGAACTCTCATACTTTGAGTAGTGTAGGGTCCAGGCCCTGAGAACTCAGAGCCTCTTAGTCAAGCTGGGAAATGTTTCCACCCCTACGTGAGGCAGTGTGACTATGGACTCATATCAGCTTTTGCATTCTTTGTTCAATATCTTGTGGCTGCATAGAGTAATTTAATAAATCAAAATCATCGTTTTCAATTTTCATTGTGGCTACATGGGTTTTCTTTTGAATGGAGTTCAATTATTGGGATGGCATATATTACTTTGAATCATTTTACAGCTCAATCAATACACACATCTTTATAATAAATATTGATGCCTTTTGGATGCCTTTACCAGTGTCTGGCACATTCGATGTGGATGCTTTGGGTAATTAATATTTTTATTTTATTTTTACACTGAACTCTGTCACATTTGAATGTGGCTCTTCTGCAAGGTTAGAGGCATTCGAAAATCTATTGCCTTAGAAACCTTTGAGATCTGAAAATGGTTTTGAAACAAAGAGTAGAAATTAATTAGTTAATTATGGTTAACTCTTTTGAACTCAGAGTTCTGACAAACTTATGGTGTGAGGGGAGGTTGTATGAATATGGGAAAAAAATGGAATAGATTTGATTGAGGACCTGAGGCTAAGTTTTGTGAACAAACAAGATTTCATTTCATAGGTCTGGAGGGTTCATTCCCAATTCTGGAAAACAGGTGGATCTTTTTCTCATGCCACTAGTGCCAAATATATATATCAGAGCAGTAATTCAAAAAATATTTGCATAGTGTCTTCTCCAATCAGTTCTTAACAGTATTGTTGCAGTGATTTTATTTTGCTTCTGTAACTTGAGCTTGATTTCATTGTTGATTTATTACCTGCATGCAAATACCCTTGCCAAGAGTTATAAAAGCAAAAGATCAGCCTTTCACACATGTAGAAGAACAGTGCTGTATTTTGACTTTGAAACCCTGAAAGTTGTGTCATTTTAGAGTCCAGGTTTGCCTACTTCTGTATAATTTATTTCAAGCCTTTTTCATACTTAGAGTTTTAAACATTTGATATTTTCATTTTTATACTTATTTTAATTTCTTTTGGTCCTCAGATTACAAAGCCATGCTGCTTAGTAAGTAGCTAAATGAGTTCCCTGAATAAAAATTTAAGGCATCTGATTTGCTTTACTTTTATGGATGCGTTTGTATGGGTAATTTGATAACAGAGCATTGACTGAAGAAAGTGAAGAATGATCAAAATATGAGGGAGTGCGCACAGCACAGTCAGACCTTATCAGTTCCAGGATCAGTTATCTGTTTGAAGAAAATTACATTGCATCTGTCAATGGACTTAATAACTCAGGGCCTGCGATTTGATAATGGATAATCACACAAACTCAGGAAGCTAGCCCATATGCCATTTCAGTTTTCTATTCTCTTATTCACCTTAATTTTCTAGATGAGTGAAATTATCTAGTCCTGGACTCAAGATGGCACACATGGAAACAGAGCCTGCAGGAATCCAGCCCCTCCCAGTCAGTTGCTTGCAGGTCAAGGCTGCCGGGTTATGTCTGTGATCCTGGTATCTAATTGAAACAGGCAGAGTTTGGAAAATTGTAAACCTGGAGAATGTAAATGATTAATGGATAGAAAATAATAAAGGACGGATATAGAACAGTAGAGGGAATTGGCTAGGGAAAACAGTGAGGCTACAAAGGCCCAAGGATTCTGGATCCACGGAATAATTCTATATGACTCATATGAGGAACAGGGACAAAATGGTCCAAACTACCAAGGAAACATTTCCTTGGAAGCAGATGAATCTCTTAAGGGCTCTTTTTTTCTCATTGCTCTGGGATGCAGTCTCTATTTTAGAGCCATTTCTCTATACATACAAAATATGGTCATTGTATTGGTTGACAATTGTTTTATTTTCTTTTTATTAGCTTAGACTAACTGTACAAAGGAATTTTCTTGTGACATATCTGCACATGCATATAATATAGCTTGAGTGTATTTTAAAAGGGATTGAATGTTTATAAAATATATATCAAATTAAGCAAACCCTCAGTGGTATACCATGGAGAGGTATACATACCATGGCAGGAATTGAAATCTGAATCCATATTTTCAACCTGCCACTTGATTAAGAATTAACCCTAATTTTCTATAAAGCCATAGTATAAACTGAGCTGTTCTCTCTCCCTCCCTCCCTCTCTTACTCTGTCTTATATTGATGTTTTAGAATTATGGTTTCTGTGGACTGAAAGTAAGAAAAAATTATTATTATTATTTTGCCAGTCCTGGGGCTTGAATTCAGGGGCTGAGCACTTTCCCTGTGCTTCTTTTGCTCAAGGCTAGCACTCTACCATTTGAGCCACAGCACCACTTCCAGATTTTTCTGTTTATGTGGTACTGAGGAATTAAACCCAGGGCTTCATGCATGCTAGGCAAGCACTCTACCACTAAGCCACATTCCCATCCAGAAAAAAAATTATTTCTTAGAGGAGAATATCTATTGAAGTACCATCTTTTAGTTTAATTAAATAAAGAACATAAAAAGGCAAGATAGCTTATGTAGGTGTATATTCTAGATATGCTACAGTGTGTGTGTGTGTGTGTGTGTGTGTACATGTGTGCTCATCCTGGGGCTCAAACTAGAGCCATGGATGCTGTCTCTGAGCTCCTTTAGCTCAAAGCTAGTGTTCTACCACTTGAGCCACAGCACCACTTTCAGCTTTTCCTGTGATTAATTGAAGATAAGAGTCTCGCAGCTTTCCCTGCCTGGACTGGCTTCAAGTCACAATGTTCAGATCTTTCTTTTTCTTTTTTTTTAGTCTTGAATCTTAGAGATTCAATTTTATCATATTATTGGCTAATACCATCATATAATTAAACAGCAGACAAAATAGTTCCAGAAGCCATCTAATAACTTAATTTTTGTTAGCTTGATTCCATTAATCCCAAAGATTTTAAAATGCATTATTTTTATTGTCAAGGTGATGTACAGAGGGGTTACAGCTATATCAGTAAGGTAATTAGTACATTTCTTGTCAAACCCATTCCCTCATTTTTCTCCTACTTTTCCTCCTTTCCCCCACCCCCCACAAGTTGTACAGATCATTTCCAACATAATGTCTTGTGTGTGTCACTGTACCAACGTCAAATACAGTGACAGCAGGGGATATACCATAAATATAGTGACAATAAGGGATATACCAAAGCGGGAAGAACATACAAAAGAAACAAAAACTCACATAGTACATTAAAAATGTCAACAACAACGTAAAAACCTCTTGTGTTTATATCTTGGAGTTCATTTCGCTAGCATCATCTTATATGGTCATATGTACATAGCTATTGAGCTAGTCTGCTCATCTGCTAAGATTATTTTAGATGTATACTAATTATTGCAAATAAGGGAAACCATAGGACCTATGTTTCTTTGGGCTTGGCTTACTTCACTTAATATGATTTTTTCCTTTTTTTTTTTTTTTTTAAATCTTTTAGACAGACAAGCTCACAGGGTTTGATCTACATCTAATAACGCCCCCTCAAAAAAAATAACTGGAAAGGAAAGTTGTCAGCAAATCCTGTAATTTGATTTTGCTGCTATGAATCCTGAGATTCATAGGTTTTATCCTGAGTCACACAGCAGGAGTCACCACTGCAAACACTGACAGAAAACTTTCCAGTTTGCCACATTGCCTTGCTGTGAATGGATGTTGTTAGAAAAGTTAAGTCAAGACTTCAAATGTAGACAAGGTCATTTGTCAAGTGTTTGATTAGTGGTGAATTAGACTGGGCGAAGGCATAGCCAGAAGACTTGTAGAAATGAGCATTTTTATTGGTAAATTTATGGTGGCTTCATGATGGCCCCATCTTTGATACTATATCTTTTACACAAGAGCTACTCACTTCCAGTTTAGAATTTAAACCTCTTATAACTATATCTAATCATTACATTGCTGTCTATTTCTCATTTACAATTATAATTGTGACTACTCTATTATTTTTCTTTCATTTTTTTCATTCTTTAAACAACGATTAAATCTGCCATGTCCTTAGCATCTAGCTACTGTGATTATGAGCTAGGATGAGGTTGCTGCTCTTTTGGGATTCTGTTCTAGGAAAGAGAGATGCAAATAGGAAACAAAATTATTTGTCCTTTAAATGAGCTAAATTTTAAAACAGTAAAGTGAAAATGACTTTACACTGTTTCCTTCTACTTTTCCTTGATCCTGTTTCCTAGACTCTTCCCTCTGTGCCATGGATAAAACCTTGGATTGGCTCATCATTTTTCAGTCTGAAGAGTTTGCAAAGTTTGCTCTAAGGTGAGAATGAATTAGCTTTGCTGGAGGAACAGAAAACAATAACAAAAACAGAAAAAAACAGATATTGCTGCCTTGATTAATGGGAAGAGAAAAGAAAGAATAGGAGGAGATGAAGTGGATGCTAGCCAGGCATGGTGATACTGGTGTTATTTCCAATATGGGTATCAGTATTGGAGGGTTTGGGGGTCAGGGATGTTGATCAGTGTTACAGCATTCGCCTAACATGGCAAAACTCCTGGTTTGATCTCCAGCACTGCAAAAATTTGAAAAAAGTTATTCTAATTCATAGGAATGAACTCTAGGGCTCTAGGAAGAGAGAAAGAACATAGAGAAACTGGTTTCAGGAACGTTTTTGCCCAGGTCTGGGAAGGAGGTGAAGGCCACAGAGAGGAGGGTAGCCATGAAAGCCAAATAAAAACTTACCACCGTGCCAGCAGTGTAGTAGTACTTTAAGGCCTCCTTGAATTTAACATAAATACTTTGGTGAGTCCTGAAAAGAAATGCTGCTTATAGAATTTAGAGACAGAAAGGCCTTTTTGGCTTCTTTATCTTATTTTCTAGTATTTCAAATTCTCATTCTAAATACAGGTCTTAAAAGACTAGCATATATTGAAGGCATAAAAGCAGGCTAAGAAAAATTTCTTCTGACTCTGGTATTTTCCTAATTGTCACACTGTGTGGCACAATTCAGCTTCCAGTTCTTTCACAGAAGAAAAATCTTCATTAAATAGTGTGAGAAATGGTTTTGTTATTTTTCCTTTTTATTTATTTTTAAATTTTTATTGTCAAGGTGATATACAGAGAGGTTACAGTCACAGAAGTAAGGTAGTGAGTACATTTTTTGTCCAACTTGCTACTCCCTCCCTCATTTTTCTCCCACTTTCCCTCCCCCCGACCCCTCGTGTTATTTTTACTTTTAAGATAGTTAGTCTTACTTTTATTTCTCTCCTTTTCCATTTCTCTCTCCTCCTCCTTGCTTCCCTCAACACAAAAATAAATGAATTGGAAAGTAGAGAAGTTCAGTTTATTTGGGAAAAAAACCCAAGGGATGTGCTATTGCTACATGTATATGCTGATAATTATTTTGAAAAGGGAAAATAGGAAATTAGTGATATCTTTAGGAAATAAAAAAAAAGTTCCTGACAAAGCCATAAACTACCTCAAGTGCAGCCATAAAACTTCAGCTCTGGGTACGGTTTCAAAGCAGGATTTGTGAAGGAAAACCATGATTAAAGCGAGAAGAATATGAGCTTTGTGCACCTCTGTTGGTCCCTGGAGTGTAACTTAAGTCTCCCTCCGCTCCTTGTACTCTGCCACAGGGGGTTTTGGAAGATCAGTGCCTTTGGATAGGAGGGCCTTTCACATCCAGGTCAGTGGGGGAGTTGGTCTTGTTAACAAGATTGTATGCCCTTGTGATAGAAAAATAAATAAAGAAATAAAAGAAGAAACCACCACTACCAACAGCAAAAACCCACTGAGCTTGAAACTCAAAACCACAAGACTGTATATTTTCTGATACACACATACAAACATGCCCAGGCACACACAGACACCGCCCCCCCCCAAACACACACAGGATATCTGGATTCTAGCCTGACTTTTTGTATCATTTAAAGAAATCTTTCTTGAAAATGTAAATTCTAATAACTTCTCTCCTTGACTTACTCTATTCTCCTAAGTTCTCATTACTCTCCACCACATTTTCACTTTCCTCTCTAAAATAAGTTGTTTTTATATCTCTTCTTGCCTCTTCTCACCTCTGTCCCCCCTCTGTCATCTCTCTGTCATCTCTCCCTCTCTTTTCTCTCCTCTCCCTTCTTCCTTTTCCTTTTCTTTTATGTATAGCATGTTCTTCTTATTGTTACCATTGTTCTTTACCAAACAACATGGTATGGTGTAGCCCTGACTCCTTCCTATCACACTATGTTCCATAACCAGCTATTATTAATTGAAGATAATCAGGGATACTTGTTTTCTCTACTCTTCAGACTCTGTTTGGGGACAGTGGATGTGAGGAAGTGTACATATGGAGTCAAATCTATGAAATCTCTTATGGTTCCAAGAGTACCCCAGGGACAAATTGTATATGTCCTGGAGCAGGAGGAGCCACAAGTCAGCCTCTAAATGTGTGTGTGGGGACTGTCATAGCTTCTGAGAGAGAGAGAGAAAGAAAGAAAGAGAGAGAGAGAGAGAGAGAAGGAGGAGGAGGAGGAGGAGGAGGAGAAAGGAGACCAGATAAAGACCATTAATCTTCACTTAATCATCCATACTTCTAATAGTACAGAGGTTTCTTATGAGCAATTCTGCCCAAATAAACAACACACCTTATAAATGACATAATTCTTCATTTTGTGAGTGCTCAATCAAAATATTGGGCTAAAAATGATTCAGGTGATACTGGAAGGTGTGTCAATGTCCCTTGGCCTCATGAGAGGATACACATTCAGGTCTCATATGTAGTATGGAAAAATGACTTCTGGAAATTTGCTACTAGTATCTAAACACCAATGTCCTATGAGCTCCTGGAGCTCCCAGCCTACCCTCCATCTGTCTCTGTTCTCAATGTAGTGGCTCCCTGCCTTCTGAGACAGCTCCCCATCCTGAACTGATACTCAGCCCATGGTACTGTACTGTACTGTACTGTACTTGCCTAGGGAGGCTACAAGGTGGTCAATTCTGCTTGTGAACTGACTTCCTACAAGCCAGACCCAAAACACTACCGGCAAGTTATTCCAAAGGGATGGGAACCCATGAGACTCAGGAGATCTTTTCTCTGTTCCTTTCAGGTTTTCCTTCTCTAGAAATGTTTAAAATACTTTCTTGCTCTCTGAGGCCTGGAACTCAGGGCTCTGTCCCCCCCCCCCCCCCCCCTGCAGGCAAGCAGCAGGCTGGGCAGGCCACAGGGCCCTCTTTGCTGCACTCTGCCAGTGTGCTGTTTGTAATTTCTCTCAAGATGGTTCTGGTTTTTTCAAGGCAAATGAAACTTCATGGACCATTTCTTCCTACTTTCCTAGAAGCAAGGGCCGGTACACAGGAGTGAGTGGGAACCATATACAGAAAGTCACTTCTCAGCACCCGCTGAGGAAAGTGCTGACCTAGCAGAGGAGCACTGGGACTCTGAGCTAGTATTCCAAACAGATGCACAGCTGTGTGCGCACATTAATCACGCAGCTTCCTGAGCGTCAGGTAGACGTTCAGTGATCAAGTGTTCAGTATGAGAAATGCAGCAGCAGTCTCTCTCTCTCTCTCTCTCTCTCTCTGCTTTACTCTTGTTCTCTTAAAAAAAAAACAAACCAAAAAACAGGAGCAGGGTTTTCTTTTCTTTTTTTTCATCTCTAGCCCAGATGCTACTATTTTTGTGTTATTTGTGTTTACCAAGTTGAAATGCAACAGATGTTTCAAAAGGGTTTAAAACAAAATTCCTCATTAGGGACCATGACAGATAAATTGTTCACCTTACTGTGTGGAGCCTTTCCGTGCTCAGATTCTTGGCAGATTGTCTGCAGGGTGGAGGAAGAGGGAGAAGAATTTGTAATAAAATGACGACAAGAAGATATAATAATTATTATGATTATTTATTGACTGACTTAGGACTTTTAGCTGCGACACTTTTCCATCTGTTATTTTATTTGACACTCACAGCTCCCCTAAGAGGGCAGGTATTATTGCCTTCATTTAACTTATGAAGAAACTGAAGCATAAGCAGGGGAGGGAACTGACCCAAAATTAACCCGATCTACATCTAAAGAGTTTGGTTTGATTACAGAGTGCTGTAGTTTTCAAGCAAGCATGAGCATACGTGTTTGGGCATACACATGCCGTCCCCCTCCCCATACACACACATACTGAATTCCTGCAACAAACCAAATTTTCTAGTCTTTTACATACTCCTCATCTATAGCTTTCATTTTGTCCATAATGTGGCATTATTGATTTATAGAACAATATAAATACAAAATTATAGAAAGAACATTCACATCATTGTATACCAAATGTCCAGAACCCTTTGCATTTTGCAAAACCCAAACTCTATATCCATTGAACTATAATCTCCATATTTCCTTCCCTCTACTCCAGCAGCCACCATTCTATTCCCTGTCCCTATGGATTTGTGTCCTCCAGGGAGAATCAGAGTTGTAGGAGATTTCACTTAGTACCTGTATCCTTAAGTTTCATCTATATTATGTGGCATGTGTCAGAATTTCTTTCCTTTTCAAGGGTGATAACATTCAATTGTATGTATATATCACATTTTCCTTATTCTTATATTCCTTATCATGTCTGTATGGAAACTTGGGTTACTTCTACTTTTTGGCTCTAAGGAGTAACATGCCCGTGAATGTCTCTTTGGAATTTTGCCTGCTTTATATTCAAAACTGTGGATTTTATTTTTGGTTTGGCATCTTCCATTAGACTTTATAGTCATAGATTTCTGTGCATTTTGAACCCAGCTATATCCTCAGATCATAGAAATTCCAGACTGATACAAGTGCTCAAAAATATTTGCTAAACGTACCAGAAAGACGGAGAAGGTTGCACAGTAAATAAAATAAATGCTTTATTTTGGGAGGGAGAGGGAGAAACTAGTGTCATATTCAAATGGTTTAATATTAAGATCTAAAGCTTCAGACTCTCCACAAACCAATGCACTTTTATTTCTTTGAAGGTCAATTTCTTAAACATAACATTAAAATTTGTGTATAAGCTGATGAGGAAAGGTACATAACCGCATTGCTCGGGCCAACAATGCAATTCATCGTTGCTACACTAGTCTGGTGGTCACTGTATTCCTCATGATAAGCATGAGGGAAAGAGGGACAGAAAGGAGCAAGTGAGAACTTGCTCTACATTTTGGCTCTTTTTCTCATCTCTGTAAAGCACAGGCTTGTAATGACCCAGAATCCAAACAATGAGAAAAAATGAAAATATTCTTTTCTAATAATTACTGTTGAAATGGAAAGCTGACAAAAACTAGAGCTCATTCCAGATCATCAAATATCAGCTCATCTTTGGAACAATCTAAACAGACATGGTTGTGGTAAAAAGGCTTTGAAAGTTGGTTACCCTAAGTGTGGTCTTTGTAGAAGCTGCAGTAATAGGATTGGGGAGCTTCTTTGAAAAGGAGCTTCTTGAGGCTGGAGATAATGTTGACAGTAGAGTGTTTGCTTTGCACACTTTGAGACCAGCACTGCAAAAGAAAGAATAAATAAATAAATGAATGAAATATAAAAATTACAGGCCTATCCCTATCTGAGTCTGAATCTGCATTTTAACAAGACGCTGAAAGCACTCCAATGCCTCCTCAAGTTTGAAAAGCATTGGCGTAGGGCACCATTTATCTACATAAAACTCTCATCCTTGACTTTAAGCATGTTTACTTTTATTGCAGTTTCAGAGCCTAAACACTTATTTTCATCTATAAGGGTAATTTATAAACCTTGGTATTTTAATATGACTTTAATAGTTAATTTTGCCTTTTTTAGAAAAGCCACTTTATTCAAAAGATCTAATCATTTTCACACTGTGGAAGTAATTTTTTGAAATCATGACCTTAGAACTCAGACTAGGTATAATTTAAGATTCAGTAGTAAATTTTAGAAAGGAAGAAGTTCAAAAAACAGTGCTTCAGATTTTAAGTATCCTTGCTATTTTTCCTTGAGTATTTAAGTCTCTGTTGGGCCTTATTATCCTAAAGAAAGAAAAAAAAATCTTTAAGTGGATTAGTGTCACCCAACATACTTATTCCCTTTCCCTCTACCTAAATTCCAACCAAACTTATCTCCAAATTCTCTCATCTGTGTTACATCTATCACTAATACAATTCTTTTCTAATATTTGGAGTATAATTTAGAGTTGAACTGGATGTTGATTGCACGTTATTCTTCTCATCCCCTCTCCCCCTTATCTGTATAGTATCGGAGTTTTAGACACAACACACACCAATGAAAATATTCTCTTTGTAGATTTTGGAGGCTAACTTTAATCAGTTGACTAATTAGCTTGGTAGAGTGAGTGTTGTATGATACTTTGTTCATAAAACTTGGGACATAAACAGCTTGGAATTAATAGTTTAAGAAACATTTGGGTCTGGGAAGGTGGCTCAGTGGTAGAGCGCTTGCTTTGCATGCATGAGGCCCTGGGTTCGATTCCTCAGCACCACATAAGCAAAAAGAAAAAAGCTGGAAGTGGCACTGTGGCTCAAGTGGTAGAGCGCTAGCCTTGAGCTGAAGAGCTGAGGGACAGCACCCAGACCGAGTTCAGGCCCCACGACTGGACCCCCCCCCAAAAAAAAAAAAGAAAAAAGAAACATTTCACATTAGACCAATTAGTCTCATGAAAACATGTCTACCTTTGTTTTAGAAGATTCATCTTTAGACCCATTCTGTATCATTTATGCATATTTATGAGGATAAGATACCCAAAGGATCACAACAATGAAACAACCATCATAGTTATGTAAACTCTTCGTAAGACAGATGCAGAGACTGGAGGTGAGAAAACTGAACTGATCCATTGAAGACTCCTAGGCACGTTAGTGTCAAGCTGAAAGGAGAACTCAGCGGTAACACCTCATGCTATGAAGAGTACAACAGGATGCTGTGCTGACTGCCAGCCCAGAACTGAATGCATCTTATTTAAAAATATAAGTAGGCATGCAGGTATGCCTTCCTCAGCCTGCCAGTCATTCCTGCTGTGCAAATCACCCAGCACACTACACATGACAGCATTTTAAAATAAGCAAATGGCATTGGTGGTTTCTATGTTAATACTTGGCTGAAATTAGCCCTGAAATAGCCCACGATATATTGGTGACCCCTCTCAGAAAGGCCTCTGCAGCCCTTGGATTCCTTGTGAGCTATTCTTTCCTTTTTCTGCTGCCGTGATGTCAAGATGGAAAAGCCAGACAGGATGCCTCAATTTGGACCAAATGACCTGTGTAATAGCAGTAGTTACAATTGATTCCGGAGGACACACACTCTTTGCTTCTTCCATTTCTATGTTATAAGGCAAATAAGAAAAAAAAAGAATGAATATTTGGGACTGGAAGTGGAAAATCCCCCCACCAATTCCTTCCCTGGATTGCCCCAGCATGGATGTATGATCCTGAACCCTGGCAGGTTCAAGTGCTTTTGACAGAATAGAGCCAAGCACAGATAGCACATTTGAAGAGAATCGTTATAGGATGTACCATTGAAGGTTCTTACCATTAATCATGGGTGATTATGAGGGCCTTACCACATTGTGAGTATCTGTCATGCATACAGATTTAGAAATCTTCTGGGGCAATATGATGGAATGGGCTGAATCATAAAAGAATGATCGTTAACTACTGATACAGAACAGTTGTTCAGTGTTGTTGGAGAAACTGAGTTTAAAATAGGCAGTAAGAGTGGGGAGAGAGAGAGAAAAGGAGAAGGGGGAAGAGGAGGAAGAGAAAAAAAGGAGGAGGAGGAGGAGGAGAAGGAAAAGAAAAGCCTTGCATTATTTATATTTAAATGATGTGGTCTGGATTTGGCTTTGCTTCAGGTTGCATTTGATTAAAAAAATAAGAGGAGTTATTTTGATTTCAAATATAGTCAAGTACATGATCAAATTCCAAGATCAAAATTTTAAATCACAAAGAAGGTTGCCATAGATGGCTTTCAATTCAAGCAGGAGAGTAACAGGCCTATCTCTGCACTGGCACACATGTCTGCTGCAAATGCTGGTATAATGTTGGTGACTAGATGAATGTCTCTGGGAATGCAGACCTGGTGTGGACCTCCATGCTAGAGGAAGCCAGGATTGCCAGAGAAGGAACTGTTGTGCGGGAAAACCACTGACGACTCGTTGAACCATTTCCTTGAAAATAAACAAGCCATAGATCCCACATTTGTACTACAAGAGAATTGGTTCAAGATTGTTAATTGGGGGTGATTTAATTATAAGCAGGATGGATTTGTTTTCATTTATGACTGATCCAGTATCCCCTCTCCCTGTGTAGACTGTAGACAACTTCTCCCCTCAGAGGCTTGCTGACCACTGTGTGATGACCAGGTGGTTAAGCACAAACCTAAAAAATTGTCCCTTATGATTTTTGTTTGATTATATAAGACAGGTGAAGTATTACTTGTGTTTTTACAACTGTGAAGAACCAAATGATCAATGTATTGGCTTTTTGCACATATATTTTCCTTTTAGAAATGAGCAATAATTATTTGTTTTTTTTTTTCATTTTTTTTAGCAATAATTGTTTGTTAAGGGCCTATGAGGAAATACTTAAAAGACTTTGGTTTGTCTTGAAACTTTATAACCCAGAACTTTGAATGCATCCCTTTGGTCTCTTTTACTATCCCATGTCACCCAATCTGTCAGTTACATTGGATACAAGCTCTTTCCCCAGATTTGACATTTGCCACATGAAGCCCTAATTCTCCCATCAAAATGGTTTCTCTGTTCTTGCCCAACCAAGTGCCAAAGCTTCTACACACTTATTTCTCAATAATGTCTTTTTCCAGTCTCTTCTGGCTGCTCAAGGAAGGGGTCATTAGCCATTGGATGCAAGTAAGTAAATTGCTTTAGTTGTGGCTTATTGGGAAGATCATTAGAAAAAAATCTCTTAGACAAAATCTTGTTTGGTTTAGACCAGCCAAACAGTAAACTTTTCAGGTAACACATCAATAGCTACTAGCCTTGTACCTAAAATATCTTAATTAGTTGAACAGCTTCTTTCTTTGGGACTCACACTTGTTATTCAGATACTCTAGGCTGAGCAATGCTTCTAGCCTTTTTTTTGAGATGGGTCTTGTTTCCTGCCTGAATGTACAACCTCGATCATAATCTTCCCATCTTTTATAGTGGGGAAACCAGTACAACTAACTTCTTCCATTGAAATTGTGTCTCAGGTTTTCTGCCTAGGTTGTCCTGGAACTGCAATTCTCTCAATCTTAGCCTACTATGTAGTAAAGATTATAGATGCATATCACTGTACCCAACTATTGGTTGAGAAGGGGTTCTTACTAAATTTCTGCTTGAGCTGGCCTCAAACTGTGATCCTCTCATCTCAGCTTCCTGAGAAGCTAGGATTACTGACATGTTGCTACACAACCTCTTTAGAAAGGCATTCACTTCTTTCAAGTAGAGTTGTAGTCATTTACACATGGTGTTTCAAGAAATGCTAGGCCAGATGTCAGCAAAGTTTTGGAGAAAGTTTGGGTGACTTAAAAAATATAAAACTTCTGGGTATTTTTACAAAGGGGTTTCACTTCAACATGCCAGTTTATGAGAACAATGCATTTTGATCAATATCACACCTTTCATAACTCTCCCCATCTTCTCCCAACTCCACTCATGTTTAAGTTTATCAAATGTAAACAGAATCTTCAATGAACTTTGAGTTTTACATAAACAACTATTATAATTATTCTTCAATAAAAGCATAGTTCATGAAATTGTTAGGACATACTTTTACTAAATTATCATTTTGTTGTTTATCTGAACTTGAAGTATAATTGAGTATCTTGTCCTTATCCGGTAATCCTGTCTCAGGATTGGAGGTCGGAGTCAGAGTATGGTCTAGTATTAAATCCAGTGCCAGAAGGTGATGTCTAGAGAAATATCTGACTAATTGATCATACTATGATTAAGAACTACAGAGAAATATCTAATCTGTATCATGCAATCAGGATGTAACAAATAGAAAGTGAAGGTTGCTAAACAGACCTAAATCAAGTGAACAGACTTGACAGTTTTCTCCTGAGGATGTTTTGTATTACTCATGAGTATTTCTTCCTTTTTTCTCTCTAAGCTGCCCATAAAGATGGATGTGGTTTGCTATCTAGTGATGTTATAGGAAGTGGAGCATTAATGAAGAAAATACAGCCATCTGTCTTGGCTCATGATCCTCTGGGTACTTCATGCTAACCAGCTTCTCTCCTGGTTAATGTTAAGATGGTGTCACAGATCCTCTTATACAGCCCACATTTAATGCACGTATCAGGCGTGTTAAATCTGTTAAGGAAATAGGCATATGTCCACAAATCTGGCCTCATGAAGTCTTGACTCCTTGCTTTGTATCTCCATTCTGATATAGTTGGACAAAGGTGAACACTACTGCAGACAGCAGAATATCAGGGTAGAAATAAGACTGGGGCACATGGGCACTTGAGTTCTCATGCTGTGTTGCAGCTTGTCTTTCCTCTCTCAGGTTAGAGATAATAATCATTGTCTTTCCCATATAGCCAGATAGATGTAGAGACACAGGTCAATGGATGTGCAAATCTCCTGGAATGGATAATACACCAGATAAAATAAAGAGGGGTCCATTTATTTTGCCATGTCTTGTATCCTCCCCTTCCTGGAAGATAGCCACATACTAGTTTATTCAGGGGAGTCCAGATTTACCCTTATGTTGTCTCCAAATAATTATAAGTTATTATTGTTTCATTCTCACACATAGAAGGCACATTATAATACCACTGAGTTGAGGTGAATGGATACCAAACCAGGATATAGTTGAGAACAGAAACCGACATTCAAAATTGAGACCTGGTTGTTCATAGGTCACATCATTGCCAATTTGACCTAAGGAGCATCTTTTCTTCCTATCCCAAGCCAGTCATCTGTTGCTCCACTGAGCCCCAGTTTAACCCTGGAAAGTTTACTGTGGTTTAAGACTAAGCGCTTCTCTCTCCTTCCAATAAAGAGTTCCTTAGGGATGTGATTCTGGTAGTTTGGGTAGGATAATTCTTTGGTGAGGGAGGGGTGACAGTGATCAAGAGGCACTGTACACGTATACTGATGTTTGGAATTGAACCCCCTTTCTACAACTAGTTAAAGATAATAAAAATGATTTGAAAACAAAACAATAGTTAATCGTGGTGTTTTAAAGTGAAATACTTGGGATCAAAACAAGAACCAGGGATGACAACCTGGAATCAATGCTATAGCGAGCCATGGAATTTGTAAGCATTAAGAAATGCCTGGTGGTTGAAATTGCAGAGCTTCTGCATGGCAAAGGACATAGCTAGTAAGATCAATAGAAAGCTCATGGATTGGGAGAAGATCTTCACTAGCCATACAACAGACAAGGGTCTCATATCTAAAATATACACTGCAACTCAAAAAATCAAATCCCCAGACAACAAATCCTCAAAGAAACAACTGCCCAATAAATAAGTGGGCTAAAGACTTACAGAGAAATTTCTCTGAAGAGGAAAGAAGGGTGGCCAAAAGACACATGAAGAAATGCTCAACCTCCCTAGCCATAAAAGAAATGCAAATCAAAACAACATTGAGATACCACTTCACCCCAGTTAGAATGGCTCTAATAACTCTAATAACAACTCTAATAACAACAGATGCTGGAAGAGATGTGGCAAGAAGGGAACCCTACTTCATTGTTGGTGGGAGTGTAAACTTGTTCAACCGCTTTGGAAAGCAGTATGGAGGTTCCTCAAAAGACTCCATATAGAGCTCCCCTATGACCCAGCAATCCCTCTTTGGGGCATTTACTCGAAATGATCACAAACAAGACCATACTAAAGCTACCAGCACAAGTATGTTTGTTGCAGCATTATTTACCATAGCTAAGATATGGAACCAACCCAGATGCTCCTCAGTAGATGAATGGATCAAGAAAATGTGGTATATATACACAATGGAATTCTATGCCTCCATCAGAAAGAATGACATTGCCCCATTTGTTAAGAAATGGAAAGACTTGGAAAAAATTATATTTAGTGAAGTAAGCCAGGCCCAAAGAAACATAGGTCCCATGGTTTCCCTTATTTGCAATAACTAGTATATGTCTGAGGCAAGCAGAAATGGTCAGATAAGTTGATATTAGGCGAAATGAACCCCAAGATGAGGACTCAAATGATTTTTCTTTCTTGCTATTGTGTCTAACATACTTAAAAAAAAGCTTGGTGGTAGCACAGAACTTGAGATGGAAAACTAATTATCTTGATTTGAGCTGGACGCTTGTTTGTAAATTCTGAAGAATGTGAATGTAGGAAATTCTAACCATTTTAATTCGTTTTTGCTGCAGTTAGCATGCTCTACTATTGAAATAATTGGTACTTGTAATGAAGCCTAGTTTGGTGTTTTTTGTATGTGAGAGAGAGGGAGTGTGTGTGTGTGAAGGGGGAAGAAGAAGAAGAAGAAGAGAAGGAGAAAAAAGAGGAGGAGGAGGAGGAGGGAAGAGGGTGGGAAGTAGAAGGAAGAGAGGAAGGAGAGAGGGAGATAATATTCCACTGGACTGACAAATGGAACCATAGTCCTGGGAAAGAGGAAGTAAAGAGACTGGAAACATTTGCCTCAAGATCCTAAGCAGCCTAGACAGAAATGTTGTTGGGGAGAGAAGGTTGGAATGTGAAACAAGTACCATGAGGCCCTCAAGCCAAACTCTTCCAACTGAATAAATGAGCTAATTTTATGATATCGGCCAGTAGATGTCTCTCTCTGTTATATCCCTTCTGATCATTACCTTGGCCATCAGACAGTTCTGCTACATTACTTGACTGTACTGCTGAGAGAGAATCGACAGTATTAAAATGACTCCATTGCTTTTATGAACTGGCTGCAGGAGACTAGAGTCCATTTCCATTACTGAGATGTGTTGCGTGCCTAACCAAATGCTTTTGGAAGCAGATAATTAGGCATTGCAGGCTGTGATTGTTTAAAGATGATATACATTCAGATTTCAGACATGGTGTGTGAAGTGTCTTGTTGCATGAAGACTGGGCCTACTTTCAGGAATGCCCTGGGCTTATTTTGGCTGGGAGTTTGGAAAAGGCCAAGACTTCCTTCTAGAGCACTCACTGCAGTTTAGAGGCAAAGACACTGTTTTAAATGCATACACTGTTGCGAGGCAATTCCTGTGATATTCTGAGTAATTCCAGCCACTAACAACCTGCCCTGGGAAACATAATCACACCTTAATTCTGTTCAAGAAACCAGGGAGTTGCTTTTGAAAATCCTTCACCTTTTTGTTCTTAAAAGGCCAGTTCCAGTGCACACAGTGTGTATGTGCTGATATAAAGCATATTTAAAATCTGAAAGCATTTAAGAGTTAAATAGTACAAGGTCCAATATCTGGAATAAATTACAGAAAGTGCTTGTGTAAAGGGAACACGTTTACTACACTTTTTAAGACCCCAAAGAGAGCCCTAAAGAGAAAAGATTCTTTTCAGATGAAATATATAGATGGCCAGGTGATGATAAAGGGAAAGTATATAGTGAGACCTTTTCCAGACCTTCCCAGGTGGTCAGGGGAAAAGGTAGAATGATCATTGACTCATGTGACACTGCACCTGAGTAAGATCAGGAAGAAGGTCCACTGAGACCTCATCAGGATTTTCAGAAGATTCCCACTCTAGGATGGCCTTAGGAGGAAGTGACTTCCTAGAAAGTGGAAATGTATTGCAGAAAGGCTATTTCTGACAGACACATAGCTTTGAGGACCTGATTCTTAGGTCTAGGTTTGCCAAAACTGGGCTGGAGTCTTGCTATGTAAAGTGTGGACAGGGGAGTAGCAACATCAGTAATACGCAAAGCTGGTTAGGAATGCAGAAGTTCAGGCTCCATTCCAGACCTGCACAATCAGAGTGGACTTCTGCATAAGACTTGGGTGATTCATTTCCACACCAGCGTTTGCATCCTATTCTGCTCCAGCATGAACATCCTTTGAGCCTGTTACTTAGTCTAGTTATGTTTGTCATTCTTTTATTCATTTAGGTGTTGAGTATTTATTGCATATCTACTTGAGACTCAATCCTGAGGAGATGGTGCTGAAAGCATGATACTTATGTCAGGATTCCTGACATTGTATTTTTTTAAAAATTTAATTACCAGTAGTATTAGGCTGCTTACGAAACATGCCTCTTTGAATCACTTGACTTACAGACATTTATTTCATCCTTTAACAACTCTGTGAGGCAGGTACTATTAGTTCCCCCCATCCCCCAGAGAAGATAAATAAACAGAACTACAGAGAGCTAAAGTACCTTCTGCGTTTTGAAAACATCTTGTAAGAGACAGAGCCAAGTGTGAATCCAGAGAGCGTGGCTTCAGAGTTCAGGCTTTCAACTACTATATTATGCTACTAATGTGTCACAATGTTATGATCAAGGGAGCAGCCTATGCTAGGCTGGTCAGGGTGCTCATGAGAAGAGGACATTTAAACTGAGCTGATACTTATAGAACTGGAGGACCCCTCATGTAAAGAGACATGAAGAACAACAGAAATAGCCTTGGGAAGCATCTGCAGGAGAAAGAATGTGTCCCCTCGGAGAACTACCTAGGGCCAGCATGGCCGGAGTGTGTAAGCAATGGGGAGAGAGACTAGCAGTGAGAGTGGGAAGGTGGGAAAGGAAGATTATACGGAGAAGTACGCAGTGTAGGTGATAGCCTGGGAGAATAAAGGAGGAGTTGAGATTTGATTCTAGGTGTTCTGAGAAACCAGAAAGACATCTTCAGAACAGTGAGGATCTGACCTCTGAGTGGAGGTAGATTGCAGGGAGCAAGGGCAGAAGCAACTACAAAATCTATCTGGGGGCTGGGAAGGTGGCTCAGTGGTAGAGCGCTTGCCTTGAGGAAGAGCTGAGGGACAGTGCCCAGGCCCAGAGTTCAGGCCCAATGACTGGACCCAAAAAAACAAAAAAAAGAACAAAATCTATCTGGAGACAATTCAAGTCTTCAGGTCAGGGACAAAATAAGAGTGACAGTGAGTGACAGTGAGCCAAAGAAACATAGGTCCCATGGTTTCCCTTATTTGCAATATCTAGTGTATGTCTGAGTCAAGCAGAAAAGGTCAGATAAGTTGATGCTAGGGAAATGAACCCTAAGATATGTATTCAAATGTTTTTTTTTCATGCGATTGTTTCTAACACATTTATAAGATTATTTCTTTGTTGCTTTGTATGTCCCTCCCTGACAGTATAACCCCTGCTTTCATTGTATTTGATGTTGGTATAATTTGTGGAGGGGACGGGGAAAAACAAATCGTTTAAATAGTGATACAGGTGGACCCATTGCAACAATGAGATGTACAAGTCGTTATGTCAAAAATGAACTTTACAACTTTGGTGGGGGGGGGGGCGGGGAGGATTGGGTAGGGGGCAGGGGGAGGATGGGAAGGGATGGGAAGGGGAAACAAAGGAGGAGGCTACAATGCTTGATAAGAAATGTACTCATTATCTTGCCATGTAATTGTAACCCCTCTGTACAGTATTTTCACAATTAAAAAAAAGAGTGACAGTGAGGATGGAGCAACAAGCTTGCTCCATCCTGAATATAACACTTATGATGTTAGGGAAGTCCTTCTGGAATGAAACATTATAAAGCTCTCTAGCTCTTTGCTGTTGCCTGAAAATTGTTAAAATAGAAATCGAATGTTTACTTTATTGTTAGGGAATGACATAAAAGAGTAAATAACCACTGGGTTCCATTAGCTCATGCCCTTAATCCTAGTTTCTCGGGAGGCTGAGGTCTGAGATTGTCGCTTAAAGTCAGACAGAAAAGTCCATGAGGCTTGTATCTCCAATTAATCAGTAAGGATCTACAAGAGGACTGGTGCCTCAAGTGGTAGGGTGTCAGCCTTGAGCAAAACAACAACAACAACAACAACAACAAACAACCTAAGAGGCCCTAAGTTCAAGCACCAGTGCTGGCACACATGCACACAAACAATGTAAACAACTGCCACAACAAACGAACAACACAATGTTCAGATTGAACATAGGAACTTCAATTCTGACATACAGAGGGCCTTCTTGAGAGGAGACTTTGCTAGGTAGATTCCTGGTATTGGAGGGAAAGATGGCACCATGATCTAAATGCCTCACAAACATGCTTTAGGTCTCTGCAGTGGCCAGCCCAAAGGTTCAGGAACTGCTACTTTGATCAAGATGTCCAAAATGAATTTTTTCCAGGCCAGTGCTATCCCATGAAAGTAAACTTTGTGAGTACAAATTGTTTAGAGGATTTGAACAATGGAAATCATTCATTTTCTCATAGCCCGATTATAACAGTCCATGGGTTACTGTCTTCTTACTCTATTCTGTGATTCTATACATCTTAGAGTCAGAAAAGTGCCATATAACATTGAGAGAAGCAGAAAGGAAATATATGCTTGCTTGTCCTTGGGCTTGAATTCAGAGCTTAGGCACTGCTCCTGAGCTTTTGTGTTTAAGGCTAGAGCTCTACCACTTGAGCCTCAATGCCTTTTCTTTTTTGCTAGTTGGAAATGGGAGACTCACTGGGTTTTCTGATGTCATTAATTTTGAACTGCAATCTTCAAATATCAGCCTCCTGAATAGCTAATATTACAGACAGACATGAAACACCAGTGTCTGACTTAGCTTTCATATTGTATAAATTTGTTTTATTATCTCTAATGAGTTCTACCTGATTGGTGGAATGACAAACAACAACAAAAACAACTAAGACTACACTAATTTTGATGCATTTTGGTGTAAAATATAGCCCAGTGGGTAAATTGTCTCTTTGGACTACTGGTCTAATTCCTCCTTAGATGGTATTTTCTTTCAAAATAGCTCTCAGAAAGAAAGAGATTTTATTTTTTTGCAGCTTTGGGAAGAAAAAAAATCTCCCTATAATTCTCCTTGGATAACTGATGACTTGTTTCCACTGAGATCTCATTTAGCCAGATACATTCTTTGGGCATTCTACAAATGATGAAGTTATAGTGTGTTTCATTGCTTGGTCATAGCCCAGAGGCCTCTCTGTTAACTGGTCTCTTCTTGGTTCTTATTGTATCTATAGATCTCTCTGAATTTCTGTCATTTTCTCTGAAGAGTAGCTTATGGGAACACCTTGGCTCCTGCAAGGACCTGTGGCTCTCTATCAGGGTCTACGGCACATAGGAAATGAAGCACTACTTAGAAGTCCTTTCTTAAACTGACCATGAGTTTGTATTCTTGTAATCACGTGGGTAACTTCCTCTTTCTATTTTGCCTATCAGGCTGGTGACACATTCTGAGCATACATATTGATAGTCTGCTTTTTTTGTCTCTGTGCCTTTTTCTAATAGAACTGCTAGAGGAAGGAGAAAGTTTTTTTTTTTAATTTACCACCTTCTTTTCTTTTTTTCTTTTCTTTTCTTTTTTTTTTTGTCGGTCGTGGGGCTTGAACTCTGGGCCTGGGCGCTGTCCCTCAGCTCTTCAGCTCAAGGCTAGCGCTCTACCACTTGAGCTACAGCGCCACTTCCCCACCTTCTTTTCTTAAAATGGACTTTGTTGTCTATTTCAATGAAGCACAAATGGTTAAGGAATATGTGACAGAAGGAAGCATACATTAGAAAGCACTTCAAGTAGAGTGCTCTAAGACTGACTACGTAATAGAATCTGGTAGCACAGATGAGAGGCGTGAGGTAGTGTAAAATATGGCCATGGAAAATCTGAAGATATCCTTTGAAACAAGATCCATTCATGGCATTATAAAATTGGCCCCTGGAGGAATAATGTCACTTCTCTTTGTTCTTTTGTATTTCTTATATCTTTACTGGCAAATAAAAGGTTCACTTCTCCAGCATCATTGAGCAGAATGTCTAAGAAAATAAATTTATATCAATTGAGCAAGTGCTTATGGAGCCTACTGTGTGATCTTCATTCTCATTAGTGCCATGGAGGAGAAAATAAGGATCCAAGGTATCCTTATTATCCATCAATAGAATTCCATTCTTGGGAAGACATGACACATATCTGTACAGCAGCTGACCAATGAGCCAGGTAAAGTATGGACATTGGGGTAAATGGCATGGCAAGAAAGGTAAGTGCTTTAAGAAACAAAGAGTGGGAGACCCTTCTAAGCTTGGAGGCTGTTGCACTCTGGCAGAGAAATAGAGAAGTAGGAGAAGTAGGAACAACAAGAACCAAGACTTTAAAGTATGACTGAGTTGAACTGAGCTGTTCAATATGGTGGCCTCTAGCTATGTGTGGTGACTGAGCACTTAAAATGGGGTAGGTCCAACTGAAATGTGCTGTAGATGTAATATACCTGGCACATGTTAAAATTTTAATATAATAAAAGATGGTAAAAGATATAATAATTTTCAATATTGATGATATATTTAAAAGATATTATTTTGGACAGATTGGATCATGCTATGTTATCAAAATAGAATGTTTCTGGTTTTACTTTATTTTTAAATGTGTTTGCTAGAAAATTCACTATCACACTTGTAGCTTGTATTTGATTTCTTTTGGGCACCACTGATAGGAACAAAGTGCCAGAAAAGAGACTTACTGAAAAGATAGGCCTATGTCACCAGAAGCTCTCTTCTTCTCAGGAACAATCATTTTTTTATGTAAGGATAAAAAAAATCTAAAACACTTACAGGAGAGCATTTGTTCATTCAATAGCAAAGCAACCAAAGATTCAGTAACATTTGTAAGCAGGTCTATATTATATTAACCCTGTAACAACTGTATTATACAGACAAAGGTAAGAGGTATATGGGTAAGAAAACTTGCATGTATAAGAACTTACCAACCCTTGCTTTAACTGTGAAGCTCCTTTGGGGTCTTTGATTATAATACTAGAGCAACAGCTGGGGATCAGGAAGGGAATAAGAAATAGAAAACTGGCTATGATGAGCAGAGCCTTTAATGTCAGGCCCAGATGTTGGGAGTTTATTTCCTATGAAGTGATACTCACTAAATATTATATTGGAAATGAACTACACAACTTTGGGGATAGGAAGGTTTGGAGAGAAAAAAAAAAACCCTGGGAGAAATAGGGAGGGGTGACACTATTAAAAAAGAAATTTACTAAATACCTGACTTATGTAACTTCCCATCACTTTTACAATAAAAATAAAAATAAAAAAAGAAGCATGAATGGGTGCTTGTGGCTCCTGCCTACAATCCTAGCTACTCAGGAGGCTGAGATCTGAGGATTGCAGTTTCAAAGCCAGCCTTGGTAGGAAAGTCCAAGAGACCCTTATCTCCAACTAACTAGCAGAAAAGCCAGAAGTGAAGCTGTGGCTCAAGTGGTAAGAGTGGTAGCCTTGAGCAGAAAAGGCTCAGAAATAGTGCCAAGGCCTCAAGTTCAATTCCCAGGACCAGCACACGCACACACACATGCACACGCACACACACACACACACATACACACACACACACACACCACACACACACCACACACTCTTTCACCCTTTCTTTTGTTTACCTAGCATAGCTTTCTGAGATGCTGTTGTCTTGATGCTAAATTTTGTTCTTCCTACAGCTTAAAGGAGCCCTTGACTCCTCGAAGAAGCAATTGAGAGAAATTCTAAGAGACAAGGCCAGACTTTGTGGGTTTCCTCAGCTCTCATTTAGAGTCACTGTCTAGTACACAGTCAAGGCTGCTAGCTGAGAGACTTTTTTTTTTTGTGCTTTGGTGACAGCTGCAGAGCTACTGTTATCTTGTAGCCAGCGTTGCTGCTGGCCCCTTATTTTCTAAGTATCTTGAAATCCCTTTCCCAAACACCTTAATTCTGCTTAATGCCTAGCCTCTTCCTGGAAGATTCAGGTAAAAGATAACCATGACAAATTATTCAAAGCTGCCTGCTATTGAGGCTGCTATCTGGGAAGCTGTCTTCACCATAGAAAAACATGTCAATTCAGGATGTCATCTGAGGTTGGTGATAATTATAGTCATAAGGCCCAAACCAGAGAGGTTAAAAGGAGATGTTATAACTTGAGTAACCTTGCTACTGCTTGGGACTTAGAGATTTTTTATTTTTTGGGCCTCCTCAAGACTTTCTCCTGAGATTTTGTCCTGTAAGTCACACTGACAGATTTATCCCGGGCTCCTGTCATCGATGGCTGTTTTTTCACTAAGCAGGTGGAAGGAAAAAGCTGAGGAAGGTAACTGCCAGCTGAGAGGTCATTTGTGCATCAGCACCATGAAGTGGATATAAATTACATGTATTCCACAGGACCTTAGTTAGCTATCGTTTCTGGTTTGCCCTACATTTTCCCCTTGTGACAGCATTTACTGTTGGCATTAGCATTATAGCTGGCAGTGGTAATCAGAGATCAAGACCTTGACCATATGGTATGCATAGGCTATCAGGACTCATCTCACAAATGTGATGGTGAGGGCGGCGGGCTTAGTCACACCTGCTAAAACAGGTCAGACAAAGTCTCACCACACATCAAGCTTACATGAAGCATTTCCAGGAACATGTACATTGGGAGACACACCAGCCCTACCATCCTTGGTCCAGGGAGGGTTCATTTCTTTGTTCAATTATATCAAGGGAGATATTTGTAGGCAAAGAAGGAATAAAGGTAGCTGGTGGAAAAAGCATACAATTTTAGTCCTAGAAGAATTTTCTTTAAAGAATTTGGGCCCAATGTTTATTAACCATTTCATACTTATCATTTATTTAGCTCTAATGTCACTAGGAACTGAGCAAAATGTTTACACTCATAATGGATCTCCCTTTTCCTGAGGGACTTCCAAGACCCGTGGATGTCCAAAACCTTGGGTAGTTACTCATATAACTCTACATGTGCAGTTTAACCTGTGATAAGGTTTAATTTGTAGTTTGGTCACAGCAGGAGTTGAATAGCAAGTAATAATAAAACAGAGCAATCACAACAGTGTGCTGTAATCGAAGTTACGTCATTCATTCTCTCTTTGCATTGGCTTGCCGAGTTCTGGCGCCACATGGTGCCATCAATCAGAACATGTTTTCTGTTCACATCTTCCACCACAAATTTATGACTTTTCCATCTTAACTGAGCACTTAGCACTCACTATGGCTGTAACTGTAATTTACAGCGACTCAGGTGTAATGGAGAAGTTAGCATGATTTTTATTTCCCTTCACAATTTTCACAAATAGGAATATCATTCTTACTATAGGACTCAACAACTTCCATATAGACTTTTTTTCTTTCCATATAAGTTGTTTATTTTTGCCTCTTAAAAGAAAAGCACAATTGCCAGCAATACCACCTTTGTACTTTATGGCCATTATTACAAAAAATAAAGGTTACTTCATAACAAACACTGTGATACCAGGCTGGTCAACATGATAAGTGAGATAGGTACTAAGTGACTAACAGATTGGTAGCTGATACAGTGTGGATACAACAGAGAAGTGTGCAATTCATGTCCTGGAAGGAGGGAACAGAGTTCACCACACATCTCAGAAAGGCATGCAGTCTAAGAAAGAAACTTCCTTTCTCAATTCTTCCAAATTTAATATTTTTGGGTTACAGTTGGCCACAGATAATGAAACCCTAGAGTACAAAACTATGGAGTAGGGTTCTTACGGCGAAAAGCAAACAAGAACAAGAAAAGGGTAGAAAGAACTGGAAAGGTCCTTAGGAAGGAACTTGACTCTTTTTTTTTCTCTGTGTTCAATTCCTTAATATGGATGTTGTCTGACCTAAAGGCAGATATGGGCATATAGAGGATAGCTAAATGCTTTTATATTCCTGAAAGGAAGAATTAATGTGTCAAAACTTTCAAAAGGCTGAGTTTTTCCTTGTATTGATAATGGGCTTCGTAGGCAGTCAACCTGTGTGTTGCACATAATCTCCACATCCAGAAAGTCTCCTTACTTCATTATTGGAACTTAACAACTTTTGAACACGGGACTTCACATTCTCATGTGAACAATCATGCAGTCCATCCAGGCTGCAACCCAGTTAGGGAAATATGTGTTTGTAGTGGGAGTGGTTTGGGACAGTTACCTTTATAAGGGAGTTACAACCCACTGTGGTTCTTAACTTGGTTATTAAACTTGCCCAAACGTATAAAATCTATATTTAAATCAGAGTAAAAAAAAATCTACACTATCCGAGAAGCATGTGGTTATACCGGATTTGGCATCTCACTTTATGAGTTATAAGCACAGTCATTTCCCAGTGCTTGTGCTATTTTTGGCAGATAGATCCTAAGACTCCACTGTGTGCCCTTTCTTAACCAGCACTTGCCTCACTGGTATTAGGTTGTCATGGGTCACAGCCAGCACTTCATCTGTCATTTGCCCCCTGGGTATGGAATGACACTTCTTAAACAGGAATGAGTCAGGAGTTTCAGGATGGTATAACATCCTTCTAGCAGATGATCTTTAAAATAAATAAGCAAATTATTCCAAGAAATTTCAAGTCATGATGTGCAGCGCTATTTTTTTCAAGGTAAATGTTGAAAAAAATGTTGGCATAATAACAAATTCATTTATTCATATAATCTTTCTTAAAGTCATAATAAAATATACATTGAGTTTTTGGAAGAAGACATTAGAAAATAAATGGTCCACAACACAATTAAAAATATTGGCAGGATTATCCACGTCAAGTGTAAGAAAGTTTAATGAAGAAAAATCATATTAAAATGAGAAAAACATATGTAGCTGGGTTTGTTTTCAAAAGGGATAATGCAATTCCTAATCTGATTTGTCAAGGAATGTAAAAGACTAGGAGTTTACTTTGTCTTGTAATTGAAAGTGAGGCTGGGACCAATTAGGCTGTGCCATCTGTGGTTATTGTTTGTAAACATACTGGGAGCACTGGCTTGGTCAGATCATTTTGATCTGACACCTGCTCTCTTAGCTTTCTTAGATTGGATCAGAATAAGGGCTGTCAATTCAGGCGACTGTGCAATGTGCTCAGGGGTCTTATGCTTTCTTCAGTGTAGACACTGAAAACTCAAGAATCTACCAAATAAAAATGATGAGAGATTAGAGGTTACCCTGAGTAGAGACTGTGTTGAACCTGGAGAACCATGCCCAGTTCACTGAGGCAATCAATTCAACAATGACTGGAGAGAATATTTTCAGAGAAGTTCCCACATTTTACAAAGGATAAGTCTCATTCATTGAGATATTTTGACATTTGGGTTAGTGAATCAAAAGATTTTGAAAATATAAAGCCAGGTACGGTAGTACATACCTATAATCTGAGCACTCAGGAGTTTGAGGCAGGGGATTGACTGGGCTACAATGCAATATCTTGTCTCAAAAAAAAGAAGGAAAAATAAAGAAAAATACACTTAGCTATCCAAAGCACAAACATATATTACTGAATGTTACACTGAGAATGACTCTCACCTTGAATAAATATCCTTACATGGGCTGCTGCATGGATAAGGAAGGCAGGGAGGAAGGAAGGAAGGAAGGCATCTTAGATTTGAAGACAATTTTCATAAGCTAGAATAAAGCAATTCCTTTTACATTAGGTTATGGGACATGTCCTTTCTTCATTCTAACTGAGTTGACATTGATCTCACCTGATTCTTTCTTCATGAATTCTTTTAATTTTTTTGGGGGGGAGGATCATTGGGCCTGAACTTGGCCTGGGCGCTGTCCCTTATCTCTTCAGCTCAAGGCTAGCGCTCTACCACTAGAGCCACAGCACCACTTCTGGTTTTTTCTGCCTATGTGGTGCTGAGGAATCGAACCCAGAGCCACATGCATGCAGGGCAAGCACTATACCACTGAGCCACCTTCCCAGCCCTTTTTTCTAATTTTTAACTAAAATATAGGAGTGAAAACCCTTTCAACTTTGCTTCTATTCAATATTCAACAGTAAAGTAATGCTGGATGTGGTGGTTCATGCATGTAATCTAAGAGGATAAGGCAGGGCAACATGGCAAGTTTAGAGTTAACCTGGAGTATATAGTGAGAAGCTGTCTCAAGAAACAACACGCAAACACAAAATAATTGTGGTAGGGATAGGCATTTCTGGCTGAGATGTGTGTAACAAAGAACACACCTAAAGAAATTAGCTACTAATTGACCCACTTGAGCAAAACATAGAAAATAAAAGATCTTTTAATTTAGAAAATAAAACATTTTAAAGCCATTCTCATGTGTCTTTATATGGAATTATAATCATTCTTTTTTGAATATTTAAATTATCTTTAGTAGCTGTACAAGGGAGTTGCCCTTTAACAAAGTAGTTTATGAACTACTCATCAATGTCACCCCTTTCAACAATTCCACCCACTCCTTCCAACCCCAGCCCTTCCCTCAGGTTCCTTAATGTTTACATTAGCATTGAATTTTTTTTTTACCATTTAACAAACAAGTTTATGTATACACTGTGTCTTGGTTTGTGTCATCCCTTCAACATCTTCACCCCCCTTCGACCCACTCCTTCCCTCATTTTTCTCAGTTTTGTGGTACATACAATGCATTGTTGCCTACATTTTCCTCATTTCCCCCTTCACTTTTACCCCTCTCTCCTTGGCCCCACCCCCACCTCTTGCAAGGTACTTTCTTTGGTACTCATTTTTTTTTTGTACTCATTTTTTTTTTTTGGTTGGGCTTTGATTTAGTCTTTTTAAAAAATTATACCATTTGAGCTCTCTATAGAGTCTATCACATTCCAGTTAATTCATTTGTAACTGCATACTACCACCCAGTGTGTTTACTTAGGGATTTATAGGCACATTCTAGCTACCCCAAATGAGGGAAGCCATGCAACCTGTTTCTTTCCATCTGGCTTACTTCACTTAATATAATTTTTTCCAAGTCTTTCTATTTCCAAAGAAATAGTACAGTATTATTCTTTCTGATGGATGAGTGGAATTCCATTGTGAATATATACCACATTTTCTTGATCTATTTGTCCATGGAGGAGCATCTGGGCTGATTGCATATCTCCGCTATGATAAATAATGCTGAAATTAACATGGTTGTGCTGGTAGCTTTAGTGTAGCCTTTACTCATTCTTATTTAAAATGTATAATTTTAGCTACTGTCAAATAACTAGAATATAAGAGTACCTTGTGTCTTCTAGTAAATTTCATTGGCTACCCATTGCACTGGTCAGTTTTTTTTTCAGTTTTTTTTTTTTTTTGAAACACTGGATTTGAATTTGGAGACTTGAGCTTGCTAGGCAGGCATGACAGTGCTGAATCAACCTTTTTGTGTATTGGTTACTCTTGAGATAGGGTCTTACTTCCTGTCCATG
Source organism: Dipodomys spectabilis (assembly GCF_019054845.1). Lineage (NCBI taxonomy): Eukaryota > Metazoa > Chordata > Mammalia > Rodentia > Heteromyidae > Dipodomys > Dipodomys spectabilis. Next base: position 96,239 of record NW_024870818.1, read on the forward strand.
CTCACTCCTGGACTATGATTTTTCCCATTTTAAGCTACTCATCACAGTTGGGATGATTGGCATGTGCCAACACACCCAACTTCGTTACATTGAGATGGAGTAGAAGCCTGAAAACTCCATTCTCTTAGCTTCCCAAGAAGCCAGGATGACAGATAAAAGTGAGTTTCTGTTATTATTCTGCTTTTGCAACAACACTGAAGAGAATTCACTCATGGAGTGAAAATGGTTTGTTTTGGTTTATGGTTTCGGAGGGTTCATCCCATGATTATATGGACTCCTTTGGGGGCCTATATTGAGGCAGTTTCTCACAGTAAGATGTGTGGCAGGGGAAGCCTCTTCATATTATGGAAAAGTGTAAAAGAGAAAAGGAGTTGGGTCCCACCATCACTCAGACAGATTTCACTAGTTGCCTTTACTTTTCAAGGTGAGACCTAAGACCGGTGCCTTTAAGGTTGGGCCTAGGCCTCTAACAGATGGATCTTTAGGGGACCTTTCCAATTCCACTGAATCTGATAATACCTATCCTTTATTCCTCCAAGGGAACCTAAATTATTTTGTGTGCGAGTGTGAGTGTATGTGTGGGAGAAAGAGGGAGGGAGATAGAGAAAGATGGTGTGTGTGTGTGTGTGTGTGTGTGTGTGTGTGTGTGTGTGAGATCTACCCCCAAAGAGTTGATATTCTGATATTTCTAGGCTCATTGCTATGGCAAAGTCACTATAATTCACTCTCAGTAATGTTAATTTAAAAAAATTAGCCTCAAATTTTCCCCTTCCTTTTTATGCTTGCTCTTTTGGCTTTGTGTCATCTCTCTTTTCTCTCTCCAGCTTGGTTTTATTATTTCCTAGAACGCTCTCCAAAGCCAAGTATAGATCTGCTAATAATTTGCTTCTTCCTCTCTGATTTTATACCCCTATTGTGAAGCATTCTGGGCCTTTTTTGGTCATATTTTCCCCTTTCTCCCCGACTGCTTGCTTTTCAGTGATGTACCTCAACCTTTCTTTACTTCTTATACTTACATTTGCTCTTCCATTTCAATTCCATCCTATTCTTGGAATTCCTCCCTTTGTTTTCAAGTTATTTTTCTTTTTCATCCAGACCAGGGTACTTGCTTGTTTCTCGGCTCTATAGTCTCCCATGAAAAATTAGCTATAATGTCTCCCATATCCTTTTCTTTTAGTCTTTGCTTTTCTATTCTCCTTTCTTCTAGCTCCTTTTCTCAGCTGTTTTCAAAATGAATTTAAAACAGCTTCGAAAGGTGTTCACAATATAACAATATTAAAGAAATAAATTTAAAAAGCAAGACACAGGAGACTCAGAATTTTTTAAAAATGTGAATGAGGAATGAGGTTAGCAGACTTAGAGTTTGGCATACATAGGGAGTTAGCCATAGAGTTTGTCTCACCCAGACTGCCTTCACCTCCTCACTGCTTATCTTGGTGATTTTTCTTCCCTGGAAGCACATCAGAGAAGACCTCCCAGAGCTAGAGGTCTGGGAGGGTCAAAAGGCACTGCGATCACTTAACCACGTTGGAGCCATAGCTAAAGGCCAAGATGAGAACAGCTGGCCTTTGAGAGATTACAAATACCAGCCATTTTATTACTGACACATGGCCCTTACTGACAGCTGCTTGTCAAAGGGAAAATGCCAGTGGTGAGGAACGAGCTGGGTGTCACCTCTCCACCGCAGTTAGGTCTCACCCCACAGTAACCCAAGGGTGGATCATGCATCATCCCCAATTGATATCCTGTTACCTCTGCAGGATGGTGCCAGCCTCTCCCATTCTAGTTGTCCAGAAAGACTGTGGGAAGGTTGCTAGGATCCTTTCTATCAAGTTTTGATTTTCTTTAGAATTTCTTCTCTTTCCTCCTTCTTTGAAAATTTTTGCCCATTTCTGGCATCTACCACCCCCCTCCACCTCCCCTCTACTTCCCCTCCACCTTCATCCACTGTGGACACTCAGGCAGAGAATTCATTTAATTGTGTGTGTGTGTGTGTGTGTGTGTGTGTGTGTGTGTGTGTCGCTACCTCCTCTGGAAATAAATTTATCTCACCATTTTTCTGACCTCTTGTTCCTATGTACTTAAAAACTCTTATTTATTTCAACCTTTTTCTAATTTATCTTATGTTCATTCTCTACCTTTGCTGGTCTTATCATTTTTCATATACTCTCTTGGTTTTGCTCTGTAAGTTGAGAGCCCTCCTCCACTTGATATTTCATACCTTGCTATAAATGCCTTCCTTGTCTTTGACTGATCTTTCTGCCACCAACTTCCTCGCCTCTCCATCCTGTCCTGTGTTTTTGGTATTTATTACCATACACTTCCTATTGGCTGGCAATCACTTATCTTCCTTTTCCATTTGTGCTTCTCCATTTCATTCTATTGCTTTATTCCACTGTCACTTCTACCGTAATTCTTCAGCCACCCAAGACTCTTCTGACTCAGAGTGATTTGCTACTGTTTCTGCCTCAGACCCAGTTATGACACAAGAATCAGACCCACCCATCTCTTCTTTCTTTCTCCTTGTAGAAAACAGCCAAGTTAATTCCACTTCCGATCTATTGTGTAAGAAATCACTCTCCAACCATATGGGATAACTTATGGTTGCAAATAAAAATCTCCCATTGTTTTGCTCCTCACAAGTTTTCACTCTCTTAGCACAGCCTGGCTAAGCCCAAGATGTAGGGAGCATGTATTTTCATGAAAATTCACTTTTTGCCTTAAACTATGACTTGAGCTTATAGATGCTTAATTTTTCAATTGCATGTTAGAATCTGTCCTAAGTTTTCTTCCACTCCTCTTATTCTAATCTTTGTTTTTCAAAAACTGCAACCCTGAGTTCTGAAATAAATTTGTTTTCTTCGATTCATGGGATAGAGAAGTTTTCCTAAATAAACGTTGGTTTTACTCTCTTCCTGACTTTAATTTATGAATAAAAACTCACATTAAAATAACAAGTTGTATTTGACATAAGTTGATTCTGTTTCTGGGGTTTAGTGTGAGCATGTGTATGCTATTTTCCACACTGTTTCCAAAGAAAATACTTGACATTTCCCTCAACACAGCCATTCATGTGCAAAGCCCAAGCAAAAACAGTTGTAGGTGCCATCTGGGGCTCCATAGACAAAATCATTTTCTCTCAGAGATATGGAACTGCTTTGTAACAAGATGTAAGCCCTGACTATGTGCTGATGGATATGGGCTGCTTGTTAAACTCCAAAACTCCATTATTCATTGCTTCCGTTTTCATCCATCATTCAAAAGCCTTCGTAAGGATGCTTACTCATCAGGAATAACGGGAGGCTGTATAATGAAAGCAATAATAAGATAAAGCTGGCATATGATCATTTTGCCCCCATCACATGTCCTTATAGAACGTCTCCAAGGATATCTTCCACTTGCTTTTATTCACTCTTGACTTTACAACTGTTGATATTTGTAAAAAGAGATTTCCTGAACTGTGATTTGCTGTGTTGTAGTTACAGCATCCCTTACTTAAAAGGAGTCAGAAGCATGGTTCTAGTCTATTCCACTGAAGTTGTCTTATGGTGAATGGTTGAAACTTTGGTGTCTTTGTTTTAGTGATACCATGAGAGTGAGACCATGTGACCTTAGAAAGCAATTATAGGGAAGGATAGGGAACAACTCAAGCAGATTTACATAAGAACTATCGGTTGGCCTATCATCTATCTAACTCGTCTACTATCTATTTATTTATTTATTTACGTATACTGAGGTTTGAACATAGGGTCTCACACTTGATAGGCAGTCAAACACTTAACCCTGTTTGACCCATGGATCCAGCAATTTCTGCTTTCATTATTTTTTTGATAAGGTCTTGTGGTTTAGCCTCAGGGTGGCCTTGAATTGTGATTCTCCCAATCTCTGCCTTCCCAGTGGAAAAGGGGTCAAGTGTCAACCACTGCACCCAGCTCTGCTGAACATTTTAAAACTTTGCTTGGTAGATTTCTAATTGTCAGTACTTTGAAAGCTCTGTTCTCTGAACTTTTCATGAGTGTGTAACTTAAAATCCCTAAGATGATATACCTTTCCTTTCCTAATATCTTATAGGGTGTTCTAGGAGGTAAGACTATTTTTGATGGTCATTACTTTCCTTTGTTTCTCAGTAATATACCTTCAAAACTATTATCAGAGAATCTTGGATCATTTATTCTCTTTTTGCCTTTTTAATCAACATTATTTTGCAATTTTTATTGTTATTACTTGATTGCATAAATTTCACAGTATTGTGGGGTGGTGATAATTAGTTAAAGTCACAAACACATTCTAACCTTCATGGGGGCAAATTGTCTTTATCGTAGTCTATAAAGTTTATGAGTTCTATGAGCTTTGACAGTACAATTATTTCTTCCACATCGGGTGATATGTACGTTTCTTTCCTTTTGCTTAAAGGATGTCTTAAATGTACATAACACTATGACATTACTTCCAATATGAGAATCATCATCTAAAAGTTACCTTTATGTTGTGTGACCCATTTTAAGAACCAGAGGACACTTTCCTCCCCCTGCCAAAAAAAATCACTAAGAAAATTTCCCATACTTATTGCAATCTGTGAATATTATTAGTACCTTTTTTTTTTTTTTTACAGGAAATACTTTGTATTTCACAATCCAATATTGACCTGGTATGAAAATCTCCCTTGAAGAAGTAATATGGATTTGAACTTAGCTAAAGTTTAAATGATTGATGATGGATTCCTTCTTTATTTTTTTAGTGATATGAGGATTTGAACTCTGTGCCTTTTGAATGCTAGGCACACATTCTACCACTTGAGCCATACCACAGACCTTCTGATACAGGCCAGTTATCTAAGGAGATTTCAGGTGTGGCTGTGTGATCTCCTGCAATATAAGAGTGAGAAACATAAAAAGGGGAACTTCTGGGAGCTGAGAGACCCCCAAACAAATTCTGTCATCTTTACAATTATGTCCCTGAATTTTTCAAAACCTCTTTCATTTTTGTGTCACAGCTACATTTAAAAAGATTGAATTTGCTTTTTCAAGCACCTGATTGTTCAGATAACATACTGTGAAAGCTGCTGAACTTATTTTGACTTAAGTTGAGACAAGGTCTCAAGCAGACTGTTGGCAGAATGTTGGGCCAATGTTATAGGAGAATGATCAGAAAATAACCCAGGCTACTTCATTCCCTTGAGCTAGTATGATGTCAGATAACCCTATCCTAGTGGCTTCTGTCCCTGTCCATCAGCACAGACATTTCAGAGAAGGTTGATGAATTAGTGAAGGATTTTCCTTCTTACCTCTAAAAGTGAGTTGTTTTATTGTTGCTGTAGCTTATTTCTCTTTTAAGTAAACCAATTATCACCAAATAATGGTCGCTTAAGAGAAAACTCCCAACCTGACATATAAAACTAAACATTTCTTATTCATCATATACCTGTGGTCAGCCAGTATACCTTTCTACTAGGGTTGGTTATATATGTAGTTGGTTCAAAGTCTACTTCACATATCTCCTGTCACTTTGGGACCTAATTGTATAGACAAGTTATGTGCTTGTCTTGCAACTGCCCTTGATGAGTCTAATAGGCCAGAGCAGGTCACAAAGTCAACACCTAAGTTAAGACATGTTATATTTTGCCTACCAGGAGTTCATGGTATATGGAATATTTCATTCTGCCAAAGGCCATTGAATAGTTAGTACCAACAGTTACATCTACTATAGCTTCTGATAAAATGAGGTAAAAGGATAGGACATCTTCAAACCTAAGGTAGTTAAATAGCTGATGGACTTGCAAGGCAAGTTATTAATGAGTTTAACACATTTTTTCATAGCTGATTATAAAATAATAGGATATTTTATATTATTCCAAACTCATATTAATCTTATTTCAGTCCCAAGGCAAATACAAAATACACAATATGTGTGTATGTGTTTCCTTTTAATGATTTATAAGTAAAACATTATGCTAAGTACATTTCTGATCATGATCTTATTTAATTTGCACACATGTTCTCATAAAAATGATATTATTCCCTTTAGAGAAGGCTGAGCTGAATAAGCTTATGTAACTTAGTCACATAACTAGCAAGACGCCAAAGTGAACCTTCATCTAATGGCTTTAGGGATTTCTTTCTTATCTACTGCGCCATGTACCACATTCTAATCCTAGAAAACCACCAGCAAGCCTATGAAGTGGATATTTCCATTTTCATTTCACAGATTTTATACATAGAAATATGCAAATAAGTGGAAAAATAAGATGAAACATGCATCTGACGTGGTACACAAGGTCTGCATTAGAATCTGGGTGAGCTGCTCTCGGGAGTCAGGTGGGATGCCTGGAATTCTTTAAAAAAATTTTTTTTGCCTTGCTGGATTCTAGTCCCTTCTTCTGCTTCTTTCTCTCTGGTCCCTCAGTCATCACTGAGAACTGGATGCTGAAGAAATTTCTCAGGAGGATTGTGCTATGATGAAATCACATGGCTGCCCTCCCCATCTCTCTGCCAATTGGGGTTTATTTCTGTTCAGCCACAGATTTGGCAGGATCTCCTGTTGACAGTTATATGCTGAATCCATTTTAGGTTGTTCCCCAAGCTGGGCCCACGAAAGGAAATGAAAGGAAAAGATACTTTCTCAGTATGAGGTGAACAGTCTACAGAGCTGGAGAGAAGGCAACGTTAGGCTCTAACTCCCAGCATCTCTCAAGGGTGGAGCTGCATTGAAATGATTCAGGCTGGCCCAAATTTGTGTTACTATATGAAATGACTTCCCAGAGTAATTTTGAAAGGCAAAAGAGTCACAGGAAATATTGGACCACTGAATAAATTGGAAGGACTCATTGCTTATCTTACTGAATTTGATTATTGGGGTTTTAGATCCAATTGTGTATTGATACTCTAAATGCATTTCAGTTATACCTCCTTCTTCATCCCTTTTCAAAAATCAGGGAATCCCAAGGCCTACCTTAATATGGTAAACATTGGAGAAATTAGAGAACACTTCATTAATATCCCCAGAAGCCCAGAAGCAGGTAATAACAGCTCCTTTGCAACTTGCCAAGGTGTTGTTCTGAACACCAAACCCTCCTTCCTATGAAATACCTGCCCTATTGTCTAAAACCAAAGGAAAGGAACCAAGATTGAGGCTGAGATTGGGAAGGACAAATGTGAGTTGCCACTCCCTTCCTAAAAGGATCATGGCATGAATGTGTACCATGGCCACCAAACCAGTGATTTGATGTTGAGAGGTTAAACAAAACAGACTCAGGAGATGAATGGAGACTTGGCTGCAATACTGAAAACTTAAACAGTTCATGTGTAAAGTTTAATATGAAAGAGAATAAAGGATTAAGTGAGGAAGCAGTAACAAATGTGGCTTCTTACATTAATGTTCAAGTAATATTTTATGATTTGTTAAATGGGTGGGGGTAGATGGAAGAAGAGAAATCCAAACAAGATGAAAACAAGGATAAGCCGGAGTAGTGAGGAAATCTCTAAAGCCATCAGAACTTACTGTCTTGTGTCTACCACACTTAGGGGGTGAGGGGGCAAGTCACTTAACCTTCTGGAGCCTTCACCTTTTCTTGGCAACAATGGGCTTAAGGCAGAGTCTTGATTGCTTATTGTAGAAAGTTGATGTAAAGATTACATGAGATAAAATAGACAAAGGCATTTTTATAACCTTAGAAAGTACTATCTCAATATCAGGTTTATTATTCTTTCTGAATCCTACCATTCTCCTGCCTTCTCTTCTAAAAGAACAGAAAATGGTTGGCCTGGGATAATGCTCACAGTTTGGAAGGAGGAGTAAGTTGTTGCCTTTGCACCCTTCGCTGCGAACATCTGTCACCCTGGTTCTGACAGCTGCGTCGAAGTTTCCACTACGAAAGTAACAAAAGTTGGGTCAGCCTCCAATTCCTATTCTCCGTGCCCTAAACCTTATTAAAAAATTAACATCTCCTCTCGTTCCATATGCTTGGAAAGAGGCCATGACACAAAGCTCTTGACAATCTTTTTATCCTATTTTTCATCTGGTTTGGTTTTTTCCCTCCCTCACCCTAATATTAGCAAATTATAGACCATAACCAGAACATCAATATAAGAAACCACATTTGCAACCCCTTCCCCATGTAATACTTTATTCCAGCTCATACTAAATGTTGAGCTAAACAAATTGTTTCATTCCTCAGTACCCCATCCAAGAAAATTTCCCATTCAGTAATATTAATAATAACATATTTATTAAACATTGACTTAAAATTGCAGTAAGTGCCAAGAGGCTGTAGTTGCTATTTTGTTGAAAAAATATCGTGTTTCCTGTGATGCTTTACATAGCTGTCATCTCTGTGATATGATACATCCATGATTTATTGACCTACTAAAAGTGCTGTCATTGACTTGTCATAATAAACTTTTCTTAAAGTATGAAAGCCTAGCACATTGAGCAATAGCTCAGACCAGCAGAGAGATTGGATCTGGTGGTGGGTTTGGATTTGTGGACTGCAGTTTTTCTTCTTTACCTTAAAAAAAATCAGTGCTCTTTCTTGGCCACTCTTCTATTTGTCATCCTCCCCACCCCATACTCTTTGTGACCACATAGGCTGGCAAGTTAGACTGGCATGTAAAAACTCCAGCTTTAGCCCATAGGTTAGAGCTACATCTGGGAAGACTTCCTAGCTTCAGCAAAGAAAATGCAAATGTGATCTTTGACCAACCAATGTTCCTCTGTGAGCAAATGTTGTATCCACTGGGGTCAAATCGAGTGTGTGTGAAGACAAATGGAAGGCTGGTGGTTATGGCTTCTGTCTCCCTTTGAAGGATCTGTTCCCCTTGCCCCTACCATTCCTGTTGACCGAGACTCTTGGCTCTGGTAATGAAGAAGACTGACCATGTGATGTGATAACTGCTGTTCATTATTTGAATGTTCATATCTGGCTTTCATCTTCCCAGGTTCATTTGGCATTTTTAATAGAAAACTCGTGAAATTCTCCCACCTGACGTGCATGTATATAGAGACTTAAGGAAGCAGGGTTAATGAATTCATTTTTTGTGAAATAGACAAAAGTCCAAGTCTGTATTCATGAAAAATAAGAGTGGGGTAAGGTTGGAAGGAAGGTAAGGAAATAGGCAGGGACAGAAGGGATAAAGGGAAAGACAAAGAGAAGTTAGAAATTAAAAGTCAACTGATGTACCATAATCTTACATAAAGAAATGCAATGATGCATTTAAGGGTATAAAGTTTTACAAATATATGTATACAATCATGCATGCCTCAAACTGTAACAGACGAATTATCCAAATTGCCTTTGAGACTTGAATTCTGACTTTTGTATCCTATCCCATATTATATGAGCTATTAGCCTTCTTGTTTCTGTTTTGCAAAGACTACATTTACATAAAGGGATTGAGAGAGAAATGGATAAAATCTGGAAAACATTTAAATGATTATTTTTCTGGTACTGAAGCTTAAACTCTACTGGGACTTGAACTCTAGGCTTGAATCCCTTGCGTGGCTTTTTCCTTAGAACTGGCACTCTGCCACTTGAGCCACACCTTCACTTCCTGCCTGCTTTTTGCTGGTTAATTGGAGATAAGAGTCTCTAGGATTTGTCTGCAGAGACTGGCTTTGAACCAAGATCCTCTCAGATCTTAGCCTCCTGAGTAGAGAGGATTATATGCACTAGCCGTTGGCGCCTGGCTTAGTGAATTGTTTTTAATTGAAACAAAATAAACTTTGAGAAGAAAAAGCAATGCTTATCTTGAGCAATATTAATATAATCCTTTGTCTCCACAGATTTAGTGTCTACAGATTGAAGCAATTTCAGACTTAAAAATGTTCAGAGAAGTTATGTTGACATTAAATATGTATATAATTTTTTGTCTGTTGTAGGGCCTGAACTCTGGACCTGGGCACTGTCCCTGAGCTCTTCAGCTCAAAGCTAACACTCTACCACTTGAGCCACAGCTCCATTTCCAGCTTCTTTTTCTTCTTCTTCTTTTTTTTTTTTTTTTACTTATGTGGTGCTGCAGAATTGAACCCACGGCCTCATGCATGAAAGGCAAATACTCTACCACTACACCTTCCCAGTCCATATGTATATAATTTTTAACTTGTCATTTCTTTTGTATAGAACACTTTTTTATATAACACTTACATTGTGTTAGGTATTCCAAATAATCCAGTGATGATTTACACATTTCCCACATATAGGGAAGGACATCGTTGGTTACATGTAAATACTATGCCATTTTGTATAAGGAACTTGAGCATCTATTGATGTAGGTATAGATCTAGGGCCTTGGAACCAATCAACCATGGGCACTGAGGGCCACTGTACATATTTTTGCCTTTCTATTATGTATTAAAGTCATTTTGTCAAGTTAGGGGCATATGTATTAAAACCCATCTAAATGCATAAAAAGAATTTTGAAAGCTTACAAAATGTTTATGCTTGATTCATCTCAGAAGGTAAAGCTCTAAACAAGGCCCCAGTTTTTTTTTTTAATGGATATAACTGGAACCAAGAATGTTCAACTCAAAGTAGCTTACTGCCAGGTAAAGCATTACAGTTTGGAATAGGGGAAAAATAAACTGTGTAACAAAAATGCTTCTGTGGGCACTGGTGGCTTATGCTTGTAATCTCAACTACTAGAAAGGTAAGATCTGAAGAATCATGGTTCAAAGCCAACTTGGAAAGAAAAGTCCATAAAATTCCATCTCCAATTCATCAGTGTAAAAGAAAGGGCCGAAGGTTGAAGATGTGGACTAACTGGTAGACTGCTAGCTGTTAGCTGTGAGGAAGAAAGCTAAGCAAGAAGCATGTGGTCCTGAGTTGAAGCCCTAGTACAGGCATACACGTGCGCATGCGCGCGCATGCACACATACACATACAAATTGTGCTTTTCAGAAAACAAAACTGCACTGAAATAAGAATTCTATTTTTCTTTTTCTCTTTTTGTTTTGGTCATGGGGTTTGTACTCTGGGCCTGGGTGCTGTCCCTGAGCTCTTCAGCTCAAGGCGAGCACTCCACCACTTGCGTTAACAGTGCCACTTCTGGTTTTCTGGTGGTTTATTGGAGATAAGAGTCTCATGTACTTTTCTGCCCAGGCTGGCTTTGGACCACGATCCTCAGATCTTAGCCTCCTGTGTAGCTAGGATCACAGGTGTGAGCCACCAGCGCCTGGCAGAATTCTGTACACACACACACACACACACACACACACACACACACACACACACACATTTGCTCTCCTTACTCAGCTAGTTGGCTAGTTTTTTCATGAGTAATGCTTAGAGGCTTTAGCACCATTGGATCAAATCTATTGATGATTGATTCCATTATTTTCTCCCAGAGTAACTGTTATTTCATGGGATTATTCAGTCAATGATATAAGAAAGCTTTTTTGGGCAATGGGAGTGGGCTATATAGCTCTATAAATACACAATATAATATTTTAGGTACCCATTATTGGAAACATGTTAGTTATGGTTATTTTAGGGCTACTTTGGATTTTAGCCTCATGAAAATAGTCCTGGACCACTCTGTCAGTCAGCAGTCCTTACAACAGCTGATTATAGGCAAAGCACCAGACACAATGCAGAGACTTTCAAGCAGAACTGTTATGTTCACATCATCCTTCTGGTCTGTTGAGCACAACTAAAACAGCAGTAAGCAAGTCTTAGGGTCTTCATGATGTTTACAGTCTAGCAGAAATGACTCATAAAATACAGAAGACCTTTTTTAACCTCAAACTTCTTGGAAACGAGACAGGAATGAACAAGAACACATTAGAAACAGCAAATATAACATCAGAGGTAATGAAACTTTCTATGTTTCCATGCACTTCCTTTAAGAGCATTAAGACTTTCTGATAGACTTGGTGCTTTTTGCTACAGATTATGCAGATGATGAAATTAATCTGATAATATGAACTTCAACTGAGCGTCCACAATTTCCAAGAACTGATTGAAAAGTAATAATAATAATACTTTTAGTATCAATTAATCCAAAAGTTGTTTGGCTTTCATAACAGCAAATTAATTGACTGACTTTTACAGAAAGGACTTGGGTGTTGATGACATACCTGTAATCCTAGCTACTGAAGAGGCTGAGATCTGAAGATTGCAGTTTGAAGCCAGCCTGGCAGAAAATTCCATGAGACCCTTATCTACAATTAACCACCCAAAAGCCAGAAATGGTGCTGGGGCTCAAGTGGTAGAGCATTTAGCCTTGAGCAAAAGAGCTCAGGGACAGGTGCTCAGGCCCCAAGTACAAGCCTCAACATGGGAACAAAAAAAGGAGGTAAAATATTTTAGACCTTGAAAAATGAATGATGTTAGGAAGACAAGAAGAACAGAATTACAAGAAGAGCAGAATTAGAAAAAAAGGAATGAGAGAGGACAGAGTAAGAGGGTATCTGCATCCTTCCATCTAAGCAGATCAGATTCAAGATCCCAATAGGCATGCTACAGAGATAACCATCCCATGCTCTTTGTTGATTGCCTATATTCTTCTTACTACTGTCAGAATGAGAGACACATGGCCTATGACACATATTATCATTGGCAATATTCATGGTGGTGATACCATGACTCATTACTCGTACTGGAAACCAATGTCTTGCTGACAGGACTCTTTCTTAGAGCTGAAATACAGGGTATCCTATGGGTCTTAAGTTGCTCTTCTTTGGAAAAACTGGTGAGAAACCAGTGCTGGAACAATGAGTCACAGGAAGTCTGGCATAAAGTCCAGAAATGTGGCCTAGATCATTCAAGAAGCCAATTGATGGGGTTTCGATAAAGCACATAATAATCCAATCTTAATGCTGTACTGTTTGTGTATCAAGGTTTGTGAGAGTCTCTTTTTTCCTTAGGAAAAAATGAGGCAGGAAATGGCCATATAGGAGAAAAGATGTCAATTCTTTTAAAAAATAAATTTCTTACGAATTTTCAAATGGTAGAAAGGATTTATAGTCCAAATGGAAACAGAAACACGAATGGTTTAAAAAAAAGTCAGTCAAATGCTTTGTTTGCTGTTATGGAAACCAAACAACTTCTGGATTGAATGATACTAGCATTATGTGTGTATATATTTTTTTCAACTAATTGTTAGAAACTGGGTACACAGCTGAAGTTTATACTGTCAGATTAATTCTATCACCTGCATAAGCTGTAGGAAAAAGAATCAAGTCCATCAGAAAATCTTAATGTTCTGAAAGGAGATACCTAGAATCTACACAAACAATCACAGAGAAAAAAAAGCTTCTCATTAAAAAAGTAAAGTAAAGCTGTGCTGTGTAAACTACAAATTCAACACCCTGCAGAGTGGCCTTATGAAGGATGAGCATATACACCCTTCAGGGAGGTCTGGTGTGTCTTTCCAACAAAGAGTGAACTATTGTTCTTGCTGTATGCTTGCTGCATACTCAATACAGCAAGAAAAGCAGAAAGAAGGAAAGATTCATTAAACATAGATGATGGGATGAACTAAAATGGGGAAAAGGGGGAAATCCTCCTTACAGAAGAAGTCCAAATAATATTAGCACATGTGTTCTGTCCTGTTTATGCATCCTTCTTCTTCTTGAGTGGGAATGGAGCACAGTGATTTGCTTCCAAATGAAATAGATTGAGAAAGGAAACCGATTGGAATAGCCTAGAAGACACCACCATGGTTGATTTCTTATACTGAACAGTTATATCATGGTAATGTTGAAATTCAGGGAAATTGGGAAAAGGGTATAACTTTTCTTTAAATTGGAAATTATTTTAAATGATTAATACATTTTTCATTTTCCTTTCTTCTCAACCCTAGATTCCATAAATCTAAGATTTATGCCTTTTCATAATTTTCATGCCTACTGACAGTTGAAACTGTAAAAACTGGAAGGTAGAAATTCCTATGTCTAAAGGATCTGTAGTGTTTTATTTGCCTGTCAGTTTCTCTTGGAGGCCATGAAGGTCCCTGAAAATTCATAAAGAGTTACTCTTATTTATAAAGTCACGAGGGAAAAAAGTTTTTAAATCTAAAAAAATGATAAAACTCCCAAAGAGTAGATTCAAAGGAATATAACTAGTTGGAGTCTTAAGTATAGGTAAATTTGAGAAGCATGTCACCCACTGCATTTTGAGGAACTGTTAACCTCATCAAGTTCTGTTATAGATTTCTATACCCTGATCACACTATCTGATGGTGTTCAGGAAAAGAACAAAGGATCAAAAGTATGCTTTCTTATTTTCCAAGTCTTTTCTTTTATTTCAGGTTACTGTGATGTGTTCTTAGCTTAGGGCCAGTGTTCACCAATCACTTGCTAAACACTGGAGCTGAAAGAGGGCTCTGCCCTAATGCCATTATGTTCAAGAGCCATGATTGATTGTGTTATAGTATGTTTTTGAAACCTAATTACTGTCTGAGTGAGTATCTGAACTCATTAATCTTTAGTCCTGTAAATAAGTAAAATTGACTAAATAACTGGATTTCTCTAATGATAGCTTAGGTTATCTTTGGACCTACTGTCTTGCCCTACTCTCTTCGGGGCAGCAAATTATTTAGCCTAATGGTAATTGCTCCCCAGTTTTGAAATCAATTTATAAAAGTCGGCTTATAAAATAATTTTTCATGTTGCTCAGTCCCTATTCTATCTTTGTGGAATAATGAGTACATCCTGTGGTGTTCTCACAAACTGTTGTGTTGGCTGATGACCCTCCTTTGTGGAGAAGGTCACGTCACTTAAGGAAATAAGGAGCATGGGATGGAGGTTAGCTCTGTTTTTTACCTTATCGAGCTCTATCTTAGTCCTCACCAAAACAGAAAAGAACTTCAGTTAGCATGGCCTATTCCATCTATTCCATGTAAGACACTAGTTAGTAGTGATGGTATTCTTCTCTATTCCCCAATAACCCACACTAGCACAATTAGGATGTGGGATTTTATTGTACATTCTTCTCTTATTTTTTCCCCATATGTTTTCCACCTGGTTATCATTTTATTATCTGTTAGAATTGTTCCCCAGACAGTTCTCTTGAGGAAATAGATTAGGTAATGTTCATAGGTGTCAAGGGACTTCTACTTCTAACAAAGATGGAGTAACATGGAACATTCTCTCTCTGTGTGTGTGTGTGAAAAATGTGTCTTAAAACTAAGAAAACCAGTTTTGAGACAGTGGGCATCAAGTGTCAAGGGACAGTGATCCCAGGAAGATGAGAACACATGAGCCAAGTCTTATGACTGCTGCAGCTCACAACTTCAAGATAACATCCAGGGACATTGAAAAAAAGAAGACACTTGAATGAGGAAATGGAGTGGAGACTCTGGGGATAGCTATCAATGAAATCATAAGTCCCAGGGCAGAGGTGAGAGAGATCATAGAGAAAGATAATTCATCTGAAGAAGGTCTCCTTCGAATATTCAGTTGGATACTGATCTGCACACACATGTGGATAAACGACTCAGAGAGGAAAGGATTAGAGGGAACACTACCTGGCATTGTCATAAAGCACTTTACCCCTGACTTGCTAGATAGGAAGACATTGCAATTCATGCGACATTAGATAGAGTCCTTAGAAGAGTCTTGGTTCAGTAGTGGGGAATAAATAGCCCTTAGACCTAAGGCTACCTAGCAAAGCTTATATGCAAGCCAACAATGAATCAAACTTCCAAACTACCTTAACTATACCTTAGGACACACTTCAAGAATATTTATAGGAATTGAAAAATAGCTAGCATACAGCCAGGTAAAATTCACCATTCCTAGCATCCAATAAAAAATGACTAAGCATACAAAATACTAAAATAAAATGAATAAACAACAACAATAATAAAACCCTCAGAAATATATGGCCTATACCAGGTGAGGTGAAACCAACCCAGAATAATGGTATTAGAATTAAAAAACAGAGACACTAGTGTGTATATGTGTGTAAATACCACAATGAACCCCCTCATATTCCAATGTATGCTAATTCAAAAACAAAATAACTTTTAAAAAGCAAATCAGGGCATTAAAATTAATTATTGTAACTGCAACTTCCACATGACCTCTGAACCTAGAGATAAGACTGTACATAGTAGAATATATTCTAAAAAAAAGATCAAGTTTTTTTATAGTGTAAACACAATGTCAGAAGTAAAAAGAAACCTGATGAGCTGGGTATCAGTGGGTCACGCCTGTAATCCTAGTTACTCAAGAGGCTGAGATGTGAAGATCAAGGTTCAAAGCCAGCCCTGGCAGAAATGTTTGTGAGACCCTTATCTCCAATTCACCACCAAAAGGCTAGAAGTGAAACTGTAGCTCAAATGGTAGAGTCCTAATCTTGAGCGTAAACACTTAGAGACAGAGATTGCTCAACAGGAAGATTCATACTAGAAACCATCCAAAAGTAACAGAGCAAAAAAAGATCCAGAAAAAAACCTGTCAGTGAACTGCAAAAGAATTCAAATTGGCCTCATTATATGTTAGTGGAATCTTCAAAAGGAAAGTGGTATGTGATATAAAAGTATTAAAGAAATGATGGCTTAGTAATTTAATAAAAAGTATAAATCCCTGGATACAAGAAGCTCAGTAATCTCTAATGTCAAAAAACAGACAAACAGACAAACAGACACACACACCACACACACACACACACACACACACACACACACACACACACACATACACACACAGCCCCCAAAACATTAACAATGCCAACACTCACAATCAAAGCGCTCACAATCATTAATAAAGAAAAATCTTTAAAACAGGCATAGAAAAAAAGCAGGGACAAATATAAAGCTGATGGCAGATTTCTCATTAGAAATAATGCAAACAGGAAGATAATGGAACACTGTCTTTAAAAAAAACTATGTATTTAAAAATATCTTTAAGTAGTTGTACAAAGAAGAGGCCATTTAACAAAACAGTTTAGAATATAATGCATCTTAATGTCACCCCATTCAACATTTTCATCCATCTTTCTCAACTTACCCTTCCCCTCACTTTAAAAAATGTTGTAGAATATACAGTGAATTCAGAATTCTATACCCAGTGAAAATATCTATTTAAGTGAAAAAAGATTCAGACATATAAAAACTAAGTGCATGTATCATAACTAAGTGCATTTGTCCTAAGGAGACCTATGCTACCAAGGATATGGAACCTGATACCAGATAGTGGTGGAGAGCTAACAAGACCTAATGAAAAGAATAGGAAACATTAATTACATGAGTGAATATATGGAGTTGTTTTTATTACTAGCTAAATTTCTTTAAGAGATTGTGTATTTTTACAAGTAATAGAATTCATGGTATATACCACAAAATTAAGAAAAATAAGGGAAAGTAAGGATCAAAGGGGGGTAAGAATGGGGAAGAGGGTGATAGTGATCCATACCACCTCCTTTATACAACTACTTAAAGATAATATACATTTCAAAAAGCTCATTATGTAAACTGGAAAAAGTACTAATAATAATGAAATATGGGATTAATGTCACACGTAATAGTGATATATGACACGCAGTAGAAGATAGGCTAGGAGGGGAGGAGGGGAGGCATATTCCATCCATGGATGAATATAATCAAAGAAGAGTGGTTCAAGTTGAATAACTATTCAGGAAATATCCTTAAAATTGTGTAAGAACTCAACCATTTCTATGCACTGTCCAAGGACCAGTGTGGTAGGAGATGTAGTGAAAAAGGAGATGTTATAGGCTTGATGCAGCCACAGAGAGGAGTGGGTATCATATCACTCAGAGCTTTGAAACTGTGGTTAGGATCTGACTTCATTCCAAACACTGTAGGAAAATAGCGAAGACTTTTCAGCAAAGTATGACAATCTGGTTTACATTAACAAGCTTTTTGGAGCATGGAGGATGGATGGCAAGGGAGGCTATCGGGGGGGATCTAGTTGTGAGATGGTGGTAATATGAATATGCTCAGTGGAGACAAGAGAAAGGCAACAACTACATTGAAGTTATATGCAGGTAGCAAAATTGATAGGCCTTGGTGACACGTTGGCTGTGAGAACCAGGGACAGTGGAAAGGGGCTTTGTCCCATTTGAGATTTTCCCCCAGTTCTTCCAGAGTCCTAAATTTTCCTTGTATTATATGCTGCCACAAATGGGTTGAACACCTATAATGAATGACATATTGATATAAAGGAAGGAAGAAAGGAGAGAGAGAAAGAGAGAAAGAAAGAAAGAAAGAGAGAAAGAAAGAAAGAAAGGAAGGAAGGAAGGAAGGAAGGAAGGAAGGAAGGAAGGAAGGAAGGAAGGAAGGAAGGAAGGAAGGAAAGGTAAACGAAAAAAGAAACAATAAGAAACGCAAAGACAATGACAGCTGGCAATGAACAAAACATGCCAGGAAGTGCCACCACCAAGTGCTGTAGGAATTCAGAGGAATGAGATGTAAGTGGAGCTCTGATGTAGACTTGAAGGAGTGTGCTTTGATTGAGAAGGAAAGACAGTATTGTGTGAAGAGACGGAGGAGAAGAGGCATGAAGATGAGAATGTATAGAAAACGTTCATGAAATACCAAGTAGCCAGGACACTTCTTAGTAAATAAACTATGTAGAGAGCTCAATTTGAAAAGGTAGCTGTGGGTGGCGTTGGGTGGTTAGATTGATCAGGTGGACAGATGTATCATCCTCATGGAGCTATTGATGAAGAATGGAGAATTGATACTTCCTATTTCCTTTACCTTTGCTATCATTTTAAGCACAAGTTAGAGGTTGTAGGATTTCATCCCAATCATGTGAATGTAAACTAAGTCAAAGTGAAAGCAGAATTTGAAATATGTTTGTTTTTTGGCTTGCCTTACTATTTCATAGAAGTAAAGCTTCCTCATTGTCTGATTTCTCTTCTTCTCCTCCTTTACCTTTTTAAGTAAAAGTGTACTAGAGTTCTCTTTGTGAACTTTCTCATTCCTTATGAAAACAGAGATGTGCGCGGCAGTCATTCTAACCACTGAGATTTTTTCTGAAATAAGTAACAGACTCTATTCATCAAAGGTCAATTCAAGTGAATGACTCATGAACTAGATTTTAAGAAGATGGTTTCTACTTTGCCTATGTTATGTCTAGGGAGAGAGCCCACAGGGGAACTATCCACTGGAATTCCACTGGTTGGTACTATACTCCAAACTGGACATTGCCAATCTTAGATCCCAACCTCAGGACTGGAGGTCTGAAATCCATAATTTATGAGCTCAATAACAAATTACTTCCAACTGAGCCTTCCACAGTGAAACATTCACCTCTTTCCATGTGTTTCCAGCTGTGCAGTAAGAAGAAATGAATCATTTTTGAAAAATTAACAACAGAATCAAGTCCTGGATTGTTTTTTTCCAGATCAAACTGCAGGCTGTGTCCAAATGAAGGACAGTTGGAGTCCACGCACTTCCTCTTCCTCTCTGCTTACATCCCACCCCTGGCCGCCGGAGCTGGTCTGGGCTCTAAGTGCTTTTGTCACCTATGTCATTTGGCTAGTGTGCTATTCATTCATCATGCTTGGGCTACACACACACACACACACACACACACACCACATACACACACACCACATATTTCACAATTCCTGGACAACTCAATCCAATCCAATAATTCCTACTCTGAATTTTAGAAAAGAGTCAGATTCATTTATTTGGAAAACATTCATAGTTCAAAAGTTAATTTTGTATTTTTTTGTTTTTAATATTCACATTGGCTTGATGATAGTAGATGGAGGTGATACAGTATTTTACCTTTCAAAATTAAGCAATGGCTGGGTGTCAGTGGCTCACACCTATAATCCTGGCTACTCAGGAGATTGGGCTATAAGGATTGCAATTTATAAGCCAGCCCACATAGGAAAGTTATTTCTAATTAATCAACAAAACCCAGAAGTGGTGTTGTGACTCAAGTTGTAGAGCACTAGCCTTGAGCAAAAAAGCTCAGGGATAGTGATCCAGACCTGAGTTCAAACCTCAGCACCAACCATAGGAATCATAGAAATCAAAAGTAAGTAATGGTATTAGTTCTGGAACAAATGAGTCAATGTCTTTCCACAGGTTTTTGTACACTTTCTGTGTAGTCTTCTTGCTTTCTAGTAAGGAATATCTTTCCAGAGACAGTGCATTTCTGATATTTGATTCATATCGTCTCTTTTGGCTTCTAAATAGAATTTATTTTTGCATATATTTTTATTGTAAAAATACTGTACAGAGGGGTTACAGTTACATGAGTAATGAGTACAGGTTCCTATCTAGCATTGTTACCTCCTCCTTTGTTTTTCCCCTACCATCCCTGCCCTTCCCACCTCTCCAACTCCACCCTCCCCTACCCCACAAATTGTAAAGTACATTTCAACATAGTGTCTTGTACATCATATTATCTTTCATATTAAAATTTCAAGAGAGCCCACAGTATACCTAATCCATTACATCATACAAACCACTGCTTTTCAGAAGAAGATTTGTCCATTAGTAATTATAAATCCCCCTTCTAAAATCTAAATGTGCCCTAAAAATGAGGACAGTGTTACTGTCTGGGCACTAGTGAGACCCAATGTCCTACACCAAGAGATGTGCATCAATCATGGACCTTGATCTGCTTTGGGATTCCCCAGCCCTGCTCATTTACTGACCCAACTATACTGCTTAAGGTTTTCTGCTTCTCCCCATCTATTCTTATTCTTCCACTCAGTCCTACAGGCCCACTCAAAACAACCCACCTCTTTGTGATATAATTGTTATGCTACCTGACTTTGTGGCTTTTTACCCCTGTTTTAAAGCTTCTCTTTTAGTCTCTCCATTTACTGTCTTAGACTATTGACTGTATCTTATGTCCATCCATCAATCCGTCCATCCATTCATCTAATTTCTCAACTAAATATAAGTAGATGACGACTAATGATATTTAAACAATTTGGCTATGCCTGTAATCCTCCTGCTAGGAAGCTGATCCAATCTCCACTTCTGGCTTTTTGGTTGTTCATTTGAAATAAGAGTCTCAAGGACTTTTCTGCTTGGGTTGGCTTCAAACTGTGATCCATTTACTTTTGATGACATATCCATTTATTGAGTCATTATTTCTGTATCATTAAACAAACATCTATTGAGTGTCTGCTAGATACTGGACTCTCTCTATCCTAGGTACTGGAGATAGAGTAGTGAGACAGACAATCCTTGCCTACTCTCTCTCTCTGGAAGCATATATTTTAGTGTTTATTTAGTATGTGTTTTATTAGTTTACCAAAAGTAAACAATTAAGCAAAGAAAAACATTTTATATCATAACAAGTGACAGATATAAAATCAACTTATAAAGTGGGTGGTGGAGAGGAGGATGTGACTTTAGCTGGGATGGTGAGCAAAACCTCTCTGAGGATGTAGCAGTGCCCTGTGATCTGATTATGTGCTTCCTGTAGTCACAGAGGAATCTAGAAGAGTGTTGCAAGCAGGCTGAAGATCAAGTGACAAAGATCAAATCAAAATGAGTCTGATTTAGGAGAGGAGATAAATATTGTGGTTGGAGGAGAGTCCAAGAGGGAGTGGGGCAAAAGTAATGAGAGATGAGTCTGCTGAGGTAGGCGGGCCATTGCAGGCCATATGAAAGGCCTGCCTGTCATTCTCAGAGGAGGAGGAAGTCTGGGAGGGCTGCATGCAGAGAATGGTATTGATGATACACAATTGAAGTAGAGCACCCTTGCTTACAGGGAGAAATTTCTTCTTTTATTTGCTTTGGTTTTTACTTTTTTACTGAAGTGTACTGTGCACAAAGTGCACGAATCTTCATTGTCTGTTTACATATTCTTTTTTGTCTCTCATGGGGCTTGAACTCAGGGCCTGGGTGCTGTCCCTAAGCTAGCTCTCTACCACTTTGAGCCACAGCTGCACTTCTGGTTTTCTGGTGGTTAAGTGGAGATAAGAGTCTCATAGACTTTGCTGCCCAGGGTGTCTTTGAACCATGATCCTCAGATCTCAGCCTTCTGAGATTAGGATTACAGGTGTGAAACACCAGCTCCCAGCTCATTTGCGTGAAGGTTTAAAATTCTAGATAGTCATGAAACCAACACTAGGATTGGGATTGAGATACTGCCCAATTCCAGCGTAGCTGAAGGCTCTTTCCTGCCCAATCAGCACACAACTACTATCAAGTTACCATCTGTCATCTCAGATTAATATCTCCTACTTTTGAATAAAAAGTAAGTGAATTATAATATACTCTTCAGTGTTTGGGAGGGATGCTATGTGACTGATACTGTCCTGTGTAACTATTTCACATTGTCCTCCCTAGTGTGGATGGACTCTAGGGCCAACCTCAGGCTATAAACTGAATAAAGCTATCCTTGTAATGCCTTTTGGAGGAGGTGTACACTCATTGAGTGTGGTTATCTAATCAGAGTGGGTTTGCTAAGACTTAGGGTTTATAAATTTAGTAGATACCATGAAGTAATTTTTTCCAGAGTGGTTATACCAGTTCACACTCTGCCTAAAAATGCTAAAGAACTTTTATTCCTTCCCTGTTTACAAACACTTGGTATTACCATTCCTTTTAATTCTAGCCATTCTGGTATGAATATAAAGGTGTAGTTCTCACTGTGGGTTTGTCTTTCGTGAGGGGGGCTGTCAAGAAATTTTTCAAATATCATTTATAAAACATTTCATGTTCTAAGGTAATTAGAAAACTAGCTCAAAGGTTCTTATGAGTATGTAGTTGCTTATGTGGTTTGATGTGAAAAGTTTGGATTCTAGACTTCCTGGTTTGTATCCCTTCTTTCTAACATCACATCATTTTTTTCCCTTTGCAATAATTTGCCCCTGTGTCCTGCATGTTGTGTATACATTTTTCTAATTTGGGGAGGAGAAGGGAAATAACAAAATGCTGAAATAAGGATACAGGATGACCCATTGTAACAATGAGATGTACAAGGCACTATGTTGAAAACAAACTTTACAACTTTGGGGAGGGGGAGGGAGAGGGGAGGAGGAGGGAGAGGGGAGGAGGAGGGAGAGGGGAGGAGGAGGGAGAGGGGAAGAGGAGGGAGAGGGGAGGAGGAGGGAGAGGGGAGGAGGAGGGAGAGGGGAGGAGGAGGGAGAGGGGAGGAGGAGGGGGGAAGAAAGGGAAGAAAGGGATGGTATGGAAAAGTAAAGAGGTGTAACAATGCTCCGTAGAAAATGGACTCATTATCTTGCTCGTGTAACTGTAACCCTTCTGTACAGTATCTTTACAATAAAAATACATATTAAGAAGAAAAAAAGAACAGTTTAAAATGCAAGCATTCTGGTATGACATCATGAGCTCATTGTTTTTTAAGAATGTAATATTTCATCTTTTATAGGGTGACCCCTCATGGCATAGAAGGGAAAATAGGAGACTTAGAACTTGAAAGAGAAAATTTAGGTCAGCCTCCGGCTTAATGCAGTTTCCATTCTTGAAGCCAAAAGTCTAGTCTAGCCAACACACAAAGGGGGTTGCTGAAAGGAGAGAGGACTCTTGGTTCCTTACATGTTCATTACACCCCTGCATCAGGGTGTCGGAGATTTTGCCCCAACAATGAAATTAACAGTGTTCTGCTTTATTTCCTGTTTTGGAAAACTGTCCTTGATCTTTTTAAAAGACTAATTGTATATTTTTTAAAAATCAGGTTGACAATTCATCATATCATAATTAAACTAATTAAAATACTATTATTTTCCAATAGCGATAATGAGGTCTTCCACTTGGCAAGAAACATGTGAGACACACACACACACACACACATACACACACACATATAAAATTACCATTTGTTAAAAGATGAGAAAACTGATGACAAACAACTCTATTCAGTTGCCTTTTGGTTAATAAGATTTATGCATTAATCTGTTCATACTGTGTTCCCTCCAGTCTGGCAAACTTCTGAAGTTTTCCAATTTTCTACCATGTCTCTCTTGCTCTTCCCGTCCCCCATCTCTTCCTTGGAGAATTCCTGGCGTCTGAGTTAAAATAGGTGGAAACCTTTTATGCTTTCAGCTGAGGTTCCCCAGCTTGGTTGGAATGCTTGTCTGGTTGTAATAGAGCCTGCTTTTTGGCCAGCAACTCTTAAAATAGCTCCTTGGTTTATAAAGCAAACTAAATAAATAAATAAATAAAAAATAGAAGCTCGAGCAGCTGGGGCTTGCTTACAGGGTGCTTCTGATGGCTTGCTTTGGGGGGCACTGTTGCTCCAGCTTGAGAGCTCCAGCAGGGGCTATGTTGAATAATGACTCTCTGTTGCACAATTTTCTATCTGTACTCCTTGTCAAGTAATCATTACAAATGTTTTGTGCAGGAATGAGCTGGCTCTAAGCAAAGGTCTGCCTTTCTCAAGAAGTAAGGGCCTGAGGGGTGGAGATGGCTCTGTCCATGGTAAAAATTTCCCCTTTGACAGTGTAATTAAGTGCTAATTAACTAAATGAGTGTAAATGTTGAAGGCTGAGATAAATATCTACATTTCCTTAATCTATTTTGCCCTTCTAAAATTTGATAAAGGAAATTTGGATTTAATGGAGGATATATGTCTTTTTTTTTTTCTTTAAAGATTGCAAATCTGTTTAGAAAGGACTCAGATCCACTGGTTGGGATTTCTACAGGAAAAGTTAGCAGCATATAAATATCGAAGAGGCACAATAAAATGCGGATGCGATACTGCAGTAATTATGTTAAGGAGGCTTAGTAGAGCTACCTTTTGGAAACATCTGGTTTGTTTCTGCTCTTTCCACATCCTGCAGATGTTGCTGAACCTATGAAATATACTGACAGGAGAATACATTAGCCCGTGAAGTCATTCCAATGAAGAAAGCGAAGGGTAGCCTCTTAAACTTTCTACAAAATCTAGTTAGAAAAGAATTCTGCTTTCAGAGCAGCCAGAGATTAGGCCAATAATTGAGAGGGGCCCAGGGCCTTCTAAAAGTGTCAGTAGTGATCTGTTCTTGCCGGAGGGGGAAAAGAGACACTTTGTGGAGGGGCAGCCAGAGTCATAAATGGGAATCTTTGTCATTCAAGCACTTTCACATTACCTTCGGAGGCTAGTGATTAGAAATGGGGCTGAAAAGGGGGTGAGGGAATCCTGCTGCTTCCTGGTTGGCAGTGGAGTGAAGTGGAGTGCAAAGGCTGTTGAGCCTGGAGCCCAGCTGTTTTGCCTTTCTTCCTGGCCCTCTGAGCCAAAGTGGGACCCAAAGGCAGGTAGATCACACATGCTCACAGGGTGGCAGCAAGCTCCTGCCTTGGGAAGGGGATGCCATTTGTGGCCTGGGGCTGATGACAGCTGCATGATGTCCTGGCAGTGCTGTGTCAACACCCTCCGCAGGCAGGAAGTGACAGGGGCAGGCACACATATGCTAAGCCTTAGGAGAGCACACAAGACAGCCCAAGTGGTGGGCATGGGGAGTTGGAATTTATTAAGTAGGGGGTTAGTTGCCTATGAGATTAACACCCTGAAATAAATGCAAAGTTAAGAAATCTTTTGGCTTCCAGCCTACTTGACAGGAAGACTAGGAACCTGGAATGATCAGAAGGACAAAGCCTTAAGGGGTCAATGCCACAATTAGTTGCTCGTTGGTGAGGATCTCTAAATCTCTCTATAATGAGTATCACTCCTTGGGTTTCACATGGAACCACCAGGCTGGCCAATACTAATTTAAATCAGTCAGGGGAAGCGAGTGTTTTTCTGGTTCAGCTCTAAGTTGTTGACCTCACCTTGTTGACATCCAGACCTGTCTGCTTTCCTCTCTTCTGGGGTAAAAGGAAAAAGTCTTTGTCGTATCTCATAAAAGAACTTTTCCTGCCTTTTCTAAAAGGATTCCTTACTTCAGGTCACATAGAGAGGAAATTTATGCTGCTGGCCATCCAGTCCTTTTATTTTAGCCACAAGTTTGTGTATGGTCCCACCCAGCCTCTAGCTTCTGACTGTAACATTTATCCCTGCCCCTGGTTATGGGAGATATCTGACTGAAATTATACAAGAGTTCTGGCTCCTCAGAGTGTGTTTAGATACTACCCCAGTCTTCCTTCCAACCAGGGTTACACTGCCCTTCTTTCCTTTTGCGAGTGGCTAATTTCTGTTTTAATTCTTTCAGCCATTATTTAATTATGCTTGATTGGCAGATTAACTCAGTTCCACTAGTTTTCACTCCCTATTTGGAACTTTTGCACTAATGTAAAGTGTTACTTAAGGAATAGGGATTCTAACTCCACTGCCATTATCATTGAAATTTTTAACATGTACACCATCTTTTTTTAGTTTGAGTGACACGGATTCCCATCTGCTGATCTTCATAGCAATAATGATACAGGCAAGACAGCAATTAGGATGTTGTAGGCAATGAGACTGAAGTACGTAGAAACAAAAGCTATTAATGCATGGTCACACAGCCAGTGAAACAGATTCAGTTCATTTTTGAATCCATGTTTAGGCTTTTCCTGAACATGGCAATCCTTAACTATTAAAATAACACAATGAGAACTTAAAAAATGTAATTCACAGAATAGGAATGCTCTGGTAGGGCAGTGTAGGCAGGCCAAGATTGGGAGAAAGTAGGTCAAACAGATGTGTGCCAAGGATGGGCGACCGAAATAGAGACATGGAGTTCAGCTCTTTTCTTGAAAATGTGCTCTGCAAAATTTCAATAGGCATACTGTTACAGAAAGAGTTCCATGACCAAAGAGGCTTGGTAAATATTAAAGTCACAAAAGTTTCAATATTGTTTACAATATTCTCAGAGCCCTTGACATACATGAGCATTGCCAAAGGTGGGAATAAATGGTTACTAGGAACATTTGACACAGAAGTACTCATGACTAATGTCTCTCATGAGAACACCATCTGGGGACAAGCGCTGTCATTTACTATCTGAGACACTAGAAAGAGAGGTCTGAACGCTACTCAGACATCAGGAAGAGACCTAGAAAGGCATGTTTCTCATGTGTTAGAATGACTGAATCAAGAATTTCACCATCCAGTTTAGGAGTTGTTATCTTAGGTCCTACAAGAAGTCAAATGGGCATCGTAGCATTTCAGATACAAGGTTTTATTGGAAGAGAATCTGGCAAGGCTGAGGGAGGGGATGGCACAGTGAAAAGAGCGCAGGAAGATGATGAAAGAATGTGTTCTGGCTCCTTAGCTGTGGGGCAGTGTGGCACTGGATAAGTCACTCTACCATCTGGACTTGGGTTCCTTCGACTGTAAAATGAGCACAGTGAAGCCAATGGCTCTTTACAGAGCAAGATTTAATGACTATATAAGTAAGAGTTATATCTTATCGACAGTAAGAATGGGTGGGTATTCAACCTGGGGACAGCTTAGACAGTTGATTTTGTTTTTCTTTTCTTTTTTTAATTGGCAGGCTATGAGATGTCAGTTAAGCAATGTTGGAGGAAAAAAAGGGAACCCCAGCAGTGTCTGAGTGGTTTGCTTCTAAAGACTAGCACTACCAGGAACATACTGTGTGACCTGTTACATGAGGGTCACACTTTATTCAGCACTGTATTGAAAAGTCTATTGGCAAATAATATACTCATCTAAATAACTCAAATTGTTTCTGAAAAATGCTAGAAGATCAAGCCTGTTTTGCTCTGAACACTCAGCCTTTTCTTCTTGTACTTGGGTGTTCAATGACTTGAAAAATGTGTGTGAATGCGAAAGTGGGCAGTGCCAGGTACTCAGGGCCTAGGCACTGTCCCTCAGTTCTTCCAAGGCTCCACCACTTTGAGCTACAGCTCTACTACTTTGGAGCTCTTTAAGCAGATCAAGGCACACCATTCCATTGGCTTTCTTTCCTAAGGATCTGAACTGTTCAGTAGCTATGAATGAATTTCTTCATTGGAAGAAGTCTCTTTCGAGGGAGTCTTCCTGTGAGACTGAATCACCTTATATTTCCCATTCTCCTGTGTGTACCTTGCTCATGTGTATGGGTGTGTGTGGGGATGGGGCTTTATAGAAAATGTGGAGTGAATGAGTTCTCTATAGAAACTACAGAAACTTCCCAAGGCCAAGGTAAACTGGCCTGCTCCAGGTTTACTGTTTTTCTTCTTTAGGCCACATCATTTTTCTCTTTTTAATTTGTCACCACTGTCCATCCCCTTACAGTTCCTTGTCACTATGCATCAGTTCTCTTCCTCTTTTCCCCTGTCATTAAATTGTTTTTTCCTTCTAATCACTCTAGGAAATCACATGCAAAAATAACAAACATAGCTTGGCATGGTGGTGCATGCCTGTAATCCCAGCACCCTGGAGTCAGTGGCAGGATGAGGGAATTTCAGGGCAGCTGGGACTAAAAATAAACAGAAACAGAAAACCAGTATCTGGCAATGTTCTGTTGTCAGGTTCATGGTGTGCTCTAACTCCCTGGTAGTAGCCAGTGAAAGAGCCTCCTGCTGTGTGACTGTGAAAACCTGAATATAGCAAGTGGACCCCAATGGCCCTGTCTGTGCATAAGATAGATTTAGAGAAAACAATCCATCAGGGGAAAATTAGTGTGTAAATCTTACTGGTCTCATAGAAGGGATGCTGGTAACCTATGGACTGTGGGCCAAATAGATTCTTTAGGGTTTATTTTTATATTTTGTTTTAAAAATAAAATCTTAATGACATACAACCCCATTTGTGTATGTGTTGTCTATAGCCATCTCAAATGACAATGGCTGAGTTGAATAGCTGAAAATCTTGACTTTCTGGCCCTTCACAAATTTCTGAGATATTTCTCAATATCCAAGAAGATAGGGGCAGTAATATCTCTTTCCCCAAAGAAAATCCATTCAGTTCTCTTGACTGCCTATCAAAAAATGTCTTCCCAAATCCAGCCTAACTCCTACCTACTCTTTTCCCTTTTTTGAATCAAATGTTTTTGTCTAGCTATATCTATTCTCTCTCTCTCTCAAGTATTGAATACTCTACTCTGACCCTGCTCATTCTAATTTTCAGATTTTTCTGCTGTTTTTTATAACCTGAGATCCTGTGTCTGCAGCCACAAGTTCTTCCTTAGAAGTAGAGGCAAGGTTGTGCATCTGGATAAAAAAAATCATAGAATTTGTTCCCATTATATAATTAGTTATTTTAATTCTAGTTATACTGCTGAGCTGAGACTCATTCACTAACCTTTATGAAATCCTCACATTTCACAGAATCTGAAAGTCCGCATGGTTTCCTCTTATCCTACTTGGAGTGTCAGACATAATGACCCTTCCTGTGCACACAAATGTCAAGCAGGAGGTTATTCTTCTTGGGCTTCCTATGAGGAGACACTCAAAGCTTCTCCCAGTCACAATATCTTTAGCAAAGCTGGTCTTTCGCTGCTTAGTGGTCATGTTTGCTACATTTTGCTCTTGCATTTATATCTCCATTTTGTTCTCTCTATCTCTCTCCCTCGCTATATAGTTTCTTTTGAAAAAAATTCCCTATTTTCAAAAGTGAATTTTGTTCATTATGCAAAATGAAATTTTTGTTAAAATACAAAATTTCATAAATACCACAACCACATATTGATTTTCCTATATGCAGAGATAACCAGTATTAACATTTGGATAAGTCACTTTTAAAACTGTTATTCTGGAAATATGCATGTAAAATTTGTTTGCACAAACATGCATACAAAATTATTAAATCAAATTTTGGTTTCTAGGATACAGGATATATTTAGTTTCATACTTCTCTTTATATACTGTTGGATTCTGTGTCTTGCTTGTAGGGTTGTATTTCTGCATTCTGTCTCATAGTGGAGTATTTTTCCCCATAGACAGAAACTAGGTTTTTCTAATCAGAGCAAGTTTTATGAGTGGAGGAGTCATTTCTCCTTTTTCTTTTTTTTGTACCCCTTTCTTCCCTCACCTGCATTCTCAGTCCAACAATCTGACAGTTGTCATCTGGAAGCTCAAATTGCATATTTGATAAATTTGTCCTGGGTAAAACTGAATGGGATGATGTGGGACACACCCATAGGAGGCAATCCCTGTGCCTGGTCTTCCTCTCTTGTTCTTGCCACACAGAGAAAGTCACAGCTTGAAATGAGTCGTGAATGGTTCTTTGGCGGGGCGCACAGCAATATACCTGCTGAGTTATGGGCTTGATGAATCATTTGCCTGGTTATCTTGCAAGTCATGCTGAACTGAACACCACTTTTCAAGCTGAATGGGTCCAAACCACAGCTCTCTCCTTAAGTTAGTGTTTTCTCTGCAAACAGTCATCCTTATCTCTTTGCAGAAATCTGCCTTATGAAAACACTATTCAAAGAATATTTCTCCACTACTCCTGTCTTTTCTAATAGGAACTGTATTATATTGCCAAGTAAATTAGATTTGGCTACTTGTCTTATTTATACAACAAAACCAGGCAAAGATATCAACCACATGATAAATTAATAACAAAGCTGAAAGTACTGCCAGATATTTCCTTTGAGGGACAAACCAAGCAAAACTTTTCCAAACTTGTTCTTATCGATTTCTTTGAATGTTTTGGCAAGTCTCGGTGACCTCCCTATTTAATTGGCCTGATAGTTTTGGTTTTGCTTTTAATTTATTTTCTTTGCATAAATGAATGTCCTTTTGTTCAAGCATCTGTATTTCTCCTCTTCTGTTTGAGTCTTCCTTATGGACTCCCTCCCCTCATTTTTTTTTTAAGATGAGGAGCTGGAAAGGTCACTGGAATTTACAAAAAACGTAATCATAACAACATGAAACCAGAGGCCCAGTTTGGCTCTGAGGGGCTCTGTTTGGGTATATCACATTGCATTGCATGATGTAAGGGCTTCATGTGGGTTAATCAAAATGCAACATCAACCCTTACTCAAGACACCTGTTAGACTGCCGTTTGCCCAGGAGTCTGAGTCTGCCTTATGCTGCTGGGTCTGTAATGCATTTGCCTGATAATAATTCCTTCCATTTGGAGGAGTATCTTCTACTGTTCAAGAGTCTTTTGCCTCTATTATTTCATTTGATCTTTAATTCAGCCATGGGAAACATTTCATTTCCCATTATATAGATGAAGAAACCCAGAAGAAATTGACACACTGGTCTCTCCCTCTCTCTTGTCCTCCATTTCTTTTTCTCCACTATTGTAAAGAGCTCACTGAAAACCAAGCATGATGCTGTTTTTTTGTTTTTCCGGGAGGGGGGAGTCCGGTCATGGGGCCTGAACTCTGGGCCTGGGCACTGTCCCTCAGCTCTTCAGCTCAAGGCTAGCACTCCACCACTTGAGCCACAGCACCACTTCTGGCTTTTTTCTTTTTGCATATGTGGTGCTGAGGAATCGAACCCAGAGCCTCATGCATGCAAGGCAAGCGCTCTACCACTGAACCACCTTCCCAGCCCCTGATACTGGTTTTTCTACATAACACCAGGAAGCATGTTTTCTTATAGTTCAAAAAGGAAATACAATCATAGTAACATGCTACCTATGGCTTAATTAAGAGTTGAATTTTTGCCAGACGCCGGTGGCTCACACCTGTAATCCTAACTACTCAGGAGGCTGAGATCTGAGGATCGCGGTTCAAACCCAGCCTGGGCAGGAAAGTCCATGAGACTCTTATCTCCAATTAACCACCAGAAAACTGGAAGTGGTGCTGTGGC
Organism: Dipodomys spectabilis; assembly: GCF_019054845.1. Lineage (NCBI taxonomy): Eukaryota > Metazoa > Chordata > Mammalia > Rodentia > Heteromyidae > Dipodomys > Dipodomys spectabilis. The sequence continues at coordinate 127,756 of NW_024870818.1, forward strand.
TCCAGTGGTAGAGCGCTCATCTTGAGCTGAAGAGCTGAGGGACAGTGCTCAGGCCCAGAGTTCAAGCCCCATGACCAACAAAAAACAAACAAAAACAAAAACCAAGAGTTGAATTTTCACAGGATGCCTCAGACTCTTTGAAGAATATGATGCTTAAGGCTAGCCCAAGAAAAATGTTTGTAAGATTCTATCTCAAACAATAGCTGCTCATGATATGTGCACCTGTGATCCCAGCTGCAGTGGGAAATGTCAATAGGAGGACTGTGGTCTAGTCTACCTGAGCCAAAATTGAGACCCTATCTAGAAAATAACCAGTACAAAAAGTGCAGGAGGAATGCTCAAGTAGTAGAGTTCCTGTGTAGCAAATTTTAACACCACTACTGTTTTTTAAAAAAGTTAAATTCTTGGGGCTGGGAAGGTGGCTCAGTGGTAGAGCACTTGCCTTGCATGCCTGAGGCCCTGGGTTCGATTCCTCAGCACCACATAAGCAAAAAGAAAAAAGCCGGAAGTGGCACTGTGGCTTAAGTGGTAGAGCGCTAGCCTTGAGCTGAAGAGCCAAGGGACAGCGCCCAGGCCCAGAGTTCAGGCCCCACGACCGGAACCAAAAAAAAAAAAAAAAAAAGTTAAATTCTTATATCCTACAATATTTAAATCTAAATCTCAATTGGTTCATACAAGTTTTATCATATTTTGCTCTCAATGAAGTTAGCCAATAGATCTTCCTTTATCTAGTATCAAATTCTGCTTCCCTGTCCTTTCATCTCTCCAAATTCAAACTTTTATAATTTCACAGGTGTGTACAGCATGGACTTTGTTCTGCTAAGGACATATTCTTTACAGAGAGATCCAAAAGTCTTGGCAGCAGGTCTCATCCAGAGCTACAGTCTGTTTAGAACCATGTTTCTTGAGTTTCCATTTCAGACATTCTGTATGCATTATTTATACTCCCTGAAGTAGGGTTGTAACAGGCATCATTGGGATTAAACTAAAAATGAGGTACAAACTGAGCTGGGTGTCAGTGGCTCATGCCTGTAAATCCTAGCTATCCAGGAGGCTGAGCATCTGAAGAGAGAGGTTTGATGCCAGTTTGGGCAGAAATGTCTGTGAGACTCCACCTCTTATAAACCAGCTAAAAGCTAGGCCGGAGTTGTGGCTCATGTAGTAGAATGCTAGCACTTGAGAAAACTCTATATTATTTATACCAATTTAATCAAGTATAACTCCTTTTACCCATCTTCTAGCCTCTAACACATTCTTGTTTAAATGTTCACCCTTCTTTTCAGCCATTTGATTAAAAAAAAATTCAGGAAAAGGTCAAGGGAAGAGTGTTAAGGAGGCTGAAGCTCCTTTTCCCTTCCCCTCCAGAGTTAACACAGTTGAAACAAATTTGAATTATTACATGATCCCTTACATAGGAGGGCATCCTCCCAGCGACCATCTTATAAGACTTTAAAGACCCACATTTTCTCAGACGGAGGATGGTAACAGCTGTTTCCCCCCCATATAAATGACTTTATCAGAAATATATTTTCTGAGACACTCATTCTATGCCATGTGTGTATAGATATAGATACATATAGATGTATAGATAGATACATAGATACAGATATATAGAGAGATCAATACATACAGATATAAATAGATAGATGATAGATGCACATATAATCAGAGACTCTTATGTTACTTTTTCTGTTCTCAAGGCAAGCAATGATGATATTTCCATTATTCCTAAAGACTGATGATTATAATAATGAGGGCAGTAGGGAAGCAAGACCATACCAGATCAGAGTTGCCATAGAAGGCTTTGAATTCCAGCAGCAGTAATTTCCACACCATTCAGCAACTTGAAAGTACACATAGTGGATTCTAAATGTTGTGGCAGATTCAGAAGCATGATGTCATGGGTAATAGAGTAGAAAGAGTATAGACTCAACATTAAAGCAGAGTGGATAACAATTCTGTGTTTGCTTCTTATTAGGGCATGATCTTGAGCAAGTTAGACAACTTTTTTGCACCTCCATTTACAGTTCTGTAAAATGGAGTGTGCCCTTAGATGGTGTTCATGAGGGTTACAAAAGACAAGTTAGCCAATCTGTCACTTCCATTAGAAGTGACAGAGTAGTATCTGGAGAACTATTGTAAGCTTCCTGAGAGGTACTCAGTAGACCTGAGACAGCACCATCTGGTCCTCATTCTTTTTCTTTATTTTTTTCTTATTATTTTTTGGTCTGTTATGGGTCTTGAACTCTGGGCCTAAGAGTGGTCCCTCAGCTGTTCAGCTCAAGGTGAGCATTCTACCACTTGAGCCACAGCGTCACTTCCAGTTTTCTGGTGGGTTTAATTGGAGATAAGAGTCTCATGGACTTTCCTACCCAGGCTGGCTCTGAAGCCCAATCCTCAGATCTCAGACTCCTGAGTAGCTAGGATTATAGGCATAAGCCACTGGCTCCCAACTTGCTCCTCCTGTTTATCCTACCTGCAGGATGTTTCCTTCTACATATTAGTCCAGGAATGTGGTAATGGATCCATTATAGAGAAAGCATGAATAAACTACCACTTCGTATTCCAAATCCAGGTCACTAAAAGTGTTTTATTTACCTATTTTTCTGCTGTTACTTGGATTTGAACTCAGGCTTGTCAGCTGCTTGCTTAGCCTCATCAGATAAGATTTACACTTGTGCCCAGCCTGAAACTTTTTTGAAATACATATTTTTTTGTTGTAAAGATACTGTACAGAGGGATTATAGTTACATGAGTAAGGTAATGAGTACCGATCATTGTTACCTCCTCCTTTGCTTTTTTCCTACCATCCCTACCCACCCCACCTCCCCAACTTCTCTCTCCCCTACCCAAAGTTGTAAAGTTCATTTTCAACATAGTGTCTTGTACATCTCATTGTTACAATGGGCCAACCTGTATCCTTATTTCAGCTTTTTGTTATTTCCCTTCCACTTCTGTGCACTAACTAGTCTAGAACAAACAGAAGAGGTAAACAGTTATGTACATATGACCATATAAGATGATGCTAAGTGAAATGCACCCCAAGATAGGAACACAAGAGATTTTATATTTGTTGCTGTTGTTTTTTAAAGTACTTATAGTGTACTATGTAATTTTTTTTTTTGTTTCTCTTGTATGTTCTTCCCCCAAGGTATAACCCCTGTTTTCACTGTATTTGATTCTGGTAACCTGCATCTTATATATACTTTTTTTTGAAACTGTTTTTGTTTTTGTTTTAATGGTTAAAAGAGGAACACTTTTCAACATGGAAAATTCTATGAAATCCAAGTTTCAGTGCCTATAAATAAATCTTCATTAAAATATAATCATGTACCTGTTTACATGCTGTCCAGGGCTGCTTTCCTGCCCTAATGACAGACTGGTAGTTGCAATCAGATGTCTGTGAAAACCCAAAAGACTGGATAGCTGATCCACTACTGAGATGTGTGCCAAGCGTTGTTCTTCCGAATTCCTGGTCTAAGAATTATGATGAACCCATACTTCATGAACTTAATATAAATTAAATATGCATAAGAAACACTCAATGTTTCCTTCTTGGGTCTTGTAATTTGTAAGCGGAAATTCTGTGTTGAGTAACGTGACTTACCTTCTAAAATGACCTTCCATTGACCCTAAGCTCATATTGGTTGATATTTCTCACTGTGGGAGAATCACAAATAAATGGTATATTGGACCTATTGTGCTATTTGAATAAGTAAAGCTGGACCTAAAGTTTCACTACTGGAGAAAAATGTGTTGGGAACTCTAAGTAAATGATTCATTGATCCATTGTAACAATGAGATGTACAAGACACTATTTCATTTGAAACATTTTAACAAACATTAAAAAATATTCAGTGAGGAAATAGATTGAAAAGTCTTGTGTCCAAACTTGAATTCAAGCTCTGAGCCATAGGAACAACAGTGTTTTCTTTTATCAGACTGAAACTTCTTTTTCTAAGTAGGCTACCCCTGCTCTTGCTCATGTGGAACCTGACTCCATTAAAGTCTGTCTGCCTTTCCTTGGGCTCAGATGAACTTCAATATAGTTACAAGCAAAGAATGAGACACTGCTGCCTTTGATATCTGCAGACTCACCCTTTCTTCTACCAGTGCTGGAACTATGTTATCTCCAGGTAAACCTATGCAGAATGTCTTTTACCAGTGGCTGACCTGGAGTTTTCAGGGCACTAAGTTACTGAAAAGATGTGTGAACAGACAGGGAGTGATAGGTAATCTGCGGATGTTATAAAGTCCCCTTAGCACCACTAAAAGTCATCAACAACATCCCAATTCTGCTTTCATCTACTATTTAACAGCTACTTATTAACATTCAAAGTATGTTAAGATTCATGGAAACTCTAAGGTTAAATAATATTATGCATGACAAAGTTTTTATTTACTCATTAATGAAAATGTATAACAATAAGTGGTGCTCAAAATTTCCACCTACAAATTTATAAGCCTTGAGTGTTTCTTATATGTATTTAATTTATATTAAGTTCATGAAGTATGGGTTCATCATAATTCTTAGACCAGGAATTCAGAAGCAAGTGATCAGAACAATGCTTAGCATACATCTCAGTAGAGGATCAGCTACCCAGTCTTTTGGGTTTTCACAGACATCTGATTGCAACTACCAGTCTGTCGTTAGGGCAGGAAAGCATACCTGGACAGCATGTAAACAAACACTTCTTTCCTTTTCCCACTCCCTCTTTTTTCTTGTTCTCATCTTCATCTTCTTTTCTTCTTTCTCTCTTTTCATATAATATGGTCACAAAACCAGCCACTTATGTGTTATGGAGCATAAGATCTCAACAGCATAGCATCTATAATCATCCTAAGTGCACTATGATGCTCTTGAACCTGGGAGAAAACTAAAAACCCGGGCTGGGAAAACCAGCACACCTTCCTAAAAAGAAAAACAGAAGCGTCACTGAAAATCTGATCTAAGCACTAGGCAGGACAACCATCTTTAATGAAGAGAAACTTGTGGATGAACAAGCAGAGGTAAGGAAACTGAGTATCTGGGCCCACCAGGAGCCAAGTGTGGTGATAGGTAAGATATAAAATAGGATTGGTGCTAAGAGAAGTAGCTGGAGGAAAGTATGGTCTTTCTTAAATATCCTTCCAAGGAAGGCTTGCATATCACATATTTAATTGATGGCATTAATGAACTTAGTTTCCTAGAAAGATTATTAAGAACCAGGATGGAAAATAACAGGGAGGAATAAGAGTTGAGCTGTTTTGAAGTCTATTTGTAGTCATTCAGACAAGGGGATCAAAGATGAAGGAAGCCTTCCAGTGGAAGTGACTTTTTCTTTCTGAGGGCTGAACCTTTTCCTTTGCATTTATCTCTTCCTTGCATTCTTATTTGGGGGTCTGTCTGTTCCTTTTGCTGGCTTGTGAACTCCGGAGAAAGAATTATATGCTCATGTAGGAATTGGAGGTGATGTACAGCATTGAACAAAGCATTAAATTGTCTAATAAACAAGTTATTGAAACATTCTTCTCGTTCAAAAGTTTAGTTGTTCAATGAGCAATTTTTGAAACATCAATGAATAGGTGTCATGCTAGAGTGGTGCCTATAATTATCTCAGATCCATAAGAACTGTAACCTTGCCACCTTCCCCACCATGCCCTTTCCAAGGCTCTTGCTTGGTGGAAACCCAACAACTATTTCAATAATCAATAAGGAAAAATGTTAGATTTCAAGTGTTTTGTCTCTTCCACCATTTCTAAAAGTATTTTTCCTTTCAGACATCTGCTTATTCTAGCTTACTTCACTTAATATAATTTTTTCCAAGTCTTTCCATTTCCTAACAAATGGGGCAACGTTATTCTTTCTGATGGAGGCATAGAATTCCATTGTGTAGATATACCACATTTTCTTGATCCATTCATCTACTGAGGGGCATCTGGGTTGGTTCCATATCTTAGCTATGGTAAATAATGCTGCAATAAACATAGTTGTGCTGGTAGCTTTAGTGTGGTCTTGTTTGTGATCATTTGAGTATTTTTACAGTAAAAAAATAATACAGAGGATGAATATCTAGGACTAGTCTCACTTCCATTAAAGTGACAATTTAAATAGAAAATTTCCAGTGGTATTACTTAACTTAGTAAACAAGCCTAGTGCTTTGAAAGTGAGAGCTTCCACTTTCTCCCATTATTCATAAATGAAATTACCTACCTGAGAAAGAAAGGTTGCTTTGACTCCAAAGGGCTGGTGAGTTGAATTAGGTAGACATCTTCTATGATACTCCATAAGACTTACCCACTCTGTGAACAGCTGAGGGAAGCAATACTTATGTTTGCTTCCAGCTCAAAGATTCTAGAGAGTCACTTATTATTAAAAGACTACTATTTAAGCTGGGCACTAGTGACTCACGTCTGTTATCCTAGCTGATTGGAAAAATGAAATTGTTGGGGATCTGGCTTGAGCCCAGCCCAGGTGGAAAAATGTTTGTGAGATCTTTTCTCAATGAGGAGCTGGGCGCAGTGGTGAATATCTGTTCTCCTAGCTACTAGAAAGCCTAATGAAGGTAGATCAAGTTGTGCAGGAAGTGCGGCGGGCCCTATCATAGTAGAAGTGAAAATTAGCAATGGAGAAGTGGTTCAGCAGTAAAAGCACCTATATAGTGAATGTGAAGTGAGGAGTTCAAACCAAAAACAGTCTTTTATTTGACATTTGTTTTCATATTGGTCATATGGTGGAATCTTTTCCAAGAATATGCTTAGGAAATGCTAATTGAAAGAGGAAAAGAAATAAAGAGGGCTAGATGTTATCCTGTCCTCAGAATTCAAATTTTCATGGGGAAGGCATGTTTTTTCAAGTATCTTGAGTTGTGTAAGTGAATTTTCCTTGGCCTTTAGCAAAACAGATGAAATACTTCCTTTTCCTACAATAATCCTTACATAGCTTTTTTTTTTTTTTGGTGGAAGTGGAAAGATGACCATATAAAACAAGTTCCAAGAAGTGTAGCTTTTGAAGTTCTCTAATATATTTATTTCTGAGGTGGATGTAATTTTACTTCGGTTTTGCTGTTTTAAACTATCACCTCATCCGCTATTTCAAAACTTAGAATCTAGGTCTAAAGTGGAAAGCAAACAAACAAAAACCCAAATGAGTTGGGCTGAGACACAAGAACATGGGTCAAGTCTTAATTGTACTATTAATAGCCATGTCTGATTCCTTTGATGATCCAGATATGCTTCTCCTTATTTTACCTAACAGGATCGTAGCCTGGAAAATTTGGGGTGATCCCTGATGTCCCTATAGATGATGACTTGGAAAACAATATCTTCTTTCAATACAAAGTTTTGACAGTCACTGTATGTTAATAGAGAAGCTTCCCAGAAATGCTGACTGCCTAGGATAAGAATTCACAGTTTTAAACAGAGGAGGAGACAACAATGCTGGATAAGAAATGTACTCATTACCTTGTCCATGTAACTGTAAGCCTTTAGTATTTTCACAATAAAAAACTTAATTAAAAAAAAGAATTCACAGTTTTGAAGTAGTGCAGATGCATCATGTTTTGAGGTGCTTTTAGAATTCATCCAGTTAAAGCCATATTAGCTATACTGCCCTCTTGAGAAAGTATTAGAATCTTTAGTAGGATAAACTGATGAGCCCAAGAGGTAGATTTTTAATGTCATGGGAAAAATGCATTTTTTGTTGAATTCCTATAAAGGAAGGTATAAGCATTTCTTTCCCTTCAAGTGATATATTTATGTTATTCACCTGAAACATGATTGATAGCACACAAGTTAGGAGGTGATGGTTTATGGGAGACATATAAAGTAATCCCACATGGAGAGATATCCTATAACAAAACCATTAAGGATGACTCGACCAGAATATTCTTTTTCTCTAGAGAAAACTATGTCTTTTAATAACTGAATAATTCATCTATTTTGATTCTTCAGACTAGATTATGATGTGAAGTTACTGCGGTACTACAGGAAATCAAGTTTGATTTTGTAATATAGTCAAATGAGTACTTTAGAGTGCCATGTTTGAGATCAATAAGGAAGCAGTAACTACATTTACTGTCATATGATGATATTGATGTAAAAACATAATGGTCAAAATTATAAAATCAATTTCATAATTTAATCAGAAATGTTTATTGATACTGTTAAAGTTGAATTCAATAGCTTCTGGTATGTAGTTAATTTCCTACCTGTCAGAAAAATGTATTGCAATGTTCTTTCTTGAAAATGATTGGAGTTAATTCAGTAGAGAAAACAGCAAAGTTTCATGCTGACAGAGATTATCTTCTCTCTTCTAGCTCTTCTGGAAGGCAAATTCTGGGTGCTTTTTCTTCTATTATTTTAAAGAGTATAAAATCAGAGAATGTCCATCAGCTACCCCAGTGATTGGATGGCTATCCCCTAAAATACAAAAGAGATGTGTTCTCGAAATGAAGAGAGATTTTTAGATTTATGGTAAGACTATAGAGATGAGTAAGAGCACATGTACAAGGTATGTGACTACTCATACCCCCCTATGAAATACCTAGTTAAAAAAATAAATGAGAAGAAAGATTGAATTCTAGGGACTGGAATTCTTTGATGCTTTTACTTTGCCAGTAGCTACTAGTTTTGATCTTTATTCACAGTTGGTTGAAAGTATCTTAACTGAGGCAAAAATCACTTAAAGGAATGTCTGTAAATGTGACTTGTATGTTTGAAATAAAGTTCTTGTAGATTTTGAGAACCTATGCCACCCACACAAGTTAAATTTAAGAGGAATGCTGAATCCTGAAGGTTTAGCTGTCAGATATATGAAACATCTGTGTTTTAACAATGACACACCTCTGAAATCCTGTATGATTCTTTTGGAAATCATCATTTTCTTGTTCAATATAAAACAGTGGCTTCCCATTGCGCTGTGGAGTCAAATTTCCTTATAGTGACATATAAGAGATTTTACTCTACCCTACTTCTTGTGTTTCTATCATACTCTTCAGTTTAGTCAAACTGGCATTTCCTTCAAATGGTTCATGCCCTTTCTTTTTTATTTCTTTTGTCAGCAGTTGGTCTCTATCATAACCTTTTGTATTTATTCATATTCTACCTTTTACTTGCATCTCTTTTTGGTGCATGTGTCTTGTATGTATATCTTGAACTAAACTACAAGACCCTTGAAGATTGGTTGAGTGTAGTTACTCCAAGAATGTTTGCTCAACTGGATGTTTTGCAAAAATGTTAGGATTAGGATTCCACAGGCAGAATTTTGGAATGCAGCCATATTAAGCTGGGGTATAACTTTATGTCTTTAAGAATTCATAAGGGAAAATTATTCTTAATTAGTATGGTAGAATTTCTGTTCAGAATGGAATTGTGCAACATATCGCACAAATCAGGGAATTTAGGCTCAGAAAATTCTCAGAGGTATTTAGCATCAATGCTCCTGACTTTCCTCCAATTTTCAAAGCTGCCAGTGGTTTTTCCAACTGGTAGAACAACATAACAAGAAACTCAAAAGATAAACCAGTGTAGGAGGAAACACGAGACTTAGGACTTTCAGGAGGGAAAATAATTTTTATAGGAACCAAGCTGTTTTAGAAATGGGTAATTTACATCACAGGGAAGGGTAAATACTTCTGTTCTTGGAAATGTATTAAAATAAGATTTATTATTTGTTGGAACAGACCTATCAAAGTTAATTAAATTTCATTACCTATGTTTTAACATAAAAGAAAAGCTAATTGAAGTAAAACATAAATAAACATTACAACTGTGTATTAGGTACCAGCTTCTATATACTTCTGTTATCTGGTGTTAACTGAATTACATTTTCATTCATGAACAGAGCCTCTAATAATTGAGAAGTCACTTGAATGATGAAGATCTGTATGTGCAAGAACTGAAATTCTGTTTTGTTTTCATATATATGTGTTATATATACATATATTAGTTTTATATATGTAACTCACATTATATACATACGGTATGAGTTTTATACATATACATATAACACACATATATAACATCTTAAAGGAATGGAAAACTGATGCTTTGTCATAAAAAGTTCTCAAGCTATCAGACTTTGTGCAAACTCTATATAGAGTGCTTGAAAATTTTCTCTTTACCCATGAGAAAACACAAAATTAAAAAAAATAGGTCCTGAGCCGGGTGCTGGTGGTTCATGCCTGTAATCTTAGCTACTCAGGAGGCTGAGATCTGAGGATCATGGTTCAAAGCCAGCTGGGGCAGAAAAGACCGTGAGACTCCTATCTCCAATAAACCACCAGAAAACCAGAAGTGGCGCTGTAGCTCAAGTGGTAGAGTGCTGGCCTTGAGCTGAAGAGCTGAGGGACAGTGCCCAAGCCCAGAGTTCAAGCCCTATGACTGACAAAAAAAATAAAAATAAAATAGGTCCTGTTTTTTAGCACCTTTTAAAATTAAAACAAAATTTATCTGCTTCAACTCAGGTCAGTGTTATAGTTTTTCCATTGTATATCCACTCCAATAAAAAGTAGATGTGGCTGAAAAAAAAGAAAATATGGGAGAACGACTAATTATTTTCTGAGTTGGTTATTTTCGCCTATGTCTAATCCTTCTAACACCAGTTAATATCCCCACTCTCCTTTTATTTATCAGGTAAAACTGAAGAACCTGTGTCATGAAACTCCTAGTTTTGCACACTGATCAGAGGTGCAATTGTCTGTCATAACTTTGCTGTTACCTGAAAACATGAAGGCTGTGTAATAAATTCAGAATCTTTAACTGAAGAATTTATACACATACATATCTACATATGTATATATATTTGCCTATCAAATTTTTAATAGCTTTAAATAGAAGAAAATAGTCTTTTTTGTTTTCATTAGCGTTTTTGACCATATGTCCTGTATAAAAATTTTAATTTCTGCATCAGTCATCTGGTTCTTTGCCTTTTGAGATATTCAAGTTCTTTATCCTCTTTGGAGACCTGCCTGACTATCCCAGGTTACAGAAGCCTCTGTAGCCTTTGAAAGAGTTTCTTTAGGAAGACATTCAGGGCTTTATCTCCTATTAGTTGAGAGTGAATGAGGTTGGGCACCAGTGGCTCACACCTGTAATCCTAGCTACTCAGGAGGCTGAGATCTGAGGATCACAGTTCAAAGCCAGCCAGGACAGGAAAGTCCATGAAACTTATCTCCAATTAACCACCAGAAACTAAAAGTGGTGTTGTGGCTCACAGGGGTAGAGTACTAGTCTTGAGCAAAAGAGCTCAGGCACAGTGCCCAGACCTTGAGTTCAAGCCCCATGACAGACAAAAAAAAAGTAAATCAAGAGGTCTTCTTGCCCCGATTTGTCCAGGAAAACAGAAGCTTATGACAAGATGCCCATCCAAAAGTAATAAGCCCTCCCTATCTACTGAAACCCTAGGTCCTTGCTTCATACTGTAGTTTCAAATGTTCAAGACTTTCTAGGCTCAATTCTACAAATTCTCAACAATGACCAGATGAAATCCTTTGACAGTGACTGGACGGATCATAATTCTATTCACCAGTCTCTGCATTATGATACTTCCTCTAAGGGACATTTCTAGGCCCAGTGGACCTAGGTGGAACCATGGGCTACCTCTGGTCAATGGAGAATAAAGAGATTCCTGGTCTCCAAAGTCTATTACAAGTCTGTCTACTTTCTAGCATTCCTTTTTTCTCAGTAGACTTGGAAGATTCAATGAAAGTTATAAATTGTAACTGCTTAGCAGTCATAGCTTCTCTTCTGTGTCTTGCCTAGAGATGATCTGGCTAGCCTACAACAGTAGAAAATTACCTGTTAAAGAGCCTGCAGCAGCAGCATCAACATCGGTATCATCATTCAGCCAGGCATAATCACTTGACTGGTACATACTAGTATATTGTGAAGACTATCTATTTGCCAAATTAGGAATCTTACCCTTAAAGAGATTCAATAATTTTTTCAAAGCCCCATGGCAAACCCAAGTCTGCCTTACCAGGCCTAAACTAATTCAACTTGCCATCTGCTTTCTTCTCTGATGTCACTATGGCTTTCAGAGCAGGAAATGTGTTGGGTAAGTTAGGAAGGCTCACCAACTGAAGAGCAAAGTGGAGTAAGATACACCTGATAGACATCAAGCAGAAGAGAAGAAAACTATAAGAGACCTTTGGCTCTGTTCCTAGGTGGGATGTATCAGCTTTCAAGTTTAATAAACTCCAGTTAAGGGATCAACTACATCTTTATCACTTTTACTAATACCTAGCCTGCTAAACACCAAGGTCTACTTCTCATTCATCTGGAAAACCCAAAATGGCATCATGAAAGGTAGAGTTGAAAGAGATGTAGAACTAGTTCTTGAACTTGATGGACTGCGTAAGGGCAAGAAAAGAGGGCAAGGACAGTAACCCCCCATTCAAGAATATTTAGCTTGAGTGTGAATCTACCACTGAGTAAGTTCAGGGAGCACTCTCGCCTTACTGAGATGAAGGAAACATAAAGACAAGATCATTTAAAATCTGTTCTTTAAACCTTATAACTTTCCTTAAGAATCAGACTTAAACTGGTATATCAGAGCAAATAAATAAAATTGGACATGTAGGGGTGGGGAACATTTAGCCTGAGGATTACTTAAAGCCCTAGAAATCATTAGCTGCATGACAGGACAGATACATACGCTTCTCATGACTGCCTGTAGCCATCTGCCTGTATTGATAATTTTGTATGACCTACAAATGATATCATAAATTTCCAAATGGCTTTTGTTAAACAAGGCTCCCCACCTCTGCATCGATGCTAGATTTGTTTATTTGTTGCTTTTGATTCAGGGTGTCAGCTTCTATTCGGACTTCTGCTACCTATTTCTTCTCCGGCTCTCTTGCCCATAGGCCATTGTTTGGTCTTTCGTCCTATTTTAAGGATTGTTTTGGATTCTTTTAGGTTTCAGCCTTTTACCTAACCCTTATCTTTCTTAAGCCTTTCATTCTTGAGGGGGGGAATATTCTTTCTGTAGCTTGGTTCCATGGCATTGCCTCCTCTCCCTTTATAACCTGCATAAAAACAGAAGACAGTGGGGAAAATTAGAATCTATGCTTCATCCTCCTGTGAACACCACTCACCTTTCAAATCTCTGTGGCCTTCTAACAGGTTCAGAGGTAAGCTCTTCCTTATTCACCACAACCTATATCATTTGTCACCAACTTAGAACAAAGAGCTGTACTTGTCAGATTTTTGTCAACCATGTAGAACGGGCTCAAGCAGAAGCTGGTGGCTTTCTCCTCGCCTTCCATGTTGAGCTCACTCTTTGCTGATGGTGGTATTTGGAACTCGATGGGACACCAGATGTTCCAGCAGCCTTTCCTTAATGCACAGTTTCAATGATCAGGAAGCTGAGTGGCTATATTTGCATAAGAAACTGTTTTCTATGGCAGTGCTGGGAATATTAACTGGGGATGTTCCATGGAGCTCTAGAGACTTGAGTCCTTAGCAGTGATTTAGGAAGACCTGTTGCAAATGACTACAGCTAAATTAGCAAGCTGTGCAGTGGACAGCCTTGATGCCAGCTTTCAGAGTCTCATCCAAGTCAGCTCACACTCATAGCCCTGAATTTTTTTCTCAGTACTATAGGGATGGATTAAAAAGAAGATGATGCTGGATACTGGTGACTCATGCCTGTAATCCTAGATATTCAGGAGTCTGAAGATCAAAGTTCAAAGCCAGCCAGGGCAGAAAAAGCCTGTGAGACTCTTCGCTCCAATTAGTCAGCAAAAAGATCAGGAGTGGAGATACAACTCAAGTTGTAGAGCATCAGCCTTGAGTAAAGATGTCAAGTGAAAGCTTGAGGCCCTGAGTTCAAACCCAAGCTCAGAAAAGAGAGAGCAAGAGAGAGAGGAAAGGAAAGAAAGGGAGGGAGGGAGAGGGAGGAAGGATGAGATAGAGATCAGGATGAAGACTCTAAGGGAGCTTATGACCTATTTGTGAATGGCTTCCTCATCATAAAGTGACATATAAACAAGGTGAGAGTAAGACTGACTGAACTAAACATTTTTTTGTATCTTTGAAGACCCCCTCCATTAGAGTAAATAAAAATGCATCCTGATTTTCTATTTAATATCACTTTCTAAAACAGACAATAGACCAAATATGAATGCTTCAATAGTCTTAAGATGGATACAAAGATAGAGATAAACTACACTTTTCTTTTGGTCAAGGAAGTACTCTGTTGCTTCTTTGTATGAATAATGCACTGTGCATATTCTACCCCAGAGTTTTGGATAGTCCCCAAATCTCTGGTGATTGATGGCATCTAATGCTACCACTTATTTTCCCTTTTAGCCTCTGTACACGTGTTCGTGTCTATGTTCTTGTTAGGAGTCTTTATTTTCATAGAGGAATCCAAAGTGATTAAAAGAATTATTCAGACTAAATTTTTATAGCCAACATGATTGGATTGACAAGTACCAGACAGCCTGAAAATATCAACTCTAATGACTCATCTGGCTGTACGTAATTATGCCATAATCTGAGAATTTGTTTCATTCAGGCCTTGAGCATGAATGCTGTAGAAAGACACAGGGATACACAGATCGTAAGCAAATACAGACAAAGCAAAGCAGAGCAGGGCAAAACATTGCTCAGGCTCCCAACAATGAGGAATTCTTTTGAAGGATTTGAGACAATGTGGAGAAACAGTTACCAAAGCCACAGGAATGCCAGGCCTAAAGCCCTGGCTACAGAGTCTGAGTTTAAAGAGATGATGATGGATTACTCAATTCTTTCTTAAGACCCTGTTCAGAATCCCGTGGTGAATGAAGCTCTGGTCAACACGTTTTTCACGAGGCTGCAGTAGTAACTGAGAAGGAGCAAAAAAGAGAGGAAATAAAGTAGAATCTAGAATTGGAGAGCGTAAGCTATGAAGATGGACTCCATTCTTTAATCTTTTAAAGATATTTTCCAGGTGTATCGACCGAGCTGTGTAACATTTCCAAACATGCAGATAAATCTCCCCATCTATCATGATGTCACCAATGACCCTGAAGATCTGCTGTCCGTGGTTCATGAGGAAAACATTTCACGGATGCTTTATTATTTTCTGAGAAGAAATGTAAACTCAGGTTTTTGGAATTGGAGATTTTTTTTTCTCATTTATGGACAGGCTTAAGTGCAAGTGAGTTTGGATTGAACCTTTTGTATGAGAATGTTTGAATATAAAACTACAAGGTCCTTTATTAAATTTAATATCGTGGGTTGCGTGCTGAACAGTCTGCATTCCTTCCCATTATTTAAACTCATCAAATAGTCACTCTGGAATTATTTCTAACAATTGGGATGACTTCATTTGTGTTTGTTTTCCCTTTCTATTAATCCATGACAAACTGTGAAATTTGCCATTTTTACCATAACCAGTCCATGAAATTTGTCATCTCTCTCTGTAATTTACATGGAGCCTTGGCTATAGCTACATTTCAGGCAGGATGATTGCTTTCTGTCTGATGCAGGGGACAGAACAAAGGAGGGATAGACATAGAATAGAACACAAACAAATTCAGAACAGACGTGAGGAGGACTTTCTGCTTCCCTTCCCCCTTTAATATAGGAAAACCCACTGATATGTAGCGATACCTAGCAGAGAAAAAGGCAGAGAGGACAAACTAAGGTGCCACTTGTCAAATCCAAGAAACAATGGGGTCACACTCCAGGGAGTGGGGAGTACTTAAAAGCAGGCATGTCCTGACAAACTGGAATGAGTTGGAGGGAGGGATGTGGCAGGAAATCATATTGAGTAATGTGGTCAGGAGTCATTTGGAAGTGGAGTTTCAGAGGCAAGCCACCATAACAGTGTGAGCTTTAAAGCTTGTTCACGGGGTGGAAAATTTCCTCTTCTCTTTCTACTCCCCTTTCTCCAAAATTGAACTTCAATTAGGATCTTCCATGTCACATGCATGAAAAGTCTTCTGAACAATTTGTGGTGAAAAATTAATTTGGACATTTTGCAAGAAAGAATTTGTATCTGTTTTAATAATCTTATTCTTGCTTAAGAGAAAGCAAGAAAGTGAGAGAAAGAAAGAAAGAGAGAGAAAAAGAAAGAAAGAAAGAGAAAGAAAGAAAGAAAAAAGAAAGAGAAAGAGGAGTTTCACTATTTGCTTAATTTATAAGTATGATTATCTTTGAACTTTGAAAGAAGGAAAGAAAGAGAAAGAAAGAAAGAAAGAAAGAAAGAAAGAAAGAAAGAAAGAAAGAAAGAAAGAAAGAAAGAAAGAAAGAAAGAAAGAAAGAGAAAGAGAGGAGTTTCACTATTTGCTTAATTTATAAGTATGGTTATCTTTGAACTTTGAAAGAAAGAAAAAGAAAGAAAGAAAGAAAGAGAAAGAGAGGAGTTTCACTATTTGCTTAATTTATAAGTATGGTTATCTTTGAACTGTGGACTAAGAGAGTAAAGTTCTCAAACTTGTGGCAACAGCTAACCAGCCACTAAAGAGGCTCAAGTAGACAAAGCATTTTTTCCACTGTGGATATATACAGTTTCTCTGGAGGAGGAGAAACATGGCTTTGTTTGAGGGTTGATATAAACCTAGGAGAGAGGAGGGAGGTGATGATCTAATCAGTATTGAATTCTTTCTGAGTGGAAGAGAGGTGGGAGAGCATTTAGGCCCACCTAATTTTATGAGCCTCGGGAGACTGTAGAAAGGAAAGATTCCGCGGGGTCTGTCCTAGTGCATTTGGCACTTTTCTTAAGTGAGAGGACTCCGGTTTTCTGGTGTGCATAGTGATTTACTGAAAGTGGATTGTCATGAATGTGAAGGAGGAGCTGTGGGGGGGGGGGGTCGCATGGAAAGTGAGCAGGGGTATGAAAATAGAGCGTGATGGGAGAGTGAATATGATCAAAATACATTACAGGCATGTGTGAAAATAGAACCATGAAACCATTAAAATTGCAAAAACTAAACAGCAGAGAGAAGATATATGGAAGACTCATGCAGTGGTTGGACAGGATCAAAGTATTTATATGGATGCATGGAAATATCACCACGAAACCCCTTTGTACAATTAACATGCACTGCTTTTTTAAAAAAGTTAAATATATACCACTTGCCATCCATTCTGCTTCCAGGTAGTTATCTAAAAGAAATGAAAACATATGCCCATTCAAAGACATAAATACAAATACAAATATCCCCAAAGTAGGGGAAATATCTAAATATCTATCAAGTAAACAAAAAATAAAAATGAAGTGGATTTCCCTTTTTTTTTTTGGTTTAGACATAAAATAAGAAGTAGTTGTGGAGCAGGGAACTGAGGTAACTGCTTTAAGAAACAGGCTTCTCTCTGCCTTGGTGGGTAAGACTTGCATAGACAGCATGACACTTTAAATTCACATTGAGTCCTACCTCACTGAGAAAACCAAGAGGCTGTGATTACCTCATTTTTGTCATTGTCATATAAACATCCTACATTTGAGTAATTTTTATTCCTGTCTCACCTGTAGAAAACATACTTCCTTAACAAAAACAGATACTGGCTTTAATGTATGTTTTGGAAAATACAGAGAGGAAAAAGAATGAAAGAGAAACTGCAAAATTTTTTTATGTCCTAGTAATAATTATTGTTAAAATGCTGACTCTTTCTATCCACAGCTTTCCCATGTCCATATATATTATTGTGGCATTCTTATGGTGTTTGTATTTTAATTTTCAATAAACGTAATATCTGTACATATTTGTGGGGTATAGTGTGATTTTCAATACATGTATACAATGTACAATGTTCAGATCAGGGTAATTGGCATGCGTCATTCACCTAAAAGATTTCTCATTGCTTTTTAGTGCTGGGAATAATGATCACGAGAATTTGGGAAGGGTGGCCAGGAGAGGTAGATGGGGAAAAAAGATTTTTGATAGGGACAAGGTAAAGTTACACAGAACGTTACATAGTATAGTAGGGTAACTAATTGACAACCATTAGTTAAATATCTAAAATAGCTATCATGTCATTTTCAGAAAAATGAATGGAACTAGGGATCACTGTGTTAAGTATAATAAGCCAGACTCAGAAAGGCAAATACTTCATGCTTTTTCTCATATGCAGAATCTAGATCTAAAGAAAGAACTGAATGTGAATATAACAGGGGCCTATTTGTCAGTGAATTCTGACCAAGAGAGGAAAAACTCAAGGAAAGGCAGGAGTCTAGGATCCTTATACATTGTGTTCATGTATGAAAAAGTCATTAATACAACTCATTTTTAAATAGCAAGAGATATTATAAAAGGAGGATGGAAGAGGGATATAACAAGTTAATAAAGGGGATGAAATATGCATGTGTGGAAATATCACAATAAAACGGCTCAAATTGTACTTCTAATAAGTGTTAATACAAAAAAATTCCCCAAAGATTAGAATAAGGGGAAGATTAGTTATGTATACATGCCCCAAAATACCATGACTCTTGCTGTCTAGTTTTTAAAAAGCAGAGGATTTTTCTTTGGTTTTGTGGTGTTGGGTATTGAATGTTGGGCTTCAAACGTTCTAGAGAAGTGCTCTACCTCTGACCCATACACACAGCTCTGCACAGAAGATTTTGAGTAACGTATATGTCATACATAGTTAAGTCTGAATTACACATGGAAATAGCAGCTCTTTTGTGTAGCTCTGTAGTCTCTTCAAAAGTGTGGTTTTTGATAGCTTTATCTTATCATCTCATTAAGTAAATGGATCAGTATTTCCCCTAGGTTCACCCTGGGTTCAATGTTTCTTTTCCATTGCATTTTTTTATGACAACAAATACCTTAAGGTTGAACTTTGCTTTCTCAACACTGGGAATTAAGCTCAGAGCCTCATGAATACCAGGCAAGTGCTTTTCTATGTAGCCATACCCCAGTCTTATAGTGATCATCTTTGTATACATGTAGTTTCTTAAATAATGAGTTTTTAAATCAAAATTTACAATATTTTGTTATAGATTTTTTGCAAATTGCATTCCAGAATGGGTGTACCAATTTGTATTTATGAAAGCTTATTCATTTTACCCTAGTTTATACTATTTTAAAGCAAAACTCTTACATTGGTAATTTGATAAGCTGAAAGATGAATATGAATGTGGCATTTAGTTTTTTCTTCTGAGAGCAGGTCTCTAATTATTTAATACTCCATTTATATTTTTCAAGAACTCTTAGAATTTTCTTTACATAGGTCTCTTATATGTCTTGCTAGAATTCCCCTTAAGGGTCTTTTATGGATTTTGCTTTTATAAATGTCAAAATATTCTCATTATATCTTGTAACTGGTGTAAAAATGCTGTTTATTTTCACCTGGTCAAATCACAGCTAACGTCTGTTACTAAAATGTCTTATTGATTTCAATGTTGAAGTTTTAGCATGTAATTTGGATTATTCCCCATGGAAGGAAATCTCAAAAACACTTTTGGTCATTAGAGGTGGATGACTCTACAGGTCGTGTTATCAGTGATCCATCAGTGAACTTCAGCACCAAGCTCCCAACACCGTGAAAGGAGAGCCTTACAATATTTCTACCCTATCTCCCTAGAGGGTCTTAAGAAATAGATTAGACAGTGTAGCATAAAGAACTGATTTAACATTTGCACGTAATTACAGGGATAAAATAACAGTAACCATGTAGTGGAGGTCCAGGTACTCTATGAGTGCTTTAAGTGAACTCTCTCATTTTATTCTCACACCAGTCATTGAAAATATAGTCATTCAAAATCATAGGCAAGTATGTCTTAGTGTCTGTGCTTCTTACTCCATCAGAAGGTCCTTCTGTCAAGTCCTTGCTTGGAGCAAAACGGGCATTTACCAAATGATGTACTCAAGTTCTCTATTTGTTTTGGTTACCATGAAGATTAGGATATTATTCATGACTGAAATCATTGATCTAGGATTTTACTGCAGAGACAGCCTTCTCATAGAGACGCCTATAAAACAATAGGATATAATAAGGAAAACCCAACTATTTAAAAGGTTTCATTTACTATATGTGAATGCCTGCTAATAAAAGTTGAATTGCTAAGTATATTTTAAACCCCAATTATCTGCCCACTGATGATGTTCAACAAAGAACAAGATGATTTCTACCCAGAGTTTGCAAAGGCACATATTCTTTATGGGACTCAGGTATCACCTGATCCCACCTCCTATATGAAGTCTCCCCACCTCCACCCCAGACAGTCTGTTGGAACAGCATTTTGATAGAAAACCCTTCCTTTCTGAAGTGTGGCTTCTTGAATCTTCTATTCACCTACATTCAAGTTTTGTTGGATTTTTTTTGGAGTCATAGAATACATTCTTTAAATACAAGTGCCAACCGTGAGATGCATTCATCTTTTTCAATAAAGTCTGTTTTCTGGTCCCCTATTGACTCAAGCTTTTATCATCCTCTGAATGTGGTTTTCTTTGTCAATATCCCTCTTAAAATAGAGCACTAACCTGAGTGGCTAGGCGGTAACTGTGCCGAGAGGAGAGGGTGTATTGTCATCTGATTCATATATCACATTTCTGATGGTCGTCAAAGATTTGATGATCAGGTTTTTAAATAACAATTATGCCACAGGGTTGAATGTCTCAATTCTCATGTCCTATCCTGCTCCACATTTTGCTTCTCTGTTAATCTTTTCTTTCTTAGTACAGCCCCTAGGTTTGTCCAATTGCTCTAGTCAACACCTACATATCATCCTTCACTTCTTTTACTTGGGTCTCTTGCATTATCAGTTCAGTGTAAGTCACTTCATCTCTCTCTTCTGGGATGACGGAGCAGCATTTGGACTTGTCTCAGAAATTCTTCTCTGGCATCCTATTAACACAGCAGCAAAAGTAGTGTACTTAATTTGTAGGTCAGATTATAGTATTTTCCTACTCAAAAGTCTTCACGTTTTCAAATGCACACTGAGACCAAATCTAATCTTCATTATGTCCTACAAGGTCCTCCACTATCTGGTCCTTCTGTATCCATCTCTCTATTCTTTCAATCCCTTTCTTCCTCTGCCTCTCTCTCTCTCTCTCACACTCTCTCTCTTTTTCAGGCAGGTCTTGCTATATAGTCCAGGCCAGCCTAGAACTGATCATCTTCCTATCTCCACTTCCAGAGTGCTGAAATTACACCTATGCCTGGTTTATTGTTACTCTTCACTTCTTTTATCTGGTACAGCCATCTCTTTGTTTTCTCTCTCTCTCCCTTCCTCCTCTCTCCCTCCTTTCTTTTCTTTTCTTCCCTTTTCTTTTCGTTTCCTTCTTTCCTTCCTTCCTTCCTTCCTTTCTTTTCTTTTTCTTTCTTTCTTTGTTACTTTCGTCTCTATCTCTCTTGCTTTTCCTTTCTCTCTTTCTCATTCTCTCTTTCCTTCCTTCCCTTTCCTCTCCCTTCCTTCCCTTTCTTCTTCCTTCTTTCCCTTCCCTCTCCATCCCTCCCTCCCTCACCTTTCCTCCCTCCTTCCCTCTTTCCCTTTCTCTCTTCCCTTCCCTCCCCCTCTCTTTCTCTTTCTTTCTTTCCTTTCTTGCTTGCTTGCTTGCATGCTTGCTTCCTTCCTTTCTTTCTTTCTTTTCTTTCTTTCTTCTCTGTGTGCATTTGTCAGTACTAGGGCTTGAACTCCATGATTAGGTATTGCTCCTTAGCTTTCTTAAGCTCAGTACTAGCACTCTATGGATTGAGAAACACATACATTTCTGGCATTTTTGAAGTTACAAATAAAATTTTCATGGATTTTTCTGTATGGGCTAGGCTAGCTTCTAAGCACAATGTTCAGATCTAGTGAGCTGGTGGCATGTGCCACCAGCACTTAGTGATTTTTTTAAAAATTACATTTTGTTGTGTATTAATGATATACAATGTGATATTATGGGATATGTAGATAATAAAAAGCTATTAAAGAAGCACATTTACATATTCTTCTCTGTGTTGAATACATCAGTGTGTGTGTGTGTGTGTGTGTGTGTATGTGTGTGTGTGTGTGTGTGTGTGTGTGTGTGACTGAAGTTTAAATTCATAGTTCACCCTTGCTAAGCAGGTGGTCTACTGCCTGAGCCACACTTCAATCTTCCAAACCTCCTTCTTTTTTTAAAAATTTTTTTATTGTGAAAATACTGTACAGAGGGGTTACAATTACATGGGCAAGATAATGAGCACATTTCTTATCAAGCATTGTAGCCTCCTCCTTTGTTTTCCCTTCCCATCCCTTCCAAACCTCCCCCCTCCCTACCCAATCCTCTCCCCACCCCACCCCCCACCAAAGTTGTAAAGTTCGTTTTCGGCATGACAACTTGTACTTCTCATTGTTGCAATGAGTCCACCTGTATCCTTATTTAAACGATTTGTTTTTCCCCTTCCCCTCCACAGATTATACTGACATCAAATACAGTGAAAGCAGGGGTTATACTGTGGGGGAGGGACATACAAAGCAGCAAAGAAATAATCATATAAATGCGTTAGAAACAAATGCATGAAAGAAAAAAAACATTTAAATACATATCTTAGGGTTCATTTTCCTAACATCACCTTATCTGACCTTTTCTGCTTGACTCAGACATATACTAGATATTGCAAATAAGGGAAACCATGGGACCTATGTTTCTTTGGGCCTGGCTTACTTCACTTAATATAATTTTTTCCAAGTCTTTCCATTTCCTAACAAATGGGGCAATGTCATTCTTTCTGATGGAGGCATAGAATTCCATTGTGTATATACACCACATTTTCTTGATCCATTCATCTACTGAGGGGCATCTGGGTTGGTTCCAGATCTTAGCTATGGGAAATAATGCTGTAATAAACAGTTGTGCTGGTAGCTTTAGTATGGTCTTATTTGTAAACATTTGAGTAAATGCCCAAAAGTGGGATTGCTGGGTCATAGGGGAGCTCTATGTGGAGTCTTTTGAGGAACCTCCATACTGCTTTCCAAAGTGCTAAACCTCCTTCTTTACTCAAGGCTCTTTGCATGCTATTTCCTACACCCGGATGTTCTTCTCTCTATCCTTGACTATTCTTTCTTTCCTCAACTTTAAAGTCCAAATGTCACCTATCCAGGAAGTCCGTACTTGATTATTTTATCAGAAGTGCCATCCTCTTACCTTCTCATAGTCACATTCTATTTCTTCACTCTGCTTTGTTTTTTCTTCTTGCCACCTGTCAGGAACTTCTACTCTGTGTCTACTTGTCGGTTTAATTTCAGTCTCTAGCATTAGCATGTTAGTTCTATTAGGGTAAGAAACTTATGTGTCTTGTTTTCTGCATAATAGAGCCCAAAACAATGGCAAACATAATGTAAATACTTCCTAGCAGTAATAAGTTCCTAACGAAATAATTGTTAATGAATGAATGGCTGGATGACGTACTACACTGAGTTTGTAGTCAGATGAACCCATTGGTCTTCCTTTTCCCCTTAAATTGCCTCTATGCCTTGAAGTTTTCTAAAGATTTCAGTAATTTGATCTTGAGTGAACAATTTCTTTTGAGCCACAGGGCTTATTTGTTCCTTCTAGCTTTCTGGTCATATATTCTTCCCTTGACTTAGGCTCTACTTTCTATTACCTAAACGTCTCCAAACTTTTTTATTTTGTATTCCGAGCATCTTTTTCATTCACAGATCACATTAAATCGTAGAAGTGCTACTTCATTTTGATTCACATGAACAGATTTAAGCCAATCAACTGCTCAAGGCCTTGTCTTTCTAATCATCTGTGTTTTAAAATTACCAATTAAGAAAGGCCCAGTTTTCTGTGCATTTCCCCTCCGTTTCACCTCTTTCTTGATCCACCCCATTTGAGAAAATAGGCTTAATGTATGAGTATAGTATGAGAAGAGTGAAATATATTTACAATTAAATGATAGTGACACAGACAGAAAGTGAAATGATTGAGAGTTTGTACCATTTGAAATGTTTTGTGCAGGATTCATCCAAAGTTTAAACACACTGGCTCATACCTGTAATCCTAGCTACTCAGGAGGCTGAGATCTGAGAATATTGATTTGAGGCTAGCCTGGGTAGGAAAGTCCATGGGACTCATCTCCAATAAACCACCAAAAAAGCAGGCAGAAGTGGAGTGTGGTTCACCTGTTAAGAGTGCTAGCTACTAGCCTTGAGCACAAATTCTCAGGGAACAGTGCTCAGGCCCTGAGTTCAAGCCTAGGACTGTCACCAAAAATAAATAAATACATATATAAATAAATAAGCAAATGGATTTTGGGGAACAATGTCTTTCGGTCTTTCGCAAGACTTACGACATTAATTCTGTCACATTGCATTTTTTAGCTTTTCATGCTTTTTATCATCAGCCATACTGACCTCAAGATCAATATGAGGTCAAGGATAGAGTGATAAGTGTTCAGTGCTTTTAGGTCAGCAGACAATCTTGAATGTATTCTTGGAGGGGGAGGTTGATATCATCATAGTCATGCCAGCTATCTTGAAATTTATGGTTTGCTGCTTCTCAAGCCCAGAGACTCAGAAACAGTGGTCTCAAAATAAGTTCATATTTAGCAGGCAGAAGCCCTTAGTATGTATTTATGCTCATGCATGTGTGTGTGAGTTTGTGGGGTGCTTGTATACTATTAGCACAGTAGTAGGTCTGTACTATAAGCTTTTTTTAAATTTTTTTATTTTTGCTGGTCCTGGGGCTTGAAGTCAGGGGCCTGGACACAGTCCTCGAGCCAATTTGTGCTCAAGGCTATCACTTTTCCATTTGAGCCACATTGCCATTTGCAGCTTTTTCTGAATAGTTTATTGATAGTAAGAGACTCATGGACTTTTCTTCCCAGGCTGGCTTCAAACGAGTCTTCAGATCTCAGCCTCCTGAGTAGCTAGGATTACAAGCATGAACCACTAGCACCTGGCTGGGGCTTGCTTTTTATTATCACTGAATTCACACCTTTATTTCTTGTTTTATTTATGGCTAAAGTCCTGTTAGTTTTCAAGGACCTTGTAAAATTTATTATAATGGTTCTTAGCAACCTAGAAAAAACTAAGGATTTTTTAGTTGAAGTATTTGAATGAAGGGACTTTTTGATCTAGTGATATATTACATTGATTCAAGGCACAGGAAGATCATAAAAAGTCTATCTGTGTAGACAAAAGTCTGAGAGACATCTTCTAACTCTCCTTCTTTCTTTCCTTCCTTCCTTTCTTCCTTCCTTCCTTCCTTCTTTCTCTCTTTCTCTCTCTCTTTCTCTTTCTTTTTCTCTCTTTCTCTCTTTCTTTCTTTCTCCATGAAAGTCTAAAGTTGGCTAATAGGTGGTAAATATTATAGAACATGAAAATTAAACCACATGGTGAAGTTTTGCTTTTTCCACAACTGTGCATTTGGGCTGACCTAACTCTCATTTCCTGTTTTCATTATGGTTGTTAGTCCCAATTCCTCCCACATCTGCACCCAGACATATCTCGTTCTGCAGCCTGTCTGCCCATGTGGGCTGGGTGGTGACCTCATTCTTGAGAAGAGGCCTGCAAGCTGTGCTCAAGATGGACAGCCCTGACAAACGAGTGTGTGTGTGTGTGTGTGTGTGTGTGTGTGTGCCCCGGATGTACAGCTGGAGGGTTGCTATAGCCGAGCCTCATTCCTTGTGCTGGCAGTGGGGTTGCACAAAACATTTGCAGCATATGTTTGTCTGGATATTTTCAACGTTCATGAACAGCTCTGTTAGAAATATATAACCTTATATGAGGATGTCTGAGGCTTCCTGAAGTTATTCCTGTGATTTATAAAAGAGAAGAAATTTGATTAAACCAGCCTCCACAGAGTGATCAAAGGACCAAATGGTAATGCACTCATTTGTTGCCTTCATTATATACTTTGTTTCTTCTGTTTTGAGACTTTATATGTAGATAACATCACTCTCTGCTTTTGCCCTCCTTACCAATCAATCTATTGATATACATCGATCACATACTGTTTACAATATGATTTGGACGGTGTGTGTGTGTGTGTGTGTGTGTGCGTGCGTGTGTGTGTGTGTGTGTGTGTGTGCACACGCGTGTGTGTGTGTGTGCGTGCTCTCACAGCACAGGCATATGCACACTGTCCCTCAGCTTTTTTGCTCAAAGCTTGCACTCTACTACTTGAGCCACAGCATCACTACTGGCTTTTTGGTGGTTAATTGAAGATGCAAGTCTCACAGACTTTGGTGCCTGGGATTGCTTTGAACTGCTATCCTCAGATCTCAGACTCCTGAGTAGCTCAGATTGTAGGCTTGAGCCACTGGTAACTAGCTGTGATTTGGACTTTTGATACTGGAAATAATAGTTATGAGAGCATGAACCTGAGGTTGGAGCAATCTTCCTAGCCCATATTTATGCCATGTTACAACTGCAGAGATCAATGTAACTGTCTCTAAGTTTACCTTAGAGAGCTTACCCTTGAACAATTAGAGGCCAGGAATTCACAATGTCCCAGGGAAGTGGCATAGACAAAATTTTTATCTTTCTCTGCGAGAATCTAATAATTAGGGTTCTCAGACTTGTAGTATAACAAGGTACCTCCAATTACTTAATTGGATAGCTTGTAAAACTCTCAGAGAACAATTCATCCCAATTCTCCTTAGCTTAGAAATAAACATTGATCATACAGCTTTTCTCAGGGAACACTGATGATAATCATGAAGCCAAGCAGGGCTGCCATACTGCCCAGCACCAGGGGCCACAATTCCTAGCATCATCATCATCTTCTATAATAGTGGGCCCCTAGGTTTATGCCATACACAGTATCCCTCTGGACCTGATAAATCAGTCAATAAAATGTGAGTCATCATAGCCAGGAAGAGTTGGAAGCTGTTAGCAGTGAGCCACTCTCTGACCATTAGTACTGGTTGTCCTATGTCACAACTGTGACTACACTACAATTTTAGTGATTTTCCTATTCTTTCTTTCTCTCTTTCTTCCTTTCACAGTCGTGGGGCCTGAACTCTGGGCCTGGGCGCTGTACCTGCACACTTCAGCTTAAGGGAATGCTTTACTGCTTGTGCCACAGCACCACTTCCAGTTTTCTAATGGTTTATTGGAGATAAGAGTCTCATAGACTTTCCTGCCCAGGATGGCTTTGAACCAGGATCCTCAGATCTCAGCCTCCTGAGTAGCTAGGATTATAGGCATGAGCCACTGGCACCTGGGTTTATTTTTCTATTCTTTAAGAAACAACAAAGCAGGGGCTGGGAAGGTGGCTCAGTGGTAGAGTGCTTGCTTTGCTTGCATGAAGCCCTGGGTTTGATTCCTCAGCTCCACGTAAGCAGAAAAAGCTGGAAATGGTGCTGTGGCTCAAGTGGTAGAGCACTAGCCTTGAGCTGAAGAGCTGAAGGACAGCGCCCATATCCAGAGATCAGGCCCCACGACCAGCAAAAAATAAAAATATTAAAAAAAGAAACAACAAAACAAACTTCCAAACAGCTATCTATTCAGCAAACAGTTAATTAGGACTATGATCCATAAGTCAACTGAAGAAACTATAGACAATCTCCTGGAGCTTACATTATTATGGAGATACATAAACAGCTCAGAACAATGAATTGCTTACATAAACATAACTACTTTGAATCCTGTGATACAAACCACTCAGCTATTCATTTTCCTGACAATGTCTTTGTGGGTCACAGGAGAAGGCACATTATGCAGGAATTTACAATTATTTTTCTATCAGGTATTTTTTAGTAGTAGTAGTAGCAGTAGTACTAACAGTATTGTACTAGGGTTTGAACTCAGGACCTTACACTTGCTAGGCAGGTGCTCTACTTCTGAGCTACGATTCCATCTTTCATTTGCACTGATTATATTTTACAGTGGGTCTCACTTGCTACCTGGGTGCACATCTGTACCGCTTTCCTCCCATTTTTCACTTTGTGCTATAGCTCAGAGGCTGGCACATACCATTTAGCTTCTTTTGCTGAGATATAGTCTCATGGACCTTACTGCCTGGGCTGGTTTATAGACACAATCCTCCGTAATCTCAGCCTCCCATGGAGCTCTGATGACAAGTGCAGGCTGCTGAGTCCAGCAACTGGTTGAGTCTCCTAAACCTTTCTTCCTTTTGTTCTCCCTCCCTCTCTCTCTTCCTTTCTTCCTTTCAATCTTTCTTCCTTTCAATCTTCCTTCCCTCCTTCCTTCCTTCCTTCCTTCCTTCCTTCCTTCCTTCCTTCCTTCCTTCCTTCCCTCCCTCCCTCCCTCCCTCCCTCCCTCTCTCTCTCTCTCTTTCTCTTTCTCTCTCTCTCTCTCTTTCTTTCTTTCTTTCCTTCTTTCTTTCCTTCTATCTTTCTCTTATTTTCCTTTCCTTTCCCTCTCTTCTTCCCTCCCTCTCTCCTCCCCCCTTTCTTTATCTTTTTCTTTGCTGGACTATCCTTGAACTGCAACCTTCTAAATATCAGCTTTACGTGTAGCTATAATTATATATAGGTGTCAGCTACCAGTGCTAGGCTTACAAATGCACATTAGTTCATGATGAGCACTTTTTTTTCCTAAAATGAATTTGGAATCCAAAAAATATTTCACAAGAGAAATGTGGACCATAACCCTAGTGCCATTTTTCATGGTTCTGTTGACTTAAACAAAAGTAAAGAAAAAATAAAAAAAATAAAAACCCAGAACACTTGAGTCATGATGAATGTTTTAATTGTTGTATCTCAACTATATCTTAGTGGGTTAAGATTTCTGGAAAAACATACCCAAGGTGACAACATGGAGACTACACTCTTTTTCCCTCTATCCCAGAGCCATTTGAACTGTCAGGGACATTAAGGCTCATTAAGTGGATTCTTTTGCAGAACACTTGGATCATTACTCAGTCATGTGAGCCTCTCAGCCACAGTCTCCTATTTCATAGTTCTTAGAAAAAAATCTTCTCATTGATGTTGAGCTATTGCACTCTAGCTGAGAGCCTGAGGTCTTTAACTGAAAGGGAAACATAACATAATGTATTGGTTTTATGCTTGTGCTTTTCAGGAGAAGGCGTTGTTTTGTTTGTTAATTTTGTTCTATTTTTACTTTTGTTGGTTTTACTTTTTTGGCTTTTCTTTTTTGTTATTGATGTTATTTTTAAGTGATAATACTGACAAAGTGAGTGTGAGGAAATCCACTCACCTGTGACTCTATTAAACCTCCCCCCAGCTGTTTATAACATAACACATCATTCCATCAGATGAGAAGTCTTTAACATGTGAAAAGGAAGTCGTCCAGGGAGATTAACAAACAGAACTGGGTGAAATGCTACACTTGCTTTTGATGATATGAGGGTTATCTTTTGCAAGCTATTGATATAATTTTTTCACTGTTTTCTTAAAGATTAGCCTTAGGGAACTTAATAATTAGGCATAAAATCTCTGGCATGGTATTTAATCAATCATGTTTTAGTTTTCAGCCATGGGTGGGCTGCACTCAGCTGTTAGAGGCAGAGGGGCTGAATTGCCTTCCTTCTTACTGTGTGGGCTAATTCTTCAGATGACCAGGATCTTCCACTAAGAGTTACATCTTTGAACAATCTGGTTACATGGTTGGCATTGCTGTGTTTGTTTCAAATGTAAGCTGAGGTTCTTTGTGGGCAAACTAAATCCTTAAAAGAGGAAACACTAACTAGACCTTGGCGGTCTATTGCCCTGGGAAAATCTAGGTGATTGTATAACTAACTTTCATAGCCACAGGAAAGTTGGGGAAGAAGAATGATGAAATTAATGTAGGCTAGTAAGATAGCCAAGGTGGAGCATGTGTGCATGTGTGTGTGTGTGTGTGTGTGTCTGGGTGTGTGTGTGTGTGTGTGTGTGTGTGCGTGTGTGTGTGTGTGTGTGTGTGTGTGTGTGTGTGTGTAGCCAAAGTGGTATGCGTTTGTTTGGATATCTGGGGGGGCGGGCAGAGGGAGAGAGAGAAACAGAGAGAGAGTTTTAAAGGAATTGAGTCATGTAATTATAATGACCAGAAAGTCTAAAATATGAAGAGTGGGTTGGCTAACTAGACACCCAGAAAAGGCCAATGTAGTTCAAGTCTAAATGCCAACTGGTGGCAGAATTTCTTCTTTCCCAAGGAAGGTCAGTCTTTGCTTTATTAAGACATGTATAAAATATTGGACGAGGCACATTCATATTAGAGAGACCAGTTGGCTTTTTTTTCCAAGACCAATGTTTTAAAATGTTAATTTCATCCAAAAAAAATTCCTCATAGAAACATCCAGAACAATGGTTGACCTGGGTACCATGGCCCAGTTGAGCTGGCCATGCAAAATTAACCTTTACAATAGGTTAGTCAGAAACTTAAAGATAGCATATGAAATCCTAGTTAATAAAAAGGATAATAACAGTAGGAAATTGCACTCAAAATAATGAAAATAGAATAGCTAATATTATGTGGTACAATGCTCCAAGAATACTTGCACCTACACAGAACTCTGTGACCTGACTACTATTCCGGAACTGATATATTGGGTCCCATCCCCATTATTTAGTTGGCTGTGGGAACTTGGTAAACCTTTCAGCCTCTCAGTATTTCAGTTCCCTCACTGGAAAAGTGGGAATAATAGTAGCATTCGCCATAGAGGATTATTTGGAAGAGTAAATAACTGACCTCCCCACTAGAGTTTAGAGCACTGTTTGGCAGGCATATAGTTCTTAGAAGACAACTATTGCTGTTAGAGAGGATAGCAGAACAGAGAACAGAGAGATAGCAGGCCAACATGGTGCAAGTGACAGCCTGACACACCCTAGAAACCTAGAATGGAACACTTGCGTCTTGAACGTTAATACCTAGTTTGTTTAAAGTTAATTAAATGGACATATCTTTCTACTGAAGATTTAGGAACCCAAAATTCTACTGAAAACTACATATTTCAGACTTCTTTAGCAAATAAAATGCAAGATTTTATCGAAGGAAAATGTAAGAAGTCTGATGCCTGTGTCTTCTTGCCTACCATTGCATTTACTTATGCTTTATGAGGATTTTTGTTTTGCCAGTCCTGGGGTTTGAACTTAGGTCTCTGAACCAATTTGTGCTCAAGAGTAATACTCTACCACTTGAGCCACAGCATTACTTCCAGCTTTTCCTGAGTAGTTGATTAGAGAAAAGAATCTCATGGGCTTTTTCTGCCCAGACTAGCTTGGAACCATGATCCTCAGTCCTCAGCCTCCAGAGGAGCTAGGAATACAGGCATGAGCCACCAGTGCTTGACTTATGGGGATTTAAAAAGTGTTTTTGAAGTTTAGCAAAAGCTTATTTAGCAAAGCAGGGAGACATACAGGAGAAAAAAATACTAGCAATAAGATAGGTGTGGGAGTACAGAAGCTCAACGTTATTGGATTTGTACTAAATAAAACCATCTTAGCTATGACATTTTCTCTAATGATGATAGCAGAACAAAGGGTGGGACAGCATCAAAGATGCCAGGCCTTGGTTGCCTGGGCAACCAATGAGGATTCAGGATGGGAAGTATGAGGGACTTCACAGACCTCAGCTTAACCACATTCACTTTATCATGTCTCAGGATGCAGGGATTATATTGCAGAAACACTTTTTGACTTCCAGTAATACAGGGATCTCTGTGCTGAAAAATCAATGTGTCTTCTGCTTCATACTATAGAATATCAACAGCAGCAGCCTAAAACATTCTTTAGTGTGCTCATTATGCTGTTAAAAGTCAGATCCTGCTGACAGACCTTATATTTCCTATAATTCAGTCAAGGACATTTTGGAGATATGGTGGTTTTAGTCACAAGAGAACCATTGGTAAGATCTCTAGGTTTAAGTGACTTGTTGATTTAATAACATGAATTTCTTAGTATGTTTGTCTCCTCATTTGTGAAACTGAGCTCATTTCTTATAACAGTTTGCATGCTACCTTTAATTATTTGATTCCCTTTCCTTATTTGACCTTGCTTTTTGTTCAGTGCACTTATTTGTTAGTTTCTTTGCCCGAGGCTTTGGTGTATAAGAGATTTCAAGACTCTCACACAATTGTTTGCTGACCTGGGTAGAATCCTAAGAAAACTCTTCCCAGCTTGAAAACACATGATATCATAAGTACCATAGAGTTGTATTTGGTTTGCAGACTCATTCTTTCAGCTTTGAAGTATGGGAAACCAATAAATACCATAACCAATTCTATGCTAAATACGTGGAAATGATTTTCCAGCCTGCCATTAAAAAATGAAGAATTACTCAAACCATCAGAGAAGCCAGCAAACTCTTAGATAACCAGGGTAATTTCCTATTGTTTTGACTGCCTGACTTCAGCAGAAAGGTGAACTGGAGCTATTGACCACAGATGGCCCCCACATAGTGTTTCATTGGCTTGGCTAATTTATAAATATAAGATAATTGCCATCTTACACCTTCATAGATGCTGGTTATGCAACTGGGGTGGGAAAAGGATTTTCTTTACAGCTGATCTGCTAGAATCTTTATTTTTCCATTTACTAAATACAGTGTAGTTAAGAATATAAAAATGTGGCCAGCTGTCATCATTTTGTAAAGCAGGGTAAAAAGGAGAAGCACTATTATAAGAATTATCAATGTAGCATGTATTTTTTTCCTTTCTTTCCTTTTTTGTCCAAAGGAAGCAGACCTCGTACCCTTCGTGGTGGAGTCTAAGTTCAATTTCAATGACTGTATTTTAGGGTTTCTTTCAACAAGTAATTCTCTTTCACTTACCCATTACTTACTTTGATGCTGGTTCTATGGGTCTCATAGATCAATTATTCCTATTAATCAACTGGAAGAGTAAATAAAATATAATGTCACTGTCCTGTCAGGGTCACTTTTGCCAGCTGGCATGGACTGTAAAAGGTGCAGTGTGTGCGCTCATGTCATAAATGGCTCTGCATGATGATATAGCTGTTGTTATTTGCAGAAAACTTTAGATTTTTGTTAGGTCAAGAAGCCTGTAATTCTTCAAGTGATCTCTGAACCTTATTTAATGCAGCAAAACCACAAAAGGAGCTGGGTTGAACTTTGGTGTCTGCAAGTTGGAAAGTAATAACTTTCTCCATCTCTTCTGTAAGTGACTTGGGCCATGTGATGAATGCAGACCCTTTCTTCACAAGGGTTTCCTGGTATTATACACTTGTAGCAAATAAGGTTAGAACCTTTAAAATATAGCATTTAGTAATGTGCTGGAAATAGCTTCTCCTCGATTCCTTTAAAGGTCACTGCATTTGCTTTCCAGGCATGGTGTTAGTTCAAGCCTCTTACCGAGTGGAACTGAGAACATGCTTGCCTTTGTGCCTTCAATTTTCCCAAGCTTGAAGATAAAATGGCAAGATCTTTCATATAAAATAAGTGCAGTGTGTGTGTGTGTGTGTGATCTTATGAGTTTAAACATATAAATACATTGTCAACATAATCTTCATGATGGTTGTATACGTGCATACTGCCTTTCCAATTGGAAGGAGGGTGAGATTTTTGCTCTCATCAGTCCAGAGTCAAACCTTATTGAAGTGAAATTGAGGCAACAGTAATGGAAGGAAACAAACTCTGGAAAACTCTATTATTTGTACTTTGCCTCTACACTCCATGGACTGTCCCCTTCACCAAACTAAAAAATGCTAACAAGACTAGCCACATCAAATTAACATCAGCCTGCAAGCTATGCTGCTGCACTACCATAAAACCTAAGCGAATGCTATAAAGAAAGAAAGAAAAAAACAAACCTTGTCAATCATGCCATTACTATCTGAATCTACTGAGAGAGTGGATTGAAATAAGGTGATATTTCACACAACTGATACAAATAATATAAAAAGAAAAACAAGGACTTCTTTTGTAAAATGTATTTCCTTGTTTCTAGAAGCATCTTGATGATTGTTGGTAGCGCCAACAGTATCATTTTGTTGTTACTTGTTTGTTTTTGCCAGTCCTGAGGCTTGAACTCAGAGCCCAGGCCTTGATTTTAAACTTCCCAGTCTTCAAATCTGGGAAGAAGCTCTGTGGTTTAAAAGCCCTTCAGCTAAAGGAATTTAAAAAAAATAGTAGTTCAAGCATACTAAAAAAGATTAAAAATAGCCCATGTCATGTCATTTGCAGGAAGATGAATGGAGCTAGAAAAAGTATGTCAAGTGAAGTAAGTCAGGCTAGAGAGATGAATGGCACATTTTCTCTCATATGTGGAAGCTAGATCTAAAATATAGACATATGCATATAACATGCAGGGTTTGATTGATACACAAACAAACTGGCTAAAGGATGGTATACTTCGAGGTCCTCTCCGAAGTATATGATGTAACTCTCTGAACAGCTAATGAACTGTCTAACAAAATGAATACCAAGAAGCAGAAACATGTTCGGGGTGGGGGTGGGGTCAAAAGAAGGATAATATGAATGGAGGGAGGAAAGGTGAGCAAATACACTCATTATGTTAAATGTGCATTATGTAAAAACTGAACTATGCAACTTAAAGTTGGGGATGAGATGGGGAAACATGGGGAAGAAAAATGGAAGGGGCAACTTGGCCAAGAAGCACTGCATTCAGAACCTGACTTACAGAATTGTTGAACAACAACAAGAACAAGAACAACCACAGTCCATATCTGCTGATAACTTGCACACAATGTTAGGGCCGTAGCTGATTCTCAACCTTTTTCTGCCCCTTTAAAAATTCTCCCTAGAAGGTAGGGGAGGGAAGGGATAGTGGAAGAATAACAATGGAAAAGGTAACAATGCTCAACAAGAAATGCACTCATTACTTACTCACGTAACTGTAACCCTTCTGTACAGCATCTTAACAATAAAATAAAACATTTAAAAATTCTTCCTAGAATTACAAGGTTTTGATTCCTTTCCTTTGTCTAGAACTTTTCTTTTTTCTGGAATCCCCACAGTAGCCATTGATTGTCTGGTTATTAACAACATTTCATTTGTGATTATCTCTTTTGGTTATTAGCCAATTTTTAATGTACATAATTTGTTTCAGCTAGAATATAATGATTTTAAAGGCAAAACTTTTTAAATGTCATGTCATTTGATGACCTGTCTATATTATTATATTTTACAAGTATTATATATTAATTTATTTCAATTTTACGTTAAAATTGGAGAATTTATTCATAGCAACAATAGTCTTTATTTCTCCTTATTCTCCAACTCAAGCATGAACCCACACTTCATCACTGGAAGCAGATGTTAATAGTTTATTGAGTGGTCAATTATAGTCTTCTCTAAGTTTGCACAAACTTATACGCCTTGCCTACCCTATAACCAGAATAGGCATCTGTGTTTCATTTCCCTTGTAATTAAAAAATGAGATTATATTCTAGGCCAGTTTCTGAATCTTGCTTTGTTTATGTAACAACATTTTGTGCATTGTCAATACATAGATACCTTTGTACTACCCTTTCCACTTTCATTTTGCTGTCTCTAATGCCTTTTCTGAAGGGTAGGAAAGAATAAGATATACAGAAAACATGATCTGTAAAAAATATGACCTACAAAAAGTAAGTACTCTAATGTAGGAAATGAACTTTACAACTTGGGGAGGGAGGGGGGGTCAAAGAGGATGGAAAGTGGGAGAAAACAAGGGAGAGGGTAACACTGTTTGAAAAGAAATGTACTTACTACTTTACTTATGCAACTGTAACCTCTCTGTACATCACCTTTGCAATAAAAAGGTAAGTACTCTAAAAGTTTTCTTATATATTTTAGGTGATGATGTCATAAGCAATACTTAAGAAGTAATTTTCTACAAGTAGGCCACATTTGGTTCCACATCAGGGATAAAATTAGTAGATAGATAGATAGATAGATAGATAGATCTATTAACCTTCAAACATCATTGATGTGTAGACCCAAATGTCACTTTACCTAGAAATTTGGGGAAAAAGTACAAAAAATGCAAATAGCAAAGGGAATCATGGGATTTTAGAATTGGAGGAGACAAGGTATATATAACCTAATGCCAGCCTCTTTCTTTCTTTCTTTCTTTCTTTCTTTCTTTCTTTCTTTCTTTCTTTCTTTCTTTCTTTCTTTCTTTCTTTCTTTCTTTCTTTCTCTCTCTCTCTCTCTCTCTCTCTCTCTCTCTCTCTCTCTTTCTTTCTTTCTTTCTTCAATTAATTCAGTAAGCATACACTGAGTGTCAAGTCCTCAGTAGTTACCATAGAAGATGCTCTCAGGGATAAAATATTGAAACACAGCTGCAGTCTTCCTAGAAACAGAGTAGTAAGTAAAGTTTTGGAAGACTCTTAACAAGACAATTGGAAAGCGACAGTGGGGATTTGAAACAGACTACCTGGCTCCAACTTTGGGCTCTTTGAATTGTGCCATATGATCGATGGCAGTTTCCAAAGTAAAGAACAAAGAACAGGAAAGGCTAAGCTTCAGTGCACTCATTTGCAAAAAAAAAAAAAAATAAGGTTAGCCACGCAATGAATACAATACTAGTTGGATAGCTCCCGTCTATTGCAAGCTTGTTCATTTACTCTGAGAAATCTTAGTGTAAAAATCTAATTTCAACCCATTTTCTCAGAGGGTAAATTTTATTCCATTTCCTGTTCTCAGGGCTCTGTCATTAGCATATTAAACTAATGAGTGAATCAATTATTTAAAACTGGCAATATTTTTTATTATGGCTAATTAAGTGTTTAATCAGAACATTCTGGTCTTTAGTCCTTTGAAAATAGTATTCACTAGAGGATGAATGAACTGACTGTGAGGCTTTACTAACAATCTCTTGTACTTAGATGACTCTGGAGGAGGTGGGAGCCCTCAAAAAGAAAGATGAACAGAGAGAAAGAAATGGTAGCCAGCCTGGCTCATAGCCGGTAAAGATGATGATTGTAGGTTTCTCCATAGACAGTTGGCCACAAGGAAGTAAAACCACCATCCTTGCTTGGGGACATGGATTCTGAATTATCTGTTACACATTTAGTTGGAATTTAACAAGTAAAACACTCTTTGATTTTCTCTATATTCCACTGACATTTGATGATATCATTTAAGCTTTAGTTATTTAACCAATTACTCCAATATGTATAAGATACTTCAAAGACTGTCTAAAATTATTTAAGAAGTAATTATACTGAATTTCCAGGTAAATTGTTGACTATAGAAGTAGATAGTAAGCATACATATGTACCATATTTTTGTTACCATATTTTCTGTTATGCCAGCATGAGACCAAACCATTCTAAAAACTTAATCAGGCTAAAATGATGGAGTTCCTTCTAGAAAAACAGGAAACATCCAAGAACCATTTACACACAGGTAAGACAGGTGGAAGAAAGGAGTTAATTAACATGTTATCACTGGAGAGATAATGGGTAACATGACAAGTTATGACACTTGCCCTCTCAAAACTTTCAGTGTGCCAAAAATATCCACAAAGTAAGAATTGTAATGTCACATGACAAATGCTAAGAGTATTTATCATGCTAGTAGTGTATCCTGAGTACTCCAGGAGCACAAAGGAAAGGGCACTTAGGGAACCTTCTGAGCAGAAACCACATAAACTAAACCCAACAGAACGAATAGAAGGAAACCACCTTTTCTAGCAGAAATTTCCAGCAACCCACTCACCCAAAACAATCATAAACGTTGTATAGTTTGTTTTAAATTTTTGTATTCTTTAATGTAGGAACAACTAAGAAAGTTAGTCCCCCCCATACTAGAGAAAAGCAGAAACTAGGAGAGAAAACTAGAATATGGAATCTAATGTTTGCCCTAACTGCATTTGCCAAACTGTGTACTTAAGCTTCTGTCTCCATGAATCACAGAAAACAGAGGACAAAGAACAATTCAGTGTAGGTTTCTATATAATGTCAATCATGAGAAATCATCTGGAATAACAAAGGTATACTCATAAGGTAAAACATATACTCACAAAATAAGCATATCACATCTCTGTGTTTTTTCTATAAGAGAGTATAAGCAAATAATCTTAGCTCTAAGTAGAAAGAGACAAAGAATCCCTTGAGAAATAATCATCTAAAGCCTGACTCCAAATTTTGAATGCCACAATTTAGTTGATACAAAGAAACAAACAAACCCTGAAGATAAGATATTTGCTGACAGAATTTTTGCTCACAGATTCCTAGCAGGTACAAACACAAATCCCGTTTGGGAAACTTCATCTTTAATCCATAATATATAATACTCAAAGAAACAAGGCATGATGGGGAAAAGCCAACAGATTGAAAATACAGTATATTCAGACCCCTACAAGCTTCATCTCTTGAAATTATTTAAATAATTGATTGCTTGGTCACAAGAAATAGGACAAAACTAAAAACTATATTTGGAATGTGTAAACTGTAAAATTTGACAGGAATTTCTAGCAATTAAAGATAGAGTAGTTAAAATTTTCACCAATTTTTCATCTAAATTGTCCCTGTTGACCACATTGAAATACCTAGAGATCAGTTACAGAAGGGGAACTGAAGAAAACTCATATACTTGGGAAATAAAAAAACATGCTTCTGCCTGGAGTGGATAAATGAAAAACATACTAAAAATTAGACATTAGTTTTTTAAATTATATCTTTATTACCTTTAAGTAGTTTCACTTATAATTCAACATTCAAGTTATGAGCACAATGCATATGATTAAATTTAATCACAGAATTTCCGACTTTCAATAAGTTTTGATCTACAAATACAGCAATTTTATTAGATTGAATCTGATATTAGAAATCAAGTAGAAGCCAAGCACCAGTGGCTCACGCCTGTAATCCAAGCTACTCAGGAGGCTGAGATCAGATGATCGTGTTTTTTTTTTTTTTAATTGTGAAAATACCGTACAGAGGGGTTACAATTACATGGGCCAGGTAACGAGTGCATTTCTTATCAAGCAGATGATCATGGTTTGAAGTCAGCTTGGATAGGAAAGTCCGTGAAACCCTTATCTCCAATTAATCATGGAAAAAGCCAGAAGTAACACTGTGGCTCAAGTGGTAGAGTGCTAGCCTTGAGCAAATGTAGCTCAGGGACAGTGCCCAGGCCCCAGAGTTCAAGCCCCAGGACAGGCAAAAAAAGAAAAAGCAAGCAAGAAAGCAAAAAAGAAAGGAACTAGAATTCACACACACACACACACACACACACACACACACACACACACGAAATGAACGAAAATTAATAAAAATTCCATCATCAAAATGTGTGGTTCTGCAGCTAAAACAGTACTGCTGGAACATTCCTAGTCTTTAAATTTTTTCATAGCACGCTGTGTGCATGTATGGAAATTTGCTTATATTACAAATGTAGGTTACTTCAAAGATAAAGTAACAGGTTTTTAAAAAAGGCTTGAAATTAATTCAGTGCTTCTTTTAAGATAGAAGTTAAACTAATATAAAATTAATTAATAAAACACTAAGCAAACATATGATAAAGATAATCAATAGTTCAAATGTTGGTCCTGAGTGAGTACTTTGACAAACTGCTAGTAAGAATAACCAAGGAAAGTAAGGGAGGAAAGTGTAAACATAACGCTATTAACAATTAGGAGATAATATTTCTAACAATTGTCAAGATAATTAAATTAAAATACCTACATAATAGTGTAATAAAATATATGTAAGATATTTAGGAGGATACTTCAAAATTCTGATGAAAGAAATCAAAGAACTAAATAAAAATAGTTGAGATTCTAGGTAGAAATAATCTATATTGTCAGGGTGTCATTTCTTCCAAACTTTCCATATAGATTTAATCTGATTCCAGTCAACATTTTTATGAACATCAGTAAGTTGATTTTAAATGAAGTTTATGTTAAAAGGTGAAAGAACCAGAATTACAAACATAATATTACAAAAGAACAAAACTGTGAGACTGACGTTAATCTACTTCAAGAATTAGTATAAAAACATAGTATTCTGAATACTGAATCAAAACAACATATAGAGTATACAATCAAAAGGTTGACCACATAATGAGATCTAACTGACAAAAGAGCAAAAGCAATACAAATGGATCAAAAATAGTTTCCAACAAATGGTAGAACAACTGTAAGTCATGTAAAAATATGAGCATGTCTCTAACTCAAAATAGACCACAGACTACATACAAAATGAAAAACTATAAAATTCTTTTTTTTTTTTTTTTTTTTTTAATTTAATTTAATTTTATTTGTGAACATACTGTACAGAGGAGTTACAGTTACATGGGCAGGATAATGTGTACATTTCTTACCAAGCATTGCAGCCTCCTCCTTTGTTTATCCTTCACATCCCTTCCCAGCCTCCCCCCTCCCCCCCTAATCCCAATCCTTCTCCTTCCTCCCTCCCCCCAGCCCCCCCCCCCCCCCACCAACATTGTAAAGTTCGTTTTGGACATGACAACTTGTACTTCTCATTGTTGCAACAGGTCCACCTGTATCCTTAAACAACTGGTTTTTCCCCATCTCCTCCACAAGTTATACTGACATCAAATATAGTGAAAGCAAGGGTTATACTGTGGGGGAGGGACATACAAAGCAACAAAGAGATAATCTTATAAATGTGTTAGAAACACATGCATGAAAGAAAAAAACATTAAAATACACATCTAAGGGTTCATTTTCCTGACATCACATTATCTGACCTTTTCCGCTTGACTCATACATATACTAGATATTACAAATAAGGGAAACCATGGGACCTACGTTTCTTTGGGCCTGGCTTACTTCACTTAATATAATTTTTTCCAAGTTTTTCCATTTCCTAACAAATGGGGCAATGTCATTCTTTCTGATGGAGGCATAGAATTCCATTGTGTATATATACCACATTTTCTTGATCCATTCATCTACTGAGGGGCATCTGGGTTGGTTCCATATCTTAGCTATGGTAAATAATGCTGCAATAAACATAGTTGTGCTGGTAGCTTTAGTGTGGTCTTGTTTGTAAACATTAGGGTAAATGCCCAAAAGTGGGATTGCTGGGTCATAGGGGAGCTCTATGTGGAGTCTTTTGAGGAACCTCCATACTGCTTTCCAAAGTGGAACCTTAATTCATTGTTGGTGGGAATGTAAACTTGTTCAACCACTTTGGAAAACTATAAAATTCTTGTAAGATAGCAGAGGAAAATCTAGAAGATCTTGAGAGATACTGGCAATGACCTTGGAGATACAACACAAAGGCATGATCTACAAAGGAAAGTATTGACAAGCTAAGCTTTACTAAAACTAAAGTTGTTTACTCTTTGAAAGATATTGCCAAGGGAATGAAAAGACCTATGACAGTCTGGAGGAAACAGTTACAAAAGAACTGG
Source organism: Dipodomys spectabilis (assembly GCF_019054845.1). Lineage (NCBI taxonomy): Eukaryota > Metazoa > Chordata > Mammalia > Rodentia > Heteromyidae > Dipodomys > Dipodomys spectabilis. The sequence goes on from NW_024870818.1 coordinate 168,842, forward strand.
TTTTCAAAATAAACAACTCACCAAACTCAGCAAGAAGAAAACAACTTGATTGCAAATGAGACCATAGACCTCACCAAAGACAATATACACATAGCAAATGAGTCTAAGGAAAGATGTTCTCGATACAGGCAATCAGTTACTCTTCAGTTTGTGAATGGAGAAACTGTGGTACATCCAAATAATTGAATGTTATTCATTGTTCAGAAGAAACCAAAAGACATGTACATTATTGAGTGTACATTTTGAGTGAGAGAAGCCAATCTGAAGTCTGCAATGTTTTGAATTCCAACTACATGACTTTGTAAATGAATGGAAACAAGATGACAATCCCTGATTTCCTTTGATTAGGGAGTAAGGAAAGAACAGGTGGAATATAGAAAAAAATTAAATCTGTGTAACTATGACAAGCACAGTGCTGGATGTATGTTGTTATACCTATGTTTAATTCTATACCATGTGTACTATGAAGAGTAGATCCAAATGTTGACTATGGACTCAGGGGGGTAATGATGTGCTAATTACATTCATTATCTGTAACAAATGAACCATTCTAGTGAAGAAATGGTTAATGGGAAGGCAATGAACATGGACAGACAGGGAGTGTGTTCAAAGTGTCTGTTTTGTCCACTCAGTTTTTCTGTGTGGGTAAAAATGTTATAAAAAGTATATTTTAAGAAAGCATAATTGGAGAGCAAGTAATGGAAGTGGTTTGAAAAAAACTATACAATTTCCCCATAGAAAATCTGAAAATTAAAAAAATCTGATAAGTGAACATTTGAAATTAATGAGAGAATAGCAAATTTGGTGAATGTAAAATAAAAATGGAGATGCTAATAGAATTTATATATAAACAATAGTACATATTTAATTTTTAATAAATATTTTTATTTTTTTTCTTCTTTTTGTGGTTAGTTTTTTTTTTTAATATTGTAAGGGTGATGTACAAAGGGAATTCAGGCACCCAAGTAAGGTAATGAGTACATTTCTTGTTGAACATTGTTACCCTCTAACTCTTTTTCTCCCACTTTCCCTCCTCCCTCCCCCTACTCACTTTCCCCCCAAGTTGTAAAGTTCATTTCCAACATAGTGTCTTGTGAGTATCATTGTTGCATTGGTCACCCTTTGTCCTTTGCCTCACTATTTTGTTATTCCCCTTCCCTTCCTCAGATCAGATAAACATATAATATTTAATTTAAAAATAACACTTTCAAGTAAATACAATACTTTCAAGTAAATAGGTTTTAACAAACTAATTTTTATGAAAAAAGATGGCTTAAAGTGTTCAAGAACAGCTGATCAAATTGAGTTCCATTTTGTTTGGAGGTGTAAAATGGGGTATAAAAAAAATCACCAAGTCTGTTATTTCTAGTTTAGGGAAGTTTTAACCAAATGCAGAACCTTGCTTCTGCTTTGTAGAATTTAATAAACAAGTTCTGAATATCATAAAAACAAAGTCCAAGGGTAGCCAAGACACTGTTGAGGAACAGATGTGATTTAGGAAGAGACATATTCTTAAATACACAAGTACACATATGTATGCATGAATATGTATGTACACATGCATACACACACACACACAAACACACAATGTCTTGTGGTATCGACCATAGATAGACAAATAGATTAGTGGATGAGAACCAAGGGAAGAAATAGATCCACTTATATGGAAATTGGGGCACTGCAAATAAATGCAGTAATTATGAATAATCCAATAAATAGTGCTAGACATTCATTTTCCATATTGACAAATGAAATTGGATGCCTACCCATCCTCATACACAAAAATCAATGGCAGGTAGATTAATGGCTAAAATAAGCATGATAAAAATAAATAATTTGGGCCATGTGGTGGCACATGGAGGTAGACTCAAGAGGATTCTAGTATCCAGGGAAGCGTGGGGACCTTAGCAGGACTATTTCAAAATTTAAAAAAGTATGGAGTGTATAGCTCCACTGTAGAACACTTACCTAACCTATAGAAGGCTCTGGACTCAAAGTAACACACACACACACACACACACACCCCAAAATTAAAACAAACAAAAGAACAAAGAACCCATAATAAAGAAAGACAAAATTCACAGAGAATAGTTTGGGGCAAAACCAGCAGGTTGTCTCAGGGCAGGTCCAGAATTTTCAGTTCCGTGCACCACACCGCACTTTTCAAAGCTCTTCTTTTTTCTATCAACACGGCTTCTTTTCATATCATTTTAGCTTTCCCCTCTTTAAACCATGTTGCATGCTGATGGTGCCTACATTCTGTCTCTGCTTTCTTTCTATCCTCTGGGAGATGCTTTGAGTAAACACCTGCCTTGGTGGGATTTTTGCTTGTTATGCATCTCACTTAAGCCTGTCTAAATCTCTTTATATCTGCACCCTCTTCAGTCCTGCCATGTCAACCTGTCCCTTTCTCAGTTAGTGACAATTACATCCTTCTTGGTGCTCGGGCAGAAGACTATGACCTCTCCCTGACTTCCTATCTGCAGTTCCCATGTACCATTAGTAAATCCTTTTGGTGCTACTTTCAATAAAAGTGCCTATGCTGCCTACTGTGTTGATGCCTTCTATTGCTACTCACCGTATCATCCTGATTTTTAACATGACCACTTTTCTGTCCTTCCCTATTTTACCCTCCTCCCCTTTTGTGGTTTTCTATATCAAAGAAAATCTGTTTTCCTATGGTAGCTCACATGACCTACACCAACCCTTGCTCATGAACAAATCTCTTCCCATTACTCTTCTCTAGCCTTCTTGATCTTTTTGAACAGGGCATGCATGCCACTTTTTCATGGTGTTAGGCTAGCTGTTTCTTCTTGTCTGGAATATTCTTCTACACAGTATCTACATGGCTTACTTGCTCAACTCCTTCAGGTTTTGCTCAAACGTGCCCTAGAAGTTTAACCTTTCCCTTCCAGCAGTTTCAGTGGTACTCACTCCCCTCCAGCTCCCCCACTGGCCCTGATTGTGGCACACAAGTACTGCTCATTCGTTTATGTATTTTTTCTCTTTCCTCAACTAGAATGCATGATCCAACAAGACAGGGACTTTTTAATGTACATTTTTTTATTGTAAAGATACTGTACAAAGGGGTTATAGTTACACAAGTAAGGTAATGAGTGTATTTCCTATCGACATTGTTACCCCTTCCTTTATTTTTTCCCCTACCATCCCTTCCCTCCCCTCCTTCCCAACTCCTCCTCCCTTCCTCACACCCCTCTGAAGTTGTGAAGTTGTAAAGTTCCTTTTCAACATAGTTTTTTTGTACATTTCGTTGTTCCAACGGGTCAACCTGTATCCTTATTTCAGCATGTTGTTATTTCCCTTCTCCTCCCCAAATTAAAAAAATGTATATACAAGATGCAGGGCACTGGAATCAAATACAGTGAACACAGGGGTTATACCACGGGGGAAGAACATTCAAAAGAAACAAAAAAATCACACAGTACATTATCAGTACATTATGTCCCTATCCTGTGTCCCTAGCTTGGGGTTCATTTTGCTTAGCATCATCTTATATGGTCAGGCCCAAAGAAACACAAGTCCCATGGTTTCCCTTATTTGCAATAACTAGTATATGTCTAGGACAAGCAGAAAAGGTCAAAAGCTATGTACAGAAGGCAGGGACTTTTGTATGTTAACTCTGATGCTTAACACCATTCATAGCATATAGTACATGACTAGTAACATCTCTTGACTACAGGAAAAAGTATCATTTTGGGGAAACTAAAAGAAATAAAGCAAAGTTGTCTGAATGCAGCATACAATAGATGAGAGACTAGCATGAACAGTTAATACAGGAAGAAAGTCACTGTGTATGTATCTACCATTTTTGTCACATGAAGAATTATATAAGCCACACCACTTGCTCAACTGACCAAATGTCCATAGCTTTAATAAAAGAAAGTCAACTCTTATTGCCCTCACAGATGGCACTAGTGGCCAGGTAGTGTTATGGTAAATTGGAAATATTGAGGTGAAATATTCTGGTGTGTGTGTGTGTGTGTGTGTGTGTGTGTGCTTTGTTTGCAGTATTATCTTAGATACATAAACACATACAAATCAAATATATATACAGATAGATAAGTATACAAGTTGTAGAAATAAGCATGAGACAGTAGCAATACATTCCCTGGAACTCCTACGTAAAACAAGTGTTTACAAATGGATTATTTGTAATCTTTTGAACTAATAAGCAAACCTGAACTCATCTATTTGTGCTGTCTATGCTGATTTCATTTCACTTATAATTTTTGTCTGGGCTACCGCAAACAATACTGTAAAAGCTAAATGCTGGCAGGACAAATTTTTTAGTTATATCTATGAGGCATTTACTCTGACTTGATTGGCTATGACAAGTAACGAAGTTGGTTGAGACATACTTAACAAAAGCACTGTTTGAAAAGCCCACAATGATAATCCTGTATAACACTTGGATGAACCATTTTTAAAGAGACAGCCATAGACTGTGTTTGAACTAGTGTCTTCTAAACCATGTTGGTCTCTGTCTAATAAATTCACACAAGAGGCTTAGTTGGTAATTTTTATTCATTTTTCTCATTTTGAGCTGATGAATAATATAAATAATAGAAATAAATAATAATGGATAGTATATCCATTACCAGAAGATATTAAACTACCATAATATTTTCACACAAAAATCCATGCTCCAATGAGAAGATATTCCTGCTACAACTGTTGGGTTTTTCAGAACTGCAGCTCTGCAGAAACAAGACTTAAACACATATGCAAGTTGGCATGCTAGCTCAAGATGTAATTGAAGACACATTTCTCCATGGATTGAAGTGTTTTGTTTAGAAATGCATTTCCCATTATACTTTTTTGCACATTTAATTTACTTTTGAGAAATGGTTCCTTTCATGGTTTCCATTTTTCTTTAAAAAAGTTATTTAATAGTGTGAGAGACAGTCTGATGTGGTTTGGGTGTGGCTAAACAAGTTTCCGCCCTTCAAATACTCATGTACTGGAGCAATCATATCCTCTTATACTGGAAACGGTTCAGTTTTTCTCACAAAAACTCACGTGACCTTGATTCTTCTATTTTGTCCTAAATCTGGGTCAATCAAGGGTATAAATTTCTGGGATTGGAGATGGGTCTTAAGAGGTAGAGTGACAGCCTATCAAGTGTGAGGCCTTGAGTTCCAACAGAAGAAGAAAGAAGGAGAAGGAGGAGGAGGAGGAGGGGGAGGAGGGGAAGGAGGAGGAGGAGGGAAGGAGGAGGAGGAGGGGGAGGGGGAGGGGAGGGGGGAGGGGGAGGGGGAGGGGTGGGAGTGGGAGACTAGGATGAGGAGGAGGAAGATACAGAAAGACAAAAAGAAAGAAAGAAAAAGAAAGAAGGAAAGGAAGGAAGGAAGGGAGGGAGGGAGGGTGGGTGGTGGGGGAAGAAAAGAAAAGAAGAAAAGGAAAGGAAAGGAAAGGAAAAGAAAGGAAAGGAAAGAAAAGAAGAGTAAATAGAATGTAAGTCCCAATCAGACTCTTGGTTTATATTTTGGAAGAGCCTTTCTCCATTAGTCCATGGCTTTTGCCACAAGCTGCAGCCACTTTGCATTCTCTCCTTCTGGGACAGCCACATATGCTAGAGTAGAGATGAACTGGACATATACTAGAGAGAAGAGCCATTTAGCCAGGGAATGTCTGGTTTCATTGTTCAGCCCTATTCTGGTCAATACTGCTTTGCGTTGCTGGTGGAAATTCAAGCGTGAAGCCAATTTTTATGCTCTAGATGGCAAAAAAATGCAGCTAATTCCGAAGGGTTTCTCCGTCTTCCTCTGGCAGCTGGTATGTTTACACAGTGGGGATGAAAGGCCCGACATCTGTGTTTACATTTCTACATCGCAGGGTCCCCCAAACCCACAGTTAGGACTCATTTATATCCAAGCACCTCTGCCCCAGAATTACAACAGCAAAGTCTTTCAACTTCTCCTCGGAAAAGAGCTTTGATCTCCCTGTGCAGAATTCTGTCTGATGAGTTGTGATTGGAAGAGGAGAACTAGAAAGGTTTTAAACTTTGACAAGTCCCTTTACTCTCTCTACCCCCAACCATAGAAGAACATGACCCAGACCTTTATATACTGAAATTTCTTCCTAAAAAGTTCATTGAGTTACCCAAATCAAGTTAAAATAGACTCTGGTGTGAACAAAGCAAAAGAATGTGTATTTTTAATAAGCTTGCTAGTTGACTCTGATTTCTGATTCCAGGTAGATTATGAGTCAGCAACATTGTTAATTGAGATGTAAAAATCTCAGAACTCCATGAAACCCCAAATGAATGTGAATCGCTAAGTATGAGTCTAAAAGTTGTATTTCTCATAACTGTAGATAAATCTTAGGCATATCATTATTTAAAGGCATTTATGCTGTCAAGAATCCAATATATGGCATACAAAATTAAGAAGAGTGAGGGGAGAGAGAGGTTGGGAAGGGAGGATTGAGAATGTTGAAATAGGTGGCATTGATCAAGATATATTGTATTCATAAACTACTTTGTTAAATGGCAACTCCTTTGTGCAACTACTTGAAAATAAAAACAAAAGCATAATGCTCTTAGAGTAATAAGAAGGTAGGTATAGTATTAGAATGGGGATATTTACATTGGTACAATCCATAGATCTTAGTAAGAATTCCCATTTGCATTTATACACATGAGTGGAATTATATACTATGTAACTTTTTGGGATTGGTTATTCTGGATTTTTTTTTAGTGGTACTGCAGTTTGAACACAAGACTGCATGCTTTCTAAGCAGGCATTCTACTACTTGAGCCATGCCTCTATCCCTTTTTGCTCTGGCTGTCATTGAGAGAGGGTCTTACTTTCTTCCCAAGCTGCCTTGGACCATGATCTTCCTACTTACACTTTCCATTATAGTTAGGAAGACATCAATCAGCTACTGGTTGAGATGGGGTTTTGTGATTCTTTTGCCTAAGGGAACCACAAAATACTAACTGATCTCTGCTTTTTGAATAGCTAGGATCGGAGGCATGAACCACTGGTATCCAGCTGCAACTGGCTTTTCCTCATTCATCACCATTCTCTGGAGATTTATCCAAATTGCTATATGTATCAACAGTTATTTCATTTTTACTAGTGAGTAGTATTCCATAGAATGAATGAGCTACTATTCACTCATTGAAAGAATTCTAGGCTATTTCCAGTTTTAGGGCCGACTCTTGTAAAACCACTCATGTACACTATGTCTTGTAAAATATAACCACTGTACTTTAAAAAATATACCTCAACTCTCATCACTTTATTATTATTAGGCGACTTCATTTATACCTATACTATTTATTTATTATGTACCTGATCGGTTAACATTCCCTTCATCACTGCCTCCTCTGAAAATTATTTCAGCAAGTTTTTAATACATGTAAATATAATAATTTGAGCTTACTTACCCTCATTTGTATGCTAATTTTATATCCTGCTATATTATCAGAACAATGAATGTTTGGGAGGAATTTTTATGATACACTAGATATAGGATCATATCATATACAAATAGGATAACTTGATTTCTTTCTTCTCAATTCTCTTGTTTTTTGCCCTATTGCTTTTTCTAGACTTCTCATTACTGTATTGAATTGGAGTGAGTACCATTGACTCATTACTGATTTTGGAGGAAACTGTTTCAGTTTTTTTTCCTGCTTAGTATGATGCTGGTCTTAGATTTGCATCTGTAGATTTTATTATGTTGAGGTTCCTTCTATTCTTACTTTCTTTGGAGGTTTTATAATAAAAATGTTGAATATTATTCTGCACCAATTGAGATGATCATATGATTTTGTCCTTGATTCCGTTTACTTGCTGAATTACATTTTTTACTTACATATATTGAATCATCCTTGAATAACTTGAATAAATGCAACTTAATCTAGACGACAATCTTTACATCGATGAATTTGGTTTAGAAGTATTTTATTGAAAATGTTTTCATCTATGTTTATTAAAGAGATTGATCTATAATTTTTGTTATTGTGTCCTTATCCAGTTTTGGAATGCTATACTAGATTCACGGCATGAGTTTGATAATGTTCCTTCTCTTCCTATGTAATAGAAGAGTTTGAGGAGTATTGGTATTATTCTTCTTAAAAGAGCTGTAGAATTGAGCAGTGAGCCTGTCAAATCCTAGACACATTTTGTTGGGGAGTTTTTACTATGATCTCAATGTCATTGCTTGTTACATGTCTATTTAAATTGCTTATAGACTCTTATTTCAATTTGTTAGATCTTATGCATCCAGAAATATATTAACATGATCTAGATGTTTTTAATTTATTTGAATAAAGGTTTTCAGAGCATTCTCTTGTGATCTTCTAGGTTTTTAAAATATATTTTGTGATATCCCCATTTTCATCTCTAATTTTATTTACATCTTTTTCTTCATCTTTTAGTCATACTGGTTCAAGGTTTATCAATCTTTATTATTTTTTTCAAAGAGCCAAGTTTTCATTGTTGTTGTTGTTGTTGTTATTGTTGTTGTTTTTGTTGGTCATAGGGCTTGAACTCTGGGCCTAGCTCTTCAGTTCAAGGTTAGCATTCTACCACTTGAACCACAGCGCCACTTCTGGTTTTCTGGTGGTTTATTGGAGATAAGAATTTCAACACTTTTCCTGCCCTGGCTGGCTTTGAACTGCAATCCTCAGATCTCAGCCTCCTGATTAGCTAGGATTACAGGTGTGAGCCACCGGTGCCTGGCCAAAGAGCCAAGTTTTTATTTCAGTGAATTCTTGTACAGTTTTTAGTGCCTTTTTTTCTGTCCTAATCTCTATTATTTCTCTCTGACTGTGAATTTTTGGTTTGATTAGTTCTTATAGATTATTTATTTGAGATCTCTCTTTTTTAATGTATGTTTGATATAACATATGTAACTATAAACTTTCCTCCTAGCACTTCTGTTTCTGTTTTCCATAAGTTCTGGTAGGTTGGGTTTCATTTTCATTAGATGTTTGAGGCTAGTCACAAATATCATATCAAGTTCTATTTCACTTTGGCTAAACATACATCACTCTTTTCTGAGTGTGAAAACAATACCTGCCTACACCAAGATTTCAGCATTCACTACTAGACAAATTATTTCTTGTTATATCCTTTGTCTTTTCAATAACATTAAGAACTCTTTAAGGTATGAATTCATCACTACCACTTTTGCATCCCCTACAGCTTTAGACATGGCATCAAATCAACTAGGTAGGAATTTTTTAAATGTAATTAAAGAAACAAATAAAGGGCTGGGAAGGTGGCTCAGTGGTACAGTGCTTGCCTCCCATGCATGAGGCCCTGGGTTCAATTCCTCAGCACCACATAAGCAAAAAAAGCTGTTTGAAGTGGTGCTGTGGCTCAATTGGTAGGGAACTAGCCTTGAGCTGAAGAGCTGAGGGACAGTGCCCAGGCCCAGAGTTCAGGTCCCACAACTGACCAAAAACAAAAACAATAGAGTATATCATGCTAAGTCCTGTCTGGGTAAAAGAGGACACATACATATACTCACACACATGCATGCAATCATAATCCTTCAGGCCAGCACCAATGCACGTAACATAGTTGCTGTGATTTTGGTGTCAGCCCCAAAGAGAATGTATAAAGACATGAACATGAGAAATCTGAGGTTTTGTGAAAGAGAGGTATTTTTAAACCAGTCCAAAAAGAAAGAAATGGATTATGCAAAAAATAATGGAGCTATACATTACTGCAGGCAGGAAGAATGGAATGTTGTATGGTGAGTCTGTAAGGGAAAGAATTAGGGATGCAGACAGGTAAGCTGTGACTGGATATCATGAGTTGAGGATTTTTGTTCCCCTATAGTTAATGTGTTCAAAGCCTCACCCATGTGAGGCTTTGTCTCTTTTGTTAAAGAGACCCAGTATTCACTTATACCTTCTGTCTACCATGTGTGGATACAATAAAAAACCAGCAGGCTGCAGTTCCACCGGGAAACATTGTAAGACCTGACTGTACTGGAACTCTAGTCTCACGCTTTCAGCCTCCAGATGTATGAAAAATACATTCCTATTGCTAGGAAGCTACACAATTCACAGTACTTTCGTAACTGAAGCCTGAACTGAATGAGACACTGACTTTGGACAGTGTAAATTACATATATGGGCTAGTTCTACCTTTTGTTACAATTAGTAACAAAAGCCAGCAGGAACAAATCATGTTGATGCGTTGTTGTGACCTATTAGACTGATCTCTAACTCTGTTAGTTAGGCCCTGCGATATTCTGGATGTATTTGAGCTTTGGGGAAATTTTAAGGAGCACCGAGATTCATACCTGTGCAGAACCCCTGAGTTGTGTAGAGCCAATGCTACCTTTCATAAAGACTGTGGATGGGATCTTCGGATGTGTCTGATGCTTGAGTAGTTGTTGAAGAGAATTCCCTCCACGACAGAAAAGCACCAGGTATGGGATGGGTTAGAGATGAGTATAAACTGGTTGTAAGAAGAAGCATAGTCCCAAGCACAGGGTATTTCTTTCCTCCACCCCCACCCCACAAACATCTGGATAATTCTGCAATGAGAAACTTCTCTGAAGACACTTGTCACAAATAGCTAAAAGAGCTTTCCTGTCAGGTATAGTATAAGAAGCTCTGCAGAAGTCAGTCTGTGGAGGGTCAGAGACTTCACAGAATTTAATCCTGGATCCATCACAGAATGGTCCATAGACTCAAAGACCACAAGAATAGTAGACTTCAAAACAATACTGTGAGCACCGCTATTATATCACTTCTGAGAACCCTAAAATAATTTATTTGGAAGAAGACCTTGTCTGAAGCTCAGAGACTCAAGCTTTGTGCTCTTGTTATAAAGGGAATCAGTGGATAATGGTAAGTAAATAAATAAAGGTAAGTAGTGGTATACCCTGGAAATTGAGTCCTAGAAAAGTCCAACATATATTGGAATTCTGCAAAAACTGAAGAGTGAATGTCAATCCCGATCATGCCTCGGATACCAGATGAGCTCATTTGAGGCCAGGTGTGGGAGTTATTTTTGCAATACCAGCAGCAGAAAGAAGTTAATATTCATAGAGTTTTGATGATGATTCTGCCCCTTGCACAATTCTGTGCTTCATTTCCATTTTCAATTGTGAAGTAGAGGCATTTGTTAATATACCTAAAGAGCTTCATTTGTAATTGTAGCTGTCTGCTGTAAGGAAATGCTCATAGCCTCAGGGTTCCACAGTAAAAAGCAAAATGTGTGTGATTCCTAAATACGTATGGAATTTCAAATACAAATTCACTGAGAGTATTAATGACTTTAATGAAGACAGACATCTAACTTAAAATCAACAAATCATTAGATTTGCAGTTAAAGTGTAAGCAATGCACTAATTAATACACTTGCTGATTATTTTCCTTGATAAAAACATGGGCTGTTAAGTTTAATGGTGCCTCAAAAATCAACTGAACAGTGAAAAAGGCAACCAGCCAATAGCTTAAAGTCATCTTACTGAAGAAAAGTACTTTCTTCTTATATTCTTCCATCAAAATAAGAGGGCTAAAGAATAATTCACTGCCTAGTATTTGCGAAGCTCCAGGTTTGATCCTCAACCAGGCAAAATGATAATAATTGGATGAATGGAGAATAGAAACAATTCTTCCTATTGTTTTATGTTGTCTATTGATCTATTTTGTTTATCTAGATGAACCTGAATGTTCTGAGCTTTAGACATAGCCTAAAAGTACTCCAGTAAAATACTGTACAAAAAGTACACGATAATGTGATATTTGAAATGTAATTTCTTGATTTACATTCTCTTGGTAGAACCTCTTTAGATTCTGATTGTACTCTGCTAGAAACCTTATATTCTTTCAAAGTCTTATGCTTTCCTTTTGAGGGAGTTTTGCCGTCTTAGCTTGCTTTATAGATGGACTAAAAGTTATGTAAATTGTCAATGTCTCAGAGCTAGCAAATAGCAGAAGACATGTCTGTATGACCAAAATTTCCCCTTATTTCTCCTGTCCAAGCTCAAGAAAGGTATCAAGATGTAACTCACCTACTGTAGATCTCTTCACCAAAAATTCTCCATGTTGTGACAGGAAAATGTTGAAGAACACAAAATATTTGTTTTCATTCAGAGCTTCTTCTAGGACAAGATTCACTCTGATATTTTTATTTGCATGAGCCTAATGTAGATGACCTAATAATTGCCTCTTTAAAAACTTAACCACCAAAGAATAATGCAATTAATAAAATGGGTAAATTCATTGAACATTTTCAAAAGAAGAAGTACAAGTGATCAATAAATATATCATGAATGTTTGGATTTTCAAATCCACAGAAGAAATGCAAATCATTAAGGAAAGAGGATGTAGTGGGGGGGACTTTTATAAACTACTAGTAGAAATGTAAATTAGTGAAGCCACTGTGGAAATCTATGTGAAGTTTCCTCAAAAAATGAAAACTAAAGCTACTCTTTGATCCTGTTCTACCGCTCCTGGGTCACAGTGAGTGGAGTCAAAGTGAGCATAAAATGGAGATATTTGCACATTCATGTTTTTAGCTGTACTATTCATAATAGCCAATTTATGGAATTAGTTTTGGTGTTCATAAACAGAAGAACAGGAAAAATGAAATGTGACATGTATAAGGAATAATGAAATTAATTATATTAGTTACAGGAAAATAGATGGAACTGGAAATGTTCATATTAAGTAAAATAAAGCAGAATCAGAAAGAAAATACCATATGTTTTCTCTCACATGTACAATCTAGAAATAAAAAGGTACTTGGATATAAACGGGAGATTATGAGCTACCGGGTGGGAGAAATCAGAGGGTGAAAGGATGAATATGATTGAACTACATTGAACTTCATTTTCATTATGTACAATCATATTGAAGTCCATTTTTAAAAAGTGCAAGAAAGGTTTTGAGCCGGGAGGAAGATGAGAAAGAACAATAAATAGAGCGAACATGAACAAAATACATTATGCACATATATGGGAACATCACAATGCAACTCCTAATTGATACGTTAATAAAATAGTCTTTTTAAACAAGGAAAGCCTATGGATAAAAAGAGACTCTTCTGAGACAAAAAAACATATGAATAAATCTGAACTTTCTTCACTCCTTTCTATTGCCTAAACTTGTTTAAGACAGAAGCAGCTCATGATTAAACTAAAAACAAAAAACAGCCAAACATTTCAAATCCAGTGGTGAAAACTCTTTTCATCATGTTCACAGATACCATCAAAGTCTAAGAAATACTGCAGTTTATTAAGATGTGTGTTTGCAAACTTGATGTAAATGACAGGGTCTGAAACTGCAGTGTGACTCCATGCCAAAACTATAGACAATTCCTAAATTCCTTGATGTTGCTCCCAGAAAGAAGCCCTGCATGCAAAAGCGTAATTCCCCATGACAACTTCCACAGAGGGTAGAGAAAAGTCAGTAATCTGGAGCTACCTCACCTTGGACAGCAGCTAGTAGACAGTACACTAAAGAGATTCATCACCATGATGAGCTGGGGTTTACCAATTAGATGTGAGAAAAAGAAAGACTTATTGAAATGACAAGGTATCGTCAGTTGCAAAAGTTTAGTCTAATGAAACAATAGCACAATGGAAATCAATGCTTTATGAAACTTCAGCCACAGAGTATATATGGGTTTATCAAAATAATGGGAATGGACGTACATTATGCATACAGCTTCTTTTTTCTGTCTTTTTGAAAAATGTATTGGGAAAACTTAGAAACATGCCTCCAACCTAAAGTAGTTTATATTCCTTCTTGGCTAACCCAATCCATGGTGGTTCATTTATAGCCTTTTCCTGTCTGGTGGACAGCTGCCCTTGCCTGCTTTTCTTTGCTCCTGCATGTTTGCCATCCATATTGACATCTGAATATTTCCTTTTCCAAAACATCCAGAGCAGCAGGGATCCAAGTAGTGCCATCAGTTCCCTTTGCGAAGTTGTCAGTTGGGATCAAACAGTGGCTTTGCCCACTGTTGGCATATGGAATTGGTCATAGATAGCCCTATAGCCATGGGATTCTTGACTACACCATTAGGTAAATTGAGCTAGAGGTTGATAGAGCTCAAAAATGTTATATTCTTTCTCCTGGAAACAGCCCCTGTGTACACCTTTCTTTGCCCTCCTAAACCCTGACTTCCTCAAGTTGAAAGATATAGGACAATCTATGCAATGTGGCCACTGTCACAACAGCCTGACCACCACTAGAAAGTTTGGTTCTATTTGTTCTTTTGTTTATCTCTGATTTTATTACTCATCTTTCATAGCTTAAAATATTAATTTTCAGCTTCATCTCTAATAAGTAGGCTAGCTTAGACATCAGAGGTATCAAGTCCGTTCTACATTATTGGCTTCTTTCCTTTCCCTCCCTCCTTTCCTTCCCTCTTTCCTTCCCTTCCCTCTTTTCCTTCCCTCCTTTCCTTCCCTCTTTTCATTCCCTTCGTTCCTTCGTTCCTTCGTTCCTTCCTTTCTTCCTTCTTTCCTTCCTTTCTTCTTTCCTTCCTTTCTTTTTCTTTTTTCTTTCTTTCTTTCTTGTTGGTCATGGGGCTTGAACTCAGGGCCTTCTGAGCTTTTTGCTCAAGGCTAATTACCACTTTAAGCTACAGTGCCACTTATGTTTTTTTTGGGGGGGGGGAGTGTTAATTGGAGATAAGTGTCTCATCAACTTTCCTGCCTGGGCTGGTTTTGAACTGTGATCCTCACATCTCAACCTCCTGAGTAGCTAGGATTACAGGTGTGAGCCACTGGCATCTAGCCCCCCATTGTATCTTTCTTACCGTTCTTAGATGCCTAACAACAAGACCGTATTCTCCTCAATATCACAAATGTGAAGGTATGTCCCTTCTGACCCATTTACATCGCTCCACTTGGTGACAGTGGCTTGGAAAAGACAGTATCTATGTTTATGAATGGGGTACCTGTGTCTGAAAAGTTCTATCCTGCCCTTAAATCTAATATAGATCACTCCCTTTGCTGCATTACCACTTCAGGTAAAGAAGGTAAAGAACCATGCAGTGTGACATGACTGGAGCATTTTACCACAAGCAGAGCAGAATTGGGTGCTCAGAAGGATAAGCTTCTGGTAATACTACCACCATGTTTCGTTCTGTTTTTGCAGTACTGGTGGTTGAACTCAAGGCCTCACATTTGTTAGATAGGCAATCTATTACTGGAGCCATGCCTCCAGCCCCATTTTGCATTGATTGTTTTCAAGGTAGGGTCTTGCTTTATGTGCAGGCTTCTCTGGGCATGTGAATCTCAAAGTTGTGCTTCCTTGTGACAGTGGGGATGAGAGGCATGACACTGTACCCAGCCTTTGGTTGAACTGGAGTCTCAAGAACATTTAGGTCTGGGCTGGCTTTGAATTGCCATCCCTAAATCTCCCAAGTAGCTAGAATAAAAGTTTTCAGCCTGCCTTCTTTCATGTCTCTGATTAGGCAGAAGCCATCCACTTTCCCTTATTATTTCCTTCTCTCTAATTATGCCTATGTGCAGCAGTGCTTAGGCTGTTCTAATCAGTCACATACACACACAAAACCAGGTAGCAATGGTTATGGCACATTCTGCCAATTGATTTAGACATAGTCTTAATACCTACTTGACACAGAAGTTTAGCAAACAAAACTGTGCTCACCTCAGCTGTTGGATTGTGCTCTTTTGCTTCTTTCAAGCTCTATCTCCTTTATTGTCCTACATTTTTCAGGGTTATGTTGCTCCCATTTATAAGGGGAAAGTGACCTAGTGAAACTTTAGTGGGGAAAAAATCCATTGCAATAATGAATCTTCCATATGCTAGCTGTTGTACATAGCACTTGGTATCCCATGGTGGACAAAGCACAACACTCTTGATGCTCTACTGAGTAAGACAGAGAGGGGATAGATAAACAAAATGAATGTGACATTACTAGAGGTATGCAGGTGATACAAATAACATGCTGCTTGGAACATAGTGTTTAATATATACAAATCATTGTTCCTATTTATTATATAAGAAATATAGTATTTTATGCATAATAAAATATTATGTTATATGATTATTGTACAAAATAGTGGATTTCACTGTTGTATAACCAATCCCCTTAAAATTCAGTGACATAACAACCATTGATTTCTAACTCATAAATCTGCAATTTGGGCGGTTCAGTGGTATCAGCTGGAGTATTTCAATTGGAGACTGGAGGATTCACTCCCTGATGGTTCATCTATATGGCTAGAAAGTTAAAGTGACAACAATTAGCTGAGAGTTCAACCAACGCTTCTGGTTAGAGGCCTGTTTCTCTCCACATGGCTCTTGAAATGGAACTGCTTGTGTTTACTACCTGCATGCAAGGTGAGCTCCTAAGAGAATTTCAAGGGACAGGAAGTAGGAGCTGTCCTTAAATTCCTGAACCTAAAAGTTATCAGTATCACTTCTTTTATAGTCTGTTGGCCAACAGTTACAGAATTTGTCCAGTTTCAAGAGAAAGAGCCCCTTCTTCTCAATGGAAAGAGAGTGAGATAATGCTGTTGCCATCTTTAAACAGTAGGATAAAAATAACAAGCACTGATATCGATCCATTCCTTTTTCTAATTATAGGAATTTGACTATACATGTTGTTTTGAATCTCTGTGTGAGGTAGGTTAAACAGTGTGGCCTTCATCTCAGAGGAAATTGAAGCAAAAGGATTTTGACACACTATATACAGTAAACCCACCAAGCTTGCTTCTTCACAGCCCTCAAGTACTTTGCATTCATTTCTTTCGTGTGATTAGGCTTTGCTTAGACATCTATGTTAGTCTGTGGCTCAGAAAGAACACCATCTTGATAGGGTACCACTGTTACCCAAGTTTTAGAACATGTACCAGTAGAATGTATGTATCATTCCATCTCTGAGGCCTTGGCTCACTGAGATAATTGCTCAGTTTTGTTTATCATCTGTTGTCTGGATGTTCCTTTTTATTTATTACTGGGAATGGGAGAAGTTGTCAAAAGTCCAGTGAATTCTTTTCAGCATTGTAAAGCCATCAGGAACTAATTAGGGAAAAATCCTTCAGCATCCTTCAGATGTGTTAAGCTATCGCTCAATTTTAAATACTCTCTTTTTTATTAAAAATTACTTGTAAATTGTTTAATGTCCAGTTTTTGGGTGTTGGTGGGGTTTTCTTTTAGTGAATCTCCATCTATTTTACATCTTTTTTTAGTGAGTTTTCTAATTAGGTTGTAGGTTTTAAATTACTGTGGCTTGAAAATTGTATTTAACATTGATTCTTAGTTATCTGTAGATTCAGCTAACTAAACTCAAAAATGGAGTTGATTAAAACTGACAGCTTTGAGGTTTTGGAAAGTGTTTTAAAGCTATTGTGTAGGCCTTTGGAAAATCTACTTCATGTTTGTCTCTAGCTCTTTTACTTGAATATTTATTCTCCTTTCTATTTAGAGAAAAGTTGCAACCACATGTTTCTGATTCATTTGGAACTTATTTTGACTTAGCACAGGAAGCTATTGTTTTGCAAGAAAGTGTATTTTAAAGTGGTATGTAAGCCATTTTAAGTCCTTTCTCTTCTTTTACCATGAAAAAAGTGTTTTCCAAACTTCACCTGAATAGCAAAAGTTAGTTACAAGATGGTAAAGACTTGGCCAGTACTTAATGTAAGTGTTCTGTACCAAACTCACTGTTACTCAGTCTATGAGAATAAAGACTTTGGAAAATATCCCTGGGTCATTGGGTAGTGCCTGACCTTTTGCAATTGAGGTTATCCTGGGAGTAAAAACTCCCATGTACTTAGTTACGCATAAATTAATTGGTCCATTCTTGTCTGATGCCATATTAGGATTTAAATAGAGTTAGGAAGACAACATAATACAGAAGTGAGTGCGTCATTACTGAAAATTATTAGAAATTGGAAAAATAATAGCTCCACTCGGAAAAATGCTTACCTTTCGAAATTCAAGAAAGATGAAGTTTGTATGGAGGTCAAATGCAGGTCAAAATATAAAGGAAATGAGAGATGAAATTTAATGAAACTGAATCTCTGTAAGAGCGACATTAAAGAAACAAAGAGTGAGGTAAGAACTTGGTATTACAATAGTGGTCCTAAATTTGGCTGACAGTCACCTAGATTCACAAGACCGACACCCAATTCACAAGTATGAATTATTGAAGTATTTTCTTACTTTCCCTAAAAGATCCTCAAATGATTCTTATGATCAGCTTAGTTTAGAAACTATATAGTTGTTAGAAGTACCTTAGGGGTTACACACACACATACAAACACACATATTTATCAAGAGGAAATTTAGTCTTGTTTATGCCATATCATTCTATCCTCAAATCTGGCTCTGATCTTCCTCAAACTTTAGGAATAGGTATCATATAAAGTAGCAATTTTTCAGCACATTCTCTGTATCATTCAGAGTACTTTGCTGAATGGTGGTGGGAAAATAAAACAATACAATAGGTAATAACATGTACAATTCTGTAGAAGTGCTTATCTGGATTTCTTTAGCCTTTCATTTCTATCTCATATCCATACTATGTGCTTCATAATGGAACTCTAGTGTCATCACTAGTGCACAGACAGATGCTTAAGTCCTTTAAATCAGGATCATATTCTGTACATCTTGTTGTTTTTTTGGAATCATGCCAATATCCCCCAATGGAAGCTCTCAATTTCCCAAATGGAGGTAGGTGAAAGGTTAGTGATAGAAGCAAGTCCAGTACATTGGTAGAGTCCTGATTGCCAGAGTGCTATCCAAGTAGGCCAGCATCTTCCCTGCTTGAGGAACACCTAGGACCAAGGTCAATTATTTGTCTCAAGACAATATTTGGGATTGGGTCCAAATTGTTTTCACCAATTAAATTCACCAAGTAGAAGCTCTTCTTACGGTTTTACTACACTAGCATTTTCAACAAACATTAATGAGCCAGATACTGTGCAAGTTTATAAATGAAAAGATTTAGGCAATGATTATGTGTAATCCTTCCCCACATTACCTGCTATAGACAGAATGCATGCTCTGAAGGAGGAAACAATAATGTTTTGGGGAAATGATGACATTCTGTAAATAAAATCTGGCAGAAAAAGTTCTTGGCAATAGTAACATTCAAGTCAACATTCCTCAATTTATTGCTATGCAAGTCAGAAATTAATCCTCAGTCATTCCTCTACTCCTGAAGTATGGATTCAACAGCAAACTCTGGACTCTTTATAGGTAACTGGACTCTTAATATAATAAGCCAAAATGAATGTAAACAGTTAAGGAGGGAAGTAAATAAGTTTTCTTGGAATTTTCTGGACAATTGAGTTTATAGTGACTTGAATATATGAAGCTGCCAAAGGGTGTGTGGAATGATGGGACAAGTAGAATTGTTATGACTTACTGTCCTTAGGGGCATTTATATTCCCTGGATGATGAGAAAACGCTAAATACTCAAAGTCTATATTGACAAAGAGACATTGTGGCTGGAAATATTATTTTATTTGGTTTCCTCAATTACTTTTCCCATCTGTAAGGTTCAGAATTGGCTTCTAGAGAAATTTCCAGCCCCTTCTTCTTGCCTTCTCATCCTATATCCAACCATCACAAAGCTGTAAAAGCATCTGAATCCCCTTCCTAGGAAAGTGCATTTGCTATTAATGCTGCTTGGTAAAATGTCTTGCTGGGGTATTTCGGTTATAAGAAGTTAAGTTCAAAGTTAAGGTTTATAAGGTACTGAAATGGGGTATCTTGTTGCCTTTACAAAAAGATTTTTTTTGGAAAAATCACATATGATCATCTGGTGAGAAAGAATAAGTGGAAGACACAGAAAAATTGGAAGCAGGTAGCTACAGGAGGATCAAGGGAGAGAGGGTAACATAGCTATTGTATGGGCATTAATAGTACGGTTATGGGCCAAAATTTCTTCTTATGTTTGCACTGTCAAATATATTTACATTTTTCAATTGTTTAATACACTACTCTGCACTGGGACATAGATCTCCCGGGAGTGCATTTCACATTGGGATCAGCCTAAGGTGGGGGTAGAGGGGTTTGGCACAGATGAGACACTGGCTAGGGAGCCAGAATCCCGACAAAGCAGAATACAAGAGCAGGAGGGAATTTGGAGACAAGTGTGATCTGACATCCCTCTACCTGTTCTCCAAGTTACCATCAAATATCACAGGCACCCACTGTGATAATCTCTTCTCTAATCTTATTGCTACCTCTCTTGTCTGCTACAGAGTGGCATCTCTACTATTATACCAGGGGAAAAGTCCTGAAAATGCAAATATGATCATTAATGGCTTCGTATTTCTTTCTCTGCCTTGGTCATCAACACCCTGTCTGGCCTCATTTATGGCTACCTTTCTAACTTTATCTCCTCTACACTCCATGGCCCTGCCCATCATGGCCTCTTGGCCACTTGTCCTACACATCAAGCTCCTGTCCTCCTAAGGATTTTAACCTTGTATATAAACATATGCAAGATACATATAGAGCCCTTCCTCGACCATCCTGTTGGAAACATTTATTCCTAAACCCTTTCTTCTCTGTTCTTCTCTGCTTCATTTTCCCTCATAGCAAGCATTTTTTATCACCTTCAGTTTTTATTTCATTTACCTGTTTAATCTCTCGAGATCTCCAGTTGATAACTCTAAAATAGTCCCAAATGATCTTTATCTTCAGTATTTATGCCTCTGTGAATATTTCTTTCTAGTCAATAAAATTCAGCAAAAATAAAGATGGTAAGTTACAAAAAACAAACAAACAAACAAACTCTGATTCACATCTTACCCTTTCTGGTTCACTTTCTCTGCCTGTCTGTCTCTGCTTCTCTCTCTCTCTCTCTCTCTCTCTCTCTCTCTCTCTCTCTTCAGAAACAGGAAGTGCTATGATCTGAGTAACCAATATGATGCCCACACAATTAGGCACTGAAGTCTATATTCTATAACCTATAAGGCCCTGAGGCTTGCAAACAGCCCTGTGAGTAACTCTCTGGCAGCACATCCTTTCCTAATTAGACCTTGATGTGACCAGAACCCCACCTGGCACTGGGTAGCCATGTGACCCTGAGCCAGCAACCTCTAGCTATCTTACATTCAGATTCCTGACTATGTCATAGTAAATATTTCTTGTTTCCAGGTCACTACATTTTTGGTTAATTTTTCACATAGCAGTAGATAGTTGGCATTCTTGTCCAGTGGAATATAAGCTCCATGGGAGAACTTTTGCTGTCTTGGTTTAGTTTCTATCTTGTAAAACATCCAGATAATACCAGGTTCATACTAGACTTTGGGTCACTATTACTGATACAGGTCTGTGTTCCTTAAGAATACTTCATTGCTGGGCACCAGTGATTCATGCCTGGAATCCTAGTTTCTAAGAAGGCTGAGATCTGAGGATTGCTGTTCAAAGCCAGCCCAAGCAGAAATGTCCCCATGAGACTCTTATCTCCAATTAACCACTCAGAAGCCAGAAGTGGTGCTGTGGCTTAAAGTGGTAGAGTGCTAGTCTTGAAGAGAAGAGGTCAGAGGCAATGCCCAGGCCCTGAGTTCAGGCCCCATGACTAACAGCAAAAAAAGAAACCTTCAGAGACAAACCTAAGTTCAGGGTGCAACATTGTGTGCCTTTAGAAAAATGAGTTGAACTTCCTGATTCTTCATTGGTAAAGATTTTACATATAATACAACACATAATGGTCTGTTCTCAGTAAATAGTGCTTTCTGTTCCCTCTGGGAGCTTGTTATCTAACTAAGGGGACAGGATATATACATAAGAAAGATAACTCATAACAATCCACGTGTTATATGAGGTACCCTGTGTCTTGAGTCAGTAATTATCATGGAATAATTATTTTCTGCTTCTTTCTTTTTATAGGGTAGGGCAGATTGCTGGGGTACACATTCATCATGTGAAAATGCTACCAACAAACCCTGTAATTTTTCCTGAAAAGATACTAGAAAGAAAAAAAATGTGGTAAAAATGATAAAGTATTGCCAACTTTGCTAATGAGAACTTGGAAGCCCAACGAGGAAAACTGACAAAAGTGTAAGACATTTACTCCTACTATTGATCACTACGCAGATATCATTTCATGCTGTTCAAGGAAATTCACTAGTCTCAAAGCTTAGTGTTCAATTCCAGGGAAGATAGAGCAGGGTTTCTCAAGCCATCCATTCATAGGAAATGGCAAATAAAAATTATTTACTTCGAGTGGGTTTCTCTAAAATATCTAAAAATTTCCATGGAATTCTAAGGAAAATCCAAGAATACTACTACTATTATTAATAATAATATTTCCTCTTGTGATATGCTAATATTCAGATTATGAGTGGCTGTTTGGGAAGGTAAAAAATAGATATGAAATCATTTCAGGAATTTTCAACTTTTTGCGTGAAATTTTAAAGGAAAGTACCGCAAAGGAATTAGATCCTATGGAGAACAAGTAGCCATAATTGTCTATGCGTACAAGCAGGACACTCAGGTTGAGTCAAAGCCTCACTTTCATCAGGGGGCTGCGTGTGTCCACGTGGTGACCAGAGGCCCCAGATGGGCCTTTTGAGATGGTGGAACCACCCTTAAGTGGCAGGTGGAATGTGGTAAAAGTCCTGATTTGCACCTTTCAGACCAGAGGTACTTGCCCAAATGGATAAGTCTTTCTGGTCACCTTTGGTGAGTACAACCACAGGTATTCAGCTGAAGCTTTTGGGTGAGAAAGATAGACACAGATGCTATAAATTAGTCAGACCAGGGAGCCACCAGGCTGCTTAGTAATGTTAAACCCAATGGTCAAAAAAAACCCAAAGGACCCTCTTATCAAGTGGTCCAGCTCTTTCAACAAATATTTATGGAGTGCTCATGTTCTGCTACCAGAAAGAGCCACTGGCAAAGTCTCTTATTTAAAGAGTGCCTATAGTGAGGAAGAATAACCCCAACTCACCTGAGTTGGGATAGACTTAATGCTGTTCTGCATCCCTGTTTTAGACAACTGGACTACTGTAACTCCCCTTCTTTCCACAAAGTCTCAGGTAGAGTTGGCTGTCTGTTGGTCAGCACTTTTAATATTTTGGAGGAAATACAGCTTTAAAAATTAAAGTTTCAGAGGATGGGAAGGTGGCTCAGTGGTAGAGCGCTTGCCTTGCATGCATGAGGTCCTGGGCTCAATTCCTCAGCACCACATAAACAAAAAGAAAAAAGCCTGAAGTGGCACTGTGGCTCAAGTGGTAGAGCGCTAGCCTTGAGTTGAAGAGCTGAGGGACAGCACCCAGGCCCAGGGTTCAGGCCCCATGACTAACAATAAATAAATAATAAAATTTCAGAAATAAAGTCAATTATCTCCATGGAAGTGAAAGAGCATTGCTTTTAAACTCAACTCTTTATTTCATTGTCCTGAAATTTTTTAAATAAGTTTTTTATTGTGAAAATACCATACAGAAGGGTTATAATTACATGAACAAGGTAATAAGTACATTTCTTATCAAGCATTGCTGCCTCCTCCTTTGTTTTCCCCCTACCATCCCTGCTCTCCCATCTCCATGACTACATTCCCCTCTTTCCACCAAAGTTGAAAAGTTTGTTTTTCAAAATAGCATTTTGTACATCTCAGTGTTGCAATGGGTCCACTTGTATCCCTCGAAAGCCCACGGATTGGGAGAAGATCTTCACTAGCCATACAACAGACAAGGGTCTCATATCTAAAATGTACTTGCAACTCAAAAAATTAAATCCCCCAACAACAAATCCTCAAAGAAACAACTGCTCAATAAATAAGTGGGCTAAAGACTTACAGAGAAACTTCTCTGAAGAGGAAAGAAGGATGGCCAATAGACACATGAAGAAATGCTCAACCTCTCTAGCCACAAAACAAATGCAAATCAAAATAGCACTGAGATACCACCTCACCCCAGTTAGAATAGCTATAATCAAGAACTCTAATAACAACAGATACTGGAGGGGATGTGGACAGAAGGGAACCTTACTACATTGTTGGTGGGAGTGTAAACTTGTTCAACCACTTTGGAAAGCAGTATGGAGCTCCACATAGAGCTTCCCTATGACCCAGCAATCCCACTTTTGGGCATTTACCCCAATGATCACAAACAAGACCATACTAAAGCTACCAGCACAACTATGTTTATTGCAGCATTATTTACCATAACTAAGATATGGAACCAACCCAGATGCCCCTCAGTAGATGAATGGATCAAGAAAATGTGGTATATATACACAATGGAATTCTATGCCTCCATCAGAAAGAATGACATTGCCCTATTTGTTAGGAAATGGAAAGACTTGGAAAAAATTATATTAAATGAAGTAAGCCAGGCCCTAAGAAACATAGGTCCCATGGTTTCCCTTATTTGCAATAATTAGTATATGTATGAGACAAACAGAAAAGGTCAGATAGGATGATGTTAAGCAAAATGAGCCCCAAGATAAGGACACAAGTGATTTTTTTCTTTCTTGCTCTTGTTTCTAACATATTTATAAGAGAATTGTTTTATTGTTTTGTATGTCCCTCCCCCATGGTATAGCCCCTGTTTGTGTTGGTATAATTTGGGGAAGGGATGGGAAAAAACAAACAGAATTTTTTTTTAACCTTTGGATAGCCCTAATGTTCATTGCCCTCCTGATTTATAATCTTTCTAAAAGTTCTCATATTAAAGCTAGAAAGATATCCTTTTAAAACAGGCTTTCTGAGAAGAAGCAGCTATTTCTTGGTATCACTTTCACACATTTTGTTGCCATCCTCCATTTTTTTAGTGTTGATACCATGGCTTAAACTCAGTTCAGATGCTGTGCTTTCACTTGGCTTGCTAGTTCATAACTGGTGCTCTATAATTTGAATCACACATGTAAATAGGCTTTTTTTTCTGGTTACTTTCAGATAAAGTCTCAGAGACTTTTCTGCTTAGGCTAGCCTTGAACCACAATCCTCTGATCTCAGCCTCATGAGTAGCTAGGATGACAGGCATGAGACACCAGCATTTGCCCCCCCTATAAAACTATTGTTTTTCATATCTACCCTAAGTCCATTGCACAACATTTTTTACATCTCTTTTGCAATAGCTTGTCCCTAGATAGCTGAATAGTCCTGTATCACCTTGGTGTTTCACACCAAATCCTGCTAATTCTTTCTGGGTAACCAGAATGCTTATTAATGAACATGTTGAGTGAGACATCAACAACAATGATAAGATAGAGCTGTTACTGTGTGTCAGATATTGAACTGAGTGTTTTATATAGGTCAGCTCAGTCATTCTATACAGCAAGCCTCTTGAGATAGATTTAATTGTTGTCTACATTTTATAAGCCAGAAAACTAAGTCTACAGAAGGTCTAGTACTTTATGCTAGACCCTAGCTGAAACTGGTAGAGATAGAATGCATGTAACAAAGGCCAAATATATGGAGAAGATTGTGTATCTTTTATGCTAATATATCCAAATACTTAAGTGTGTGTTAATTAATCAAAAGATCAAATTTTAAAACAAATTTATTTGAATCCTCTTCAAGGACCATTTGACACTTGAGTGTTTACTAAGTCAGGGGATAAATTTTCCTAGACTTGACAACTTTGTTCTAATATAAGCGCTATTTAAAGCCTTTGTTTAATCTTCTGTTTGAAATCTACAAATATAATAATATAGTATAATGCTTTTATTACTTTATTTGGGGATAGCAATCTTTATTGTTCTAAACTGGGGGCTCTCAGCTTGGATTATTGGAAGTACTCACAGAAGCTTTTAAGGTAGTGATGCTAGACTCCACTAAGAAGAAATGACAAGTTCTGTGGATGATTCCCATGTAGTTAGGATGGAATTTAAGGTTAAAAATCTCTCATTTGAATGATTTTATCCAGGATTTTCTCCACATATTCCTTTCACTCACCCTCTCTGGCTTTACCTCATCTAGCAAGAACTGTGATTTAATCAGTCCCACATCCAAATGCTATCTCATTATTGCCTCCAAGACACAGAGTATAATCCAGCTAAGACAAGAGAGTGACTGTTTGTTGAGGGCTTCTGGAAAGCTCAGACGTTCAAATGTTTCTAATAATGTGAGTCAATTT
The DNA here is from genome assembly GCF_019054845.1 of Dipodomys spectabilis. Lineage (NCBI taxonomy): Eukaryota > Metazoa > Chordata > Mammalia > Rodentia > Heteromyidae > Dipodomys > Dipodomys spectabilis. Next base: position 194,864 of record NW_024870818.1, read on the forward strand.
GTTTGATTTTTTTTTGTTTTTGCTTTATCTAAATGTGTAGATTGAGTAAGTGACTTGAGTCAGATATGATTTAAGTTAGAAGACCAGGGTAGATTCTAGCTCTTTTAATTGATGATTTCTGTGTTTCCTCACAGAGACCTGTGAAACCACAATAAAGGAATTATAGAGAAAGTAAAAGCTAAGAACCTTGAGAAGCCTAAGGTTTACTCTAAAATTAAGTCGTGACTTATCAAATGCTAGTTGGATATAATTTCTGTCTTTAGATATGTGATATTTATAGGTAGAAACCTTGGGATTACAGGATAGAGTTTCAAGACAGAAAACACTGGCTCTAATACTGTATATTCATATGTATATGTATAATGTAGTTACTTCTTTTTGAAGCATAAAATATATGCAGAGATATGTCAAAGTGTTTGCAAATGAACACATCTTTGTGCCCAACTCTCAGGTTAAGAGACAGGACAATAGCGGGGACCTATGAAACATGTGCTAATGATCACCATCTTTGCCAAGTATAACCACACAAGGCTGTCATTGTTTTATTTTTTTTAATGACTCATTGAGTAGAAATGCAAGGTCATCTCTTCTATCTTTGTGTGTTCTCTGTTGAGATAAGAACGTCAAATCTGTACTATGGCACATCTAATTATGGGAAAATGAAAAGAAAGAAATAAAACCCACACCAACAAAGCAAAGATTTAAGTTGGCATCACTTTTCATATAATTGTGATGCCGGCAGGCACTCAATAAACATATCAGCATTGTTAAAATGATTTATCAGTCAAATAGTTGAATGTAAAATATCACCGATACAGGTGTCATCATTGATCTTTCTTGGGTCTCACTGCTGAAGAATGGGGCTGTAAGATGATTTCAACAAACAATCCTTGACAGGAAACCAAAGGTAACAAGGCACAGGGACAGACAGCTGACAAATGCAGTATGGGGGCCATTAAAGCATGTGATGAATTTGCCAGGAAAGTATATATTTGTGTAAGAGGTGAGCTCATATCTCCCATAAATTTGTCAGCTGTGACACAGTGTTCTCTGGTTTGGCATGAGTAATGCCTTGCTATTTGCTGCTTTGTCTGGCAAAAGCTCTATCAGTCACTCCAGGGTTATTTACAAAGAAACGTGTCTATCAGTTACAAGGACATGACTTTGCTGCTAAAAGATAACAAAAGAGGAAATCAGGCAGTGGCCTCTCTGCCAGGGATGAGTCTTTTCCAGACAAGCTTGGACTGGAATGACTCAGATGGACGGCAATTGGCCGGGCTGGCCCTGTGCCTGGCATGACCAGCCTTAGTGCATTTATCCACACTGATTAGATTAGAAATTATTAATAGGGGGCTACAGAGTAGAGCAAAAGGTCATTTAGAGTTTAATTCTGTTCTCAGATAACTTCATTTCGGCTGATGGGATTGTTATTGTAGGGGTTTTATATGTTTATAGGAAACAATATACTCAATAATGAAGTCCTGCCTCCTTCAGCAAGGTCAGTAAAGCTATTGTGTAGCTAGATTGAAGTCTTCACAATTGTGTTAATTAAGTAACAGTGATTGGACTTGGTCTCCTCTTGAAATGCATTTAAGGGTCTAAAAGCTGCTGAGAATGTATTCTTTCAATATAAATATATAGTAAAGCAAGTGAGACCCGAAAGCAGTCCACGATTGAGTAAACAGAAGAGCTGACACAAAGCTTTTACTTAAGGAAGTCAGAAGCCTGGTTGGCAGATGTAACTTCTTGCCTCATAAATACAAATGTCTTGTCAGTTTAGAATTAATCGTAACAGGTCCCTTTTTCTTTACTCAATTCCTGATGAATCTGAAAGATGAAGTTATAGAATTTGATGTTGATGGTACATTATGTCTCATCAGTGACTTCGTTTTCTCCCATGCCTGCCAGTTCATGGGAGATAACTGCAGAACAAACAGCCCATCCTTTTAGGATAAAGGGCCACTGCCTTGTTCTTTCCTAGTAGGTGGATCTTGTTAGTGACACAGAGCTCAGCTTTGTCCTCCACTGAATCCTCTCTTTGGAGGGCTTATAATTTAGGCATTGAAATTAGCAGAAGATGGCTGAAGTTTCTTTTTAATTTTTGTTGTTGATTTTTCAAGTGATAAGAGCTTTACAAACAGAGGGACTGTAAATGAAAATAGGTTCATAGAAAGCACTTTGTCGTAGGAGTCTTGCAGAACACACTGCTGAACTCCATTTGTCCCAGATACGGTAATTTCTCATTACAGAGTACCTTGAGGTGACACTTGGTAACTGATGATTGAGTCTCATCTTTTTAACTTGCTCCTGACTTTCTCCACACAAGAACACCATTCTAAAACAGAATTTGGTTTGCCCCCAAGAAGGAATATTGAATGATAGTGGCATCTTTATTAACATAAGCGTTAAAAAACACACACATCTCTAAGATTCTCAAGCAATGTTTGGAGACATTTTAGTCATAACAATTGGGGTAGGATGGACAGTGCCATTGGCATCTAATGGATAGAAACTAGGGATTCTGCTAAACAACCTACAATGCACAGGACAGCTCTCTACCACAGGATTCATCCAGCCCAAAAGGTTTATGGTGTGAAGTTGAGGAAGCCCCTTCTATAGGAACTTGGATCAATAATGAATGAAGACTTGAGAGAGATTATTCCATCTAGGGAATGTCATGCTACATGATGGTCCTAACGTCAAAAGAATGTTTATTATATTATAAATAATCATATTGGAATTGTTAAAAAAAAAAAAGTAACTACATTTCGGTGAAAACTTAAAGTACAGAAAAAGTAAGGCTTTAAAAGAGAGATGTGCCACATGGTTTTAGAGTTATGGTGGTGTGGCATTGTGTCAAGACTTGAGTACTTTGTATGAAATATGCATAAGGTGGCATGATGTGCTGGAAGAGATGCTGAGCTGAGATTCCAAATATCTCATTGCAACCTTGCCATTGACTAAACATGAGCCTGGTGAAGTTATTGAATCCATCTGGGTCTTGGTCAGTGTTTCTGGCCAGACACTGGGACCGAGAAGCTTGGCATCATTCCTTGATGGTTTCTTCTCTTTCAATCACAATCATAGCCAAGACAAGTATTTCTCCTAACTTTGGAGGCTCACAGACATTCTTTCCTTGACATTCTCACTAGCCTCTTTTTAGTTTGGGTTCTTTTGGATTCTTCTTTGGGCAGTACAGTTGTTTACTATCTGCTGTTTTATGCATACATTGTGCTATGTATTCTGCACACACATAAGCATATATGGATATATTACAAAATTCTGCCATCTTGTCAGCCTAAACTATGACTTTATTCATATCTCTTCTTTCAAATTCTCAACGGTGTCCCTTTACTTCTGAAGGTGGAAATCAACCATTCTGTTTTTCTCAAGAACACCTTTTTTCCCTTTTTTTTCTTTTGTGGGGTGTCCCTTTACTTCTGAAGGTGGAAATCAACCATTCTGTTTTTCTCAAGAACACCTTTTCTCCTTTTTTTTCTTTTGTGGGGTGTGTGTATGTGTGTGTGAGAGAGACACACACACAGAGAGACAGAGACACAGAGACAAGAAGAGTGAGAGAGGGAGAGAGAGAGAAAGAGTGCACGTGTGCACCAATACTGAAATTTTAACTCAGTGTTTGAGTACTGTCCTTGAGTTTTTCTTGTTTAAGGCTAGCACTCCACCATTTGAGCTACAGCTCCACTTCCAACTTTTTGGTGGCTAATTGGAAATAAGAATTTCATGGATATCCATGGCCAGACTAGCTTCAAACTCTGATCTTCAGATCCCCGTCTCCTGAGTAGTTAGGATTACAGGCTGAACCTCTGGTGCTTGGCAAGAATACCTCTTTATATTTATATATTGCTTTACTTGGATGTTTGTTGCCTCCATCACATAAAAACCCCAAAAGCTTCTTCATGATGGATTATGACAGACACAGTTTTGTTGCTGAGTTTTTGTTCATCCTAAGGACTCGGAATCTTTTATTCTATCACGGACCATTTGAATGTTTATAAACTCAATTACAGGATTAACAAAATTATCAATACAGATAGGTGGCTATGGGCAGATGAAAAGCATAAAAAAGCATTTGTTTCTTTCCCATAATGCACCAAATGATTTTGGGGGCCGTATATGACCTGTGGGCCAGACATTACGCACCCTAATTCAGCTGCACCCTCTTGCCTAGAATACATATTTTCTTCCATTGTCATCTTTCAGCCTTTATTAGAACCTGAAGTTCTATCAGAAAATGTACTAAGATTTCCAGTGGGAGCTTTGTCCTCTAAGTGATTATCTACTTAAGCATATATAGTGTTTGCTATATTTTACCTTGTACATTCATATTTCTTCTCCCTTGATTGACATCTTTTATTTCCTCTAGATTATCTAAGGCAAAGAAGACACAGACCACCACAATAGAAGATTCTTTTTGACCTGACAGGGACTCTAAGGAGGAAAGTAAAGATATGTTTTGCATCATTCTTTACATATCTTCATGAGCATTTATGCTTGGCTAAAACAGAAACATTCTTAGGATGATTCTTAGCTGTACAATTATGTGGGTTTTGTTTGCTTGGTAGTAGGCTGGCTGAGCTATAGATACAGTGCGTGGGTTTTCTAGACACTATGAACCGGAGTATTCTGTGCCTCTTTTCTCATTTAATTTAAATATACTCAGGATTGATGTACACCAATGGTATAGCTTCTGCCCAGGCTCATCTGTAAGTTTCTTTCTTCTTATTTGTAGATCCTCCAAGTTCTATCATTTAGATGTAGAGACCTCAGTAGCTTTGTCTATGTTCTATAACATCTGCTTCAGGATTTCCAAGTCTCAGTTATGACTTTTAAAAGAAAGTGAAGTTGCCAGAATGATGGTTGTAGTTACATTCATTTTTACATGACTAGATCTCTTCTTAAACCAGGCATATGCTGATATAATTCATTTGAGATGGAATATTTGCCCATTAAAAGGGTTCTGTAGCTTTCTACAGTGAGTAGTTCTTAAAGTGTCAGCATTGTCTGCATCATAGGAGAACTTGGAAGGATGTTCTTGTTTGTATGTTCTTTGTATTTTTATTATGACTTTTAAGTAGTTGTACAAAGGAGTCGGCATTTTACAAAACTGTTTGTGAATACAATATATCTCTTACCCCTTTCAACATTCTTATACATCCCTCCCCCACCCACCCCTACCCTCATTCTTCTTAATTTTGTAGGATACACATTGGATTCTAGAGGCTAATAGCCCAGACTGACCTGGAACTAGCTATGTCGTTCTAAGCTGGCTTTGAATTTACCATCCTCTTGCCTTCACCTCTCTAGTCTCAGAATTAGAGATGCATACATGCATGCTCTGCGAAAGGAAAATTCTTTAACTTATTGAATTGAGAACTTTGAGGTTGGGCTATTGATCTGAGTTTTATTTTTATTTTTCTAAATTTATTCATTGTTATTGTAGAGATGATATGCAGGGGGGCTAAAGTTACATAACTCAGGTAATGAGTACATTTCTTTTAGAACAATGTCCAGGAGTGGGATTGCTGGATCATAGGGAAACTCTATGTTCAGTCTTTTGAGGAACCTTCATATTACTTTCAAGAGTGGCTGAACAAGTTTGCATTCCCACGAATAGTTTTCTAGTGTTCCCTTTTGGAGACATCCCCGCCAGCATTTGTTATTATTAGTTTTCTTGATAATGGCCATTCTAATTGGGGTGAGGTGAAATCTCAATGTTATTTTTATTTGCATTTTATGGCCAGAGATGTTGCACATTTCTTCATGTGAGTATTGGCTATTCTTATTTCTTCTTCTGAGAAGTCTCTAAGTCTTTAGCCCATGGGCTGGGAAGGTGGCTCAGTGGTAGAGCTCTTGCCTTGCATGCTCGAGGCCCTGGGTTCAATTCCTCAGCACCACATAAGCAAAAAACAAAGAAAAAAGCCGGAAGTGGCACTGTGGCTCAAGTGGTAGAGCGCTAGCCTTGAGCTGAAGAGCTGAGGGACAGTGCCCAGGCCCAGAGTTCAGGCCCCACGACCAGACCCGAAAAAAAAGTCTTTAGCCCATTTATTAATTAGGTAGTTGTTTATTTGGGGGAGGAGGGTTAATTTTTTTGAGCTCTAAGTTTATTTTAGATGAGTTCCTTGTCTGATACATAGCTGGTAAATTTTTTCTCCTTAATGAGCCCTCTAGAGGATGCTTGTGCACAATCATGTGTGAGAACCATTGGCTTTGTCATTAACACTGTGGGTTCTGGGGTGAATTGCTTAAATTCAAACATGCTTACCTTTTTTGCATCTGTTTCCTCACTTTTGAGTGGGAACGGAAAAAATACCATCCATACAGAGTTGTGTGGGTTAAAGTGAGATAATACATAGGAAATACTTGGCAAGGCCTGACACTTGCTGTATCCTTTAACAGTTCTAGCTTATATTCAAATTTTGCCCCTTTGTGGAGCTTAGAATAATTCCAGTCTTTCCAGCCCTTATTGTGCTAGCTCTTCTTCTTTCTTGAACATCCATGACACCTTTCTTCATTCCTTCCAATGTTGTCAAATCAGGAGAATGATTCATTTTTTTCCTGCAGTCAAATACCAAGTTTCTACCTTAGAAACTTATTTTGGTCTTAGAAACATAAAACATAAAACCAAACAAAAAAGGTGAAGAAACAAGAAGGCGGAATATAACACATTTCCTTTTTTGTTAGATCTGGTTTCTATTTTAATAACAGTAACATTTCCTTAAGGCCCACATGGTTTATTTCCGGTCTAGAGAATATGAAACAGTACTCATTCTTGAGGCTAATGTAATTGATATGGGGATGGATGAGAGTATGCTGTTGCCCTGTCTTCAGTGATAAATCATTCTTGTTTGTTCTAGATGCTTCTGGACTTGTTATCCTGTGTCATTTCTAAATGGTGCCAGTTTTTGACAAATGATAGCAGCCAGGTGTGTAGTGCTTCCTCAGGTTTCTATTTTCCTGAATCTTTGGATGTAATGATTTTAGAGATGGCCACATGGTTAATGAGTCTTGCCCCAGGAGCACAGCAGGGAGAGAGAGACCTTAGTAGCCTATCAGGTACCTCCTTGGAAAATGGCGGAGGTGGGAAAGAGTAAGATGAATGGATGTGCATGTATCATATTCTTTGAGAATTGAATAGAGGATTTATGGTGTTCTCTGACTTGACACACTTCACACTTGTCATGTTGGCACATTGCATTATACTCTGCTGCCCATGGGGCTTTTGATGATGTTTCAGAAACAAGTAATAGATGTCTCTGTGCTGTATCCATATATTTGCAGAGAAAGATCCAATATTAAAAACAAAGGCATAGTAAAAAAAAAAACCCTATCAACTAAATGCAAAAGCCTACCTCTGTTCTCCGAGGCCTCATTAGTCTGCATTCTTTTCCATTGAAATATAAAGCCTTTTTGCAACCACAGATGGCTTACTTGAAATGACAAAGTAACCCCAAATCAATGCTATTTCTATATATGTACTTTAACATCTATTTAGAGGGTGTAATAATTAGCAGCTACAATTACAGCAGCCATAGTGTGGTAGAAAGAACACTGGATTGAGTATTTTGAACTCTTTAAGCCTGGCTTGTCTGCGGCCCTCCTTTATGTAGCTTAGATAAATCTCTCACACCAGTGTTTTAATGATCTTGCCTATCACATGGGCATAAGAACTCCCAACGAGCCTACCATCCAAGAAAAATACGTGAAAACACATTTTGAGAAAGTGGACTTTCTCAATTTGAAAATTATAGAAGTGAGAGAAAACCTGGTTGACTATTCATGAGGCAAATGGAATATAAATGTATTTGTCCTCAGCTTACACAAAGGGAAACAGAGCCTTTGAAAGGGTGACTCTCTCTAAGGAATATCTTACACAATGGACAGAGAAGGCCTTCCTTTTAGTGAAGGTCCCTTGAAGTTCCTATGTCTACCTTAATCCCACAACCCAAGCCCAAAGGGTTATGTCAGGCCTGGGCAGTGAGAAACCAGGTACTGCTATCCTGCATTCAAGGTTTCTGTCTTTCAGATGTAATTCTGCATCAGTCTGTTAGGCACTAACAGATCCATCTACAATTCTGGCTACTCAGGGGACTGAGATCTGAGGACTGAAGTTTAAAGCCAAACTGGGCAAAGCAGTTCATGAGACTAATACCTCTAATTAACCAGCAAATTGCCAAAAGTGGAAGTGTGGCTCAAATGATGGAGCACCAGCCTTGAGAAAGAAGCTAACGGAGAGCACCCTGACTCTGAGTTTGAGCCCCAATACACATACACACACGCACACACACACATGCACATACACAGGCACACACACACACACACACACACACAAACGCGTGCACACACAGAGATACCTAGTCTTTGCACTTGTGTCTTTACCATCTCTTCTTATTTAACTTAATTTTATTGTCAAGGTGATATACAGAGGGGTTAGAGTTACACACATAAGGTAATGAATACATTTCTTGTCAAACATTGCTATCCCCTCCCTCATTTTCCTCCCACTTCTCCTTCGCCCCTCACCCCCTCCCAAGTTGTAAAGTTCATGTCCATATTGTCTTGTGAGTGTCGCTGTCACATTTGTTCACCTTTTGTCCTTTGTCTCACCATTTTGTTGTTCCCCTTCCATTCCCCAATTCACATATACAAGACACAGGGTACCAGAATCAAATACAGCAACAAAAGGGAATAAAACAAAGGAAAAAAAGACCAAAAGAAAAAGGAAATAATTTCACAGTACATTAAAAACAACAACAGATGCTGTATAGAGGGGTTGCAGCATCTGTACAATAAAATTAAATTAAAATTAAAGAATCATATTTCAGTGTCACATTGTTCAAAAACAAATGTACACACCTGCCTTCATGTAACAGTAACCCCTCTGTACATCATCTTTATAATGGCAATAAAATTAATTAATTAAAATTTATATTTCAATAAAGCGACTTAAAATGCAAAAAATAAAAACAACAGCAAAGAAAAAAACCTTTTGTTTTTATATCTTGGAATGCCTTTCACTTGGTATCATCTTATATGGTCAAATGTACTTAGCTATTGAGCTATTGTGATCCTCTTCTAGGACTATCCTAGACATATACTAATTACTACAAATGAGGGAAAACATGGAATCCATGACTTCTCACTGCTCTTCACAGTTCAGTCAGCCTCCAGGAAGCTCTTTGTGATTCCCCACAATGGACAATGTGCCATTTCTTGGTGCAAGTAGTCATTGTAGCATTTATTGGTTTATATTTCCAGAAAATGTCAGGCTCTAGCTATAAATTCAAGGATGTAAGAAATACACCTTGAATTTCTGTAAGCTTATTTACTAACATAATTCCTGTTTCAGGTCAGATTCTCCAAAAGCTAATGCCAAGATGATGATTTGTGTATAAGCAACTTATTAAGCAAGGGCTTCCAGGAGAAACTGAGAAAGTAGTTGGGAGCAGAAGGAGAATGAATGACATCAAGCAAGGATACAGTTTCAGGCAAAGCAGTTAATTACAGCCTTATAGTACAAGGGAAGCACAGTAAACAAGTACTTTTGTTTTAGTATTTATTGTGTGACTCCTCTAATAAAATATATAAGCTACCAGAAGGCAGGGATTATTTTTGTTGTTGTTCGTCAGTCAAGCCCAATCAGTTAGAACAGTACCAATCACTATATCAATCATTATATCTTTGCTAAATCTTGAGAAGCATGTGTAGTTATTCCCTAAACCAATTATTATGGACACTTCTTCTATCTAGGGCACTATACCAGTTCTTGAGATATAATAGTGAACAAAACACTTAATAACCCTGCCCTCTTGGACTATATCATCAGAAGCATGATAAATAGTTGCCTGTTCAAGGAAACACATTGGGTGCAGACAATATTTAAGACTATCCCAGCTTCATTCTTCCCATAGCCTTCTCTCCTGGATCCAGCCTAACCGGAGGGTGAAGATCACAAGAGGTCTCCCACCTCCCATGGCTTTCTCTTGGTGATCCTGTCCAACCCCATCATTTAAATACCAGCAACATAGTGATGGGCCCAGATTCATTTCCTCTCCCAGAAGCTCCTACTCATGCTTATCTCCTTGGCACTTACCACCGAACCATACCTGACAAACAATGAGTCACAGATGAAAGACATAAGAGGAATGGGTAAAGATTCACCTGCTCTAATCACCACTCCAATCTGACTTGAAGTTGTAGCTTTGCCCAGTGATCTAATTTTCCATACCCAGGATGAGTTTTGTTAATAATAAGCGTCACTTGTTATTGGTTCTTTCAATAAACTCAGAGCATGCTTTTGAAGGAGAAATGTGTTCTGGTTTCCTCTTGGAACTGTATTATAGAATGATTCATCTTTCATGAGCCACACAACCTCAAATCAGGGCTCCCATCCACCTGCATCTTTCATCCCTTCTTCAGTAACCCATTTTTTCCCGCCCCTCAACCCATTTCATCCATCTCAGCTCCCACCATGCCCGTGCAGACACACAGATACATACACACACCTTTGATCCTGCTGACACCAGTGACACTAAGGAAAGAAGCTCAATATGTCCACTGGTGTCAAAATATAGATAACAATCCTTCAAGCTGACAATATCACAAGCAGCCTGGGGCATGGAGGAGCTCCTCTGCTTTCTGCTTTCTGTAGTCTTTAGTGTTTTTCTTTCGTGTTTAAAAGCACAGCCAACTGTAGTCTGCTCTTCCTGAGAGGTGCTAGGGAACTAACATTGAACTGGCAGTTACTAAACTCCTGTGGTGAGAAACGGGCAGAGTAGGGGGTTGTTCTGTGGCCCCATATCACAGATTCCAGCAGAGCATGATCTCCTGTTTGCTACCAGTTACTCAGCTGCATCATGTTTGTTATTGTGTTGACAAGGAAAAGGGGGCAATTGCTGGCAGCATCTCTTAGATTGCTGAGCTGCTTCAGGCACTTAGGCAATGCAGGAGGCACATACTGTCTTTGTTGCCACCTGATACCTTCTCTGCTTACCTCAGCCCAGAGTACCCACTGGGAATCCTCCAGCAGCTGTTCACCGGATCTATTTGTCTTCCCTTAGCTTCTGCTCCAACTTCTTGCCAAGGATAAGCCAAAATCCAGGAGCAGAGAAAGGACTACACACTCCTGAATCCCAGGACAAGCCACATCCATCTTCCATAGTAGGGAACCAAGGCAGACACTACTAATGGTGGGATATTAATCTGGTTTTCTTGATTTTATCTTCTCAGCCCACAAGAGCAAGAAGAATCTAGAACATTGAGATCAAATAGCACCTTGAGTTGAATTGTTCATTTTCTAATGGCTTTAAGTGCAACATTTTGCTATTGCAGCCACTGGGAACATAGATTCCTGGAGCTGGTGGTGGGATGTTGCTAGATGTGCTGTCACAAAGCCTGGTGCAATTGTGTTTGAATAATATTTTTTTTCCCTTGCTCCTTTGGTGGAACATGGGCACGATGCTCATTTCTACATATTTTTCTTTTCAGGTTTCCAAAGATGGACATTGACCACCTTTTTTTTTACTTTCAAAATAAAAGAAAATTTATTGCATACTAAAAGCTATCTGTCTGCCTGAATAGTTAGTTTTGACCATCTTTTGTAACAGTAATCAGAGAGGTAGATGATCAAGAGCATGAAGATAGAGGTTATTAAATCCACCTTCCTGGATCACAATGAAGGGGTCTCTGCGTTTCTCCCTCTGGCCTTTCTCAGAACCCTAGGCAGCCATTTAACCTGACAACACCTTTGAGTGCAGTCCCTAAGAACAATTGCCAATCAAGTAGAGCTAGTCAGAGGGTAAACCACCAACCCCCTTTCCTTCGGTCCTTAAGGACCATTTTAAAAGTGTATTTTACATAGTGCTGTCGCTGGTACCCAACAGAACTCTGCTTCAGGTATTCATAGTGCTAACCAGGTCTAATAATATACTTCATGTACTTTACTCCCTTCTCTGGTCTTTACGCCAGCTCTATTTCTTCAATTCTTGGGGTTACCATAACATATAATTGCACCCCAATTTTTTGCTCAAACTGCTTTCAGATGAACCCAAATGATGACATCCATGATGGTTCCATTTATATGCAGTTCAAAATATAGAAAAAATATGTACAGGTAGATATAAGATAGCATAGCTAAGGAAAGCACATGAATCAATAATATAATACAATAATAGGATAAATAATGTAATACCCTCCCATCTGGGTAAAAGGAAGACACTGTATGCTGGGGAGGAGACATAAGGTAGTTTCAAAGAATCTTGCTTTTTTTTTTATTAAAGCTGTGTTACATATGTAGCATCTGTTTTATTATCTCTAAAAATGATTGATTCTCAACTTCTTGCTCTCAGGACCTCTTTACACTTATTCTAGATTTCAAAAGTCTTGCATGTAGGAATTATCCATGGATTATTCAAGATTAAGCCTGAATGACAGAGATGAAACAGTACTTATCTGGTGGGGGAGAGGAATTTGCATAGAACTGTGATTCTTTAAAAAAAATTATTGCAAAGATGATGTACAGAGGGGTTACAGTTACATGAGTTTGGCAGTGAATACATTTCCTATTGAACACTTCACGCCTTCCTCATTCTTTCTACTTTTTCTTCTCCCAAATCCTCCCCCACCACAAGGTTGAAGTTCATTTCCCACATAGTGTCTAGTGGAATTCACTGCTGAATTGGTTTACCCTTTTTTCCACCATTTCTGTGCTTCCCCTTCCCCTCCCCAAATCAGATAAACATATGAAAGACAAAGGGTACAGAAATAAAAAATGGGTTCTTATCTCTAATTAAATCATACAAACACATACACACACACACACACACACACACACACGCACACACACAAACCTTGAAGTGGCACTGTGACTCAAGTGGTAAAGTGCTAGTCTTGAGCAAAAGGAACTTAGGGAACGCATCCAGGCCAAGTTCAAGGCCTAGGAATAAACCAAAGAAAAAGTTAAGAAGAAAAGAAAAGAACCACAAACAGTATAATACAAACCCTCTTATATCCTCTTCTTGGAGTTCATTTCAATAAGCATCATTTTATATGATTTTATGCACATAGCTATGGTGCCATTATGACTCTCTCCTAAGAACATCCTCCTTTGTTCTCACTGTTAATCTCAGCTTCCAGTGTAGTTGGGATGACAAGTCCACGTGTGACATTAAAAGAAAACTGAATAAGCTTTTCTTTTTAAAGTAATGTTAGGTTTAAAGCAATATTGAGTAGATAATAGCACAGACAGGTCTCATGTAAACCCTGCCCCCACACAAGCACAGACTCTTTCTCTGAGTATATATTTTTAAAACATTGATGCACCAATATTGATACATCATTATTACCCAAAGTCCATAGTTTACATGAACATTTACTTTGCATTGCACATTCTGTATGCTTAGATAAATGTACAATGGTGTATATCTATATAATATTATGTAATATTACGTAAGATAGTTTTTCCTGTCTTAAAATACTTCTATGCTCTACCAATTCATCTTCCTCCCTCATAATCTTTCAAAACCACTGATTTTTTTATTGTTTCAGTAGTTTTTTTCTTTTCCAGAATGTTAGATTGAGAAATCATTTAGTATGCAGCATTCAAGTTTTTTTTTTATCTCTTTTCATGGCTGTATTGCATTTCTTTTTAGTACTGAACAGCATCTCATTGTCAAGATTTACCATGAAGGCAGGTGTGGGTAGTTCTTGCCTATAATCCTAGCTACTCAGGAGTCTGAGATCTGAGGATGGCAGTTCAAAGACAGGAATGGGGCTGGTAAGGGAGATTCTTAACTCCAATTCAATTACACACACACACACACACACACACACACACACACACACACACACACACAACTGGAATTGGAGCTGGGGCTCATGTGGTAGAGTGCTAGTTTTGAGCAAAGGAAACTTAGGGAGTGTGTCCAGGCCCAGAGCTCAAGGTCCAGACTGGCAAAAAAGAAAAAAAAGGAGAAGTAAAAAAGGTCACTATGGTTTGCTTATTCATTCACACACAGGAGGACATCTTGACTGCTTCCATGTTTTGACAATTATGACTGAGCTGCTATAAACAACCCTTTGTAGGTTTTTGTATCAACATAAGTTTCTGATTCATTTGTGTAAATACCAAGGAGTTCAATGCTCACAGCCCTTTGTGTTTTTATTATTTTTGAAGTAGTACCTTGCTTTGTGCCTTGATCTGCAAAAGAAAGACCATGTTCCTCCTATTTATGTATCCTAGGTAGCAAGGATCACAGGTCTGAACCAGTACACCTAAGTTTTTATTGATTGAGAGGGAGTCTCACTAACATTTTTGCCTAAGTAGCTGCGATTACAGGCACATGTTGCTCCTGGGATTTTGTCCATTTTTAAAGTTATTTTTTAAAAAGTTATTTTTTAGTCCAGAGAAATATTAGTTCAATTTTTCCATAAGATACATTGAATGGCTGAATTTTCTCATTCTTCCTGCTTTCATTGTTAAAATAAACGGTTTCCATATCTTCGCTATGATAAATAATGCTATGACCATATAAGATGATGCTAACTGAAATTAACTCCAAGATATGGAAACAAGAGGTTTTACTCTGTTGTTGTTTTTAATGTACCGTGTGAAGGTCTTTCTTTTTCCATTCCCCCACCCCTTTCGGTTTATCTCCTGTTGTCACCGTATTTGACTTTAGTACCCTCTGTTTTGTATATACATTTATCTGATTCAGGGAGGGAAGGGGAGCAACAAAACGGTGACAAAGGGCGACCGAAGGCACAGCGATATTCACAAGACAGTATGTTGGAAATGAACTTTACAACGTGGTGGAGGGTTGGGGGGGTTGGGGGAGAGAAAGTAGGAGAAAAACGAGGGCGGGGTAACAATGTTTGACAAGAAATGTCAGTGCCCTGCATCTTGTATACACATTTTTCTAATTTGGGGAGGGGAAGGGAAATAACAAAATGCTGAAATACAGGTTGACCCACTGTAACAATGAGAGATTACAAGAGCTTGTTGAAATTGAGCTTTAAAACTTCGGGGCGGGGGAGGGGGTGGAAGGGGGGAGAGAGGAGTTGAGGAGGTGGAGAGGGAGGAGTTGAGGAGGTGGGGAGGGAAGGGATGGTAGGGAAAAAAACAAAGAAGGGGTAACAATGCTCAATAGGAAATGTACTCATTACCTTATTCACATAACTGAAATTCTCTGTACAGTAGCTTTACAATAAAAAATGAGAAAAAGAAATGTTGAGCAAGAAATGTCTTTACCTTACAAATGTAACCATAATCCCTTGACAATACATCATCCTGACAATAAAATTAAATTTTAAAAAAGACAAAAAAATAAATGGTTTCGATTCTTATTGATGAGATCAGTTATTTGTACTTTTCAACAAATTTCAATGTCATTTTTAAAATGTGCCTTTTAAAATTTATTTTTAATTATCTGTAATTTTATAAAGGAGTTGCCATATAACAAAGCAGCTTATGAATACAATGCATCTTAATTAATGTCACCCTTTGATGATGCAGGATGATTAATTTTTGTGCTTTTGATAGATGCTCTTAGTTTTGAAGTTTTCCTCACATAGTTCTTTAACATATTTTGTTAAGAAACATTAGCCTTTACATTCCTAAAAAATGTATAGTGTTGTGTCCCAGATATTTGATCTCTCCATTTTAAGTTGAGAACATTGTGACAATGCTTAGAAACCAAGTCTGAAACATCATAGTTTTAGATTAGCAAATAAAGTTTTCAGCAGACATCTTAAAAAAGAATATGCAGACAAGTCAATTTAAGAATGGGTTGAGAGATGAGATGATAGTCTGGTATGTCGATAGAGGATTCAACAATTCCAATTTAACCACTCTAAATTATTGGCAACTTCATGACTTATGACAAAAAAAAACTGCATCAAGATATCCTGTTGGGGTAATTATTGCTATGAAAATTCAAGTTAGCAGCTGGAATCTAATCTGAGGGAAAATCCACTGTAGTGCAAGTGTTCCAGCTGGTAAACCCCAGAGCATATAAAAATGGTTTTGGACTGAGGACTTCATTTCATTTTGTGCCATGAGCCAGAAGCTGTAGCTTCTTTCAACCCTCACTGCTTTCTCTCTGGCATTGCCTGACTCTCAAATAATTTGGTCCTGTTTATGCTCTTCCAGCTCATGCATTTCATACCTCCATTTGTCTCTAGAGGGAATATTTCACGTGGATTACCACTATCATTTTTTAGTGATGCATAATCACATTCTACATACCAACATTTTTCATGCTTGGTTTCCGACCCCAGTATGGCATTTTGGACTGCTTGTTAAACTGACTTTGGCTTTTCATGTGGCCAAAAAATAATCTCATAACCCACAAACAAAAACAATAATAAATGGTTGGGTAGATGCTATGATTTAGCCATGTGTTTTGTTCACTGAGAAAATATCTTGGGTAACTTTGGTAAACAAATTAAAAAGTAATGAATTTCTAAATGATTAAGGGCTGTGTTTGTATGGGCAACTATTCCTTTTATCATCATATTTATAACATATTTACACATTTTGTGCTAATTCATTTAGCCCAAATTCTCATAGTAGTATTTGTAATAATGTATCTCTATAAATCTTCTTTTGTGATCATAGGGTTAGATTTTAGCTGTTGGTGTGATTGTTGTGGCTTGTCTTTAATATAGCAGTTTGAAAGTTATAAAACTAAAAGTATATACCTACTTTATTGTTGTTTCTGTTGGTTATCTGTGCTCGTTTCTGTAGTTCCCTTATCTATATATCTATTATCTATCTATCTGTCTGTCCGTCTGTCTGTCTGATTGTCTGTCTGCCTGTCTGTTCACCTCAGAGCTTTATACTCATTAGGCAGACAAATTATTACCTAAGCCATACCTCAAGAACTTTTGGCTAGATTTCTTCCTCTTCCTTCCTTCCTTCCTTCCTTTCTTTCTTTCTCTTTCTTTCTTTCTTTCTTTCTTTCTTTCTTTCTTTCTTTCTTTCTTTCTTTCTTTCTTTCTTTCTTTCTTTCTTTCTTCCTTCCTTCCTTCCTTTCTTTCTCTCTCTCTCTCTCTCTCTCTCTCTCTCTCTTTCTTTCTTTCTTTTTTCTCTCTTTCTTTTTCTTGCTTGCTTACTTGTTTGCTTTCTTGCTTTCTTTCTTTCTTGATGTTGCACTTTTTTTTGGAGGGGAGGGGCAGGCTGAAACTTTATCTTCTTATTAGCTTTCCATATAACTGAGATGACAAACATCATTATTTAGAATATATATCTGAGAACCTAACAAAAGGTAAAAGTCTCCATTAATGCTGATTCACTCTTCCTGGCTTATTTCCCTTGAATTTGGCAATGATATTGACTGGAAAACAGTCATAAGATTTCAGCAAAGCAAGCATGCTTCCACCACTGTGATATTTTGTTACCTGTCAAAAAATGAACAAGTTAGTGAAATCAGCATTCTTTTTTCAAAGTTCTCAGATGACAACTTTACTGAAAGTCAGTTGCTTAAAAGTAATTACTTCTTATGACTAATTCTATGACAATAACAAGACCAAGAGATAACTAGGCTTTGTGGCTGTTGTTGTATCTCTTAATGAAAGACAAGAGTTTTATAATTACAAAAGGTAACAACAAAACAACAATAACATTAACAACAAAATACGAACAGAAAAAATAAAACAAGTTTAAACCACAAATCGCAACTCCAAAGTCCATGTATGCAATATAAGCATGGGACCATATGCAACATATTCAACATATGGTCCAATTTGTTCCTTAAACAATAAGCAAGTCATTAACCTAAGCTTCAGTTTTGAGCCAGTGGGGTTTCCTGATTTAGATGACTATTGAGAAGATCAGATAGTAGTTACTATGTTGTTGTGGGATTAGAGCCAACACTAATCTTGGCACATAAATGGAAGTGCATTGCCATGTGCTCATAGCAGCATCATAGATTCTGTCTCCCTGATGAGAAGAGTACCTAAGGATCAAGGATTCCATTCATTATTTCCTGATGTTCCACCCAAATGAGGGTTAGCATAAGTAAGATGGCTGGTAAAAATTCTTTCTAAATTGAACATAGGCAATACAATGCAAAGAAAGGATCCAAGGAGAAGTCAATATGAGTTATGGATTCTTGTCACTGCTGTGCCACTGATTTCAAAGGATTTATTCCTCAAGGTCTCTATGTCGTTGTTAGCAAAGTAAGGTTGGATTACCTAGATCTCTAAGAATACACCTGATATTGTATTCATTTGTGTCACCATGAAAAATAACTAGAAGAACAACTATGGGGAGGGATGTGTTCATGTGGCTCAGTGTTCAGAGGTTTCAATCCATGGCTCCATCGCTGTGGGCCTGCGGGAGAAGAGAGGAGCATCATGGTGGTAGGCATGTGTGAAGAATCAAAATTGCTCACCTCATGAGAGCTAGGAAGAACTCACTCACACACACACACACACACACACGCGCGCACACACACACACACGAGGCTGAGACAGACAGACACAGACAACATGCAGGCAGAGGCAGAGGCGGAGAGACAGAAGGAGAAATACTTTGCATTAGTGAACTTCTTCCTTTTTGTTCCATGTGGGTCCCCAGCCTGTGGTGGTATAACCTACATCCAAGGGAAAGTTCCCCACTTAGTTCATTTTTTTCTGAGAATGCTCTCACAGATGCACCCAGAACTGCTTTACCTAGCCCCCTAGGCAGCTGAATCCAATCAGGTTGGAGATCAAGATTAACTATCACATATACTAACATTATAGATAGTCCAGACTTTTCTCTGGAGATACCCAACTGAAACAATTCCTATTTCGGAAGTGGGAAGAGCTTGTTTCACTGGAAATGCATCTTTGAACCTTCCAGTACTTAATTTCTTGCAGGGAATATCAGTGCCTGAATGTGACAATTCTTCATTCTTATTTATAAATAGTAAAACTGGACACTCTTAGCCCGATTCAAGACAATTACCTATTCTCCCTCGTTTCTGAGTCTGATATGTCCCTCCCTGATGCCAGGGAAACAAATCACCTCTGGCACTGTGTGACTTCACGTATTAGCTTTGAAGAGTGTAGCTGAATTACAAATCAGATCATCTTTTGTGTTAAACTCAGAATTTTACTTCATTTTGCCTATTTCAAGGTTTCAATTAGGCTGTCTGGTAAGTGTGATCTCCCTTGAAAGGATGGAAAATTCTCAAGAGCCAGTTCTTTTTTACAAAAGCATTGAGAGAATGTTTCTGACAAGTGCCCATTTCTTCACTCTAATCAGATTCTCAGGTATTCAGCCTTTTCTGTGAATTATTATGAAATATGTGGTCACATGACCCTTCCCATCAAGTTTTGGTGTCTCAGATATGATGCAGCCAAAAAGGTAAGTAAATACAAGATGAGAGGATTCCATTCTACCTCAGATCTCACTAGCTCTCTTCCCATTTGTCCATCACTGTATGTACTACGCCTGTATCAGAGAAACTTCCTGAGATATTCTGATTAACAATTACTCCAAATCATGGTTTGTTAAAAACTATCTCCCATGTGATCAACATTCACTCATTCATTCTTCAAATATTAATTGAATTGTTACAACATCCTAGGAGGCCTATAAAACATTTTTCTTCATTTCTGCTTTACTCATGTCACAGTATCTGTAACACCTCTTCTTTATCCCAAGCTCCCACTAAATTGATACCTTAATTCAAGGATTTCATCTTCAAACTATTCTCTTTGGTTCTAAAGTAAGTGCAAGAAAGGTAGTTTATGTACGAATTTGACCGGACAAAGACAACCGCTGTTGAACAGGAGGGGCTGGGTCTCCAATGGGGCAAGCAGAGTTAATTTTCCTCACACTTGGCCATAGAGACTGCCTAAAGGTCATGGTGACTTCTTTTCCCCAAACAGATAAGCCAAAACTTTCCACTCTCTAACTCTGACTCTTCCAACTGTACACAATTCAGATCCATTGTCTGCAGCACAGCCAAAGAAAAATACCGTTATGGGAACCTGAAGGGACATTCTCTTGCTTGCATCTTGATCTTCAGTGCTCTGTAACTGGAGGGTCAGCATGTTATTGGACAACTCACTGATTTCTATTTTCTCCCCGGATCTTGCCATCCTATCTCTGGTCTACCAAATCAGCATTTGTACTAATTTGGACCACACTCATATTAGACATGATAGTCCTTGGACTCTCAGGAGTTGTGTTTGTTTGTTTTTTGGTCAGTCATGGGCCTGAACTCTGGGCCTGGGAGCTGTCCCTCAGTTCTTCAGCCCAAGGCTAGCACTCTATCACTTGAGCCACAGCGCTGCTTCTGTTTTTTTTTTTTTTCTGCTTATGTGGTGCTAAGGAATCGAACCCAGGGCCTTGTGCATGCAAGGCAAGCCCTCTACCACTGAGCCACCTTCCCTGCCCTCTCAGGAGTTGTAAAACCTGATTTACAAAAAAAATTTGCATAAACAAGAATAGACTTTCATGGTAGTAACAAATCCTTGCCGCATGCACAGAAGGGCTCCCAAATGTTTCTGAAAAGCAGAGATAAGAAGTCTTCTTGAACATTAAAAATGTCAGGTGAAGAAGAAGAACAGCAAAATCAACTCGCAGGCATACTTACAGCTCAAACCTGTAAAGACAGCTAGCGTGCAGCTCCTATTTTGTCTGGAAGAGTTGTTTGCTAAGGACAAATGCCCATAACTTTTATTTCTCCACAGATGTAAGACTCCTGCCATCCTGGGCAGCACATAACCAAGAAGAGGCAGCCACTGACCTCCTGTTTAACCTATGATGACAGCCTGACAACAGACCATCTGGCCTCTCCAGACTGTCATCGAAGATGTCATGGATAAATCTAAGGCTCAAGAATCTAATTTTCTTTATATAAAATGAAGGGATTAGATTCTAGTTCTTCCTCTCGTTTCTCTATTTCCTTTTAACCATAATGTTTCACCTTAAACAAATCTTAATACAGAAGGCCAAAGTGGAAATCTGAGGAGAGCTGATGGAGATGGGCCATTTCTTCAGTCGCCTTAGCGCTCATCTATCATCCGATCCAGCTGAACACCTCTGAGTAGCTCTCAGACAATCATAACAAACACACACACAAGAGTAATCTCTAATGGAAATCCATTCCAAGCCCCAAGAAATCACTTACTCTACCTTGGTCATCCCTAGGACATGCACGGTACCAAAACATACTAAGCCTTGAAAGAAAACCAGAAAAACAATAAGTCTATGTTTTAGTAAGTGGCTGAACAGAAGCTTATTCGAATATTAGTGTTAGCTACCAATTGAAGACTATAACTCCATGGAGTAGGAGAATTGAACTTTAAACATGAACCTTCTCTACTTTCCAACAGTCTCCTCTATGTATTGCCCCAGCTTTAATCTGCACATATATAAATGGCCAGCCCTAGCTTCCCTAAGATTGCCTCTGAAACACCAAATGCAAATGTCTCTGAAATGGGGAGAGAGCTTGTTTATACAGAAATAATTGCTTCAGTGCAGAGCCCTCCTTTCCAGCAAAACGAAGAAAACGCTGAGCAGGCAGATTCCTCCCCCTTTGTATTAGAAAGGAATTTAAAACCTATTTCTGTCTTTTCTTTAGCCTTGTGTAAAAAAGAAAGCTTTTCTCCCAAAGCTTAGCATTAAATTAAAAAGAAAAACTTAACTCTGACTACCACCTTCACTGATCTCCCAAAGTAAGTCTGGGTGATTTGGAAATATATATTTCCTTTCTTGTCTTTTAAGTTGGGACCAGAGGGAAGAGAGCAAGTGGATGTTAATGTGTCAGCTTGAAGCTGCTTTTGAAAGGTATGAAAACTAGTCTCCTCATTGTTGCCTCCTACTGCCCCACAAAAAGGAGAGCCCCACAAAAAAATGGGGGTCCTGTCCACAAAGCCATTACTGGAGACTTCTTTGCTGGATCCTGGGGTAAGCTATCAGGTGGCTGATCCACCACGGGTCTGCCAGCTGTTTGACTTCATTATCGTCCATCATTCTGTCTGCCTTAAAAATAAAATTCTTTAATCACCTAACACTATTTTTATTGGCCTGTCAGAATACAGGGGAGTGTGGAGGGGAATTCATTTCATGTCTTGTGGAACATTATTTTGATAAAATATTAGGACAAGTCTATACCTTCCTCCTTTGAAAAATAAGATACAAAACCAATTAAAGTTAAGTGATTACTGAAATGCATCTAATTAGTATTAACTTACACCAGTCCAACGACAATGGCAGCTTCCACAGCAAAAATCCTGTTTGGAGCTGCTACAGAAGATAATTGATCTCAAGGAGGCCTCTCCTTCTCAGGCAATTGCTTAGGAAAGCACCTTCACAGCTCACAGCCTTTTCTCCCTTTGGGTTGGGGTACATTTTTGTCAATCTGACAAGATCTGTCACATATTATCAGACAATTGATCACCGACTCCTTGCAAGTCTTAATCCATCGTTTGATCACACATCAAGAAAAATTGCTTTTTATGTCTTACATGTTGGCCATGAGAAAGGGAGAGAAAGCAGGGGACTTAGGCTTTTGGCTCCAGCTCATTACTTTTTTGCAAATGATAGATGGGTTCACTGGGTAATTTAACTTTAAAATGATCTTTTCCCCCTTCTCAAATAAGCAAATACAAGGAGCTATGCAGCACAAGCTGAGTGGAAAGGGAGTTTGCCTGCTGTTCCTTTTGTATCTCTATAATAGGTGCCCATGTGTGGATAAAGGCATGTAGGGTTAGTAAATATGTATTTACTTAGTATTACTGCATCTGCTTCCAAATAATAGGATTTAAAGTGGACACACACAGAGAGACTAACTTGCACTCTCCAGGACCTAGCGATAATCATTTTACACATTTTTACAGCACTTCTGTTATATTTAAAACAATTTGAAATGACTTCTAGTATACAAACAAAGCAAAGAACAGGAGAAAAATTCCAGGAGTAGTCTATAATGACATGGCTAAAACAATTCTAAAAAAAAAAGAAAGAAAGAAAAGAATAAGAATGATTTCTCCATTTTAGTTTAAATCTGGAATGTATGCTCCCAAAGGCTTGGTCCCCAGCTGGTGATGTTATTGAGAGGTGGTAGAAACTTTAGGAGGTGGGGTCTAGTTAGAAGAGAGAGGTCACTGGGGAAATCACCTTGAGGTAGATACTGCGGGACTATTGGGACACCAGTTGTATTCTCTCTGTGTCTCTCTATGTCTCTGTTTCTGCCCCTTTCTGCCCCCAATTCAGTACTATCCTTTCTGGTCACCAGTAGGTGAGCAGCTTTGCTCCTCCTACCACCTACCACAACCTCTCAGCCATGATGTACTGTTTCTCTATCGGCTCAGAAATGATAGTCATGTGACATAGACTGAAACCTTTCCAAAAACCTTCCCATCAAGTAGGCTAGCATGAGTCATATTATGCTATTGTACAAGTCTTGACATTGTAGCTTTGCAGAATGCTGCGATTTTTTTAATTTTTTCTTTCTTTCTTCTTTTTCTTCTTCATCTTATCATCAGCATCAGCAACATCATCATCAAGTAGTTGTACAAAGGAGTCAACATTTACGAAAAATTTCACAGTAGAGGAAGTAGACCTATTCCTAACAGTCTATTTCAACTCACTGTTCAAAACTAAAAGTATTAGCATCACTATCCCACAATACTGTGAAATTAGGGAAATGATGTAACCATTTAATCACAACAAAAAATTTGAAAAAAAACTGAAAGTATTTGTAACTATCCATAAATAATAGTTAAAATCTCCAAATTTTTGAGTGATACATTGTCAGTCTATGTACAAGTGCAAAAATACCTGGCAATGTCTAAATACTAAAATATTCATGAAGTACAGTGTCCAAGGACTCCTGTTCTCCTCTCTGAGACAAGGAAAGAAAATGTCCCAATTCCTATGATTTGTCGCCACCATACATCTCTGAGAATCCTTTATTACTGTACACCATTTGTAATTTGAAGATACAACCAATAGAAGTTCAGTTCTTAATCTGTAAGGAGCTCAGAGATACTAATTAGTGGAGATTTTTCTGTTTGTTTTTCTTTTTCCTTGCTTCCTTCTCTCCTTGCTTCGCTCCTTCCTCCCTTCCTTCCCTCCCCCTCCCTCCCCCTTCTTTCCTTCCTTCCTTCCTTCCTTTCTTCCTTCCTTCCCTCCTTCCCTCTCTCCTTCCCTCCTTCCTTCCCTCCATCCTTTATCCTTTATTGCTTCCTTTCTTTTTTCTCCAGTAGTACTGTGGTGCTCTACCACTTTAACCATGACCCCAACAATTTTCTGTCATGGAAGCTCACTGAGATAATAATATTTACTAATAACATCTTAAAAACTGCACCGTTACACAGTATGTGGCTGCCCGCAAAGCTTTGTCACTGTACTGCAAGCACTGTGAGACTACACAATGTTTGTAGTTCATTGAAACTACAGAAACTACACCCTACTCTGGCCCTTTATATACTAGGCATGACTCAAGGAAATGGTGCTCCAAGGACATTTGTCCTAGGGAGATGCACATAAGGTCTGGAGCTTAGTTAAAAGTGTTGTGCCAAAGTCAATTTCCTGGTTTTGATTATTGTACTTAGTAAGATGCTATTATTGGAGGATAGAACACATAGAACACTCTGTTCTTTTTGCAACTTCTAGGTAAATCTAAAATCACTCCAAAATAACATTTTTAAAGTGCCCGTTGCAAAGAGAATGGATCTCTAATCCTTTAAGCCAGCTCAGTGTGCTGCCAATTTGAGGTACTGATGCCCTGAGATTGCTCTGGGCAATCTGACGCATTCTTCTTCTTGCTCTTATCATATCTTTTTCCTGGTTAGAGCCTCTGTCTTGAGCCTAAATTGTGATTCTGCCTCTGGCCCTTTGATTGTGCACCTTATATTTGAACTTTCTGAAAGGTTGGCCCTTAGTGCACCATGGGATTTTGGCTTAAGCCTCTTTCCAAGATTTATATCTTTCTAATGCATCTTTCTCAATGGGCTTCTCAGTATTTGGTTTTTCTTACTCAACCATTGTGTGTGTTGGGGTGGGGGGCGGCGTGTAGCATGTACATAGTAGACGTAATAGGAGGTGAAACAGAAATTTAGCCAGCAATAACTTGTACTCTGACTTACATTTCATTTTGTAAGGGCAATTATCTATTATCTATCTATCCATCTATCTGCAAGAGAGAGTCTGAATAGGCTCATTACATCCACTAAATCTTCTACCTTAATTTTGTTGTTGTTGTTGTTGGTTGTGGGGCTTGAAGTCTGGGGCTAGGAGCCGTCCCTGAGCTCATCAGCTCAAGGCTAGCACTCTGTCTCTTGAGCCACAGCAGCACTTCCAGTTTTCTCACTGACTTTCCTGCCTGGGCTGGCTTTGAACTGTGATCCTCAGATCTCAGCAGATTACAGGAGTGAGCCACCCGTGTCTGGCTCAATTTTATTTTTTTATTAGACTAGCAGAGCCTTCAAAGTTTAGTTTGTCCTATATTTGTCCTCACTTCTGCTTGTAAAGAGCGTGATTCTCATAAAAAAAAAAATAAGTAACAAGGACAATGATTCTGACTAACATTCTGGGGTCAAACAGCATTGTCTGTGCATTGCTATCAAATCTAATTTGGAATCAGTTGAAACTCTCAATGCCTTCACAACCATCCTGCTCACACACAGGCGGTATGATGCATTGGCTAATAACATACACATGACGGTTATATTGTTTTGAAGCCAGCTTTGCTTAGTAGTGGGGTGTTGGAACAATTGACTTCCTCTTCTGTACCTTAGTTTTGCCATCTGTAACATAGGGTTGATAAATCATGCCTAACCCAAAAGGATTCTGCAAGAAATATGAGTTAGTGCTTTACATATTGCCAGGGCTTTCCCCTAGTTGTTACTCTATGAATATAAGTACCCTTCTTCAGTTCGTTTTCTACCTTATTTCTTACTTCTTTTCCCTAGATATCCCTGTGGTGCCTTCTAAAAATTCAGCATTAGTATGCGCTACGAATTCAGAACTTTTAGTTTGTTATGAGCATTTACCTGAACTTGGAAAAATAGCAAATAATCAATAGTATCTCGGAAATAAGGTTATAAGTTACCCAATACCATAGAAAAGACCTCATATGGTCACTCAGATTTCTTGATCAAAAAATTGCTTAGATGAAGGCTGGGTTTCCAAAATAAATCAAAAAGGGTTGGAGACATGGCTCAGGTTGTAGAAGTCCTGTCTAGTGACTATGAATATCTGAGCCCGAACTCTTACTAACAACAGAAAAAGGAAGAAAGAAAAGTAGAGGAAAAAAATAGAAGAGAAGGTGAAAGAAAAGGAGAAGAGAAAAAAAAGAAGAGAAGAGAAAGGAAGGAAGAGAAGGGAGAAAGAGAGGGGAGGGGAGGAGAGAAGAGAAGTTAGGCTGTGAGTGTAACTCAAATGGTAAAACACTTGCCTAAGTAAGCATAAGGCTTGAATTCAAAGCTCAATAACACACACACACACACACACACACACACACACACACACACACACACACACACACACACACACACACCACAAGTAAGCATGCATACACACATGCACCCCAAACAAAAACCACTAAGATACCAAGTGGAATTATGTTTTCAAATCTCCCTTGGTTTTCTCAAGTTTTTCAGAGATGAGTATAATCTAGTAACATTTGAACTACTGGTGTTCCAGCCCTAGCCAAATGGCTTCTATACAACTTACCCTTCCCAATCACATATAAAATAATGAAAACTTGTTGCCTAGATACCCTCTCAGTGCTAGAGATGCAGATTTTTTTTTACAAAATCACCCTGCTTTAGTGGCATTTATTAAGTTTATATGATCTGCTATCCAAGTAGCATTTAGAACAAACAATGACTTATAGCTAAAAGCAATGTGAATGAGCAAGAGATTCAAATTAGGAGAGATAAAATTAAATTTTTATGTACCCTAAATGCAGTATCCATTAGGGACTTCTCAGGTGACCTTCAGGTTGAGCAAATTCTGTATTAAAACATCCAGCCTGTAAGAGATGAGCTTCTCCATGCACAGTTCAGGTACTGTGCAGGAAAAGGCCCAGCCAGCCACAGTAAACAAATGTAACTAGTTTTGGAGAAATGCTATTGACAGTAAAATTCTAATTTTACTCCAGCTCCCAGAACAGATGTACCTCCAAGTCCATAGACTGCAATACTTAACTGCAGCTACTCAGCTGTGACCTTCAGCCCCAGGCTTACTGCAATAAAATTTTCATGCAACCATATGGAGGAATATTTTAATAGAGATTTACTGTCAGTAACTGTCCCAAAGGAGCAAATAAGGAAGCTGTAACATATTGCGTACAGTAAATCAAGGGGACTTCAATGGAAAAACGAAACCTCCCGGAGGCAAGTATCTTTAAAATTACAGGCAACACTTTGTACAAATATGTGTACAAAGAACTAGATTTGCACTCACTTAAGTAGCTCAAAATGGTTTCGATTTGCAGATATATTTATTTAGAATTTATTTATTGGATTTTATAAGTGGCAAGCACTTACCTGTCAGGGCTGAATGCATATGTATCTCTCTTCCCCGGGGCAAAACGGAAGTGAGGGAGGATGACTTTCACAGAAAACCTTACCCACCCCGGGAATGTGGCAGGCAACATAAATTGCACCCCCTCCACAGGCAGATTTACTTCAATTTGGGATGAAGTATTAACACCAAAGATAAACTATTCCTTTAGCCAGTACATAAACAGCAATAGATGAGTTAAACAGTTAAATGGTTAAAATCTCAGCTTAAACAATAATTGGGGTGACATGTTGATTAAAACTCCCAGCGGAACCAGAATACGTTTAGAGGCTCTACATGCATCCTTGATTATATTTTATCCAACATTTTTGCACGTAAAAATGTCTCAATAGATAGTGAAGCTATAAAATAGCCATTTGGGTCTAAATAGGTCTTGGGCTGTTTGGAATCAGTAAATCAGATCCTTTTTCTCATCCTTTCCTGACCCTGTGTTTATTTGGAGACCTGAGTCTAAAGCACAGGGTCACAAGAAATGAGAATTTGGGGGGGGGGGGAGCAGGCCATCTACCACCCAGCTCTGCACTTGTGTACAGTTTGTAACCATCTCTGCACTGTTCCTGCTTGGCTTCAGCCATTGGTGTTAAGAGCATTTAGGCTTCAGATATTTGTTTCCTGAGGGCAAACAAGCAGCCATCTCTCCCCCTCTACTCAATGGATGGAAACCCTAATCTGAGGGGCAGTAATTCAGAGATAAATAGACCGAGCACTGCCCATGACAATTCATATTTTATTACTCAGAGAAGGCTTCAAAACTAAAAACTCATGTAGGAGACAGAGCACAAATGCCTCATCCGTGGTGCCTAATGAAGGAAGGCATCTTGGCATCAAACCAAAAAATCAAAACATCCAAGTGACCATGGCTAGCAAAATTGGGTTAACAAAACTTTATGTTATGCAGAATGACCATGGGTTGTGACATTTGGTAAAAATGGCACCAATAGCATTGCCACATCTGATAAATGTATCCTTGAGATTCCATTCTTCCCTTAAAGTGGTCTAGGTTACTGGAAAATAAAAAGAATGTATGTACAAATTCCAACTAGTCAGGTTACATACTAAAAGTAGGTTACCTAAACCTGGTTGGTAATTGTAATACAGTAGGAAAAAGGTATGAGATCATATTTCATGCTATCAGATTAGTCTATAAATCCCATTACATGGGCAAAAACTAGTCAGTGACCCACCAAATTTCACAGTGTTTCAGTAAAGGTGCATTTTACACATATTTATAGTTCCAAACCCCATCATTACACTCTATGTCACATTGAAGTTGAATATGAAACTGGAAATGCCACTTGAAGAATGTAAGTTTGGGGGACACAAATATGTTTATACCATTCCTACTTTGTTCCCGTAAGCAGAACGTTGATTGGGATAAACTCCAAAGTACTTGTCTTATTGAGTTCTGACTGCTTTTAGAACCATTTGTTTTGTTTTAAGAAGGGGTGGGAAGGAATAGAATGGGCATGTAAAAACAGTTTTCATCTGTGCTTAATTTTGTGCATTCACCAAAAAGGATGAGTCATGTCTTACTTTATAGATCCCATCTCTAAAACAAGTGATGTCAGAATGCTTACTGCTTAAAGACTCAAGTTTCCCCTCCATCTCCTAGAAAACCCACTGACCTTGGTAGTAACACACCCAAAGCTGGAGCTGATTTGGGGCAGTACTGCTTGTCCTCTACTCATCAACCCATTCTCTACTTTCGGGAAACTGGTTTTCTTTTCTGTTTTCCAAAGATTCTGCATTCAGTTTCTTCACACCCTTGAGCCATATGGCTCTAAATAGCTACCTTCTTCATT
This sequence comes from Dipodomys spectabilis, assembly GCF_019054845.1. Classification (NCBI taxonomy): domain Eukaryota; kingdom Metazoa; phylum Chordata; class Mammalia; order Rodentia; family Heteromyidae; genus Dipodomys; species Dipodomys spectabilis. The sequence goes on from NW_024870818.1 coordinate 224,216, forward strand.
TTATATCTCCTCAAACCTTAGCTATCATTTAAGACTGTTCACATACCCAGAGAGTACTATCGAAATATTCTAGACTCATCGTTAAGGTTAGAGCCAAATGATTTTCTACTGAGAAAACACAGATTATTTGTTTAATAAATACCCATTGATAATCAGTTTGTTGATGTTTTGCCCCTCTTTTCTTTATTTTTGCTACCTTGTCAGGTATTTCAGACTGGTCTTCCCCAATGAACAGTGAAAAATATGTTCTAAATAGATTTTTTTCTTATTTCCTTCTCCTGGAAATGTGGTCATGGGAGAAAGCCATCATCATCTAGTGCCATTTTCCACCTTTGCAAATCCTTTTACAAGTTACAAACAACATGAATGAGATATAACAACATATCTAACCAGACCAATGAAAAAAGCTTCCCAAATTACAAGCACTATATAACTGGAATGAGTAAAATAAAGTTCTGGTTAGAAAGGTATTCAGGTCAGAGAGTGAATTACTCCTAGCTGGTACTTATCAAACAGACTAACTCAAGAATCTGAGAGAGAATTCTTAGAAAGATAGGAGGTTCCTCTTAACAAATCTAGGGTCTATTCCAAAGCTAGAATTGTAACACAAGTGTTTGAAGGTAAACACTTCAACATGTGATTTTAGTCGTACCATCAGGTGAGATTTTTATATCATGAGCTTTATAAAATTCCAGCCAGAGTTACAAGATGAATTTGGAAGAAATCTAGAAATAATCCATTATTAGTTGCTGTGCAGATTAAAGTCAACTTGATTATTTTTCAAACTACTTTGGGTACATGGACACAGCCACAGATCACTCTGAAAATCAATCTTATTTTCAGGACATGGTATCTACAATTTAATTAACCTGTATGCTAAAACAGAATAGCTACTGTGTACACTTTCATAAACAAATGTTTATATAGCTATCAGACTTGTCAGTCTTCCTACCTGTAGTTTGTTAGTGTTGCGTACATAAGGAGAAGCAGTGGAATGCATTGCTCTCTAGGAAATACCCCTATGTCACTCTTGCGGTCCCTTTCCAAGGAGAGGAAGCCAAGCTGTGTCTGCAGACAATCAGAACTTTGCACACTGGTGCCAAGTCAGATGTACTAACTCCAGCCTCTGGCTGGCTCAATTGGCTATTAACTGGGTTTTATCCATTGTTAAATATCATCAATAATACCAAGAATGCTTGGACGCCAGATATTTATGTTAAGTAAACCAAACATCAAATTACTATACTTCATTTTCCATTGCAACTTCTTGAACAATATCCAGGGAAACTAGGAATTTTTTTCTTTTTTGTTATTTGGGTTTTTGTGTTGTATTAATTGTGGGTACCTGTGACAAAATATCTGATAGAACAAGACAAAGGAGGAAAACTTGATTTTGACCCACAGTTTTATAGAGTAGAGGGAAGCTGGTTGCTGGACTCCCATGTACCTGGACAGAACATCATGGCACCAGGTGCTAACCAAGCATTCAAAAGATGATCCTTGGGAAGAGGGGAGAAAGAGTAACACATTTTACATGTAAACCATAATAAGTGTGGCTAGTGTCAAAAGAGAATTTTAAGATGCAGGTAGAAAATATACCTGGCTGAAAAGTGTACAGATTTCTATCTGTCCCATTTATATTATATATGTGAGATTTAATAAGACATCATTAATTTGTAACAATTTAGGAAATTGTTCATTGTAGAATCCTTAAAAATCAATACAATACTGCTTTTTTTTTCAAGTGAATAGAATAAAGTGTTTCTTGACTTATGAACATCTTCTAAGCAAGCATATTTGTTGCTGATAAGAAAAATGCTTTCTTTGGAAGGGTTTTTGCAAGAAGTTTACTCCCAGATGCTAAGCATAGTTTTTGAAGTCATTTTTGCTCTTCTTATTGAGAAGAATTTTTTTCCATAGGAAATACAAAAGAAAATATCTCTTTGCCTTCTCTAAATACCAATTTTTGAATTCAAATGTTGGTGGGTGTTAAGATATGGCTGGAACACACATAGTTTAGAGTTACACACTCAAAGACTATGTTGTTATTTCACTGAATGCTTAAATGAAAGCTTGATTCTACAAATTCTAGTTTCCTGATTCACACTTCAGCAATTCTAAAATGATCTTGCTGTATCTTTTTGTCTTATCTTCTTAACCAGGACCATACTTAACACTTAATTTATGCTCCAAGATGCACTGAGAGCAAAAGATTAGATGGCATGTGAGGAATGGAGGACATAGGGTTCTATTTGGATTTTTTGACACTTAAGAGCAGTGTGATCCCCCAGTTAGAATAGCTCTAATCAAGAACTCTAATAACAACAGATGCTGGAGGGGATGTGGACAGAAGGGAACCTTACTGCATTGTTGGTGGGAGTGTAAACTTGTTCAACCACTTTGGAAAGTAGTATGGAGGTTCCTCAAAAGGCTCCACATAGAGCTCCCCTATGACTCAGCAATCCCACTTTTGGGCATTTTTATCCAAATGATCACAAACAAGACCATACTAAAGCTACCAGCATGACTACGTTCATTGCAGCATGATTTACCATAGCTAAGATATGGAACCAACCCAGATGCCCCTCAGTAGATGAATGGATCAAGAAAATGTGGTATATATACACAATGGAATTCTATGCCTCCATCAGAAAGAATGACATTGTCCCATTTGTTAGGAAATGGAAAGACTTGGGAAAAATTATATTAAGTGAAGTAAGCCAGGCCCAAAGAAACATAGGTCCCCTGGTTTCCCTTATTTGCAATAACTAGTATATGTCTGAGACAAGCAGAAAAGGTCAGATAAGTTGATGTTAGGGGAATGAACCCCAAGATAAGTATTCAAATTTTTTTTTTCCTTTCATGCAATTGTTTCTAACACATTTATAAGATGATTTCCATGTTGCTTTGTATGTCCCTCCCCCACAGTATAACCCATGTTTTCACTGTATTTGATGTTGGTATAATTTGTGGAGGGGAAGGGAAAAATCAAATCGTTTCATTTAACTAGGGATAGAGGTGGACCCATTGCAACAATGAGATGTACAAGTCGTTATGTCGAAAAATGAACTTTACAACTTTGGTGGGGGTGGGGGGAGGAACAGGTGGGGAGAGGGGAGGAGTATGGGAAGGGATGGGAAGGGGAAACAAACAGGAGGCAACAATGCTTGATAAGAAATGTACTCATTATCTTGCCCATGTAATTGTAACTCCTCTGTATGGTATTCTCACAATAAAAAAAAAAAGAAACACTCAAAAAAAAAAAAAAAGAACAGTGTGATCAAGAGATGCACTTGGTCTACTGAGGTGGCCATTGGCAGTGGGGCAAAGACGATCCTAATTATTGCCATGACAAGGTCATGGCCCCTTTTAAGGTAAGATATTGGATAAATCCATAAAAACAATAGCATTATTATAATATTCTCCTGTCTAGTGTTATACTTAGTTGAGAACTTATGTAAACTGAAAAAGTGCTATGCACAGGTTTCTTACATGGAAAATAAAACAGTGAAAACATGAAATATTTGATCTGTAGAGTAATTGTGATTTCTGTTCTCATCCTCTCAGGATCAGCTGTCTCAACCTTGTTCCTTATGGCCAAAGATGATTCTAGAGGCTGAGAGGAAGCGCTGAGGTAAACTGACTAGGCCATGATGAGGTAGGTATGAGACAACCTGTCAGGTTTCAGGGTAAGACCGATTTTCAACAAGACCTCCCCTCAATCCTCACCTCCACTATTTCTCAACTGGCATTCCCAGAACATGAGTAACAAGATTTCATTTGACTTGGAGTCCTTCCAGAAATTAACAGAGTTAAGAAGAACCATTCTATTAAGTCAGGATGGTGTCCAATAAAAGCAATGAGTGATTAGAAAATGGGCTGTTTTAATACTGTTCAGAAAAACCATCATGAATGTTCTTAATTATGCAATTTCATCCTTCCTGTGTAATTGGCTTATTCAATTTTTTTCTCTCATTGTGTAGAATAATCTGAATTGGAGGTCAGAATCTTTTAATATTGTTACATTGAACTAATATTTGAAGTTTATGGGGCAAAATATGTAAGGGTGTTGGAGGCCATTTGACAAAGGGAAGAAAGGCTCATAGAACTCGCAACAATGCAAATGGTTGTATTCTTCAGAGGGAAGTAATCTAAGTTTTCAAGGATAGAGTTCTCAATTTTTGAAAATGTTGATCCTGTGGTTTTGAATAGTTAATTTCAAACACAAATTTAGACTATAATAAAATTCAAGAGGCCAAGTGCAATTTAATAAAAAGCAAGAAATAGGAAAGTGTACATGGTGAGAGGCCTCTCTCTTTTCTGGCACCCAGAACAACAAGTATTATTTAGCAGGTGTACATCATGCTCTTGGAGACTCTAACTCAAGAAAGTTGTGTAAGCCTTCATTTCCTTTTCTTTATTTCTGGGAATAACAATACTGTCCTCTAGGACTCTGTCTTCAAGCACTTAGTTCAGGCATTGAGAACACAGAGTGAACGAAACCAAGTCCTTGCCAGAGCTATGTCTATGGGGGGAAACAGACAATAACAAGCGCTGAACAAGACGGTTTCAGATAAAGAGCTGGAAAGGACATACTAGCAAAATGAGACTGGGTGGTCATGAAGGTGAAGGCTCCCCAAGGAAGGAAGAATTTAAAAGAAAGCAAATACAGTTCCCTCTTGAAATCCACCTGGCTAAACACCAAGTTGAACTCAATGATTTACCCGAACAAAGCCCCACGAAAATATGTATGTGGAGATGCGTAGGTTGAAGCATAATTCATAAACCTGCTGACTCCCCATTAGAATTTGGAAACCAAAAATAATCTCAAACATCAGCTCCCCACTGTCTGGTGCTGACATAGTCCTCTTGGATGATGCAGGCCGTACATGGGGCAGGCCGTACATGGAACAGGCCCTAATAAATTCATTGTCCGATCAACTGCTTCATGAAATGTTTACCAAGAGGCTGAGATGGTATCATCAATAGATGCTTCTTGTCTGATATGATCATTTTATTTTTTCCATTTTGACAAACTATCTCTTAATGTAGTCAGGATGCCATGAGAATTGGAAAGGCAAGGGGGAAGATAGATTGCTGAAATAACCATTTTAAAGGCCACTGGAGTGACACTAAGATGAGTCAAAACTCAGACCCAATTGATTGAACTGGATAGCTCAATAACAAAATAAAAACGTAAATATATACATCTAGACATATCTTTAAAATCCAAACTTATGAGATCTACAAAATACTATGGTGAAAATGAACTTTACCTCTGGGTGGGGAGGGGGGGAGAAGTTGGGGAGGTGTGGAGGGAAAGGTTTGGTTAACAATGCTCCATAGGAAGTGTACTCATTACCTTACTCAAGCAATTGTAACCCTTTTGTGCAGTATCTTTACAATAAAATATATGTAGTTAAAAATCCCAATTTAACATCACCACATACCTAGGCTGCCAAATATAACTTCTTATATTAACATTGTCAATTTTGTTGCAGTTATATGGTAGATTTAGAGATGGCTATATGTTCTTACGGGTGTGTGGGAGTATCTATTTCTATTCTCTAAAATAGCTGGAGAGTACATTGGATAGTTTAGATATATTGGTAGCTTCAAAGAATGACCAAATATAGACCAAATGAGGTTTGGATTGATGCCAGATAATGAAACTCTGTTGAAAGTAATTTATTATTTGATGGCAGAGAAATTACTTGAGATTTCCATGGCTATTTTGCCCTCTCTGTGGATGTCAGTTAGCAAGTTTGTAAAACTGATACAAAAGTCAGGAGCATTGGACTCAGCCCTTCCCTCATCTCCTCTACCACATGGCATGAAGAGAGGTGACATGTTTTATGGATCCACACAGAATACTATATATTCATGTTCTTCTTAATGAATGAATGGAGGAAAGAGCCACTTCCTGCTTCCCATCCTGCCAATCAATTACTTGTGCTTCCCTGTTGCCTGTATTTCCACTACATGAGATTATTTGCCTTTAGTTATTCTCCTCAGGAATATGCTAAATTTCTCCTGTTGCAAATGAGGTTATTGTTGCTAGAACTTTCTTAGCAGACTACACCTTAAATATGATCCCTTCTGGGCAAAAAGTAAGCAGATCTTTGTTTCATGTTACTTTCAGAGGTATCATTGGATCCTATCCTCAGAAATCCTAACAAGAGGGGTGGCTCAAACATTTAAACTGTATCAATAGGTACAGAAGCACCATTGCTGGATTTTTCAATCAGGGCTGTTTAGACTTGGACTTTCTCTGAAGCTCTGGACAGGTAGGTTTGATTTCTTACACAAAATCAGATGGTCTTCTAGGTTTTCTAGGAGCTAGACCAGGAAGATGAGCAACTAAGGAAATTTAAATTCCCTGATGGTGTGATGCAGTCTGCAGATTCCATTTTGGGTTTGTGGAATTTCAATTCTTGGTAAAAAGAGAAAGCTTTGAGTACTGTTCACTTGCCTTTTTCCATGAGAAATAGTTCTCATGAGAAGAGAATCTTCTCTTTTGGGTCCTTTCTCCTCCATCAGGACATGGATGGTGGGTTGGAGGTCAGCAAGAGGGACAGAGCATCTGAATTTGTATTTATGTTCCTATGTGCAGTGTTGTGGTTCAATAACATCTGTGGAAATATAGTTTACCAATGTTGATAATAGACTCTTTTTCCCACTTACACTCTGTCCAACTGGCCCATGACTAAAATTTGTAAGATCAAATGTTTTTTGCAAAAGCATAGTGGACATATAGGTCTGCTGCTAGTTTGTATGCAGCATGTCACCTGCTACTCCTTTTCAGGACAAAAGAGTGGAAAAGAGGGCTGAGAACAAAGTTCAGGGAGCAATTCAGGATCATCTTCATGAAGCATTTCAAATTCATGTATGATTTGGTTAGCATTTATATTAGAAATGCTGTTTTATGTTTGCTAAATGACAGAAAACAAGTTTCTTCTCAATGGTGAAGTGCTTTCAGATACATAAGTGAAATACAGAAGAAGACATAAAATCATGACTGTTATGACAATTTGTTAGATTCACCCTCATCTAGGGTGATAAATTAAGAAATTCAATTTTTCACACTTTTGCCACCTAAAAGTGGAGAGAGAGAAGACCGAATACAGTTGAAGTTTGACAGAACACACAAATCCAGGCAAACTTCTATGAAGTTTTCTTACCATTTTACTAGTATTTTTTCTTTTCAATTTCCTGAGGTTATTTCTTCTATTGTTTTCTAAGAGAAATTTCATAAAGTCATTTTAATAGCCCAATGGAAGCTTGTATGATGAAAACAATAAAAATTCTTGCTTGAAAGTTATTTTTCCCTGCTTTTAGGACAACCAGGGGAAAGATAATACCATGCACACCATCCCGGAATTTAGGATTGCAAGGCCAAGAAAAATTTGAAGGTCCAGGGGTCCAAATGCATCACATTGGGGTCTAAGCCCAGAATTTATGTTTCCATGGGAGCATTTAAGAGTAGAATCAACCTCTAGGTGTAGAGGCTCCCTTTGTTAGCCAGTCAATGTTTGCATATTCTGGGAGCTGGTGGCACTTGTTCCGTTTCCATTTCTGTCTTCAGGCTGTGCTTCTTCGCTTATTCTTTAAAGTTTCTGCCTCTATTTGTGGTCATCTGTTTTTGTCTAGTAGATGATTATTTGAGAGAGGGAAAATGGAATTGACCAAAAAGACTGAGAGATTCAAATCTGAGTGAAGATATAGGATTAAAAAACAACAGTCTTTAATATTGTGTGACATGAAAGAAGAACCATTCTGAGAATGAAGGTCACTCTGTGAACTTAAATGACTGTGTTTGAAGTCACTCCTCTACCGGAGATAGACAGCAGGATCTCAATTTTTTTTTCCATCTGGGTGCAGGAGGAGAACAGAATGTGTTAGAAGAAATGTGGCCATCCTGAAGTTTCCTGACCAATATTACTGCTATGTTAAAGCCTTCCTCTTATGAAAAACTTCTTTATAAGTTGACAGCCATGATTAAAAGGAAAGAAGAGTTGGGTGTTGGTGACTCAAGCCTGTAATCCTAACTGCTCAGAGGATCTGATCTGGTTTTGCAGTTTGAAAGCGGCTGAGGTAGAAACAATTGTGAGCCTCTTATCTCCAATTAACCACCATAAAGCTATACATGGAACTCTGGGAAAAAGTACTAGCCAGCAGAAAGAGGGGGGAGATGAGAGAAAGAGGGAGGGAGGAAGGGAGAGAGAGAGAGAGAAGAGAGAACACCCAGGAACAGCACCCAGGTCCTGACTTTAAGCCTCAGTCCTGGTACACACACAATTGGGTGAAATCTCTATTCTCTTCCAATCACCTGCCTACAGTGAAGCAGACTGCTTGGGAGGAGTTTATTTCCAGAAAATATACTATTACTTCTCTGCAACCATCCTGTTCTTGACTCTTCTAGAGCTCTGATTCTTAACTTTGTTTGGCCTCTCAGGTGCCGTACCTAGTCATCTTTCAGTAAAGTTAGCAGATACTCTTCATTCATCAAGCTGAGCTGTCATTTCCCACATGTATCATGAATTCTCCTGGTCCAATGTTTCTGCTCACCACTTCTATTCTTCTTGGAATGCTACCCCTCAAATGCTCCCCTTCACCTTTCCTACTCAGATTTAGATCCTCAGTTTAGTGGAAATGTCATCATCAACTCGTGAAACTCTGTAGCTATATCTTTGCTGGTGCTGCCATGCCTTCCATGCAATCAGGCTTTTAGGCACTTTCATTCATTCACTAACTCGATCAACTGCAGCTAGGGATGTGGGTGACCGGCTCTTCCTGAGAAGCAAGCAAATTCTGACAGTGGTTTCTACAGTAGCCTTGATTATCCTTGTATCTTACATTCTTCCTAGCACAAGGCCATGCATGCACACACACTCCATGCATTTTTGTTACATTAAATGGAAAGTGATGACATTGCTAATGGTCATGCAGGTGTACAAAAAGAGCACAACAGAGCTGGAAAGGTGGCTCAGTGGTAGAATGCTTGCCTTTCATGCATGAATCCCTGGGTTCGATTCCTCAGCACCACATAAGCAGAAAAGGCCGAAAGTGGCATTGCGGCTCAAGTAGTAGAGTGCCAGCTTTGAGCTGAAGAGCTGAGGGACAGTGCCCAGGCCCATAGTTCAGGTCCTACAACCGACAAAAAAAAAAAAAAAAAAGAACAACAAAAGTCAAACTGAAAGAGAATGGGACGTAAAAAACAATGAGACTTTTGAGAGAGGAGGAACATGACAAGTAACTCCTCTCATAAGGGAAAAAAGGGAGAAAATGGTAAACATCTGATAAGAACACATGAGTTTAGCTTGGAAATGCTTTTCTGAATATGGGCTGGACTAACTTGATGAGATGAACTCTCACCCTTCTCCATGATAATTAGATGCCTTGTAAGAGAAACATAAAGTGTTCACAGGGATACCAGCGGGTAGAGATTGAACAGCCAATCACAGTAAGGACCCAAGTGTTACCCTTAGCATGTTTCTCACTGAGACAGAACAGGAATTGAAGACTAATGTAACACATTTCTAGGCTTGTCAAATATGTGAAATAGATTTTCCAGGCTGAGATTGGCCAGGAATTTTCTGGAGGTAGCTATACAATGGTCATGTTTATGGAGCCACAAAGGTACTGGGGTAGAAACTAAAAAAAAAAAAAAAAAGTTGTTTTTCCTTTCTTTTGTGGAACTCTGCTGGCTATACTTGCCAGTTCTATTAATAAGTCTTCCTTTTCTAACTCTGTGATAAGAGGCCTAGATATTCCCAGAGTGACAAGAAAGAAAGTATGCAAATAACTATACCACCACCCAGCAAGTTGGTAAATTAACCACCTCAGAATATTAACACAAGTTATATTAAGTGAAGTAAGCCAGGCCCAAAGAAACATAGGTTCCATGGTTTCCCTTATTTGCAATAACTAGTATATGTCTGAAACAAGCAAAAAAGGTCAGATAAGTTGATGTTAGGCGAAATGAACCCTAAGATATGTATCCAAATGTTGTTTTCTTTCATGCGATTGTTTCTAACACATTTATAAGATGATTTCTTTGTTGCTTTGTATGTCCCTCCCCCATGGTATAAACCCTGCTTTCACTGTATTTGATGATGTTGGTATAATTTGTGGAGGGGAAGGGAAAAAACAAATCGTTTAAATAAGGATACAGGTGGACCCATTGCAACAATGAGATGTACAAGTCATTATGTTGAAAACGAACTTTATAACTTGGTGGGGGGGAGAGTTGGGGGGCTGTGGGGAGGATGGGATGGGAAGGGGAAACAAAGGAGGAGGCTACAATGCTTGATAAGAATCTTGCCCATGTAATGGTAACCCCTCTGTACAGTATTTTCACAATAAAAAATGAAAAAAAAGAAAAAAGAGAGAATATTAACACAAATGATCTTGAATGAAGGTGTTACATGTAAACGAGAGAGAAAGAGAGTGGAGGGATTGATAGAGAAGGAGAATTGAAGAAAAGAAAGGGGGAAGAAAGAAAAAGGATGAAAAGAAAGAAAGAAGGAAGGAAAAGGGAGGAAGACAAGCAAACATCTATGAATTCGGTTCCATTCTTTGAAAACTGGGCGCATCTTACTGAAAGCAGTTGGTCTTGGACTAAGTGGGTTTCCCTACCAAGGCTAAGTGTCTTCACATCTCCTGGTGAGAGCTCACATGGTACACTCATATGCAAGCTGAGAGCAATCGTGTTGTGACCTAAGAAAGATAAACCACTGCATTCTGCTTTCTGTTCTTTGATTTAACCATTCATCTAACAGATGCCTAGTACAGTACCTGACATATATAATCGCCTACTTAATAAATGTTGACTCTATTGACAGCTATTTAATTGAGAAAACAGAATTGAGATATTTATACTCATCCACAGGATTGAGGCATGGATACAAATTATGTAGCTATAACAGTCTAAATTCAAACAATAGTATGCCCAGGTCTAAACTAAACATCTCTTAACCTTGCTCTGGGACTCTCAGTAGACCAGGCTAGTCAGATGAACTGAACTGAGTGAGGACATAATTCTTGCCACTGAAACACTTAAGGAAAGTTAGTGAGATGGGACAGAATTACACATAAAACAACACTAAGAGACGTAGAGCTGGAAGATGAGTGCTTTATTCTCTTATTGGTGAGTGCTTTAATTTTTTTCCAAAGGAATTATACCAACAACAAGTATACCAGTGAGGAAGGAATAATAAATGACTTCATGTCCAGTCATGCATGAAAGTTGATGTGTGTGAAATTGGCAATGGCTCTTGGGGGGTGGGGCAAGGTTTTCAATGGCAGAGAAAGAAACAGAAGGGTCTACCAAGTGGGGATATGTCTGAACAAAGGAGCAGAATGGCATCTGAGATGGGCTTGAGGAAATGGGAACAGTGTGTAAACCAGACCGGCTGGCACAAATGACAGGAGTGCAATGTTGGTGACAGAGGGTCTCACCTTTTACTTCAAGCTAAGAAGTGTTTTTATATTACATTTTTAGTTATTTTTAAGTAGCTGCACAAAAATTACCATTCGACAGGTCAATGTGTAAGTACAATGTATCTTGATTGATATCACTCTTTCATTCTTTCTCATCCCTCCCAATTCATCACCTCTCCTCGAGTTTCTTTGGAGTATGTTACTCAATATCCAATGCATTACCTAATGCTACAAATTCCAAGACTGTTATTGATTAATAATATCAGGATCTTTCATTTGTTTTGCCCTAGTGCTTAAGGCATAACGCTCAAGTGGTAGAGCACCGTCCTTGAAATTCAAACCGCCCTGAATTCAAACCCTAAAACCACCAAAAAAGAGAACAAACAAAAAAGAGCCTAAATATTAAATGCTGTCTTCTAGTTCAACTATTTCTTCGCAAGACAAATAGGATATTTAAAAGATTTAAATCATGATACTTTTTGCTACTGTTTATGCAAAGCACCTATTAATTTATCTATTATTTTGCTGTAAAGTACAGATGAGGGTAATCTTTGATTTAGAGATAAATCTTCAGGCAGCATAATCTTTGCATGTGGGTTTGTCTGCCTAGTATCTCCTGGTATTTCTTTCTTGTTGTTTTGTTTTTGTGCCATTCCTGGGGTTTGAACCCAGGGTCTGGGTGTTGTCCCTGAGCTTCTTTTGCTCAAGGATGGTGGTCTACCACTTGAGCCACAGAGCCACTTTTGGTACTTTATTGAAGGTAAGAGGCTCGAGGAATTTCTGCCCAGGCTGGCTTTGAACCATGATCCTCAGATGTCAGCCACCTCAGTAACTAGGATTACAGGTGTGAGCCACTGGCACCTGGCTATCTCCTGGTAGTTCTTGAGAACTCATTTGGGTTTACAGCAGGGGACACAGCTACTTGTGTATCCTTACCTGAAGAATGGCCCTCCTTTATTGGGGGACTCCCTCTCCCACTGAGCACAGGGCTTCGGGAAGAATGCACATGGACTGCTACCCAAGGGGAAAGGCACCTGCTGGGTTGGCCAGATCAGCTGAGTGACCCTGGTTACCCATGGGGTGACCGATAATATCACCCTCATCTTCTCCTGACATTTCACTGCAGCAACAAGCAGAGAGGGCATTTTTAGAGGATGCATTCCAAAGTGCTCCCATATATGAGGGCCCAACAACTGTTTAAACCTCTAGAAGCCTGGAGCATAGGCACTTTCCCCATTAAGGGAGAATTCTGGTTGTTTCCAACCTATATTCTCTAGTCTTCTCCTGAGGAGTCCCTTTAGTAAGGGAGATGAAATGTTCATAAATGTTTTCTTCCTTCTCAGTTTTAATATGGCAGTTCTCCCTTTCCACTGGGTAACATAAACATCTTTTGAATGTATAGCCTGTTCTGAGACTCTGGTCTAACCACTGGTTTAAAACCTGAGTTTTCTAGAACCAGGCTAATAATGACACTCCAGGAACAGCACACCTAACTTGAGGTGACAGCTATTCTTTGCAACTTAGAATTAAAGTTTCTTGGATGTAATCTCATTCATCTCATTGAATTTTATAAATAAATTTTATAACAAATATAAGATTAAAGCTTCACTATGAGGTTTTTATTTTGTTTTGTTTTGTTTTTGCCAATCCTGTGTCTTAAACTCTGGGCCTGGGCACTGTCCTTGAGCTTCTTTTGCTCAAGGCTAGCACACTACCACTTGAGCCACAGTGCCACTTCCACCTTTTTTGAGTAGTTTATAGGAGATAAGAGTCTCATAGAGTTTTCTGCACAGGCTAGCTTCAAACCATGGTGCTGAGATCTCAGCCTCCTGAGGAGCTAGGATTGCAGGTGTGAGCCACAATGGCACCAGCTTCACTATGTGTTTTTTAAAAAACAGGCTATGCTGTCTAAATTTAGAAAGACACTTAAAATCTGCTTCTCTGTTTAACACATGTCTGTTTCACTTACTGTCTACCATTCCAACAATATCTGATGGTCACAGCCATTTTAAGAAAAACTCATCACAACTAATTACCTCTCATATCATTTCGGCAGAAGAAACATAATTTCACATCACATCTTCAACATTTCTTGAGACTAGAATAACAGGTGTAAGTGTAGGAATCATTTGAATGACAGGATTAAGTAAGGATATTGGGAGGAAGTTTGTCTACAGCAATGCCAAGGCCTCTTTTCCAGATGTCTGTGGAGCATGCCCCAAACAGGGAAGCCACTTCCTCTTCTAGTCAACCTCACTCAAACATAGTAGGGTGTGTCCAAATCCTTGCTTGGTATGCTCAGGAACAGCTGACTGCCGAGGGGAAAGACGGACCAGTGCCTGAAGCTAAGCACTCAGATTTCTAGTTCTTCCATTTCAAATCAAGTTGGCTTCAATTCTTTTTCTTTTTCTTTTACAATCTTTGAAATTTTATTTGGCTTTATTATATCTGCACAGTCCAAAAGAAGTCCAAACTTCTTATCATGAAATTTAGGACTTCGCCTTTGTTTCATATGTCAAAAATGTTTAGAACACTTGAATCTTCGTGGAGCACAATTCCCTACATTGCTCTGAGCTCTTCTGCAGCTCTAGGTGTGTGGTTTTATTCCAACCATGTTGCTTCATGCTACACACACAAACTTGTGGACAGGCATGGGACCTGAGTTATAACTCACTTTGTCTACACTGCTGTGGAGTTTGTGCCAAGTAGCCCCACCTTTAATTTGGGTTTTAATCTCACAAACAATTTCCTTTTTATTCAATGAATATCTGATGCATATCTGTCTCTGCAGAGGAATTTGAAAAGCCTTTCCCACAGACAAGTTCTGGTCTGCCTGCCTAGCCCTGAATTAAATGAATAATTAGCCATACAGAATGATCTGAACATTAATCCCTGAATCATAAGGATGAAAAAAAAATCCTTGAGAAGCTTCCTTGTTTTCTCTGTGTGCTCTGGCTTTCATACATGAACTTCTCTTTATTGAGTATGTGCTCTCTTAGCTTTGGCTGTAAATACCCTCTCCAACTTGCAAAGGCCGCACTTAAGTGGCATTCCTTCCACAAAGCCTTCCTGCATTTATGGTCCCCAACAATCCTCACTGACTCCCTGTGCGTGGCATCTCTTACGGGCTGCTCTCTCCATGTCCCCTGTGTTTCAGTATTTGTAGACATGGCTGCTGTTCCTCTAATACCACTCACCTTTGCTTGCTCATCTGTCTTTGCTCTTGCTCTTTCTCTTTTACCTCACTTGTAAATACTGTTCACCTGTAAATACAGTTCTAGCATCCCTTTGCTTTTAGAATGTGAACTTTTGAGAAACAGTTTTTAGGAACACACTTGATGTATTGCTCTTGAAATGCAGTGCTGTGGTGTAATTTCCTTGTAAATTACTAGTACAGGCCACTAAAGGCCCCTTCTGTGTTTTGCATGTTAGAAAAAAAACATATTTAAACCAACCCACCTCATATAAATCATTGCTTCCCAGACTATAACTGGTTCTTACCCAAACCAGGAAATCCAAACTCTTCTCTGATACACAGGTCATTTGACATGACATGAGGTTGGAGTTTAAATTCCACTAAGTGAGTATTTTGAAGAGGAATAATGGAAGGGATTACCGAGATAATTGATGCAGCTTGGTAGCACAGTCTGCAAAGGCCCCAAAGGAAAGCCGGAGAACTTCTAGCTACCTAAGATGATAATTGACTTACAAGCACGGGTGGTGGGAGGACCAGCCTGCGGCCTTCCTCTTCTAGGCCTAAAGAAATGGAGGCAAGAAGAAGGCCTCTGAAGGTAGTGCAGGCCTTAATGTCCTGCCCTGGGTCCTCATGGTAGATCATGCTACCCCCATAGTAGAAAGCTCCCTGATTCTGTTCTTTACTCTTCTAATGAATTAGGCAGCTGCCAGTGGAAGCCTGGACCTGACTATTAACAGTCAAAGAAGATACTTAGTGATTTGCATCCTTATAAATCTACTTTAAGAAAAAGGATAGGCGCAATAGAGAATAGGCAGAAATTGCAAGGCCCAAAGGGGAGCCCAGTATAGTATCAGTATCACTTTTTTTTGTACCAGTATGATTTACTGTGTACCTACTATGTACTAGACTTGTGGGAGGCTCTCTATCGTATAACCAGTCCTCAGTGAAATAGAAGAAATAATGCCTACACCCTAAAAGTTGTCGCAGGGAATAATGCAATTTATTTTGCATGGTGTTTGGCACCTGCTCTGCCTTCTTAAATGGCAGCACTGAGTTTACCCTTGCTTCACCTTCATCAAAACCCAATGAGGTAACACATCCAACCTAGATGTCATCTGTCTCCTCAACCTGAAACCTTCAAGGTCTCACATACAGAAAAGAATAATAATGCTGCTGTATTCATAACTTGCTACCATTTACATAATGCATTCACATATATTATCCTCTTTAATATTCAAATCCTACTTTTGAAGTAAGAATTAGTTTCTCCATTTAGAGATGAATATTTGAAGACTCAAGTGACTCACTCAAAGTTACATGAGCAAGACAGGACTCAGCCCCATCAAAACTCACTGATGCGAAAGTGTTCAGGAGAAAGGTAGAGTTCTCAAGGGGGTGATTATCATGAAACTAAGCTAACCTCCTGTTTCTCATAAAAATATCATTTCCTTACCTGACATGGCCCCTCAATCCTCCCACTAAGGTGGCACATTGGAGGTAAGATGTGGAACTTCCAAAAGGTCGTTGGAAAGTACCTGAGTGTTTCCCTTTGGGAAAGGTGACATAGTAAGACAGTATATCTTATGCTTTTCCAAAGAAGACTTTCCTATTCCTGATTCTGTCTGTGCCTAACTTTCTTCCTCTCTCTTTTTATTGGATTATTACAAACTTGATGACTAAAGAAGTCAACATAAGTTTATTATCTCACAGTTCTAGAGGCTGGAAATCTGAAATCAATACAACCGAACTAAAATTAGGGTGTCAGCAAGACCATGTTCCTTGAGGCCATAAGACAATCTTTCCCTTGTGTCTTTCAGCTTCTGTTGCTTGCCATCAATCCTAGTCAGCAGTCTAATCGCCTCATCTGTATTTACCTGCCATGTCATTTCCTGAGTCTCCCTGTACAGTCTATTTGTAATCTCCCTTTGAATCTTGTTATGAAAGATACATATGATTGCCCACCAGAGTAACCCAAGGAAAACTTCTCTCAAAATCTATAACTTAATTGCATCTTTTTTTTTTTTTTTTGTCAGTCGTGGGGCTTGAACTCTGGGCCTGGGTGCTGTCCCTCAGCTCTTCAGCTCAAGGCAAGCGCTCTACCACTTGAGCTACAGCGCCACTTCCGGTTTTCTGGTGGTTTATTGGAGATAAGAGTCTCACAGTCTCTCCTGCCCGGGCTGGCTTTGAACCTCGATCCTCAGATCTTAGCCTCCTGAGTAGCTAGGATTACAGGCGTGAGCCACCAGTGCCCAGCTTAATTGCATCTTTTGCCGTATGAGTTGATACCCATTCTTTGACATATATGGCAATATTTTCAGGCTCTGAGAATTAGAAAGTGAGTATTTTTCAAAGGCCACCATTGAGCCTACTACCGTGACCTACTATAATTGGCTCATTTGTAAAACATATTCTGTAAAATAAACACCAAAATTGTGCCATAGTCTAAAAAAGCAACAGTCCAGTACTAGCTAGTTTTCTCAGTACTAGCTGGGTTCCCCAGTCTGAGGCAGGGCACTTCTTGCTTCAAATGAACCTAAAACTTTAGGAATGAGCAGAAATATTACAGATTATAAATTCTTCCATCTTGAAGAACTCTACCATTGTCCCTTCACACTCTGTGAATTCAAAGGTCCTTTCCTTTAATATTTAAATTCTTTACAAGGTCATGCTCATCTCCATACTAAATGGTTCTACCACTTCTGAATTTCAATGGTGTTTTACATGCCTCCTTTGTGTGACTATTTTACAATATAGATTACCTTTACCTTGCACAATCCCAACATATATGCTTCACTTATTCCTCTTTCTAAATACGTTCTGGAAGCTTGAGTCCATCTCTTACCAAGACCACTGCATTATCCTTTATAGGGATCTCCTGCCTTTACTTTTGCTTACCTGAAGTGAGGTGACTTCTAAAATAAAATAAAGCCAGTCAGAGCTTGACATACAGTTCAGGGGTAGAGCACTAATCCTGATATGTTGAAGGACCTGGATTCGGTTCCCAGTTAAGCCCTATTCACTGAGAGCTTCTCAGCAGGCTTCAACCTGAATTTTCAAGCACAAGTAGTCTCTCCCCCGTTTCTGAAAAGGAAAGACAGATAAGGAAAAAAGTTGAGCAAAGTGTGAAGTGTGAAGGAGAAACTATAAAGAATGTTCATCATAGGATTCCTTGTAATGATGACAAACCATCGATGACCTACAGTTGCTCTCAGTAGGGAAATGATTGAATTATGTTACATTCAACTATAGAAAACTAAGAGGCTCTTAAAAAGAATTACATAGTGGTTGGTTAGAACTTGGGGCTAGGGGAAATGGGAAGTGACTGCTCATGGATAGGAGATTTTTTTTTGGTAAGGACTGATGAAAAATATTCTAAAGCCAGCTGTCATCCAGATGACATGATAGCTACTTAATAGGTCAAAGCAGGAGCACCATATGAGGTCAGAAGTTCAAGACCAGCCTAAACAACATAGCAAGCCTCCCATCTCAAAAATAAATAAATAAAAATAAATGGTCATGATGATTACATAGTTCTGCAAACACACACAAAAAGCACACCTAACTTTACTTTAAATGACTGAATATTACCTGAATTACTTCTGATAGCAGGTAAAAGCAAATAGGGTAATAGACACAATGATCAATGCACAATGTGTGCATGTGTGAAAGTACAACAGTGAATTCCGTTGATTCATATAATTAATATACGTTAATAGTTAAAATCAAAGACATAAATATCAATCCAACTTTGAGGCATACAAGCACATCTACATTTAGATACATCTGTAGAGTATATACATACATATATGTGCTTATATGCAGAGGTATCTATGTAATTACATATAAATAGGATCATATTTACTTCTTCCACTGGAAAAAGTATCATAGAGATACAATTTCAGTAGATGCAGATAGCATCATTTTAATAGAGGCATTATTTTTCAGGTTGTAATGGCAGCATCTTTCTCTAACAAATTCCCTCCTAACAGACATTCATGTTGTTTCTATTTGCTATTTTAAACAACACTGCATGGAGCATCCAAATATATCTATATCTATATATCAATGATATGAGAAAGACAGAGTTTTCATGCATAAAATTAGTATCACTTTCATTTTTGTCCCATGAATACAGTTTCTCTTTTTCTGAATATTTTCATTATCTTTAAGTAGTTATACAAAGGAGTTGTCATTCAACAAACAGTTTACAAATGCAATGCATGTTGATCGATGCCATCCCTTCCTATATTCTCATCCACCTCTCCCAACCCATGCCTACCCTAGCTTTTCTTAATGTCTAGCATATGTATTGAATATCTTTGCCATTTAACAAAGCAATTTATGTATGTAATAGAGTTCTGGTTTCTCTTCCTTAAGACAACAGAAACACTGTCAGAAAGCCTCCATTTAGAGAAGATCTGAGGCCATAACTTCTAGAGAGATTCTAAGGAATAGATGCTCCACTTCCTGAAATCTATTTCCTATATTTAAAAGTAAAAGCGCAGTTCCATGGCTTTTTAAAGGGAAAACTGCCATATTGTTTACACTGAAAAGGAAAGATTACACCAAGACATAAATTGAAGAAAACCAGAAGATTCAAACTGAACAGTGGTCATCAGACTATAGTATCCTTCTATCCTTAATGCTAGTATTCAAAAGAAAAAAAAAGGAGGAAAAAGGAAGAAAAAGCAAGCAAAAAGGAAGAAAAGAAGGGAGGAAGGGCACCAGAACACTAGAATCAATTCCAAATGAATCAAAGACCTCGGAGTCAAAACAGACACTCTGAAAACATTACAGGAGAGAAAGAGGGAAACCCTAGGTCTCCTTGGCACAGGCAGAAATTTTCTTAATAGAGATCCAGAAACAACAAATCAAAAAAGGTTGGACAAATGGGATTGAATGAAGTTGCAGAGCTTCTGCATGGCAAAGGACATAGCTAGCAAGATCAATAGAAAGCCCACCGATTGAGAGTAGATCTTCACTAGCCATACAACAGACAAGAATCTTATATCTAAAATATACCTGCAACTCAAAAAATTAAATCCACCAACAATAAATCTCAAAGGAACAACTGCCCAATAAATAAGTGGGCTAAAGACTTACAGAGAAACTTCTCTGAAGAGGAAAGAAGGATGGCCAATAGACACATGAAGAAATGCTCAACCTCCCTAGCCATAAAAGAAATGCAAATCAAAACAACACTGAGATATCACTTCACCCCAGTTAGAATGGCTATAATCAAGAACTCTAATAACAACAGATGCTGGAAGGGATGTGGCCAGAAGGAACCCTACTGCATTGTTGGTGGGAGTGTAAACTTGTTCAACCACTTTGGAAAGCAGTATTGAGGTTCCTCAAAAGACTCCACATAGAGCTCCCCTATGACCCAGCAATCCCACTTTTGGGCATTTACCCAAATGATCACAAACAAGACCATACTAAAGCTATCAGCACGACTATGTTTATTTCAGCCTTATTTACCATAGCTAAGATATGGAACCAACCCAAATGCCCCTCAGTAGATGGATGGACCAAGAAAATGTGGTATATATACACAATGGAATTCTATGCCTCCATCGGAAAGAATGACATTGCCCCATTTGTTAGGAAATGGAAAGATTTGGAAAAAATTATATTAAGTTAAGTAAGCCAGGCCAAAGAAACATAGGTCCCATGGTTTCCTTTATTTGCAATAACTAGTATATGTCTGAGACAAGCAGAAAAGGTCAGATAAGATGATGTTAAGTGAAATGAACTGTAAGATAAGGACACAAGTGGTTTTTTTCTATTTTTGCTATTGTTTCTAACGTATTTATAAGGTGATTTTTTTGTTGCTTTGTATGTCCCTTCCCATCGGTATAACCCCTGTTTTCACACTGTATTTGATGTTGGTATAATTTGGGGAGGGGAAGGGCAAAAACAACTTGTTTAAATAGGGATAGAGGTGGACTCATTGCAACAATGAGATGTACAAGATGCTATGTCGAAAAATGATCTTTACAACTTTTTGTTGGAGGATGGGGGGAGCATAGTCATAGAGATTGGAGGGCAGAGATGGTAGGGGCAAAACAAAAGAGGAGGCAACAATGTTAGATAAGAAATGTACTCATTACCTTGCTCATGTAATTGTAACCCCTCTGTATGGTATTTTCACACAAAAAAAAAACATTAAAAAAAAAGGGAGGAAGGGAGGAAAGAAAGGGAAAGAAACAAACAGAAAAGAAAGGCAGAAAAAGAGAAATAAAGTAAAGAAAGAAGGAAGGAAGAAAAGGAAGGAAGGAAGGAAAGAGAGAAAGAAGGAAGGAAAGAAAGAAAGAGAAAGAAAGAGAGGGAAAGAGAGAAAGAGAAAGGAAGAAAAAGAAAGAAAGAAAGAAAGAAAGAAAGAAAGAAAGAAAGAAAGAAAGAAAGAAAGAAAGAAAGAAAGAAGGAAAGAAAGAAAGAAAGGAAGGAAGGAAGGAAGGAAGGAAGGAAGGAAGGAAGAAAGAGAAAGAAAAAGAGAAAGAAAACAGTAAGTTGTGTTTCTGGCAATCAATGAGAGGTGTTTTTTTCTTTGTTGCTTTGTCTTGTTTGTTCCTTTTTCTGTCTTTGGGAGTGTAAGTAGGGGGGAGCAGAAACGGTAGAGCAAAGGAAGAACAAATGCAGCCATGGTACTCACTAGACACTATGTGAAAATGAACTATACAAATTGTGGTGGGTGGGGGTGGGAGGAAAAAACGGGGAGAGCGAGGGAAGGGGTGATGTTAATGAAAAAGAAATGTACTCTTTATCTGACTTAAGTAACTGTAATTCCTCTGTATAACACTTTTACAATAACAATTAAAAATGAAAAACACACAAAAAGAGGAAACTTGGTTACTAATAGCAAACAAACATGCCAAAGAAGAAGAAGACAGTGTGGCCCTGACTTGGTAAGACATAGCCTGCTCCAGAACATTACATGTTTCCATTTTAGGAAACAAAAGAGCACAGTGGGAGATGCCTCTCTGAGCTAAAGACTTGGGGGAAGAAAGATTCCGGCAAATCCAACACAAAACAATCCAGTACATATCTGCAAAAGTGGATAAGAGGAAGACAGAAGCCAAGTTTTCAAGTAACTTGCACAGCAGTGCCTGCATTTTCTAGACCATAAACATCCTAGGAAGAGAAGAGAGGTAGACTAAGAGATGGGTGCATGCTTCATACTGACTGCTGTTAACTAAGGGTAACGTGGTGAGCAAGTCCTTCTGAGTCATCATTTCTGAATTCGCTCTGATACAATGTCCATTCATTGTCCACTTTTTGCCAATCGCATCATTTGTGTGAGATCTACTATTCCATGTTACCTCAAAATCCTGTTTTTTTCGTACTTCTCTCCTCTATCACCATACTGCATACAGAGCTGGAAAAGCTCCCTGGAATCAAGATAGCAGATTTAAGAGTAGTAGAAGAACCCTCTGTTCAGACATGCAAGACCACTTGCAAATCAGTTAATCCAATTGGATGTCAACTGGGGAGTGATTTTTGAATATTTCTCTATTTAGGTGTTGCTTTTATTTTATTTTATTTTTTTGTCCATCTACTTCACATCTGTTGGCATAAGGATGAGGGTTCCATCCTGTCTAGGACTCCATGATTCCATGGCCTCATTCTTGGATAAACTACATTCATAATGTAGTTTGATGATTTCAAGTTTAGGTTTTGTTCCGAGAAACGTAATGATACTTGCATAGCAATGTGCCTGCCAAAAACCTGTCCACATTGTTTTTCAGGTTTATTTCCGCCCCCCCCCCCCATATTATCCAACCCTACTTCAATTGCTTACTGTGTGTGTCTGTGTGTCTGTGTGTCTGTGTGTCTCTGTGTGTGTATACACTAGTCCTGGGGTTTGAAATCTGGGCCTGCGTGCTATCCTTGAGCTTTTGTGCTCAAGGTTAGCATTCTACCCCCTTGAGCCACAGTTCCACATCCAGCTTTTTTTGGTAATTTAGTAGAAATAAGAGTTTGATGGGGCTGGGAAGGTGGCTCAGTGGTAGAGCGCTTGCTTTGCATGCATGAGGCCCTGAGTTCGATTCCTCAGCATCACATAAGAAAAAAGAAAAAAGCCAGAAGTGGCACTGTGGCTCAAGTGGTAGAGCGCTAGCCTCAAGCTGAAGAGCTGAGGGACAGCGCCCAGGCCCAGAGTTCAGGCCCCACGACCAGACCCCCCCCAAAAAAAAAAAAAAAAAAGAGTTTGACAGGTTTTCTTGCCTGAACTGGCTTTGAACCGCAAACCTCAAATCTCAGCCTCCTGAATATCTAGAATTACATGCAGGAACCACTGGCACCTGGTTTGCTCACTTTTTTAAAGCCACTTACTCTGTCTCCTCAAAGCCCTTTGCTATATTTTTCATAGATTCATGAAAAAAACTCACAGTATTATTTTGTCTCCTATTTTGCTAAGCGACATATTTAGATTTAAAAATACTGTGACAAACGCATGTCTGGAAACAAACAACAGATGTCATGGGCATTTGGTGAGCGCTCAGACCACCTGGTGGGAGGGCATCACTAGTTTTCCTCCTATCCAGAGTTTTATACAGTGGACACAGGGCATTTGCTAATGGGGGTTGGAGGGGTCTGATATGGCAGGTGCTGGCTAGCTATGCCAAGTTGTAACTCTTAAAATCTGAACAATTCCCAATAACTAGCACGAAAGCCCATTGCCACAGACTTGTTCTGTGACTACAAGTAGTTCTGATATTCAGAAGCACAGGAAAATCATTGACGAAGCTAGGCTGGGTACTGGTCCAGTTGCTGGCCATTCACAATCTATGTGCTTTTGGTGAATATTAGCTCTAACCAAGGATTAGTTGCCTTGGTGGACCTTTTCCATTTGCAAATGAGGGAGGTTGATCCAGCCATCATCTACTTCTCTTACCCACTCTGAAATTCTTTATTGAGCTATATACAGACCTAATTAATTTCCTCCCAAGAGATTTGGTAGTTCTCTGATTCAATTATTTGTTCTTCATCTGGTTAGGTGTCATCTCAGAATTGTCATTGAGACACAGACTCTCATGGGCAGTAACGAGAAGATAATAGCCAGGGAGAGGTGCGGAATAAGGGCATAGTAAATCTAGCTAGAGAGCATGTAGCACATATTTTATGTTGGCTGTATTAAAGACAGAGGTATCCACACCTACAACCACACGCTCACCTCCTCCTGCTCAACTCTCTGGGGCTTTGTGCTCTTTCTGTTTTGTTTCCTTTTTGAACCTAGGATGACGCTTATTTTTTTTTTTTATGCCTTGCTTAATTTACACAGATTAGAACATGCTTTCCGCACGCAGCTTCTTGTTTGCCAACAAGCCCAGCTGTTGGGGGGCACCAAAGATCACCCAATTATGGAAAACCATCTTGAATACCTTTTCATGTCTTCGTCTCCTGCCCTGGAGGATCTTTTTTCTGACAATTACAAATCTAAGAGCCTTTTTTGTTTATAGGAAACATTTACTCCTTTATTACGTCCCCCACCCCCTTTTCCAACTCATCCAGAAAGAGTTTACCATAGGGAAGATGGACAGCCTGTTTGTGTCTGACCAGCAGACCACAGACAGCCAAAACCAAGCAAGTGAAGACCATCTCCCCAGATGAGAGCAGACTTTTATTTTGAACAGTCTCTAAAGGGAAACAGGACTCAACAGATTCTAACAGTTGTTTGGGAGGGGAGGAGGGCTTTACAATGTTCGCCCAGGCTCCTGTATGCCAAGTCCCAGCCCATAATAAATTTTATTGCTATGTTATAAACTCCTGAACAGAGGAACTTGGAGGGAAGTGCTGACACAAGCTTCCAGGGCTGGGCCGCATCACTCTTAGGGGTTCTGTCTTGATATCACAAGTCTGCGGCAAAAACCCCCAACTTAGTCAATGTTTGCTCATCAGACATATTCTTTGACTTTGAAAAAAAAAACTAGAGGTCTCAGCCAAGAGAAATAAGCACACTTGAAAACAATACATAATGGCTTGTAGATGCTTCTGGCTCTCAGCTCAAAGTTATTCAGCCAAAGTTAAATTTATCTTGCAAATAAAGCTGACCTTTTCCCCCACATGCCCCCCCCCCCACACACCACCACCACAGGGAGGGATATGATTATTCATTTAAATGGCAGCTTTATGTACAATAATTAAGAATCATTAATGAAGGCACTATTACTTTATCATATATTTCCAGGATCAAACAAATCTTCATAAGATTCAGTCATCAGCATCTAGAGTTCATACAGAAATTAGACCAAAGAAGAACTGGAAAAAGCCTAAAGGTTAAAGAAACAATGAGTTGAAGTGTCATAGGGAGAAAATTAAAAAGACACACTAGAGGTCACTGTTGCTACTTGAGCTGAAGATATATTCATTCGTGTGTGTGTGTGTGTGTGTGTGTGTGTGTGTGTGTGTGTGTGTGTGTGTGTGTGTGTGTGTGTGTGTGTGTGTGTTGTTTTGGTAGTTGGTGTATATAC
Organism: Dipodomys spectabilis; assembly: GCF_019054845.1. NCBI lineage: Eukaryota > Metazoa > Chordata > Mammalia > Rodentia > Heteromyidae > Dipodomys > Dipodomys spectabilis. The sequence continues at coordinate 249,326 of NW_024870818.1, forward strand.
CAGAAAAACTCTAAAAAGATCAGTTACTTTTATTAATTCTTATCAATATCTATCATGGTATTTTTCCCTCTTGGATATGTGGACAATTGGTATTTTAAAAGAAATTTTAATTTTAAGGATTTGTTTTACGTGACCAAGGGCCTTTCACATACTTCATCTCTGATGAAAATTCTTGCATCTACTTTGTACCTTTTAAAAAGACACCTCTGTACAGTATTTTCACAATAAAAAAAATTAGAAAAAAAAAAGACACCCTTCGGTCAGATAAGGTGATGTTAGGTGAAATGAACCCCAAGATAAGTATTCAAATGTGTTTTCTTTCATGCGATTATTTCTAACACATTTATAAGATGATTTCTTTGTTGCTTTGTATGTCCCTCCCCCACAGTATAACCCCTGCTTTCACTGTATTTGATGTTGGTATAATTTGTGGAGGGGAAGGGCAAAAACAAATCGTTTAAATAGGGATACAGGTGGACCCATTGCAGCAATGAGATGTACAAGTCGTTATGTCGAAAACGAACTTTACAACTTTGGGGGGCGGGGAGGGGAATGGGAAGGGATGGGAAGGAGAAACAAAGGAGGAAGCAACAATGGTTGATAAGAAATGTACTCATTAGGGGCTGGGAAGGTGGCTCAGTGGTAGAGCGCTTGCCTTGCATGCCTGAGGCCCTGGGTTCGATTCCTCAGCACCACATAAGCAAAAAGAAAAAAGCCGGAAGTGGCGCTGCGGCTCAAGTGGTCGAGCGCTAGTCTTGAGCTGAAGAGCTGAGGGACAGCGCCCAGGCCCAGAGTTCAGGCCCCATGACCGAGCCCCCCCCCTCCCCCCCAAAAATGTACTCAATTACCTTGCCCATGTAATTGTAATCCCTCTGTATGGTATTTTCACAATATTAAAAAAAATGTTGCAAAAGAATAACCATGCAACTATTCTCTTTGCATACTCAGCATAGTATCAAATAAATTACAAAAGATATTCCACACAAAAAAGACACCCTTCATCTACACATTTACCTGGATTTGAAAATAAAAGTACATCAGAAATTCTGGTTATAAGTATGCTTCTTCTTATTAGCACCATGCAAAATGTAGGAGTGCTAAATAGGAATGATGTAAATATTTAGTTTTGTCTTTGAAGCTGTATGAAGTAAGAGTCATTTAGGAATGGTAAGCCTGAGATAGGAAATGCTAGTAAAAGTTTTCAGCTCTACATATATGAAAGGAAATTGTTTTAGACACACAAGATATGTTTTGGGTGGGCCAGTGTAAATTTTCTAAATATAAGTCTAAGAAGAATCATTCTCTTAGTTTTAACTCCTGCGGGAGATAGGATTTCTGTTTCCCACTAAGACCTCTTATGCCCACCAGGTGAATAGCCAATGGTTTGATGGTTTATCCCAGCAAAGACATCATCTTATTGCCAAGGAAGAGAATGCAGAAAGTAGATTAATATTCAATAGTCTCCTTTCCTATTCTTGTTGTTATTTTTTTCATGCTGGGAATTGAACCCAGGGTCTTTGAGGGCATTAAGCCCATATCTGTTACTGACTACAACCTCAGTCCTCAGGAGTCTTCTTGAAAGTATTGGTCTCACAATGGGTGCTGGAAAGAGAAGAGTCAAACTGGAGCCAAAAGTTCCATCTATAGGCCTTAAAACCTTTGCAGAAAGATGCTCACTTCAACTTCCTTGATCTTGGGTTGTTTTGTTTTTGCATTTGAACCACTTTGATAATGCAAAGCTTTCGGAAAAAGAACATGGAGACAGAGACAGAGACACGGAGAAAGACAGAGAGAAAGAGAATGAATACTGGATATTTCTCTTTCTTTCTATTTTGTTCTCATTGCTTTTTTTCCCCTGCTTTGTCCTGCAGATCATAGTCCTGGGAACAATTAAAGTTCAAAGAACTGGATAATAACTCCTCAGGAGCTGGGTGCTTTCTACAAGTTTCACGGGCCTGGATAAAATAGAGTTTGAATTTAATTTACTGGTGAGTTCCCTATTTTTAATCGTATTTTCCAAGTATCCTTTGTTGAATTAGTGGTAATATTGGGAGGAAAATCAGGAGATTGGAGCATCAATAGGCATCAGAAGGCGTGCTTTACCTTTGCAACAGTGTTACTGAGAAACATTGCCCCTTGACTCAGTGCTCCCGCTACTTGCCCAGCCTGGGTAAACCCAGACATGACCTTGACATTGCTAAGACCAGTTTTGCATTTCAGTAAATGTCAGTTGTTGTCAGAGGAATGTCAGAGAAGATTCATTGAGTTGTTTTGAACCTATGGAAAGGGATAGAAGCTGTGTTTATGTCCCCATGCAAATTTAAAACAACAACTGCCAAAAAGTGGGGAAAAGTTTCAGTTGAATTCAACAGCTGTTGTTTTGAGGAGTGGGGGGTGGGGCAGGTTTTAATAAACAGTTGTGTTTTTGTATTTCCTAATAGTTTTGTGTATTCAAACTCAAATTTGGGCTTTTGGGAAAACAGAACAGTTTACTGTTACAACATAGAACTATTATCATAATTTTCTGGTTAAGAAAATTATGTGCATTTTGTTAGCCAAAAAAAACCCAAAAAATAGACATTAAGTGTGTTTGTGTTTTTTCACCGTGTAGCTATTTTTTGAAAATGCTCTATTATCTACAGCCTGGTTAGAGGACTATGGGTTCATTGAATTCAGCCGTGTTTAAGAGCAACTCCACAGTTCTTACAAGGTTGAAAACCACTGACTTTATGGTTCTGGTTGCAATTATAATATGCAATACGTTTTGTTTTAAATGGAAGCTTTCATAATGAAATTTGGAAGCCAGCGTCATTTCCCTTCCTTTCCTTACTACAAAAAGAGGATTTAAGGGCAAACAATAAAGGAAATGGCAAGGAACCATTCTATGACCTTGGGCAAATTTCTTCAGTGGTTTAGTCTTGTGTACACACATACACACACACACACACACACACACACACACACATCCTGTAGTCTGTACCATCTTTTACCAAGCTATGTGAAGCAAAATAGAAATTTGACAATTCCTTGGTTATTTTAAAAACTGAACATACTAATCAAAATTGAATGAACAATTGTTACCAAATTTTCTAAATAATCAAATAATCATAAACATAGTGTTACTTAATAAGTTCTGCTCAGTGTCGAGAAATAAAGAATTGCTTTACCATTCGGAATACTGTACTACTTTGTAAAGTTCTATAAGCACTTCAACCAAGACAGGATCCAGGAGTAGACAAACATACAGTGCTGTCTTCTAATCTAACTGTAATGGAAACCCTAGGATTGGTTCTGGATAAAAACCTTTTTAAAACTCTTATTCTTGGCTCTTCACCAGAACATCAATTCTGAGTAGCTTTTATTTTATTATCTTTCTGGGTCAAGAAAACAAGGACTTGGGCAGAAACACAGCAAGATGTCTTGCCACTTTAAAAAAAAAATGGCTTTAAAGAGGGAAAGAAACCTTGCTAGTGAGTGACTGCTTTGCTGTCTGCAGCAGTGGTCGGAATGCAGGGTGTCTGCTTGCTCTAGGTCAGGGGAAACCTCTGTGGCTTGTATTTATGTAGAAGCTAGAAGCTGTACAATCACAGCTGGGTAACCAGTAAGGTCCCAATGGATGTGGCAGTTGGGCTGTGAATGCCTCATTCAGGTATCCGTTTTTCTCTTGTCCATACTGGGATCATCTCACCGTTGGACTTGAGTAAGTGGAACGTCCTAGCCCTCCAGATAGAGGGGCTGAAAATGACACTAAATGATGAGGAGCAAGTGAAACGAGGGGTGTGTCCAGAGCTTTCCTCATCATGGGCTCTGGGCTGAGAAAGAGTGAGGAAACTCCAAACAAAAAGACAGAAACACAAAAGACGAGAGAGTGGACACATACTGCCATTTTTGCCTTCCACTGAGGAATCCAACATCTGCCCAAAGGAGACTTCGGTCATTTGAGAAAACTTGGAGTCCTCAGTTTGTTTCTGTTCCTTTCTATTTCATGACTTTCTTTCCAGACTTTAGATTGTTGCAGCCCAACGCGTAAGACATATTTGAATGTCATTATGAGTCTTGGGAAGTTGTGATAAAGTTGAAAAAAAAATGGAGTTCCTGGATTCAAATGAATTAACGCAGGTCCAGGCAAACTGTTTCCTCTAAGGCCAAAATCCAGCCACTCTCAGCAGAATCTTCTGGCATCCTGTTTTCAAAGATACAATACAGTGGCCTGGGCTGAGTCAGTTTCAGCTCCATTCAGCGCCTAAGAATCTTCAATTTGCTGACTCCTTGGCTACTTTTCTGTCCAGTTTACGAAGATGAGTGTAGATCTCCACCAAAGCTTGTACATTGAGGAGAACTTGGTTCTGTCCTTACCAAAAAACGTTTGAAAAGAGCAGCTAATTTCAGGTCTACTCTACTAGCCTGATTTTGCACGAGTAGACAAGAATGTGGCAGCGGCACGGGAATGATGCTCAAAATTCAGTCATATCTGCCACATCATGGACCTTGTAGCTTCTGAGTAAGAATCTTCACAATCAGCAAACTAAGAATAGGAGGTGGATTGCTGATAGCTTGTGGCTCAAAAACAATTGCCATACATATGCATATATACATGTATGTGTATGTATATATACATATATATGGCATATATATACATATACAAATATATTTATATTACTTATTTAAATTATTTAAAATATATAAAAATCTTTAGTTGTACAAAGGAATTGCCATTCAACAAAGCAGTTTATGATTTAATACATCTTTTTTTAATCATAAAAGAATACATATGTTGAAAAGTTCTCAAGACTGAAGAGGAAGGTTTAAACTATGCAATAAAGAAACGAATAAACTCAATGTGAGTATTGTTCCTTGGCTGCCCCCTGTAATGCATCATGATCAAACTCACCTTTTTCAAAGTTCTCATCTATGTCTCACAACCCACCTCTTGCCTCATTTTTCATGATTTTGTAGTAGAGGCATTACATTTTTATTGCGTTTCCCCCTTTCTTCTTTTTATCCCTGTACCCTCCACCCTTTGGTCCCACCCAATACTTTTCAAGTATTCATTTCCTGGTGTTTATTTTCTTGAACTTTGATTTAGCTTTTCTCAGGAATTACAGTTTGAGTTTTCTCCTGATTCTATTGTATACCACCCAAAGTTATTTACTTATATATTTATAAGCTAATTCTTATCTATTTATAAGCTAATTCTGGCTTCTACATCTGAGAGAAAACATATAACTTTGGTCTCTCTGGGCCTGACTTACTTCACTTAACATAGTTTTTCCAGGTCTTCTCATGTCTTTACAAACAATGCAATATCATTCTTTCTAATGGATGAGTAAAAATCCACTGTGTATCTATAACACATTTTCCTGATCCATTGAGGGACATCTAGGCTGATTCCATAGCTTAGTTATGGTGAATAGTGTACAATGAACATCACTGTGCTGGAGGCCTTATTGTATTCTAGCTCATCACACTTAAGATAAATGCCCAAGAGTGGAATTGCTGGGTCTATGCTTTATTTTTTTGAGGAACCTGCATACTGCTTTCCAGAGTGGTTGAACAAGCTTGCATTCTTGCCAACCGTGTAATAGCATTCCCTTTTTCTCACATCCCATACCAGCTTCTGTTCTTTGCATTTTTATATCCTTTCTTTAAAATACTCTATCCATTCTCAATAATTTCTTTGAATTTTTTTTGCTAATTTGTAGGTCAGTTGCTTTAAGTGCCATTGTCCTTGGCACTTGTCTCTCTCTCTCTCACCTAAGAACAGGTGTATTCTGTAATCATGTATGTCAGTGGACACAAAGGAAAATGCATCCAATTTAAAATATCCAAGTTGCTGACCTTTCTCTGAATACTTTTTATATTACATGTAAAGATGTAAAAAGGATGAAAAGTTTTAAATACCTATATAACCTGGTAAAGGACAAAGCAAACTGCATCATAATGCCTCCTTGTAAGTATGCAATAAGGTAAGTTAAAGGTTTATTTATAGTCTGCAGATGACTTAGTACTTTCTATACTAAGAATTCATCCATTCTTCCAACAGGCTTGAGAGATGTTTGTAACCAATAAAACATATTTGTATCCAAGCTGGGAGCAGAGTCCAGGCCCACATAGCAGACCTGAGATTGGTTGGCCCAAGAGCTTAAGTGATGTCAAATGTAAGCCACTTTTCAAAAGCATGTTATCAGGTCTACACCAGGCTATCCATTTTAATAATCTCATTCTATATTTCACTTTATTGTTGAAAGGAGAAATAGATTAATGAGAATCCTAATCCCCCTGGAAAGAAAACCTTCCATATAAGGCATTCCTGAAGAGAGATCTGGAGAAATTATTTCCTCTGTCTCCGTCTTTGTTTTGCCAAGTAACGTTTAGACCATTTACATTGGTAAAATTCTTAACCTAGGTCAGTGTGGTTAACTAGATTAAATCTAAAGAGTGGGGAAAAAAGAGAGAAAGTGAAAGAGAGCATGAGGATAAAGAGGAGACAGTGACAACAGGGACAATTTTGATGTGAGGGAGGCAGGAAATTCCCCACAGCCTCCTTTACATGTGTGTGTGTGTGTGTGTGTGTGTGTGTGTGTGTGTGTGTGTGTGAGAGAGAGAGAGAGAGAGAGAGAGAGAGAGAGAGAGACAGAGACAGAGAGAGACAGAGACAGAGAAAGAGAGACAGAGAGAGACACAGAGAGAGACACAGAGAGAGAGAGAGAGAGATAGGAATTTGAGGGTAAATTCATGACCCATCTCAGACCCAACAAGAAAATGATATCCTCCAAATTGCATTTGCAAAATGCATGACACATTGCATGAAAGAAACATTTGTCTACATAGAATCTAAAATGTCCAGGCAGGGGCTTCACTATTCTTTCAAGCAGTCCAGAAAAATCAAGAGAAAACATCTGCAGAGAATGTTAATGAAAGCATGGTGGTTTATGTCATAACTGAAGGATCCTTGGAATAAAAAATGTGGCGGGCCTGGTGCTGGTGGCTCATGCCTATAATCTTAGCTATTCAGGAGGCTGAGATTTTAAGATTGCAATTTGAAGCCAGCTTAGGTGGAAAAGTCTGTGAGACTCTTAGCTTCACTACAATAATCGGAAAAAGCCAGAAGTGAAGCTGTGGCTCAAGGGACAGAATGCTTGCCTTGAGCAAAAAGAAAAAACTGGGAGAAGAAAATGAGGGAGGGGGTGACATTGTTCAAAAAGAAATGTACTCATTGACTTACGTAACTGCAATCCCTCTGCACATCACCTTTACTAAATATATATATATATTTATATATGTGTGTGTGTGTATATATATGTATGTATGTGTATATATATATATATATATATATATATATATATATATATATAGTTGTTGTTGGTCACGGGGCCTGATCTCTGGGCCTGGGCGCTGTCCCTCAGCTCTTCAGCTCAAGGCTAGCACTCTACCACTTGAGCCACAGCGCCACTTCTGGCTTTTTCTGCTTATGTGGTATTGAGGAATCAAACCCAGGGCCTCATGCATGCAAGGCAAGCGCTCTACCACTGAGCCACCTTCCCAACCCCCCAACAATAAAAGTTTTAAAAAGAAGAGGAGGAGGATTAGGAGAAGGAGGAGGAGGAGGAGGAGAAGGCAACTCAGGGACAGTACGTAGGACCTAAGTTCAAGCTCCAGGAGCAGGGGAAAATTGTTTACTTTAAAAAATGGTGGTTTGTGTGATAACTGAAGGATCCTTAGTATATAGGATTACAGATATGACCCACTACACCAGGCCTGAGATCTCTTTAGCTATCCAAAGTTGGAACAAGAGCCCAGATTTCTACCGCATCTAGCTGGATAACTCTATTTTGACATTGTCACTTGATGTGACAATTTCACTTAGGTGTTCTAAGATGGAGCAAAATGTAATTTCTGTCCAAATATTTCTCCCCTGATTGAGGCAGGTTATTGTGAATTGCGCCTTTGTCCTGAAGAGGTTTACAGTACTATATCTAGAGTTGCTTCAACTTTACCTCCAAGGTTGTTTTCAGGGATGCTGAGAATCCAGCCTTTCAGCGTTTGGCGGAGAACAGGTTAGTCACACAGGATCCCCTCCCCCCACCCCGCCCCATCCTCCTCTTTTTCCAGGGTATCTCCGTAAGGATCCTATCAGTGGGCTTGGGAAGCACAGATGGAGGCAGATGGGTGGCACAGGCATTTACAACAGGCTTTGTTGCCTTCAGGCATCCAGCAGCTATGACCATCCGTGACTAAGGCACAGCCTCCATCCTAGAAGAGCTGCACTCCACCTGGTGGATTACGTTGTTTCTTTAGCACTATTCTTGTTCAGGAAGTGCAAGATCCTCCTTCAGAACCACCAGATCGATATTAGTTTGCAGTATCCCATCGGTGGTGGAGATTCTCTATTTGGTAATAATGGCCAATTCCTTCTAAGCACTGCTGTCTTTTTTGCTTAGCTAGTGAGAGAATACAGGGAGCCATCAGGCAGAGAAAAGATGCTCTGCAGGCTTCCTGGATTGCACTGAGGCATACCAGGAAAAGCACTCCTCATCAACCAAGTTGGTAAAAATCTTACTGGGCCAATGAGGGTGAGTCACCACAAGGCTGAACTCTGGTCCAAAGGGAAGGCTGAACCACTGTTACTGGCTCAGGCAAGGGGCCATGTGTGTTCTCTGTAGGGTGACCCTGAAGTTTGGTGAGTCGAGGTGTTATGTACCTATAGTTTTCCCCCATGGAATTGCCTCTGAGAAAATTCTAAACCACTGTGACACAGACACTGGGCAGAAAGAAATTAATTAAGACCCTGTGCTGACATTCCCTTCTGAGCTCGCTCACACTACCCTGGAGGAGGGGCCACACATCACTGTGAGTGAGCAGACACAGCTGGGAGAGCTGTCTAGACCTGCTGTGATTAAGAAGGACTCTGCTGCCTTAATGCCAAGTGTGTCTTCTTATGTCACTATTGTCTCTTCATTTTAACATGACTGAATTGTCAGGGGTTTGTGGAGGATTTCTTTTTCTCTGGGCTTTGGTTTTTGGTTTTCTTTTCTTTTTGCTTTTTGCTTTTTTGCCTTGTCTATGAAATAACACAAGTCCCCTCCCTTTTCTGGCTCCCATTATATTCCATTGTATGTCCATGCATAGAATCAACTTCTCTTTTCAAGGTTGTGTGTTTTCTATCCAATGCTACTCAATAGCTAAATGCATAAGCATATGTTCAGGCACTTTGAAAAGCATGTTGGAAATTAAAATGCCTCTTGTCAGTCACAGGCATGCAGTCCTGGAGATGTACACGGAGCTGAGCATGTGGGTTTTGTACTGAGGAAAACATCCCTCTAGTTGCTCTGCACGCTCCATAGCCACTTTTCAAAGTGAAATGTCTCTGCCATTAAAAGAGCATTTCTATTTTGTCAAGACACTAAAAGCAATTAGAGGTCAGTGTTGACTGATCACTTGCCAATTTTCAATTTTTAAATCAAAGCTGTTTTGGACTTAGTATGTGTGAGCTCCCCAAACACCATATTCCCTCTATTTGCATTTTACATGCATTCAGAATAACTGTTTACTTTCTCTCTTTAGAAAAAAAAGGATGGAAGAAACATTTGTTCTCAAGATGAAAAACATTACACCCAAAGCAATCTGTTGTAGCTGAATGATGGTTCTCTTCATATAATGGCTCCTAATGAAAATTGTGAGGAATTTTCTGCTCTGTAAGCCTCAAGGGGGTTGGGTGTGGAGGACACAGGCCCTCCCAGCCCCCCACTACAGAAATACTACACAGGCCTCCCAGATACTCTCATCGTGACAGGCGATGACATGTACTTGTTTTCCAATCATCAAAATTTGTTCCTTAATTATTTTAGATAGTCTCTTCCTTGTAATTGTTTGAGATGTGTGCTTCCTCTCAAAAAAGAAGTAGAAAAGTCATTTTTGCACAAAACAAGCCATGTTACCAAAGGACAGGACCCCCATAGCAATCTGCCAGTGTTCATTAGAGAATAAACCACTTAAGACTGAAAAGCTCAGAGCTTATAATTCTTAGTCACTATTGACATTACTTTCAAACTTTCAGTGCAAACACTAATTAAATAACCAAGATTCTGGCTGTGGATTTAGAGTTAAATGAGTTGTAAGAATGCGTGGGATTGGTAAATCACTATTGCTCAGGTTGTGTTATCAAAGTCATTAAATGATGAATCATTTCCATCTAAGGCATGGTTTTCAAGAGTACTTTGTTTGACCACGCTTGAACTTTTAATTTTCATAGGATTCTATTTATGACATGTACTAATTTAGATGAAACCTTGAGTAATTTATGTAACCATCAGTAAGTTTGTTTGCAACATCCATTGGATATCTACTTTGATCTTAACTTTTTGTATCTGCCTATTGTAGATACCAAGATGCTTGGAGTGGTATCACTTTCAAAGATAACCATCTTGAAAGCATATACAAATCAAAGAAATGCCACATAGTGGAAGCTTACAAATCTCATTTTCTGTACAAAAAATAGACAAAAGAAGGATTTTTTTTTTCTGGAGAAGACTTGGGAAAGGTGAACCTAAGGGGTATAAAGGGAGGTGGTTTGCATTCAGGAAATAGTGTTTAGAGTGAAAATAGAGTGAGAAGGAGAGGCGAGATAGATGAGAGAGAGAGAATCAGAGACAGAGATGGAGACAGACAGACAGACAGAGACTGATTTTCAGACAGATAGAGGCAGTGGAGGAGATCCCAGACCCTTCACAGTCACCAGAACATAAGCAGAAATGGAAAGGACATGAAGCTGGCCATGTTATTAAAGTTAAATGAAAAAAAAAAAAACAAACTTCTGTAGCAGGAAGAATCTTGGCTTTTATTTTTGGGCAATGGTGAATCATGAAAGAGGATTATACTTGAAGAAAAACCATTCCAGTAGCATTTTAGGCATAATATGGTGGGTTGGAAAAAGAGGGAGAGTGGGATCAGGAAAGCATTTGGGAAGCCAGCATAGCATCTATAGGAAGATTATGTAGGCAAAGGAAACAGAAGAGAAAGTAGATATAAGAATGATTATACTTGGAAGTGGTGTTGTGGCTCAAGGGGTAGAGTGCTAGCCTTGAGCTGAAGAGCTGAGGACAGCATTCAGGCCGAGTTCAAGATCCATGACTGACCAAAAAAAAAAAAAAAAGAATGATTATACTGAGAGGTTCCATAAACTGAGTTTGGACAGTCAAAGAGAGAACTGAGTCTCATATGACTGACACTTAGCAAAGAACCTAAATGGAGCACTGAGAAATGTGACCATCACAAATGTACAGGGAATTGTTTCTAATTACGCAAGACCAGATGACTTTTTTTTCCAACTAGTACTCAGATTTAGCCTGCAAGTGCTACTTCATTTCAGAGATAGAGAAGTGGTCTGGTCCATTGTGCGCCACTGCACTTGACTGATTTCTTGGGGGAAAAAAATCAGTAACTTCCATGGAGGCCCCATGAATGCAGCAAAGAAATTACAGTCAATACAGCCAGGACACAATGGGCCTTAGCCAAACAAGCCAGTTGGAAAGGAGGAATTTCAGTGAGTCATTTAGTTGTTTAGTCTACATGACCCTTACTATCTCCAAAGCTATGAGAGAGTCACATGCACACACAGACATACATAGGTATATCAGAACAAGTTGGGGTGCATATTTATAGGTAATATTGCACATATTGGCTGCAAATTCTATACCCAAGGAAACTAAAATGACCCCAATATAGAGTAACATGCTCGTCTCAAGAACAAGATTTGTTTCAGGAATATTCTGAAAAGGCAATATTTGTTAGAGGCAAATTTACTTCCAGAGCTTTCTCTAACTCCTACCCTACTGCTGCTACTATTCCAAAACCTTAAAACAGAAAACAAAACCAAACAAAAAAAAACTTTTGCAGCAGAACTGTTTCCTGGGGCTGGGAAGGTGGCTCAGTGGTAGAGTGCTTGCCTAACATGCATGAGGCCCTGGGTTCAATTCCTCAGTACCACATAAGCAGAAAAAGCCAGAAGTGGTAGTATGGCTCAAGTGGTAGAGTGAGCTGGCCTTGAGCTGAAGAGCTGAGGGACAGCATCCAGGCCCAGAGTTTAGGCCCCACCACCAAAAATAAAAAAAGAACTGTTTCCTGAAAACAACTATATGTACATGGCTATAATCCAAGTATACACTGATATGACTCTGAATTCTTACACTAAAATAAAGGAAAATAAACAGAAGCACCAGAGAAATTAAATATCTTGTCCAAGATCACATAGCTAATAAATATCCAGAGAAGGTTCAACCCTAAAATGTTTGGCTGTTTACCCAAATGATCATACCTACTTGTGGTGACTTACTCATTTGGATTTGCAGATGAACAACTTGTCTTTTATACAATATCCCAACACAAACAAATACTTTATTCACTACTTCAAACTGTCATTTTATATTTCAAAATTCAAGTGGGTATTCATGAGATCCTGTGCAAACCCCAGAAAACTAAATTGACCAGATCAAACATGTCCAGTCTGATGACTGTTCACTGAGATCCAGCTAAGAATTGTGTGAATTGTCAAGTAGTAAACCAAAATTCTTACATCTTTGCTAACACCTGCCTCTTTCCATGTGAAATATATTATAATTAGCTGTTTTTCCTGGGAGAGATTGTAAAACTGAATGCAATTAAACAAAAAGAGAGAGAGTAGATTTTATAGCCAAAAAAAAAAAAAAAAACTGCTTTGGAAGCTGACTTAGAAGGAAGCATTGTTATCAAAGACAGCAATTTCAGAAGCCAGGCAGATCTTCCTTGTTTGGCAGTAAAGCTCCAAATTGCCATGAGTATAGCCTTTTACAAAGGCTTGGAACAGTATGCATGATCACTGGTCCTCACAAAATACGTAGGGCTGGATCAGGACATTGACTGTTCAGTCATCCTCTGAGCATAATTTCAGATAGGTAAAGGATCATATAGGCACAATAAGCCAGTGATCTAAGCTGTATGGTCCACAAGCTTACCACCCACAGTCTAGTGGAGAGCTATCTGGAGGGCCAAGTGGGACTGTTTGGATTTCTTAAATGCGGGTGCACTGGCTGGGGTTGTATGATGTGGGATTTGTTATTTGGCTTCACTTGGCCATTTCTGTAGCTGTCAAATGACAGTGCTGGTGCCCACTCTATTTTTCTCAAGAGAATTTGGTGAGACAAATTCAAGTTTGGCTAATGAAGTGTCTATAGTACAACCCTTTATGAAAATAAGTTTGCCAGTGGTTGCAGAGGCAATACTGGCCCTGTGAAAAACTCTAGGGCAAGATTCCAAGACAGCACAATTACTCCTTGCTTATCCAAACTGATTTGTATATAAGAGAATTGTTCCATATGTGGAAGGGAAAGGGAATCACAGAAACAGCAGGACAAAGGATGAACAAATGCATCAATGATACTCACTTGACACTATGTGGGATAAGACCCTTACAACTTGGGCTGGAGGGAAAGGGAGGGGTAAATGGGAGATAAGGAGAGATGGGGTAACAATGATAAAAACAAATGTGCCCATTACCTAACTTACCCAACCCCCTGCTAATCATGTTTTCAATAAAAACTAAAAACTAAAATAATTACCAGTGTCCAAAGGACAGATTTAAAAAAACAAGCAAAAAAACCCAATAAAAGCAAAGAAATAAAAGCATACAAATTACCAATGGGCCAGTCACTGTCTATGAAAGTTGTACATCAGAAATGATAAAACTTTAAATGGAGAAAAATAATAACAGTAGTCAAGGAAGATGAGTCACAAAACATAATAGGAAAAAATTAAGTATTTTTGTGACACTGGGACAGAGGAGTCTAAACTCTTGAAACACATAGGTTGCTTGAATGCAATAGTGTTTATTTGGAAATTTTTGCCATGCTGGGTTCTTCCCAGTACATAGCACTTGCTAGTGTGTCTTTGGGTACAATAAGAGGATAACTGTAGCCAGTGGCTTTCCAGGAGTGAAAATGTGTGTTAGCCATTTGTGCATATTATAAATTTATTCCTGTTCACTTTTTTGCCTTCTCATTGAAGTAGTAAACTTTACTCAAAGCTTAAATAAGTCTTTGGATATAGAGTACCAAAAATGGATATTTAGAAATATATAGCTCCTGTAGCATGCCTCTTCTTCCCAACTTGGAATAAGTATTAAAGACATATAACAGGTAAGGTGATATTGAACTTAAAACCAAATACTCACAAACAAAAGAATATACTAAGCAAGAAAAATATAGAGAATTCTGAAAATCATCTTCAGAAGCATTTTGAATATCTGTTTTCCTCAGGGCCACAAAACTGTGGCCTCTTGTAGGTGTTCTGGACTAGATGACTGCCTTGTCTTCAGGTCGTTAGTGAAATCTGGGCATGGTTGTAAATAAATGGTAGATGTCAACCCTTCCTTATTGGGACCTCATCAATCATCCATTGTCAATATCATCTATCGCAGTGAATAAGTCTTTACTCAATGCATATAGTAACAATGTTGTCAGACCACAGGAACAAGACCTGAGCTGTTTGCAGGTACTGATCCTCATAGCCACCAATCCAACCCCTAACATTTCCAGACTGGCCACGAGGCACAGCTTCAAAAGTATCCATCAACATCATACTCAATACATGTGTCTTCTTCACCTACAAATGCAATGGGACTTTACAATACTTCACTGTAGAAAAAGAAAGTTCCGTTCTGGTGAAGTGAATAATTAAGATTTTCCTCATCCCATTCTTCTTTGTCACTGGGAAAGTGGTCAGGATTTCAGAGGCAGACAATCTTCCCGTATGCCCAGATTCACATGGTAAAGTTTTCTTTCAATATTTTCACCTTCAATTTTTTCTTTGCTTTTCTTTCTTATATTTTTTATATTTTTCTTATATTTATTTTTGATTCTCAAGTGCTACTGTTCTTCTTGCATTATTGTTAAAACTAGCTGCTACAATTTGTGTGTGTGTGTGTGTGTGTGTATGTGTGTGTGCATGTGTGTGCCAGTACTGGGGCTTGAACTCAAGGCCTGGTTACTGTTCTTTGGTGCTTTATCTGAGCTTCTGTGCTCACAGCTACCACTTTACCACTTGAACCATAGCTTCACTTTTAGCTTTTTGGCAGATTTTATTTAAAAAAAAAATAGAGATAAGAATCTCATGGTCTTTCCTTCCCAGGCTGTCTTTGAACCATGATTCTCAGATCTCAGCCTCCTGAGTAGCTAGAATTACAGATGTGAGCCACTGGCGCCCCTCTACAACTTTGTTCATGTAGCTATATGTTTCTTTCATTGATGATTCTAGTGTCATCATGATTCAAAATTGTGTGTTTTGAAGAATTTCATGAAATTCTTCAAACTCTTTTTCGTATGTAGTCATGAATGTGCAAGAAAAGGGGTGGGTGGACCAGTGGATTCATATCATTCACAGATTTCTAGACTGGAAGATAAAGATATCCAACCATTCTCAGAGGATGATAGAGATGGTGGTTGAGTTCATCTATAAACATTATATAAATAGGCAGGGTGAAAAGAGAAATAGCCACATGCACCTTTCAAAAAAATTTCACTATTTCTCATTGGGTTTTCAAATTTCCAAGATATGAGTAGCTCTTGTGTTGACAATCATGGCAATTTTAACTAAAATATTCTTCCTGATTGTTAGAATATTGTTTTGTTGTGTATGGCTTTGTCTCGCTGTGCCAAGAATTGGATTATAACCATCTATGGTTGTAAGTATGAGTTTTTGTTTTCTGGATTGAACAGCAGATTTTGTTAAGATTGCCTTTCTTTTCCATCCTGTGCACCTGGCTGAACTAAGCAGGTCCTTCCAAGTTCTTTGAAATCCCTGATTCCCACCACTTTGAGGGACATCTGCTGAGGAAAGCGAAGTTGGCAAAGGAGGAATATATTTCAAATATATTTCAATGATGATTCTAGCAGATGATCTTTTCGTTTACTTGTCTTTCATGGTGATAATTTTGATGTTTTTATTTTAATTTTCTTTATTGCTATTACAGAGGCAATGTACAGAGGGATTACATTTACATGAGTCAGGTAAAGAGTACATTTCCTTTTATACAGTGTCTTCTGCTCCCTCCCACTCTCTCAGTTCCTCCCTCCTGTTTCCATCCATGAGTTGTAGTTCACATTTATCAGTGTCCAGTGAGGTCCATTGCTGTACTTCTCCACCCGTGTTCCTTTGAGTTCTGTACCCATCCCCCCTCAAGATATACACATGAATGTACCATACACAAGGTAAATAAGACAGAATCATCAAAAACTAAAAACATAAAGGAAAGCATTTATTTTCATGTCATGGAGTTTGTTTCAGTATGGATATTATTTTATATAGCTATGAAGAGGCGCTTGGGCATTGCGCCTTGTGTTTCTCTCCTAAGAGTATCCTCTTTTGGTCTCACTGTGTATGTGTCATGGTGATAATTTTCTTCCTTTCTTTGTTGCTGACAAGAGGGCAAAGTTGCCATCATCTGAGCCTTTCCAAATTTCCATCTAAGAAAGGAAAGGAAATTTGTTCCTACTATGTATAGCTATGAAGAGAACTATAATTGAATAAAAGTGTGCTGTTCCTCTGTAAATTAATTTTACCATAAAATTGCCCTATAAACTTATTGAACGATGAAGATCTGAACAAAAGAGAAAAATTTTAACATTGCTTTAAGACCATCTGTGAGATCCAAGTGAAGAAAAGAAAATGTGCTGATTTCCAGTACCTTTCAAGGGTAGTGAACCTTTTTTTTTTTCTGCCAAGGGCCATTTGGATATTATAATACCATTCACAATCCATACAAAATTATCAAGACAAGAAGACTTCTAGGGGCAGCTAATGAGAAGTATTACATGTTTGTCCTGTCATGTTCCATGCTAGTGGGACCAACGTTCACCATTCCTGAATGTTTATCCTCTAATGGAGCTGAGGCTGCTGGGCCTTTGAGTTCGGGCTGTTCACTTGGAGCAATTCCTATATAGGCTATCATGTGAAGGAGTGAAGGAATGGCAAACGTGACCTCAGTAAAGCTCTATCACTAGGAATATATGGGTGACAGGCTAGTCATGTGATACTATCAATGATCCTGTGTGCCTCTGGATACGGTCATGTGATACTAACAATGAAAAGGGCAATCCTAACAGTAAAGATAGCAGCCAGTCTCTCAGCAGATGGCTTTGTACAGTACCTGGACTAGATTCTATAGCCAATTTGATTAGGTTTTAATCCTGGCTTTGGCTTTTTTTTTAATTTAATTTAATTTTATTTGTGAACATACTGTACAGAGGGGTTACAATTACATGGGCAGGATAATGCGTACATTTCTTACCAAGCATTGCAGCCTCCTCCTTTGTTTACCCTTCACATCCCTTCCCAGCCTCCCCCCTCCCCCCCATCCCAATCCTTCTCCTTCCCCCCTTCCCCCCCCCCCCCCCCCCCCCCCGCACCGACGTTGTAAAGCTCGTTTTGGACATGACAATTTGTACTTCTCATTGGTGCAACAGGTCCACCTGTATCCTTAAACAACTGGTTTTTCCCCATCTCCTCCACAAGTTATACTGACATCAAATATAGTGAAAGCAGGGGTTATACTGTGGGGGGCGGACATACAAAGCAACAAAGAGATAATCTTATAAATGCGTTAGAAACAAATGCCTGAAAGAAAAAAACATTAAAATACATATCTAAGGGTTCATTTTCCTGACATCACATTATCTGACCTTTTCCGCTTGACTCATACATATACTAGATATTGCAAATAAGGGAAACAATGGGACCTGTGTTTTTTGGGCCTGGCTTACTTCACTTAATATAATTTTTTCCAAGTCTTTCCATTTCCTAACAAATGGGGCAATGTCATTCTTTCTGATGGAGGCATAGAATTCCATTGTGCATATATACCACATTTTCTTGATCCATTCATCTACTGAGGGGCATCTGGGTTGGTTCCATATCTTAGCTATGGTAAATAATGCTGCAATAAACATAGTTGTGCTGGTAGCTTTAGTGTGGTCTTGTTTGTGATCATTTGGGTAAATGCCCAAAAGTGGGATTGCTGGGTCATAGGGGAGTTCTATGTGAAGTCTCTTGAGGAACCTCCATACTGCTTTCCAAAGTGGTTGAACAAGTTTACATTCCCACCAACAATGAAGTAAGGTTCCTTTCTGTCCACATCCCCTCCAGCATCTGTTGTTGTTAGAGTTCTTGATTTTTGCCGTTCTAACTGGTGTGAGGTGATATCTCAATGTTGTTTTGATTTGCATTTCTTTTATGGCTAAGGATGTTGAACATTTCTTCATGTGTCTATTGGCCATCCTTCTTTCTTCTTCAGAGAAGTTTCTCTTTAAGTCTTTAGCACTTATTTATATGGGCAGTTGTTTCTTTGAGGATTTGTTGTTGGGGGGTTTAATTTTTTGAGTTCCAAGTATATTTTAGATATGAGACCCTTGTCTGTTGTATGGCTAGTAAAGATCTTCTCCCAATCCATGGGCTTTCTATTGATCTTGCTAGCTATGTCATTTGCCCTGCAGAAGCTCTGCAACTTTATGCAATCCCATTTGTCCAACCTTTCTTTGATTTGTTGTGTTTCTGGGTCTCTATTCAAAAAATTTCGGCCTGAGCCAAGGAGACCTAGGGTTTCTCCTATTCCATCCTGTAATGTTTTCAGAGTGTCTGCTTTGAGTTCAAGGTCTTTGATCCATTTGGAGTTGATTCTGGTGCAGGGTGATATATAAGGATATAGCTTTAGTTTTCTACATGTAGTTAACCAATTTTGCCAGCACCATTTACTGAAGAGGCTGTCTTTCTTCCATTCTATTGTTTTAGCTCCCTTATTGAAGATTAGATGGCTATAGGTCTGTAGGTTCATTTCTGGGTTTTCAATTCTATTCCATTGGTCCTGAGGTCTGTTCTTATGCCAATGCCAAGCTGTTTTGATTACTATGGCTTTAGAGTTTGAAATTTGCTATTGATATTCCTCCAGCAGTGTTCTTTCCATTGAGGAGCGTTTTTGCTATTCGAGGTCTTTTATTGTTCCATATGAATTTTTGGATTGCCTCTTCTATTTCCTTGAAGAATGAGGGTGGAATTTTGATAGGTATTGCGTTGAATTTGTAGATAGCCTTGGGAAGTATTGCCATTTTCACGATGTTAATCTTTCCAATCCAGGAGCATGGGAGGTTTTGCCATTTTTTAAGTTCTGTGTTGATTTCCTTTTTCAAGATTTTAAAGTTTTCATCATAGAGGTCCTTCACTTCTTTGGTTAAGTTAATTCCTAGGTATTTTATTTTTTGTGGGGCTACTACAAATGGAGTTGCTTTCCTAATTTCAGCCACACTTTTCTCATTGTTGGCATACAGAAAAGCCATTGATTTTGGGGGGTTAATTTTATAACCTGCTACTTTGCCAAAGTTTTGAATCAGCTTGAGTAATTTGGGAGTGGAGTCTATGGGATTCTTTAAATACAAGATCATGTCATCTGCAAAGAGGGAGAGTTTTATTTCTTCTTTCCCTATTTGGATCCCCTTTATGTCTGCATCTTGTCTTATTGCTATAGCTAGGCATTCTAATACTAGATTGAAGAGAAGTGGAGAGAGTGGGCATCCTTGTCTTGTTCCTGAGTTAAGAGGAAATGGCTTTAGTTTTTTACCATTGAGTATAATGCTGGCTGTAGGTTTGTCATATACAGCCTTTATTGTATTGAGGAATGTTCCATGGATTCCTAATTTTTCCAAAACCTTCATCATAAAGGGGTGTTGGATCTTGTCGAATGCTTTTTCTGCATCTATTGAGATAACCATGTGGTTCTTATTCTTGCTCCTGTTGATGTGATGAATAATATTAATTGATTTGTGTATATTGAACCAGCTTTGCATCCCTGAAATGAATCCTGTTTGATCGTGGTGTATGATTTTTTGGATGAATTGTTGAAGTCGATTGGCCAAAATTTTGTTGAGAAGTTTTGCATCAATGTTCATCAAAGAAATGGGTCTATAGTTCTCTTTCTTTGATGAGTCCCTGCCTGGTTTTGGGATGAGGGTTATGATGGCTTCATAGAATGTGTTCGGTAGTGAGCTTTTTCTTTCAATTTCATTGAAGAGTTGGAGGAGTATTGGTGTGAGCTCTGCTTTGAAGGCCTTGTAAAATTCCGCTGTAAAACCATCTGGTCCTACACTTTTCTTAGCTGGGAGGTCTCTTATTGCTGTTTCTATTTCAATGCTTGATATGGGCCTGTTAAGATAGTTTAACTCCTCTTGGTTTAGTTTTGGCATGTCAATATTTGCTAGGAAAAGGTCCATTTCTGTCAAGTTCTCAAACTTATTAGCATAAAGCTTTGAGAAGTATTCCCTTATAATGTTCTGAATCTTGGTTGTTTCCGTGGTGATGTTTCCATTCTCATCTCTGAGTTTATTAATTTGGGTGTGTTCTCTTCTTTTTCTGATAAGATTTGCTAAGGGTCTGTCAATTTTGTTAAGTTTTTCGAAGAACCAACTCTTTGTTTTGTTGATTCTTTCTATAGTTTTTTTGGATTCTAATTCATTTAATTCTGATTTAATTTTGATTATTTCTTTCCATCTACTGGATTGGGGTTTATCTTGCTGCTCTTTTTCAAGGAGGTTTAGATGTGTCATTAAATTGTTAGTTTCAGATCTCTCCAATTTGTTGATGTAGGAGCTCAGAGCTATAAACTTGCCTCTGAGTACTGCCTTTGCTGTGTCCCAGAGGAGCTGGTAATTTGTGTGTTCATTTTTGTTGAATAGCATGAACATTTGAATTTCCTTTCTAATCTCTTCCATGACCTACTCATGATTAAGCAGTGTGTTGTTCAGCCTCCATGTGATACCGGACTTTCTTTGGTGGCTTTTGGTGTTGAGTTCTAATTTTATTCCCTTGTGGTCAGAGAGAATGCAAGGTATAACTTCAATGTTTCTGAATTTAGACAAGTTTGCTTTGTGGCCTAAAATGTGGTCTATTTTAGAAAACGTTCCATGTGCTGCTGAGAAAAACGTGTATTCTGATGCTGCTGGGTGAAATATTTGGTAGATGTCTGTTAAGTCTAGTTGATCTATGCAGCTGTTTAGATCTGCGGTTTCTCTGTTGTGTTTTTGCCGAGTTGATCTATCTAGTGGGGAGAGTGGTGTGTTAAATTCCCCAACAATTAATGTCTTTGGATTTATATGGGATTTGAGGGAAAGTAGTGTTTCTTTGATAAATTTGGGTGCTCCATTGTTTGGCGAATAGATATTTAGAATTGTAATATCCTCCTGAAGGAGAGATCCTTTAATTAGTATGTAGCGACCTTCTTTATCTCTTCTCACGAATTTTAATTTGAAGTCTATTTTATCTGATATTAGGATTGCAACTCCCGCCTGTTTATGGTGGCCGTTTGCTTGGTAGATTTTGTTCCAGCCTTTAACATTGAAAATGTGTTTGTTTTTACGGGCAAGATGTGACTCCTGCAGGCAGCAGATAGAAGGGTCTTGTTTTTTAATCCAACTAGACAGTCTATGTCGCTTAATTGGAGAGTTCAGTCCACTAACGTTGAGAGATAGGACTGAGAGGTATTTGGGAGTTCCTGCCATGTTATCCACCTTCTTGGGGGCTGCAAAAACTGGGTTCTTCCTATGGTTCTTGGATTCTGTTTGGGTGCAGTTTCTTGGCCTTTATTGCGGTCTTGTTGGTTTTCTATGTGTAGGACATCTTTAAGAATCTTTTGTAGGGCTGGTTTGGTGGAGATGTATTGTTTCAATTTTTCTTTGCTATGGAAGGTTTTTATTTGGCCTTCAGTTATGAAGGAGAGTTTAGCTGGGTACAGTATTCTTGGTTGATAGTTGTTTGTTTTTAAGGCATGGCATATATCATTCCAGGCTCTTCTTGCTTTGATTGTCTCTGCTGAGAAATCTGAGGTGATTCTAATTGGTTTCCCTTTATAGGTGATTAACCTTTTCTCCTTGACAGCTTTAAGGATCTTTTCCTTGGTCTGAGTTGATCCTGTGTGGATTATAATGTGACGGTGGGATGTCCTATTCTGGTCTGGTCTATTTGGGGTTCTAAAAGCTTCTTGTATCTGAATAGGCCTATCTTTTTGTATGTTTGGGAAGTTCTCTGCTAGGATCCTGTTAAACAAATTTCCTAGACCATTAACTTCTGTTTCTAGGTGCTCCTCTACACCCATTATCCTTAGATTAGGCCTTCTGATGGTGTCTTCCAGGTGTTGGATAGATCTATCATATTTCTTGGACTTGTCTCGGATGGTTGTATGTTCTTTCTCTATAATATCTAGGCTGTCTTCAATTCCTGAGATTTGATCTTCTGCATGGTCTTACCTGCTATCAAGACTCTCTACTTTGTTTTTTATCTCTTTTCCTTCTAATTGGTCAGCTTTGATGGCTTCAAATTCTTTGTTGAAGCTCTGTTTTAGGTCTTGTATGAATTTCTTTACTTCCTTAATTTGGTGTTCAGTGTTTGTCCTCAAATCGCTTAGTTGATTGGTTATGGTTTCTTTGGGCGCCCATTCCTTCTGTTGGGTTCCATTCAGCATTCCCTTTGTGGTCTCCCTGACTTCCTTCAGCTCTTTGTTAATGGATTCCATGAATGCCTTTAGTGATCTTTGTGTATTCTCTATCTGGTCTCTCAATTCCTGTATTACTCTTTGATTAGCTTCCTCCCGTTCGTGGGATTCCTGCAGTTCTCTTTGAGTGTTCTCAGCCTGCTCACGCCATTCCTCCCTTTCTCTTTGAGTATTCTCAAGTTGCTCACTCAAATCCTGTATCAGTTTTTGAGTAGCTTCCTCACGCTTATGATATTCCTGTATAAACTTTTGGGATGCCTCCTCTGTCTCCCTATCACGCTCATACAGAGTCCTTTGTAAGTTGTCAAACTTCTCATTTATCATGTTTGCCAGTAGTGTTTGTAGAGCTATTTGGGAACTCTCTTGCTGGTGTTGAGAAGAATCCGCTAGCCTGCTGCGTCTGGCTCCTTTGTCCCGGACTCTCTGTGGCTCAGGTTTGGGTGCCTTGCTGTCACCGGCGCGACCCTGCCGCTGCCGCGGCGGCTGCTGGCAAGCGCTCAGATGTGTCTCCTTGCCTTGGCTTCCCCTCTCTTGCCTAACTCTCTGTCCTGTGATGGCACACTTGGTGTGATTCTCTGGCTTAGGACTGTTCACTGGAACTCTAAAACTGCTTTCTATGCGAGACCTTGTTCAGATTCCAGCTTCTCCTCCGCCATCTTCCCGGAACTCCTCGGCTTTGGCTTTTTTTAATCTGTCAAGTTACTTAATTTTGTGACTTAATTGCTTTCTCTGTAAAATGAGAGCAATAGCAGCCATCTCATTGGCATATTAAATGCATAGAGTAGCACCTGGAATTTAATTTAGGAAGTCTAACATAAGTATTAAATGAGCATTTTAAAACATGCTATGAACACAGAATATCTTTTAATTTTAATAGCATTGCTGCATGTATGCAAGTATACATACAGATATAAATTTACATATATATATGAATATTTTTTTTGCATTTTTCAGATAAGAAAACTAAACCTGTATGAATTAAGTCATTCTTTCAAGACCACTGGCCAGTAATGTGATTGATTGTATTTTTTATACTGTGTGTGATTTTTTTCATATATATTTTTTATATATATGAGTTACATGAGTAAGGTAATGAGTATATTTCCTATCGAGCATTGTTACCTCCTCGTTTGTTTTTCCCCTACTATCCCTTCCCTCCCTACCTCCCAATTCCTCCCTCCCCCACAAATGGATTGTATTTTTAACCAGCTTTAATTGATCTCCACAATCCATTATCTTTATCTATCTCTTTAGATTGCTGGTCCCTCTAAAACAATTCCTAATCATATATTATTGCTCAAAAGAGAAAGTCCAAGAGGATAAATAGCCAATAACAGCTGCAGTAGATAATGCAAGAATGCCAGAGTGTAATGATATCACACAGTCTAAGTAAACATTTTCCCAAGTAATCACACTTACAACTCTTGACAGATGAATTCATTCATTCATTCGATTACAGTATATACATATATAGACACTTTGTATACCTCATACTTGCACACAAAGGTCAGTAATCTCATGTAGTACCTCTTAATAAGCAAAGATGCGTCATGGAACTTTGGATGTGTTTCATATAACTTTGTCAAAGGAAATGGCCCAATAACCTTAGGAAACATACCTTTGAGAAGGCATCAGTATTTGCCCTGTGACTAAATCTAGTTTAGTAAAATCTGCCTGGCTCTCTTAAGACAGAGAAAACTGGGCAGAGAACAGGCCAAATGTTGCTGTTCTAGGCTGTGTCTTTTCATAAAATCCTCGTCTCTTATGTTGTCTTTATCAGCAAATTACAACTATCATAAGCTGGTATCATTTTGGGCACAATTAACAGTACGATGTTATGTTTCAAATGTTTCCAAAACTGAACCACACATGGTCTCTCATTTCCTTTCCCTCTACTGAGACTATTTCAGCCCCACACATGCAAAGCTGAGTATTATGCAAGTAATTAATCATATCAATGGAGAGTAGTTACTGAAAAATTGCCAAACGCCATAAACATTGGTCAAAATGGAGTCCAGCCATTTGCCCAGAGAATAATTGAGGCTATGGATATACTGGGATAACTAAGCAACTTTTCATTATGAATTATAAAGGTTTTCAAGTACAAAATGATATCTGAGAGAAGTGCATTGCCTAAAAGGTTTCGATAAGCAATGAAAGGAGCTCTAAAATATGCAGCAAGGATCAATCATCCAGCTGGAAAGCATTACTTATGCTCTGTGGTGGCGCTTGCATTCCTTGATAAACAATGCCCCATAACCTCTGAGTATTCCCATTATTTTCATCAGCATCCAGACAGAAGAAGTGACAAAATTGTCAGATGGTGTTTTATTTACTAATATAAAATAAGTTCTCCTGGAAGGAGACATTCTAAACAAATGAGGGTATATGAAGCACATTTCCCAGCATCAAAGATGATTCCCATGGTCCAAGGAAGATATAAAGGCTGCTGTTTGGTGATGAACTGGAATTTTCTTCATCATGGGTGTGAATTTCTTTCATTTTGAGAGATAGTATAAGATAGACTAGAGATAGAGAGATAGAATAA
Organism: Dipodomys spectabilis; assembly: GCF_019054845.1. Taxonomy (NCBI): domain Eukaryota; kingdom Metazoa; phylum Chordata; class Mammalia; order Rodentia; family Heteromyidae; genus Dipodomys; species Dipodomys spectabilis. The sequence goes on from NW_024870818.1 coordinate 274,432, forward strand.
GCTCACTTGTTTCTATAACTGAAGGTTGGTTGGGTATCCCTGAGAAAGAATAATGGATAGTTGAAATAAGCCTTTGGCTACTTAAAGGTACCTGCTAACCATCTTAGTGTCCTCTGCCAGAATAAATATTCTGATTATCTTAATCATTATTTTGTTGGAGACATTTTTATGAAAAATTATACCCACCATTATCACTCAGATGCAGGACAGTTCTACCTCCCTGTATCCTACCAATGGTGGGCGGGTGCCCACCCGTCCCTTCTTTGAGAACATCGGCTCCATCCTGTGGTGGACGGACCTTGGGGCTCTGATCAACGCCTTCGGCATCGGTCTCTCCCTCTACTTCGTCTGCGGATCCAGGCCTTTGGCCCCGGTGACATCAGCCTGCTGCAGAATCTGCCATTCGGCAGCCTGATCTCAGCTGTGGACCTTGTGGCTGTGCTGGCCGTATTTGAGGAGGCCCGCGTGAACGAGCAAATGGAGAGGAGCAAAATCAAAGAATGAGAATGTAATTGTGAAAATAACTTGATAGAGTTCCTTACTTGGAATCAACTCTGCACTTCTACTGCTAGAGAAGAAAGACCACTGCCAATGGCAATGGTAGGTTTTTGATTCTCTTCTCTGATAGAGAAGAAAGGAGCTAGAATACAGTCCAGCAATGTTGATGAATGCTGGGTAAAGAGGAACGATACGTAATAAATGGCAGACCAGGATAAGTGGGGGGAAAAGCCAGTGAGATTTATGAAAAGGAGAGGGGGGAAATTGAGTATATAAAAATATAGATTTAGAACCTCATAGTCTTAAAAAGAACTTTAACTCAGGAATTGCTTTGGTTTAGTAAGGCTGAAACTAATTCAAAGACAGCGGCCCCCTAAGTGACTATCTCTTTTGACTAGTAGGAATAGGGTATCAGCAGTAGTCACTTTGGAAATCGATATTAAAACATTGACTTGCATCATGGAATCTTGGTCAGCCTGCTTTGGGGAGCTGGGGAGCTTGTTGCAGTTTTATAGAGCAGTGATGCTCTATAAATACACATTGATTATTAATATCCATTTTCCAGAGTAGAGTAAAATGTGTATGTAAATGTATCTCAAAAGATTATTTAAATTAAGTCTCAATGAGATACCAGGACTTCGTTCAGAATAACACATTGCTTCACATGTAACCTTCTCTCTTGTGTGTTTGCCTCCATGATGTCTGGGCTTTAAGCACCCAACTAGAGCCCGGTAAAACAATCACCAAATCACATTTCTCACTCTTTTTCTCATGAATATCTGAATAAGCTCACCTAATGCAGGTTTTAATATCAAATGAGGGTTTGTTCCAACAAACATAGAGTCAGAAACTCATGTTTGCTTGTTTTGTTTTTAAGGACATAGGCGCTATTTCAATATGGCTCTCCCTTTTCAAACAGCTCCATGAATATTTTTGCATATGTTTCATGTATTGCAGAAGCATAGAGACATCTATAGATTCAGTGCATTTAATTAATGCATTTACATGCAATACAACTATCCGCAAACTATCTCACAAAAGTTAGGTGGGTATTTTTTGTTCTCAGCCTCCTTTCAGGTTACTTAGATGATTTTTCTTCAATGTTTCCAACTTCACTTCGCTCTACAGTAGTCTAATTAATTTGACAGAACTGGAAACTTGTTCTTCCTGTTCACACTTATTACTCATCTCTTCAAAATGCCCTGTAGGGAGGATTAGGCACAATACAGATAGATTTACCAAATGCCACAATGCTAAATGCCCTTTTAAGCTGAGTTGGCACAAAGCTGGCAGTGCGAAGATCTGACTTCAGTGTAGCCCAGGAAAACTGACATTTTTCTAGGATATCCTCTTTTGAAACAGGTCTTAAAGAAGAAAACTATGTTTTTTTTCTGCTACAGTTTTGTAACTGATCTCAAGGCACTCCAACTTATCCATACTTCATTTAAAATTTCTGCTAATGAGAAAGGCTGGGTGCCAGTGTCTCATAGCTATAATCCTAGCTGCTCAGGAGACTTAGATCTGAGGTTCAAGCTTCAACGCCAGACTGAACAGGAAAGTCGGTAAGACTCTTGTCACCGATTCGCCACCAAGAAACTGGAAGTGGAGCTGTGGCTCAAGAGGTAAAGCACTAAGTTTAAGGGGAAAAAAATTCAAAGCAAAAAAAAAAAAAAAGAGAAGATTCTGTCTTTCCCCTTCCTTCCTTCCTTCCTTCCTTCCTTCCTTCCTTCCTTCCTTCCTTCCTTCCTTCCTTCCTTCCTTCCTTCCTTCCTTTATCCCTCCCTCTCTCCCTTCTTTTCTTCTTTCCTTCCTTCTTCCCTCCTTCCTTCTTGTTCTTTTCCACAGAGAGTACTTTCATAGGGGGCAAAGATTCTTACAAGGCTGGTACAGGTGGGTAATTAAAAAAATAAGACTGAATTTATCTGCATATATTATTTAAATACCTAAAGCATTTCTCAGCTTTAATGATAAATTACAATCTGAAAACTGTTGGCTGCCTTCAAGCTAACTAATGGATAGCTCATCAACAACAGTCGAATCTGCAAAAATGCTGCAGCCAATTTTTATGGTCTAAACCTGTAAAGATGTTTTCCTGAATATGTATTTTTTGCTACGGTATGTCTATAGGTATGTGCAACCTATGTTTTGACATAGGTCTCCTTCATCCTCAATGGCTTTATTCCCCTTGGCCTGTTTAATGAGAAAGATTGTTCCTGGAACTAATTAATCCTTAAAGAGATCAGCTGATACATCTCATTGTTAGCAATACATTTTTAATTGTTCATTTCACTCAGCCATCATTTGAACACAAGTCAATTTGCAATTTCATTAGGGAACCAAAAAGGCCTGAGGTCTATTCTTGTGTGTGTGTGTGTGTGTGTGTGTGTGTGTGTGTGTGTGTGTGTGTTTAAAGGATAAAAAACAGTCATTTTTTTATAAAGGATGTTAACTCTAATTAATTTTATGAATCAAGCAAGGATTAATGCATCCTGTTATTTGAGCAGAAGTCTTCTTGCCAAGAAGTGCATTTGGTCATACCTTCCCCTCCAGAGATACCTCTTTACAAGCTTTGCTGCCAAATACCCTGGCAACTAACGACAAGCTTTGAAGCAACATTCACAGACCATTTGCTTTGATGACATTTGGAGGCCCTTCTCCTCTCATTCCAATTCTATTGTAAATAGAGTACACATGCCATACAGCCTTTGAAAACTAATCTATACAGTAAGATTTGTCAGGGTGCAGCTGACTAGTATCATATCTCTTAGCTCTTTTTATTTTTCTGTAGTTGACTTGTACACATGGTTAAGTTAAACCTTATGAACAAACTTGGGTAGATTTATCCTGACCATATTCAGAAGCACATGAGTGTGGCATGGATCCTTCTTCCATATTTTAACATCAAAAGCTCATAATCTATGTAAGTTAACCTTCCATAAAACTAAAATTATATGGTCATCATACATAATCTGATGATTGAGTACAGCTGTCATAAAGTCACAAATTGTGAATGTTTACTACAGTTGCTCCAGGAAAATTATTACACAGTTTTCAGAAATCCATCTAGAGAAAATATACAGCTTATACATCTAGGCTGTGGAACTGAAACATACATGTTTTCTTTTTGACTTTTACCTCTCTTAAAAACCTATGTTAAAGGAGTGGGTAACAATGTTTGACAAGAAATGTACTCATTACCTTATTTATGTAACTGTAACACATCTGTGCATCACCTTTACAATAAAATAAAATTTTAAAAATCAATGTTAAAACCCTTAGGTCTGCTTTTTTTTCATTTTAGTTCCTTTGTGTAAATGTGTCCCAGCCCTACCTCATCTAATTTAATAAGATGCAAGCTAAGGAAGTATTTATGTTACTTATCAAGGGTTTCAGATGACACATTATTATTGTATTCAAAAGTCAATATTTGCTAATCATGTTAGTACAGGAACTGTTCCAGGTCTACAATTTTTAAATTGCAGAGATATTTAAGATTAATTAAACCTATCTCCCCTAGTTCTCTCTCCCTTTCTTTCTCTACCTCTATGGAATGAGTAAATCAACAGCATTTTATACAAGTGCAGTAAACCAGAGCTTCAAGTCTGAAAGTCACCAATAGCTCATTGGTACTGGAGAGTTGATGCACCATGGCCATTTCTCTTTAGGTTAAGGGATATGTTTGCCTGTTTTGTTGTTGTTGTTGTTTTTGGGGTCCAGTTGTGGGGCCCGAACTCTGGGCCTGGGCGCTGTCCCTCAGCTCTTCACCTCAGTGTTAGCGCTCTACCACTTGAGCCACAGCGCCACTTTCGGCTTTTTTCTTTTTGCTTATGTGGTGTTGAGGAATCGAACCCGGGGCCTCATGCATGCAAGGCAAGCACTCTACCACTGAGCTACCTTCCCAGCCCCTGTTTGCCTGTTTTGAGAGCAAAATTCACTAACACACTTGTTGAATGAGAAGAATGAATGTTCCTAAATAGATAGTATGGATTCCATCATTTTCTTAAGTCAGGAGGATACTGAAATAACATATGGCCTGACTTTTTCTTTCCTTCTCATATGACAACTTCTGTGTAAATATGTGGTAGCCAAAGCTAAAAGGTCACACACTGCTTCTCATGCAGGGCATGATGGGACCAAGTAATGAGTCCACACACTTAAATGGATTCTGCTCTTACAAAGTTGTTCTAATCAACTCCTGACCCCTCTTTAACCTCCTGGAGCAGTGAGTCTCAGTGTTCAAACTCAACCTTTCCTTACAGTAAACTCATTCATTAAACAGAACTAAAAGTGATATAATGCGTACAGAGCCTAGGACTTTGGTAAGATAAAGTATCATATAAATCTGCAATCTTATTAGCATGTATTGATTAGAAGAAACCTGGAAAACATAATCCTTCAGTGATGACTTATAGCAACTGCTAGTTTAGTTTCCTCAGGGAGAAAGATTAGAGTATTAACCCAACACACCATCCAAGATATATTTACAGGTGGTTAGTGAAAACACTAATGCCATGTGAACTGAGTATCTGGAATATGAATCAATGTGGAACAGCTAATTAAGTTATAAATGCATTGATTTTTATTTTGACTATGTCCTCAAATAGTCTGCAAGTAAGCATACTGAAACAGGGCTCTTAAAGGAAGAAAAGCAACCATCAGATTATTCTCTACTACTCTCCAATCCATCCAGAAGAATTAGGTAAAATACTTTGATGCATATTTTATATAATCAGAATGACACATCCTATTAATATTCCTATTACTGTTGAACTATTACTAGTGCCCACATCCAGTGTCTTAGAGCCCCCTAGCAGTAATCCAGAAACCTTGTGTCATTTTTTGTATTCATTCAATTGAAAAGGAAACAATTTTCTCTTTAAAGCATTTTTATTAAACATTATTTCATTCATGGATTTAACATCCTAATTGATTTAATTGGACTCTAAAAATGGGTTGTTACCTTTTCATTCTTTCTTTTCTTAAAAGAGGTCAGATGATATCATGCTATTTATACATTTATATGTCAATGTTTAGCACAATGAGTTGTTATTAAAATAAGTTATTTGTGTTCATAAAAAGTCTCTATTCATGCTATAAAAATCAGGAATCTGATAATGTAACAAAGTCACTGAGAGTAGGAGTGGCCCAGAGTTGTCAACTTCACCTTAGACATAAAAATCATAGAAATGAAAGCAATTGTCCAAAAGCACTATGAGGTTCTGACTCAATTGAAAATTTGCTCTTGAAAGTTTTGAGATTTACTATACACAGGGATCTATTGAATATCATAGACAAAATATATGTCTGCAAAATAAATAATTGATGTTTGAAAAAATCAGATGTGTCATCATATGCATATATGTATATTCAGTCTTTTGGGATGTTTGCTTTACTGTAAATTAAAAAGAGATTCTCAGAAGAAGAAGCAAGAATGGCCAATAGACACATGAAGAAATGGTCAACATCTCTGGCCATAAAATAAATTCAAATCAAAACAACACTGAGATTCTACCACACCTCAGGTAAAATGGCCACTATCAAGAAAACAGATGCAGGCAGGAATGTGGCCAAAAGGGCATGCTACTACACTGTTGGTGGCAATGTAAACTTGTTCAACCACTCTGGAAAGCAGTATGGAGGTTCCTCAAAAGAAATTAGGGGCTGGGAAGGTGGCTCAGTGGTAGAGCACTTGCCTTGCATGCATGAGGCCCTGGGTTCGATTCCTCAGCACCACATAAGCAAAAAGAAAAAAGCCAGATGTGGCACTGTGGCTCAAGTGGTAGAGTGCTAGCCTTGAGCTGAAGAGCTGAGGGACAGTGCCCAGGCCCAGAGTTCAGTCCCCATGACCGGAATCCCCCAAAAGATTAGAACTTCCTTATGACCCAGCAATTCCACTCTTGGACATTTATCCAGTATAACATAAACAAGGCCACACTAAAGCTACCAGTACAACCATGTTCATTGCAGTATTGCTTGCCATAGCCAAGATATGGAATCAACCCAGTTGTCTCTCAAAAGACAAATGGGAAAGAAAATGTGATATATATATATATATATATACACACACATATATATGTATATATATTATATATATATACATATTCTGTCTTAGATCAGACGGAATAATATTGTACCATTCATAAGGAAGCGGAAAGACTTGGAAATATTAAGTGAAGTAAGTCAGACCCAAAGAAACATAGGTTGCATAGTTTCCCTCATTTGTCATAACTAGACTGTGCCTGTAAGTAAACCACTGGATGGTAAAAGACAGAAATTACACTTGTACGTGATTAAGGAAATTAAACAGGCCTTTAAACATTCACGTAGTGAGACCAAAGGAGGATATTCTTAGGAGAGGATCACAAGGGCTCAATAGCCATGTGCAAGCATAGCAAAATGAACTACAATAAATAAAAACAAGATTTTTTTATTTTACTTTTTGTGGGTTTTTTATTTCTGTTTTCCCCCTATTGTTGCTGTTTTTGATTTTTGTACCTTGTGTCTGTTTAGTCTGTTTATCTGATTTGGGGAGAGAAAGGAGAATCACAGAAATGGTGGGACAAAGGGTGAACAAATACAGCAGTGATACTAGACCCTATGTGGAAAATGAAGTATACAAGGAAGGGGATTGGGAGAGAAATATTGGGGGGAAATGAGGGAAGAGGTGGCACTATTCAAAAAGAAATACACTTGCTAGGCACTAGTGGCTCATGCCTGTAATCATAACTACTCAGGAGACTGAGATTTGAGGATTAGAGTTTGAAACCAGCCCAGGCAGAAAAGTCCCCATGAGGCTGTTATCTCCAATTAACTACTCAAAAGCCAGAAGTAACACTGTGACTCAAGTAGTAGAGCACTAGCCTTGAGCACAAAAAGGTTCAAGGATAGCACCCAGGCCCTGAGTAGAAGCCCCACAACCACACAAAAAAGAAAGAAATGCACTCATTACTTGACTTATATAGCTGTAACCCCTCTGTGATATCACCTTTATAATAATAAAAATATGTTAAAAATTAAAAATTAATTAATCTCATATAAGTTCAATTTAATTTCAGGTTTGTGAAATGTCTAGATCAACTTTCATTATTATTTTTCTATTATTGTGTGTGTGTTTGTGTGTGTGTGTGTGTGTGTGTGTGTGCACGTGCGTGTGTACGCAAATGGAGATTGAATCCAAGGCCTTCTGCTTCCTAGGCATGCCCCCAGTTCTGCTGTTTTTAGTTTATTTTCAAGTAGGGTCTGTGATAACTTTACCTGGTCTGGTCTTAGATCATAATTAACCCTACCTCTACTTCTCACATAGTTGAAATTATAGGTCCAACTGTGTCCAACTTGCCCATCTTTTTGTTGAGATTGGGACTTCCTTTTGTTTGCCTGGGTTGACTTGGAACTGAGATCCTCTTGCCTTTCTGCTTCCTAAGTAGCTAAGATAATAGCCCTCCATTTCCATGCCTTGCCTCACATCTACTATCTTATATTGTGTAGCTGCTATTTGCCATAAACATGAATATGCAACTCAATAATGCTTTGACAAGGGATGGGAGACATGGAGAGAAGGGAGATAGAGGCTTGTGCTTTGAGACGTGTTTTAGGGATAAAATGAAAAATATTAGTAAGTGGAACTTGGAATGTAACTGATGTTAGATTACTATATTGTGTAACTAAAAAGACTGTCATTATTTCCTAAGGTGGAAAATATTGGCAGAGGGTGGGTGGCAAGAAGCTTTCTGTCTGTAATTCTCTTTAGATACTCTGATATGTTTGAAGCATGAAGTGGACATTTGAATCTGAAGCTCAGAAGATAGGACTTGACTAAACTAACAAATTCAAGCACTGTAGGCATACAGATGGTATATAAACTATAGAAATGCCTGCTTCCCTGAAGTCTAGTACCTTAGAGAGGAAGATACAAAAGCTAGTGGCTGGAATTATTTGGAGACATATGTACTCATATCTCCCAGAGATGCTGGATGTCAGTTAGGAGCAGAGCTGGGCCTGCTGGCTGGAACACAAGCATGTTCCTTCTCTTTGTGAGTTAGTATTCTTCAGTGTGTCAACCTCGGGATGTTTGAATTTCTTAGCTCATGGCTGTAAAGGCTGGTGTCCTAGTGAGCAAGGCTGAAGACATATTGCCATTTATTACCTAGCTTAAGAAGTCATGTTATATCTTTTTATTGATTACCAACAGTAGGTAATATTTCATTCCCTACCCTTCACAAAGTTCAGGGCTGACATCCCATAACAAAAATCAAAATAACAAAAAAGCTCACAAACTTACTTAATACAATGTTTATTTTTCTTTTTTAGACAGTGTCTCATTATTAGCCTAGGCTGGCCTTGAACTTGTGATCTTCCTGCTTCAAACTTCTTAATTAAGCAGGCATTAAAGACAGATACAGTGATCCTTATTATAAGCATAAGTTTTACATGACTCAGGAGTCTGTTGAAATAAAAATAAAGACCAAGGAAAACTACATGTTTGTGGAAAGACATACAGAAATATGTAGGACAAAAGGATTGATCTAACAGTAGTAAGTTGGAAGAATGAAATCAGGCCTGTGTGTTCAAATTCTTCTTGGACCTCCTGTGTAATATTCCATCTCTTTAGGCACAAGGTTTCTCCTGGGAGGGAGAGAGAGAGGAAGTGAGTGACCTTCCTAGTTTTTCTAGTCTGTTTAAAGAGGAACGAAATGAAGGTAATTCTAGTTCTATGCCCCACTTCACAGGACAGATTGAACAGGACAAAAATCAGAGAGATTTGCTTCTTTGGATTACTCAATATCCCTCAGTTTAAAGTACTCCTGCCATGCTTCAGGGTAGAACAACTAATTGTCAAATTTGTTGCAGACTTAAATAGAAGGGAATTACACTCTAGAGTTTTGGGTTGAGGTGAGTTTGGGAGGAGATAGGCCCAGAGATGTGAGTGTGGGAGTAGCAAGAAAAGAGATCCCACAATTTATGATAGTTCTTGAAGAACTATCATAAATTAGTCATACTTCATTAGATGCTGCTTACTCCTGTCTATTTATTCTACATGAGAGAAGCTAACAGACTAGAAATCTATTTAGCCTAGAAGAAAAGAAAAAAATATATTATAAACCTGAGGCTGGACTCTCCAGTCCACATGAGCTTTACCTGGTTGAGTCTGGGGTGAATTCCTGAAAAGGCTCTCAGGCGAAACTGCACTGAAAGCTTTTTTTTTTTTTTTGGTCGGTTGTGGGGCTTGAACTCTGGGCCTGGGCGCTGTCCCTCAGATCTTCAGCTCAAGACAAACGCTCAAGCACTTGAGCTACTGTGCCACTTATGGCTTTTTCTGCTTATGTGGTACTGAGGAATTGAACTCAGGGCCTCATTCATATGATGTAAGCATTCTACCACTGAGCCACCTTCCCAGCTCTGAAAGCTTTTTTGTGTTTAAGAATGTGCACATTAGCTGGGCGTCGGTGGCTCACGCCTGTAATCCTAGCTACTCAGGAAGCTGAGATCTGAGGATGGTGGTTCAAAGCCAGCCCAGGCAGTAAAGTCCGTGTGACTCTTATCTCCAATAAACCACTCAGAAAACTGGAAGTGGCACTGTGGCTCAAGTGGTAGAGTGCTCGCCTTGAGCTGAAGAGCTGAAGGACAGCGCTCAGGCCCAGAGTTCAAGCCCCATGATAGACAAAAAAAAAAAGTATGTAGACAACTCATCTCATTCAGGACTAGTTCTCAGTGTTTCAGTGACACCAGGACCTTCTCCTGGGACATGGGTAGCTGGCTTTAGCATTCAGAAACTATAATGTAGCAAAGTCTTATAGGCCAGCTTCAACTTTAATTAATTTTGTAAGCCCATGTTGAGTCTGTGCAGTTATTTGATCATCCAATTTAACTTTAGCCATACATATTTACATTGGATTTTTCTTACTTCATCCATTATGTTTAGCTACAATGTAAGCCATTATTTCAACAGATCATATGTTTGATATGCTAAACCTAGGCAGCTGGGAAACAGATGAAACATTTTTTAAATAAGTTTTGCTTTCTTCTTCTGGGTTTTCTGGACTCCATCATTGAAAATAAAATCATTGAAAGTAAGTTCACATCTGCTGTAAATTTCTGCTATATATTTACAGTATATAAAACTCTATGCCATCATATATAATAAGTGTATATGATGAAAATATACATGCATATGCCATATATGGATGCAAAATATATTTAAAACAAATTTTATTTTTTAAAGAGAAAGTTCAAATACTTTTGTGCAATATGTTGAATGTACATGAAAAATTACATGCTACAGTGTTGAGAAAATATATTATTTGAAGATTTCTTTTCCATAACTAGAGAGGAGTATTTGTGTAATTCTCATCAGAGATCAATATTCTTGAGAAGTTTTTGGTAAGGAAAGATTTGTTTGAGTCTTATACCTTTACTGTATATGACCCAGAATATGATTCAGACACATTTTAGAGATGTGAAAATTGAGAACTGGAATATTTTAATATGACTTTGTTTTACAAAGTAAGGTAGTGCCCAAACTAGAATTTAAATCTAGCTTCTATTACACACTATTAAATGGATCATGTATGTTTATGAACATATGACCAAATCTATACATATGTGCTGTCAGTGATATACATCAATTTTATATCATTTATAATCATATATATAGTATATGTCTATAGAAATGACTAGGCTAGTATATCACCTTCACAATAAAAAAGAAATGACTATGTTAGTAATTACTTAGCTTTCAAACAAATGTCCTCAGATATTTATGTATGGTTACATTTTTCAAGGTGGATTTTCTGTCTACCTATCAAACTTTCATTTGATATGTTAAAATATATTTGCATCTAATACACATTTTGATGGTTTAAAATGTCATATTTGAGCTTACAAAGAAATTTTAGAGTTATAAAAATTGAACAAATATAGAAACTTAATGTTCAAAGTTGGCATTTTATCCTCTCTCTCTGAGGGTAAAATTCTATAGCAATTCATAGGCAAAAGCCAAGACAGAAAATAGTCTCAGCCACTTTTGCCATTAACAAAACTTGTCATATAGCACAATAAAATAAAGCTGGCTTAGATCACATGATTCCCATAGAGATGAAGAAAAAGAAAGAAATGGGAGAGGAGGGAGAAGAGTACAGGGTTCTAACCTCCCCTCTAGAATTCATTCCCATGACTTGACTTCCTTTCACTAGACCCACCTCCTAAACGTTTTACCATCTCCCAAAAGGGCCTTTGGGGGAGATTTAAAACCCAAACCATAAGAGATTATAAGAGGGAAGATGATAGATATATACAAAAGAAGAGGGGACCTCTAAGGTTAATTTTTAGTAACATAAGAATAAGAATTTAAGGCTGGGTACCAGCTCATGCCTGTAATCCTAGCTACTCAGGAGGCTGAGATCTGAGGATCATGTTTCAAAGCCAACCTTGGCAGGAAAGTCCGTGAAACTCTTATCTCCAATAAACCACCAGAAAACCGGAAGTAGCTCAAGTGGTAGAGTGCTAACCTTGAGCTGAAGAGCTGAAGGACAGCACTCAGGCCCAGAGTTCAAGCCCCATGACTGACAAAAAAAAAAAAAAAGAATTTAATAATGATCCAGTGGGAAGAAATAGAAAAGAGAATTAACAACACTAAAACTAAAAAAGTTAAGACCTAAACCCCATAAAAGTCAAAAATAATTTTTCTTCAAAATAACCTTAATACCAAATGGCTATCAAATAAGGAGGTTTAGTAATTCATTAGTGTCTCAACTATATAACTAAATGCAATATAGCTTTGATTCATTGTATAAGATCTAGAATTCTAGCAAGTCATTGCATGTAAGACAAAGAATCAGTGTAGTAACAGACTTTTGTTGAGGAAAACCACTACGTGAAATGTGTAAAATAGAAGGGAGCACTTGACAGTTTCCTAATACAAGGACTATGGTGATGTATACTGGAGAGGTAACATATGAACAGGATCAGGACAAAAGGATCAGTGAACAAGACACAAAAGGGTTATCCTAGTTCATGGAGAAATTAACACTTAAGATATTAAAAGAATGATCCACATTAAAAAAATTTTCCTAAAAATAGGATTATGTTCTAATTGCAGAAATATAAACAAAAAATGTATTGTGGGCTAGTGTATAGTAAAATCAAGGAAATAAGGTAAGTATTTGACTTATGTCACTTAGATGAAGAGAAAGATGTATTTGGTGAACAGCACTCCAAAGATAAAAATGCTTAACAGGCAGTCAGACTCTCAGTGGGATACAGTTAAACAAACAGTGAAATAATCTAGCCTATGAGGATTTAAGCAAGCAAACAAGTGAAGACTGCTTCCACCGATGCTCCCCCAGAGTCAGGAAACTGTCAGTAACACTGAGGGCCAAAGCCATACTGTGCTTTAACTTGGCCAACTTATTAAAAATAAGGATGTTAGAGAAAAATTAGAACGTTAAGGCAGAAGACAGGAAAAATTATTCAGTGATTCCAAAAAGATTAATTGTAGAAGGAAAGCTCGATAAAAGAGGTATGCCTAAGATAACTGCATTGGGACGAGTGGACTGACAGCTGCTTTGAGAGTGGGTGGAGACCCTGAAGGGATCTGCATTTCTAACCACTAAAAATGGAAGTGTAAAAGTCCCCAAGGGAGCTGAGCATGAGTGGAATGTAATTGAGATTTCTCATTCATCCTGATATTAATTAATATTGGAAAGAAACAGTGCTGAGAAGTGATTAAAATGAATGTCAACGGTCCAAACAGGGACTGGGTAAGAAGAAATCCAGAGAAAAATAAAAACATGAAAGTAAACATCAAGCCATGTCTCTGTACATTGTACTTGATAGGGACTTCTGCCCTGGAATGAATTCTTTAGCTGAGGAGGGAATAAAAAAAAAAAATGTACCTCCACAATGTCTGATACTAATGTGAATTCTGGCTCTACACTGACTTTGTCCCCAATGGAGTTTTCATCTAAAGCAAGGGTTTGTTTTTTTTTTTTTCCTTTGTTTATTCTTGAAATTAAAATGTTAAATGAAATGATAAAGTCAAGCAGCATGTCTTAAGTGCTATTCAGACATTCCATCTGAGCAGTTAAACACACTTCATGAGGATCAGATTCATTAGACCCAAAACAACCTTTGAGATGCAACCCCTGTGAAGGATTCTGCTTACTGGTTCATCAAAGTCATTTGCATTTGGATCACAGTGAGTTCAGCATTTAGTGAGGGAGAAAAAAATTCTCAAGCTTTATAAACCCAGAACAAACATGAACAATAGCTAAAGTCAACACTCATGGGACCAATGGATTTAAGAGGTTACCAGAATAGCTCTTTGGGAAATTTCTATGCGGGCCACATAAAATGCTTGGTTCTATTACTGGCATTTGAGAGGCAGATCTGGGTGGTATTTGAGAGAACCCTTGAGACAGCCCAGAATGTACCTAGAAAATAATGAAATGAAACTTGAACTCTCTTAAGCCTCACCATTCTGTGATTGTAAGTAAGGTCACATTGTACAGTAATGCCAATATTCTTGGAATTAGGAATGTTTTAATTTTATCAAGAGGCATTTTATTTTCTAAATACTTAAACTTCCATAAAATGCTTCCTTTCCCCATTCATAAAAGAGTTAAAGGGAAGCAAAAATGACCAAATGCTAAAATATGATTTAAACCTCTATAAAAAGGTTATTATCAATATAAAATATTACTGTTTAATATGGAGAAGTTATGGAAATCATAAAGAAAATATCAATAATTATAAGAGATGTAGTGATAAAAATAAAACAGCTAATAATAAAACTAATAATTAATAATCAAACTAATGCAACCAAAAATATAATCTGTTGCGTGAGAAAAAAAATTGTTAGTACTCTGAATTGAGTAAGGTGTGAAGGGGAGGAAATGGTAAAAGTCATAGATGATAGATATGATGTTAAATTAATGCAAAATTTCTAGCATGTATTTTGGCACATAAAAGTTTTTGAGTGTGTATATTTTGCCTCAGCATTTCTTCTCTTAGGAATACATTCAATGAAATAATTGAACAAGTACCTAAAGATTGTGTGCATATGTGAGGAAATGTTATGACAATAAAATATAAAGATCAGAAGTAATTTAAATTTTTACCACTAAATTTTGGTTAAATAGAGTAGTGCAAAGAAATGGAGTACTGTAAAGACATCGAAAGGACAAAGTGGTCACTGTATTTTTTTTTCCTGAATGTAAAAATGGCTCAACACTAGGAAATTAAATAATCTAATTTTCCATATTAACATGTGAAAGATTGTGTGAAGATATGTGTGGTAGACTGAATAATGTCTCCCCAAAAGCAAATTCAGGCAATGTCACTTGGAAGACAGAAGAGTGTTGTGGCCCCAAAGGAACAAATACCAACAGACACCAAAAGCCTGTGAAGTAAAGAATGCTTTTTCTCTATACACTCCAAAGGAATGCAGTCCTGTGAATACCTCGATTTCTACCCAGGGAAACTGCTTTTGGATCTCTGCTCCTCAGAACTGGAGAAAATGCATTTTTATTGTTTTAAGCCAGCAAATTTCTGATTGTTACAACAAGCACAAGATACTAATGCAGATTCTGGCAATGAAAATGGGCTATTGTAACAAACACATAAACATGTGGACATGATTGTGGAATGGATAAAGAGGAGCAGCTAGAACAAGTTTCTGAGGTGTGTGACAGGAAAAACTTGGGTTTCCTTTAATAGATTGCTGCCAGAAAAACTGATGCTTACAATGCTCCTAGTGAGGGCTAAATAAGAAGGAAGGAGCATGAAAGATAAGGCTTATGTAATAATCTTAATTTGAAGAATATTTATTATCATAAACAGGTAAAATATAAAAGCTAAAAGTACTTTGGGCTTCGAAAAAGAAATATGATTTTGAAAACTTGGAGAAAGGAGATCAGTGTTACACAGTGGAAGAAAATCTATCTGAATTGTGCTTTACATGAAACAATGACCTTAAATACTTAGCTGAGTATATTTCCATACAGAATATACATTTTTTTTCTTGGTGCTTGTATTACTGCATATATATATTTGTGTGTGTATGTATGTAGTAAAAATATGTATATAGTGAAACATAATCACATATATGTTATATCATAGATATATCTATGATATATAATCAGTTATATATCTATGATATATCCATGATATATAGATATGACAGATAATACAGATAGATATGATATATCAAGGGACAGATATCATAGATCTATTATATATATATTTTATGAGTGTGTGTGTGTGTGTGTGTGTGTGTGTGTGTGTGTGTATCGGGAGACCCACAAGGTTTTTGAGAATGTTGTAGCAACACTACAATCGTTAGTTAAACACTGCAGCTTAGATCAACAGAAACACAGAAAGGATGAGTGAAGGAAGACTGCAGAACTTTCTAGAAAGTGGCTGATACTCAGCTGCAAACAGAGGCTACCCTTCAAGACATGTAAGGACAGAACACTGGGTTCAGAAGGCAGAAGACTGGGAATCTGTATGGTATAAAATAGGTATTTTAGAGAAATAGCTTTTTTAAACATTATCTTTAAATAATTATATGTAAATCACATTGTGTTTCTTTTTTAAAATTTACTTTATTGTGGGGCTGGGAAGTTGGCTCAGTGGTAGAGCGCTTGCCTTGCATGCCTAAGGCCCTGGGTTCGATTCCTCAGCACCACATAAGCAAAAAGAATAAAAGCCGGAAGTGGCGCTGTGGCTCAAGTGGTAGAGCACTAGCCTTGAGCTGAAGAGCTGAGGGACAGCACCCAGGCCCAGAGTTCAGGCCCCAAGACTGGACCCAAAAAAAAAAAATTTACTTTATTGTAAAGATGCTGTACAGAGGGGGTTACAGTTACATAAGTAAGGCAAGTTTGAACACTATGCCTTTAAAATTCAATCACATTATCATACAAACATCTCATTTGTTCTTTGTCTCCTAATACTTGCAGTAGATATTCTTGTGTATGTCCATTGTGGGGGTAAAATTCATTCTCTATGGGAGCACATTGAAGGACTATAATTTCTGACCTTCTAATGGTCACATTTGGAAAATGTGCTGTATAAAGAGTGATATACATCACTTCTGAGCTAGAGTATTAAATTGCCCATTCATGACTTCCAACAACCCTATCCATCTTACTTTTTGCACTTCTGAAATTTTGTTCAAGAAATTCATTACACTATTAAGTCACAAAATTGGGAAGGAGGGATTGGTCTTTTGATTTTTTTCTTTGAGGTGCAAGAGATTAAGCCCAGAGGCTTAGTGTATATTAGACAAGTACTATACCATTAAGCTATACTATCATTTCTTCCATGACATTTATATACCATCTTCTAAAGCCAGGATGCTAAAGTACTGAAATATTAAATGTTTGAATGACAGCAGGGTACAGTGGCTTGTGCCTGTAATATCAGATATTGTGGAGACAGAAATCAGGAGGATCAAGGTTTGAGGCCAACTCAGACAAAAAGCTCCTGAGACCTAAGTCAACAATAGTTCAGTCTGTAACTTTAGCTATGAAGAAGGTGCCTTGAGCAAAAAAGAGCTCAGCACAGCACTAAGGCCCTGAGTTCAAGCCCCACAACTGAATGAATAAATAAATAATAAATAAATAAATAATGTGATTGTGGTATGTTCTGCAAGGTGGTATTACAGTGAACTTTTTTAAAAGAATAAATTTAAAAATTTTAATTTTCTAAAATTTCTCTAGAAAATGGTCACTTTGTTAGCTGAAAACAATTTCTTTTTTTTTTTGTCGGTCGTGGGGCTTGAACTCTGGGCCTGGGCGCTGTCCTTCAGCTTTTCAGCTCAAGGCGAGCGCTCTACCACTTGAGCTACAGCGCCACTTCCGGTTTTCTGGTGGTTTATTGGAGATAGGAGTCTCACGGTCTCTCCTGCCCGGGCTGGCTTTGAACCATGATCCTCAGATCTCAGCCTCCTGAGTAGCTAGGATTACAGGCTTGAGCCACCAGAGCCCGGCCAGAAAACAATTTCTTTAACAAGGAAAAAAACACTTTATCTTCTTTTCAGCAAATTAATGATTTCCCCCAGGCAATTCATGCAGACTCTGAAGTGTATGCACAATTTTCTTAGAGTTCATCCTACACCCAACTGTTGATTTTGAATGTTACTTGCAAAATAAGCAGTGAATCAAAAGCAAAACAAAGATAGACCTGAGCTTGATCTGATTTATTCTAAAAGCAGAGCCCTGCCTAAGGCAAAATTCCTTAGGAAAACATTCCAACACTTTAAAGAAGGCTATAGCCTGGACTTAAACCCAGGTGAATTTTCATTCATAAAATTCTTTCTTGCTCTTATTTACAACATCATGAAAAAAAAATTAAAAACTGTACTAAGTCCTTGGGCTTTCAAGTTAGTATTTATATGCTTTGTAGGAAATAAATGGGGCTGTGTAAAAAGATGTTTAAGTCACCCAATTAATGTTCGTTTATGTAATTTTTGTAAATATATTTAAAACCAAAATGAACTGGTATTAGGAATTGAGCCTTAGTAAAGAGATAAATTTTTCTGACTCTCGAATATTTATGCAGATGGTTCTAAAAAACAAGGTATTAGTGGTATATGATATATAAATTTGCTATTGATTTCAGTGTCACTAGTGATTGATACAACTCACCTCATAAACCCTTTACTCCAAGGTGGTCAGCCCACTTAAACATTTTTCACAAAAATATTTCCCCACTTTCATCTGAATTAGGTTGTTTTGGAAAAATTAGTCTCTAAACTTTTCAGAAATAAAATAAATGCCCAGTAGCTTCTTAGAACTTTTTACCTCATGGTACCTTTTTCAAAATCTTCAGTAATTGGTATCCCTCCCCAACATCACACATACACTATCACGGATGCTTCTTGAACAACATACCTGTATTTCCAACCAGAATATCCTCACACAACCTTTCAGCCTCCTCTTCATTCTCTTACTATTTTCTTCTTAATGCTTTATCTTCCAGTCTTGGCTTGAATTGTTCTGGCCCAAGATCTCTGATGGAGTGGCAGTTCAAGCATCAGCTAATACCAACATCTCAAGATATAACTGATGTTGAAGAATTGATTTTCTAGCTTATTAACATTGCTATTGGCTGTTGGCCAAGGTGTCTATTCCTCATCCCAGTTTATCCTCTAGATAAACTGCCTGAGTAATCTCACAACTGGTCCTCTCCAGAGTTATTAATGAGGGCTGGAGATCGTAAGGGAACAAGATGCCAACCACAGCAATATGAATACGAGGAGAAGGACTTATTGGTGTGGGCTTGGAGGTTGACTGTCATAGCTACCACAATTAAAAGCTCAGTCCAAATCCCGGGTCCTCCCCAGTCACTTTAACCATTACTGCTATGAAATTTCCTTCTCAGTCATTTTTAGAACAAGTGCTTTAGCATGGGTAGCTCTTAATGATGCCACTTTTGAAATACTCCATTTCACTATAAATAATCATTCAAAGTGCAATGAAAACACAGTAGCTAGGACTCATTTCAATTAGGAAATAAAATTATTTTATAATACTTACCTCATTTTTAAAAATATTAAGCTTATTTCAGTAAGAGTTCAGATAAATTTACTTAAGAGTTGCCTTGTTCAGTGGCTCAGAAGAGTAGACGCACATTTAAATTACTTGTGAAGCTGTTAGAAAATATAGATGTCCAGGTGAGACCCCTGAAAGCTATTTGTATTCACTTAAATGCTTCCTAAGTGATTCAAATAGGTAGCCAATGGCTTCAAATACTTCTTATCTTCATTATAGGATTAAGAGGAACCTGCTTTGAATCAAAAGTTTTTTTCTTGTTATTGTTCATTATCCTCAAATTTTATTAAATAAAACATTTGCTTTTTTAGTTAAAAATAAACTTTTAATATATGTATATATACAAAACTCAATTGATAATTCTTAGAGCCAGTAGATCTTAAAACTGAGAGGTAACAAGAATCTAAAGGGAATATGTTAGAGCTGACATAAATGTGTGTGTGTGTGTGTGTGTGTGTGTGAGTGTGTGTGTGTGTTTTCCCAACAGTTTTATAAAATAATAAGCTTAATATCTAGGTACCTGCTCATCCCATATTAGCAATAAGCTACTTTCTGAAAAATCTATCTAAATGTTTCTGGGTTTGTTTTTTTTACTTTACATATTTAGAAAAATTTTTAAGTAGTTATACAAAGAGGTGTCATATAACAAAGCAGTTTATGAATAGAATGAATCTTGATCAGTGTCTGCCCCTTCAACATTCTCACTCCTCTTTGAACCACCTCTTCCCCTACTTTTCTTAATTTTGTAGTATCTACAATGAATTCATGACTATATTCTCCCCCTTCATCCCTTCATTCATCTACCCTTTGGACGTATCTATTTTCTGGTGTTGATTTTGTTGGGCTTTAACCTAGTCTTTCTAAAAGATTATACTCTTTGAGCTCTCTATAAAGTCTATTATACTTTTTTCATATTTTTATATTTTATATATTTTTATACTTTTATATTCATTTTCAACCAATGTGTTTACTTCTAGATTTCTAGGTACATTCTATCTACTGCAAATGAGGGAAAACATGCAACCTTTGTTTCTTTGAGTCTGGCTTACTTCACTGAATGTAAAAGTTCAAGGCCTGGGTGTTGGTGGTGTCCCTGGGTTTTTTGGGAGGGTCCAGTTGTGGGGCCTGAGTGCTGTCCCTCAGCTCTTCAGCTCAAGGCTAGCGCTTGACCACTTGAGCCACAGTGCCACTTCTGGCTTTTTTCTTTTTGCTTATGTGGTGCTGAGGAATTGAATCCAGGGCCTCATGCATGCAAGGCAAGCGCTCTACCACTGAGCCACCTTCCCAGCCCCTGTCCCTGGGTTTTTTTCAGTCAAGGCTAGCACTTTCTACCACTTGAGCCATAGGTCCACTTCTGGCTTATTGCTGGCTATTTGGAGATAAGAGTCCCATGAACTATACTGTCCAGGCTTTGAACCCTGATCATCAGCTCTCAGCCTCCTCAATAGCTAGGATTATAGGCATGAACAGAAACTTTACTATTTACAAGCAATGAGTTCATATACTTTTTCTGAAACCACCAATTTAAATCAATTCTTCTATTTACAACTGAATTTTATAAATAAGAGAAAAAGCATTTGCTTATACAGTATTCAAACATCTCAGCTAGCCAAGCACTGGTGGCTCGCGCTTGTAATCCTAGCTACTCAGGAGGCTGAGATCTGAGGATCGCAGTTCAGAGTCAGCCCGGGCAGGAAAGTCCATGAGACTCTTATCTCCAATAAACCACTAGAAAACCAGAAGTGGTGTTGTGGCTCAAGTGGTAGAGCACTCACGTTGAGCTGAAGAGCTGAGGGATAGTGCTCAAGCCCAGAGGTCAAGCACCATGACCGACAAAAAGCAAAAAAAACAAAACAAAACAAAATCTCAGCTTAAGGTGCCATTGTAGTCCAAAGAAAAATCTTGCCAGGCACTGGTGGATCAAACCTGTGATCCTAGCTACTCAGGAAGCTGAAATCTGAGGATCATAGTTCAAAGCCAGCTGGGGCAGGAAAGTCCATGAGACTCTTATCTCCAATAAAATACTCATAAAAAGCCAGAAGTGACATGGTAGCTCAAGTGGTGGAATGCTAGACTGAACAAAGAGGGCTTAGGGACAGTGACCAGGCCCTGAGTTCAAGCTCCAGGACCTGAAAAAAGCAAAACAAAACAAAAATCCAACCTTTCAAGCAGGGTCAGAAAGCAAGAAATCTAAAATTGTTCATTTTCTGATGAACAGGCAATGGTTAGAGTCAGGCAGTAGAGAGCTAGGAGTATTTATGTAAAAATACATGAAAATTAACAATACCTTACAGACAGACTTTTCCTCTAAATGTTGACATATCATTTTTTCCAATTAAGCCCAGCTACCTTATCTCCTAAGCTCACTTATTTCATTATTTTAGATACAAACAATACTGGAAACTAAACTAAAAACTAAAGAGGAATAATTATGTCTTCAATTGTGAGAAAATATTATTTTCATAGGACCTTCTTGAGTAATCTACTTGGATAAAAAATTTAAGATGAGATCAATGACAACTAACATTAAAAATAAAAATAAATCTATAGGATTAGAATTATAGAAAAGTATAAATGTTATATGCTTTTCAGTATATAAATAATGCAACAAAAATGGAAAGGATAGAGCAATAAAAGATGAAAAGTGTATAAGTGAAGTGTAAGTGAAGATCAAAGAATATTACTCAAAGCTAACAAATCATTAGTAGAGATATAATTACACGGAGAAGTTAACAACATGAGAGATAATATAATCAACTCTAATGAAATGATAGAGAAGAGAAAATGCATAGGTACAAAAGAAATACAGTAACTTTATCATTGTTTACAACAAGTTGTATGTGCTTGAAGTAATTCAGACATAGAAGATTAGGAAACTATACAATGTTCTCTTTAGTCATTAGTATCTTGATAGTCATTAGAATCAAACTTCCTAACAGAAAAATTAACAATCTCATTGAAGGAGACATATGAAAATCTTTTGCCAAGCATAAAACTACAAAAATTAGTATATGTATTATATTTATTTATACTATTACTTATTATATATTTATAACATATGATAAGTATATTTATGATAAAGCTAAAAGACAAAAGTGTAACTAAGTTAGTTTTACACAACTCAACTGGAATTTTTTGAAAGTGTAAAACTGGCACACACCAAAAATAGTTCAGAATGATCTGTTCACCAAGTAAGTGATGAGGTTATTTATAACCAGAGAGAAGGAAATGACATCAGCAAATGAAAGTGAGGTTCAGAAACCATTAGATTGATTAGAACTTTAGTTGTCTTTGGACAAAGCTTGATTAGTTGGCCACTTGTGGTTGGCTCAGTCAGTCAAGTTAGGTATGAAGAAACTTTTGAACTAAACTTAAAATATGTATGCTAGCAGCTTTAGAGCTGAGGGACAGTGCCTAGGCATAGAGTTCAAGCCCCAAGACCAAAAATAAAAAAAAAAGAAAGAAAGAAAGAAAGAAAGAAAGAAACTATAGACACTCAACTAAGGGATTTGAGTGTGAACATTGAAAACTAAATCAAGGAGGTAAAGAAGTCCATACAAGATCTAAAACAAAGCTTCAACAAAGAAATTAAAGCCATCAAATCTGATCAATTAGAAGGAAAGGAAATAAAAAAAAAAGTAGAAAGTCTTGACAGTAGGCTAGACCATGCAGAAAATTGAATTTCTGGAACTGAAGATAGCCTAGACATTATAGAGAAAGAATATACAAGTATTCAAAACAAATTCAAGAAATATGATAGATCCATTCAACAGATAGAAGACACTATCAGAAGGTCTAATTTAAGGCCTAGAGACGGAAGCTAAAGAACTAGGCAATTTAGCTGAATAGTAGCAGAGAAATTCCCAAATATCCAAAAAGATAGGCCCATTCAGATACAAGAAGCCTTTAGAACCCCATTCAGATACAAGAAGTTTTTAGAACCCCAAATAGACCAGACCAGAATAGGACATCCCACCATCACATTGTAGTCACATTGTAATCTGCACAGGATCAATAGAGACCAAGGGAAAGATCCTTAAAGCTGTCAGGGAGAAAAGAACAATCACCTATAAAGGAAAAGAAATCCACATAACTATAGATTATTCAGCAGAGACCATGAAAGCAAGAAGAGCCCAGAATGATTTTTGCCACTCCCTAAAGACAAACTAATATCAACCAAGAATAGTGTACACAGCCAAACTCTCCTTCATAATGGAGTACAAATAAAAACCTTCCACAGCAAAGAAAAATTGAAACAGTATATCTCCACCAAACCAGCAATACAAAAGATACTTAAAGATGTCCTACACATAGAAAAACCAACAAGAGCACAATAAAGGCCAAGAAATGGCCCCCAAACTGAGAATCAGATAATCATAGGAAGAATCCAGTAGGCACAGCACTTAAGAAGGTGGATAACATGACAGGAACTACTAAACACCTCTCAATCCTAACCCTCAATATTAATGGACTTAGCTCTCCAATTAAACAATATATATTGTCTAGTTAGATCAAAAAGCAAGATCCTTCTATCAGCTGCCTTCAAGAGACACACCTTGCTCTCTAGCTGTTTTTAAGAAATATATTCTTTATTATCTCCTTTCCCTAGAAAAATGTGTATCATTTATGCATATTAAGAAATTTATAATTATGGGGGGTGGGGGGAGTGTAGTTGTGGAGGTGGGAGGGAAGGGATGGTAGGGGAAAAACAAAGGAGGAGGCAATAATGCTTGATAAGAAATGTACTCATGTAACTGTAACCCCTCTGAACAGTATTTTCACAATAAAAAACTTAATAAAAGAAACATAATTATGTATTTTCATTTCCTTATTTTATAATTTCTAATTTTAATTATATTTAAATTTTATTTTATATTACCATATGTGGCTAATAGTTTGCTTAGGATAATTTTTTTTATGAATTTGTCTAAAATGACCCAAGAAGAAATTGAAAATTTGGACAGATCAATTACTATAAGAAAAAAACAAAATTATTAAATATTACCTCAAAAGCATCATTATGAGTTTTAAAAATGAATTTTATAAGGAACAATCTCACAATATTTAAATTATTCAAAAGTACAGTAAAAGGAGAAAGTCTTTTATAAAGTGGCAAAATCACCAATAAAATCAATTTTAGCCATGAAAAAAAGCAAGCAGGGAGTCCATGCTTGTAATCCTAGCTATTAGGGATAATCATAGTTCAAGGCAAGCTCAAGTAGAAAACTTTGTGAGACACTTTATCAACCAGTAAGAAGGCACAGTGGCATACACATATCATCCTAGCTAAGCAAGAGTCTGATATGGAGAGGATCAAAGTTGTAAGCCAGACTGGGGGAAAAAGTCTGTGATATCTCACTAGAAGTTGGGTATGGTGAATTGTACCTATCATTCCCTGCTATGTCAGAAACCTAAAGCATGATGCTTTGAGGTATCACAAATTACATTATATTGAGATATATTATTGACTACATAACATGAGGGCTGGGTGTAATCAGTGTTAGAGAGCATGCTTAATATAAATTGCTTCTCAAGGTCACATAATTCGTGAAATACAATAAAGATTAAAAGAAACACATAAAGACTAAGTTTTAGAAAATATTTATTTTCTTATTGTAGCCGTTGTTGATATTACTTGGTGTATAGTATTCTTTTACATTATTAAGGATGTATGTACTGTATATTTAAATACTGCTCCTGGATAAGAGAGTTTTAGAGCTCAGGGCCTTGCACTTGCTGCTCTACTACTTGAGGACCCACAAACCCTTTTGCTATAGGTTATTTTTCTGATTGGGTCTCATGTTTTTTGCCTAGGACCATGCTCATATCTACACTTCCCACGTGCCTGCTGTAATGATACCTCATTGTAGTTTTAGTATTTCCCCAATAAGTAAATACTAAGCAATCTTTGAAATACCTACTAGATGAAGTGTCTGTTAATAATCTTTGTCCATTAAAAAAAAACTGGACAGCTTTCTGTTTTATGGTTCAGTTCTGAGGGTACTATATCCATTCTGGATACAAGTTCTTAATTAGTATGAAACTTGAAAAGATTTATTTCCCACTCTAAGGGTTGTTTGTTCACTTTTTGTATGGCATTTTTGAGGCATAAAGTTTTTGATTTTGATGAAATTCTTTTCTTTTGTCACTTGTACTTTTACAAGTGACAAAAGACAATTTTGAAGACAATTTTTTTCTAAGTAAAACTTATGAAGATTTACTCCAATGTTTTCTTCTGGTAGATTTATACTTTGTGAAGTTATATGATCAAATTTAATTTATATGTATGAGTTTAACTTATTTTACACGTGACTATTTTGTCCCAGTACAATTGTTAAAAAATATTTTCCCTTCCATTGAAATATTTACCCTTGTTGAAAATCCCAGTGGTTTTTGTTAAAGAAGAGTCATCCTAATTTTTTTTTTTTGGGGGGGGGGGGGGAGTCCGGTCGTGGGGCCTTAACTCTGGGCCTGGGTGCTGTCCCTCAGCCCTTCAGTTCAAGTCTAGTGCTCTACCACTTGAGCCACAGCACCATTTCCGGCTTTTTTCTTTTTGCTTATGTGGTGCTGAGGAATCAAACCCAGTGCCTCATGTGTGCAAGGCAAGCGCTCTGAGCCACCTTCCCAGCCTGAGTCATCCTAATTTTGACAAACCCTCATTTACCTCTTTTAAAGCACAGGCATCTCGATATTGATAAACTCTCATTCACCAATTAGTTCTTTCATTGAGAATGCTTTCAGGATCATAGCTTTAGGGGGGAAAAGTCTTTGGTGAACTCAAGGTCACAACAGTTTCTTGGTTTTGTATATATTTAGGCTTATGATACCTTTTACTCCCATATAAAGTGCAGAATCTTATTGATCTATTGGTCTATTTTTATGACACTAGTCTTAATTTCTAATTTCTGTGGTTTTATAACAAGTTTTGAAATCAGATGCTGTCTCTCTAGCTTTATTATTTCCAATGCCTGGCTTTTGAGTAGACATTTCTGACTTGAACTTGATCTTAGGAGGGTATGTATCATGTTTACCTGTACTTTGTTCTTAAGTTCCCTTTATCACTTTTAAAAGTTCCCTCCTATTTTATTAAGTAATCATAGTTTTGTTAATGCAGTGAAATTCATTGTTTCAAGTTAAACCTCTGCATTCTTGAGGTTAATCATATTTGACAATTGTATTGTTGTTTATTTCCGCTATTTGGTCATGATAATTACTCTTTAACATAATGTTGGGTATAATTTGCCAAAATTTTGGACTTTGTTAGCACATCTTGCAACTGAACTTATAAGGAATACTGATCTGCAGTTTTCTTTTTTTCCCTATACTAGGGATAGATCCATTACTCTTTTTTTTTTTTTACTTCTTGACTCATGCCTCCACTTGCAACTTTTTGTTGGTTAATTAGGGATAAATGTGTCTTCTAGGGCTAGCTTTTCAGATCTGAGCTTCCTGAGTGAGCAACCAGCACATGACTAGTTTTATGTTTTAAAGATTTTGGTATCAGGCTAATGCTACCTGATAGGATGAGATGAAAAAGGTCAATCTTTAACTCTCTTGAAGAGATTCTTTCTGCCCAAAATGTTTAGTAAAATACCCTCAGAGAAATTAGAGGGTTTTTGTTGTTGTTGTTGTTTTTGTGGGAAGGTGTTTAATTACATCAGTAATTTATATTTGGCAATTGGGATTTTTTTCTTCTTGAAGTTGGTAATTTGTGACTTTCAAGGAATTTTCCACTTCCATCTATTTTGCAGAATTAGCTGCATTGCTTGTAATTTTTCCTTGTCATTCTATATAGTTTGTAGTAAAGAACATACTTTTAGAGTATATAATGTACTTTGTGTGACTTGAGACTTAATTGAATTTGTTTCATGATCTAATATATGGCTTCTATTTTTGGAGTTTGAACTTACTGTTCCATACTTGCCTAGCAAAGGTCTCTACCATTTGAGGGGTACCCTGCCCTGAAATTATGGTCTATTTTGTATACGTTGCCTGTATGCATAAAAATGTGCTTTCTGTTGTTGGTTGTGTAGTTATTATCCATGTCAAATGAGGTAATAGTGATACTAAGGTCTATTTAACCCTTGTTGATCTTCTTTTTCCCCTTCACTACCAGGTAATAAGGAGGAATTCAAAATCAGATCATAATTGACATCATTTCGCTTTGCAGTACTTATGTTTTGAAGCTGTCATTAGGTATACAATCATTTAAGCCATGTATTTTTTTGTACTCAGAATTGAGCCCATAACCTTGCTGTTCATGCTAGGCAAGTGCTCTGCCACTTGTGAATGTCTCTAGCTCTTTTTTTTAAAAAAATTCCTTTAGCTGCCATTTTGACTGGGATAGTCTCAAAATGCAATTCTCCTGATCATGATGCCTGCCACCATGCCTTGCTTGTTATTTTGTATTCTTTGTTGACTTCATCATTATGAATCTTATCTCTAAAATTAATCTTTGATAAAAACTTATTGATATAGCCAGGCAATAGTTCTATCAGAATAAAATCGTATTATCTTTATGTCCTTCTTTTCTGCATTTCCTGTAGGTAGCACATAATCACTGATATGACCTTTTGGTAAGCAATACACTGAACATAGGATGATAGTACCATAGATTATACTACCTACTGCCCTCATAACTATCTTCCTTTGTGTACAAGTAGTCTGTGATACTTGCCATGTTTGACTGAAGTTGAGTCTTTTGATTACAACCTAAATCATTTCTGAATTATAATGGGGATGTTTACACTTATGTCCTATGCTTGTATGGTAAAGTTTATTATATTGCTATTGGTTTTCTATATACATTAGTTGTCCTTTGTCTCCCTCAGTTCCTGCCTTTTCTAGAATTACTTTTTATTATCCTATCTTATTTTCTGGGTTACGAGGTAGTTGGTTTTAAGGCTCATAGGTCTTCAATTTATCAGTCTATTTGTCATACCTCTTTATGCACAGTGTAAGTTTACCACAGTATATACATAGGTAGAGAAATGCAGAATCATAAAAATGGTGAAAGCAGAAGCCATATAAAGCATCCTTAGTATCTAGAGTAAAATTTATGCTTGTTCTATGACCTTTAAAAAACTAAAGCTCTCGGGGTCAGTGAGAATGTTTAAAAACTAGTAATTTAGTATAACAAAATATTAGGAGAAATGTTGACTATTATGTGAAAAAAATTTGTCGTTTGATACTTGCCTTTTTCTTCATGTAAATTACAATGTGGTGAGGACCTTTTCTATGTCATCGTAAGCAACCCCTAGTTTGGATCTAGTTTAAACATTTAAGTTTTGATCTTCTCCCCCATTTTTGCAATAGGGATTAAACCCAGGGCCTCAGGCAAGTGTTTTACCACTGGGCCTTATCCATAAGCCCTAAACTTTTATGCTTTTAATGATATTAAATAGACAAGAAATCCTCTAATGTGAAGGTTTTGGTTCTCTTCAGCTAGTGTTACTTCATTCTCTTAATTCCAAACACGTTCCCCCTCTCAGGTTGATAAATTTTCCTTAATAAGACTTGACCGCTGAATTTCAAAAGGTGACAACATTCTCAACATTTTCTTCTAATCACTCCCATTTATATTGGCTTTGATTTTGTTCTCTAATGTTAGAAATTATGTTGGAATTTCATTGTACTTTTGTTTATTGTTTAATTTCATTTCAATTGCCCATGTATATTACCTGCCATATAGATTTCTCACTAGGAGAAATGAAAGGTTTGCTTTCAGGGTATAAAAGTAATTATAGGTAGACAGTAATCAATCACTGATGAATTTTCAAAGAAATGACACCATTTGTCATTCCTTGTGATTTGCATTAGTAGTTCACATGTTAACAGGTGGACTGCACAAGATCTAAAATTTGGACTTCACACTGTAATTGTTATAAAATGCACATGCTGATCAATCTTGGTTGTAACTTAACTGCACAGAAAAAAATATCTAGAAAATTGGTATTGGCAAAGCACACTTCTGGGTGTGTCTGAAGGTATTTTAACAGACTACTGTCATACTAGTCAGCATGAAAGACCTGCTCTGTAATATAAGCAGCATCAGCCATTAGACTGGGGATCTGATGAAACAGAAAGTGAGAAACCTACCAGCTTGTTCAAGCTCTTTAAGAGTAGGGGACATCTTTTGGTTGTTGCTATACTCCATAGATCAGACTCCAGAATGTGGACTCAGATCAGTGAATTTTTAGGGGGTGGGAGGGCTTCTGGCCTTTAGTCTTAGAATCAGACTGTATCCTTGGTTGCTCTTATTCTAAGGCTTCAGCTCTTTTACTTTAGCTTTTACTCTTTCCCTGCTCTGAGGCATTATAACTAAACAGGACTAGGGATGAGGCTCAAGTGGTTGAGAACCTTCCTAGCAAAACCAAGGCTCTGAGTTTAATGCCTACTTCCAAAAAAAAAAAAAGGAATGTGAATTGAAAATGAGAAATGTGGATTGAAAAAATGGATGGGAACACTGCTTATGCAAGTCCTGGATCCCAAAGTCCGGAGAATCTGGAATCGTAGATGGTTAAGGATGGGAGAAAGGCATTCTAACAGAAGAAAGAATTTGCCTTTTCTCTATTTTTAGTATTGTTAAGGCCATCAGTTCATTGGATGATACAATCCAATTAGACAGGGACTGATCTTGCTAACTCAAATGACAGTCTTTTCTGGAAATACTCGTCAAACTCAGCCAGACACCAGTGGCTCACATCTGTAATCCTAGCTACTCAGGAGGCTGAGATCTGAGGTTTATAGTTCAAAGCCATCCTGGGCACAAAAGTCTGTGAGACTCCAATAAACCCCTCAGAAAACTGGAAATGGTGCTGTGGCTCAAGTGGTAGAGCCCTAGCTTTGAGCTGAAGAGCTGAGGAACAGCACCAGGCCCAGAGTTCAAGCCCCACAACCGACGAAAAAAAAAATACTCATCAAATCCAGAACTAATATATCAGCAGTTAAGTACATTATTCAGTCAACTGAAACTTAAAATCAACAACCACATACTTATCGAGTTCTCATACGGCTATATAAAATTAAGACTCGTGAGATTTTTTGCACAAAGAATCCTTCCCTATACAATAGTTAATTCCTATAGATTCTTTTGAGTTATGTGCATAGATGACAGTATATTCAATGGATCATAATGTATTTTTTCCCTTCATACTTGAGTACACCCCAACAAGGCAATCCTTGGCCCTTTAACTCCTTAGACCCTTTGAACCACTTCACTCACTAGTTATTAAAGGCATTAGTATCAGAGTACAAAGCAAAACCCTATGGTGCCAACAGACTGCCAGGGTATAAAGGCTGCCCTCACCTATGGCCACTACACCAACCAACCACAGACAGCAGGTCCAGCTGATGATGCACACCACAATCACTGCCCACCGCTTTGGAGTCACAGCTGCCATGTTGAATCTAGCTGATCCATGAACCTCTGGCCAGCCTCTCAAAGCTCCACAGAGTGCATTCCAAAACCCAGGACCACTCTTACAAGCCCTACCATGGGACTCACTCTCTTCTTTCTTCTGACAGACACCTATCTTGCTATAAGAGAACATAGCTAACTGCAAATCAATAAGATTTTTTTTTCTTTTTAAACTATTATGAAATCTTAGATCCAAGTCACTTTAGGTATTCATACTTGGATTTGTGTTCCACTTTAAAAAAAAAAAAACAACAAAAAACTCCTGAATTAATAAACTTATTTTAAAAAATTGCAATTGTGTGATTCAGAGAAAGCTATTTGATAGGGTTAAAAGTATTATTTCATTCAGAGGTGGGAAACATCCAGCCCACAGGCTTGTGGGCTGTAAAAAGCATGCATTATGCTATGGGACACTTATGTAAGGTTTACATTGGCTGCTTGCTGTAGCCAGCCTGCCTGTAATGATAATTTTGGATAAATGTTGTAAGTATCCAAATGGCTTTGGCAAAAAAAGAAAAAGAAAAGAAAAAAAAAGGTTTCCCACCCCTGCTTTATTGTTTTGAGAAGTAAATGCATTAACTATATCAATATGTTTAGAGTGCTTAAAACTATGCCTTGTAAATTAAATATTTAACAATATTACATAAGTCCACTAATTATAATTTTTCCCTTATTTGGCAATGAACTTTAAAAAAGCCCACAATGAGCTGGGCACTGGTGGCTCATGGTTTAAAGCCAGCAGGGGGAGGAAGGTTTATGAGACTCTTATCTCCAATTAATTTCAGAAAAAGCTGCAAGTGTTAACTCATATCGTACAGTGCTATAGCCTTGAGCAAAAGGAGCTCAGGGACAAGGCTGAGGCCAAGTTCAAGCCCTAGATCCAACAAGAAAAAAAATAGATACACAATGAAATTAACAGCTACATAAAATCATTTATGAGTTCTGAGGAAAGGACAAATTTGGTGTTTCTTTGTGTTTGAATCCCACAAGTGATAATGACGATCCTGGGAAAAATGATAATCATGATCCCATTCTGAATAAATTAACATATCAAGCAGCAAGGATTACTTTTAGGAGACACAGGTTATAGGCACTTCAATTTTTCTTCCAAATAAAAACTTATCTGCATTATTTCAGTTTTGTATTATTCATTCTTAGAAAAAGAATGTTACCTAAATCTGTTCTTCTACTGTGTATATGAAAATACACATGCCTAACAGGCAAAGACTATCTCATTATCATAGTCTAAGATAATCTGAATAGTGGGAACCACCATTCCATAGTGTTTCATATAGTTCTCTAAGCCATTTAGAAAGAATACAGCATACTTATTAATGCCCTCTAGTTAAGACTTCTATTATGGGCTCCTCAAATTTTAAATAGGCAAGAAAGAAAAAGGTTTGAAGAGAATTAATTAAAAGGAAAATTGCAGTTACAGAAAAACTAAAGAGACTCCCATGCTGAATCCTGGAAATACTAATCCTTTAAATAAAGCAAGAAATAGTGAGCAAATGTTCAATAGCTATTAATGTGGTTTTATAATTCTTCTATAAAATAATTAATATTCCATCAAAATATTTTATGCATTAATACGTGGAAGCAAATGGTTTAATTATCTAGGTGTTCAGAAACATTATTCTAATACAGTACAGCTTTAACTGCTATTACTTAAAAAAAAATCAAAATGTGTTCTCACCCACACAATTCAGAAATTGGTTCAGATAGTATCTGAAGTTTCTGCTAATTCTAAATGTTAATGATTCTACTATATAGCTAATCCACTACTTCTCAACTAGATATCTTATATTTTATCTTCCTTTTCTAAACTAGATATTTTACATCAGTATTTTCTCTAAACCCAGTTTTCAAAAACAGTATTACATTTTAGAAATTAATCTTCTTCTGACTAAGAATTGAAAATATAAATTTGCATACTAATAAACTTAAGTTCTTACCAAGAATTTCCTAGAAAAATGGAAAATATTAATTTAAAATTCAATAATGTACAAATATAATAGCAAGTTACTGAAAATAAAACTATAAAAATAGTCTTTCCTAATTTGGTTGAGATTTTATATAGGGGAAAAACATTAAAGCAGAAAATTAAGCATATTACCTATTTTTTGATGATACTTTGCAAATCATATTTTAAAAACTCTCTTCTGTATAATCTCAGTACATAATTGTTAATTTGTCCGAATTTCCAAAACTTACATATAATTGCTTTCACGTATATATCCAAGGAATTTAGCTTTCATTTTCATTGTAAATACTGATTTATTAAATAATAATGTAAAGTCCAAACTTTATAAAGTCAGCATTACATTTCTCATAGAGAAATCCAGAAAAAAATAAAGTATTTCCTATCATAGATAGTCATCAACAAAAGTCTTCCAATCAATATTTCATTAAAGAAATTAAGTGGGAGCTCAGTTTACAGATGATGCCTGTGACTTGGCCATTCTCCGACCCAGTGCTTCCTGTCTTTTCTTCTGAATTTCTTCAGGAGAATACTTTCTATTTTTCTCCTCTTCCTCTAAAAATTAAACAAAATAAAAGCATGTATTAATTTTGTTGTCAATATACTCATTTTTAACATGTGATATAACTTTTGCTTTTTTCTTACCCAGATTTGCCATATTGGTTTGTGTACTGAATCACAGAATCCAAATACATCCATATAGATAAAATATATACATACAGATAAAACGCTTCAGGGTCAACCCACATCCCCTAACCTGATAGATTGGTTACTATTTGATAAACATTTTTTATATGATAAAAGTCAATTTTATTGGGAATTTGTAGCTCATACCTATAATTCTAGCTACTAGAGAAGCTGAGATCTAAGGTTCAAAGCCAGTCTCATCAGACCAAGTTGAGATACTTATCGCAGATTAATCAGCAAAAAGTTGGAAGTGAAGGTATGACTTAAGTGGTAAAGTGCCCTTGAGCAAAAAAGCTAAGCAAGAACTCAAGGCCCTGAGTTCAAGCCCTAACACTAGCATGAAAGTGAAATTCCATTTTGTTAAAAATTACGTTTGACTATCCACTGAAAGTAGGTTGGAGATTCCTGAAGTTTTTAAATCACAGATATTTTAACAAAATAAATTATCAAGAAGCTGAAATAGGGCTAGTAACAGAGGTTAGATGAGTGAAAAAGGGAACAGGGGACAAATATAGAAAGAATACTCAATATGTGTGTGTATGTGTATGTGTGTGTGATAAAATAGGAAATATGAAATGAATCTCCTTAGGGGAAACAGGATGGAGAATAATGGAAAGGTGACTGATCAACACTGAGATGAACATATTCAACTGTATCTTCATATAGCCTTTTGAAGTTAAGAAAAATTAGTTTTAAAAATGATAATAAACACATACAATATTAAAATCAAACACTTCAATACACACATCTAAAATATAATTTTCCAGGAAATAACTCATAAATCATTCAACGAACACTTAAAGAACACTTCATTGCAAAGGCTGGAAAGCAATTTAATGTAATTTTTTGAAAAACATAAGACATTAACTGCATACTATGGCAAATTATTTAGCAAGAATCACTTTAAGAATTCTAGGTAAACAACACAGAATAGTTTTTACGTTGAAATACACAATCATCTCTGAGATGATACATCCTAAAGAAAATTAACTCATACATACCTTTGGGAGAATGTTTCAAAGTTCCAGAAAGTTCCAACGTCTGCTGCCAATCAGGTTCTCCAAGTAATGAGTTGACAGTTTTCCTTTTCTCCAAACTCTGTGTAGTTTTGGTAGCAGACATACTTTGTGCTATACAATTTTGATTAAATTGGGAAGGAATCTGAGAGTTTTTCTTCTTTGTAAATGTAAACTTTGATGATCTTGCAGGTTTGTTAATGCCATTATAAGCTTCATCTGTTATGGTCCAATGAGATAGCTGCTTAGTATTCCATTTTTTATTAGTAGAAATTTCTGTTCCTGTATGATCTGAACTCACATTCCAAGTTGAACTATTGGTATGACCTGATTTGGAATTATTCACTTGTATTGGAATACCAGTATTACTCCAAGAGCCACACAGATTATTGATCTCATAATTGTTTTTTAAGTTCTCAGAGCACCTAGTCAGATTTGTAGCATTCAATAAATATGGAGAATTTACACAAATTTCCCTTTTCTCCATTTTCATTGATTTATTTATTTGCAAATTGTTCACTGAAGAGGTTTGCACTGACATGCTGCCCAAATGTTTTGACTGCACCAAATGATTGCCTGGTTTAGATGTAACAGACATGTTTCTGGTACCATGTCTGGAACTATTATTGATTTTAATACTTTCTGACATCTTGTTGTCCTTTATTATCTCTTGTTGCTGACTTAATCTTTCAATATCATCACATGCTTGATATAACAAATCATCATCCACATCATCTGCTTCCCAGGTAGTTTCTAACTGATGACATGCTTTAATAAGTTCATTGGTAAGAGATGGGTCATTCCAATCATCAAAGAAAGAACTCAGCTTTGATGATGTATTAGTCTGATTTGGGTGACTAATATTAGTTTCATTATTCAAAGCTGCAAGGCCAAAAGAATCAATAGGTTCTTTAAATGAATGATTAAAAATGTTTTTCTGTTCACTAGGGTATCTTGTGTTCAAAGCAGACTTCTTTTCAGAAGCATGTCCATTAGAAGAGTAGTTAGTGGCTCCGTGTTCTTTTACTTGGCTCAGAGTAGATGCAACTGCACAATCTTGAATTTTGTCTTGATTGTTTGGATTTAGTAAAAATCTATTTTTGCCAGACTCTATTAGTTCTCTGTTATGTGTCTTTGAAGGAAGGTTTTGTAATAATTTTGAATCTTTTAATCTGACATCCAGATTTATATTCCTTCTTGCCATAGTTTTATCATTTTTACTACTAAAGGTACAAGTTCCCTTAGAATCGGTAACCTGGGAAGTTTTAGAAGGGAAGAGTTCAAGCATCTCAACATTCTGCATAACAAAAGGTTCATTACCCAGTAAATTTTCCCAATCATCCTCAAAATCACTAGCAGTATACACACCAGTGTATTCATTAGAAACTTTTGGATCCTCAGAAGAGGGAGTCACATATGATTTTGTCATTTTGGGAATATCTACCTTAGAAATAAGTGATACTGGGATTTTATTTAGCAGTTTTTCTTTGACCAACGTTTCATTAGTAATTTTTTCCTCTCTCGAAGCACATTGCTTTCCACAAGTAATATTATTGTTCACAAGAGCCTCTGACATACCTTGGCTCAACTGCCCACTACATTTCTGAGTAGAACCATCAAAAATGGCATTTAAGGCTGCTTCAGCATTGTGGTCAAATGGCTTCTGACTGCTGTTTTGATCATTTTCCACAGGTATCCTGATGTTTTCATTTACTGCTTTCTTTATTATAGCATTATCTGCTTTGGGAATTGTACCACATAATGACTTCATATGATCTTCACGTTTATATAAAGTCTCCATTTCAGAAGCTGTCTGTATAAAATCATGATTCTTTTTGCTTTGCTCTTGAATCACATCTAGCTCTTCCATATTTTTGTCAAATTGTTTGGCTAATTTCATAAGTTCTTTTTCTCGATTTTTTGTTCTTAACCTATTAAACAATATGTAAAAATTGTAACTAAGAAATGCTCTAGGACTAATTATAAATATTCAGTTGTTATTTAATATATTTTGGTCCTGTTAGAACTCCCAAAATTTTAACACCATTATTCTAACTCCAAAAGTTCACATGGCAAAGCCAAGAAAATTTTACTATTTTGATGTATTCACAAAATCAAAACATTGTTATTAAATTATTGGCTTTAGTGAAACTCACAAAAGGTGAAAGGTCTAAACTCACTTTGTGCAGCTGATTTTTCCTCTTGATTTTTCTTTTGCTACACAAGGAGTACAAGGAATAGCAGTTTCACCAATCCACACACCCAGCATGGAGTCTGTTATTGGTTTTTCATCCTTTCGAAGAGAGAAGAAAAAAGCACCAGGATTCGAAAGCAAAATAAGAAAATTAAACCTACTGTGAATTATTTTTCTAAAGCAATAAATTCTGATGATGCTAGTCAATATACTCAAAACCAATGAGAGACTAAAAAACACTGATAAGTGGTTATACGAGCCATTTAAGTTTCAGGCAATACAAAATATTCAAAATGAAGGTTTTAAAACTAAATTATTCACCCCAGTGCCAGTGGTTCACACTTAAAATCCTAGCTACTCAGGAGGCTGAGATATGAGGATTACAGTTAGTAGCCAGCTAGGGCAGGAAAGTCCATGAGACTCTTACATCCAATAAACTACTCAGAAATAAACAAGTGGCTCTGTGGGTTAAGTAGTAAAGCACAAGCCTTGAGCAAAAAGAAGCTAAGGGATAGAGCCTAGACCCACAGTTCAATTTCAGGACTGCAAGAAAAAAATAAAAATAAATTACTCATGAAATGTGTATTTAATACTATTTGTGTATTGAGGAATTTACTAAAGAAAAATTACTTTCTTCAATTGTCACAATAAAGTTTAAGAACACCTCTAATACTATGCTGGACACAAAGAAAATGCCCTTTTGTATTTATCTACTAGATGGTGAAAAGAACCCTATTAATTGGATACTTCAAAATCCTCTATGAATCAA
Organism: Dipodomys spectabilis; assembly: GCF_019054845.1. NCBI lineage: Eukaryota > Metazoa > Chordata > Mammalia > Rodentia > Heteromyidae > Dipodomys > Dipodomys spectabilis. The sequence goes on from NW_024870818.1 coordinate 311,544, forward strand.
GAAGCTGTTTCCTTAATTTTCACTTGAAAATACTTGACTTTGGTTTCTCAATATATTCAATAAAATCAGTAATTTCTATTTTGGACTCAGTATTTTGTGTTTCAACAACAATCTGGAATTAAAAAAAACATTAACTATTGAATGGAGTCTTTTCACTTTTAAGTAATTTTAAATCCATTCAATTTCAGAAAATTAAATTATGACACAAGAGTCCTATGTATTTTTGTATATGGCTTGTGTTTTAATTTATCAGTAACTACGTAACAGACTGATTTCAAACTACTATCTAGGTGCTGTTTAAACTATCTAAACATATTATTTCAGTTCATCTAAAGTGTATACTATGTGGGGAGAAAAGAGATATATATCATCTAAAAAAAGTAACAATCCATAAAATTGTTACTGCAGTGGTATTGACTATCTAAAATAGATGTACAGATTTTTTTTTAAATCCCATCTTTGAAGGGGGAACTGAATAAGGATTTAAAGATAGCACTTACCTAAAAATAAACAACACAAATATTTGTCGTTGTGAGAACATGACAAACTTTCCAAAAAGCTTGTAGGCCTGGGCACTACAGGCTCATGCCTGTAATTCTAGCTACTTAAGAGGCAAAGATCTAGAGAATTAATGTTCAAAGCTACCTCAGGCAAAATAAATAAATAAATAAATAAAAAGGACTCTATTTCAAGCAATGTCTAAGCACAAAGGCCTAGGCCTGTCATTCCAGATACAGGAAAAGTATTATTGGTAAGTGTGGTGGTGAGACCTTGTTATGCCAGGAAGCACAAATGGGAAGATCATGGTCTTGGCCAGCAAGAGCATTAAAAACAGACAAAAATTCAAGAAAAACCAAGACTCTATATGAAAGGTAGCCAATATAGCCAGGTGCCAGTAGCTACTCAGGAGGCTGAGATCTGAGGATGGCTGTTCAAAGCCAGTCTGGGCAGAAAAGTCCTTGAGACTCTGATCTCCAATAAACCACTAGAAAACCAGAAGTGGTGCTGTGGCTCAAGAGGTAGAGCGCTAGCCTCGCCTTGAGCTGAAGAGCCCAGGGAAAGTGCCTAGGCCCAGAGTTCGAGCCCCACAACCGACAAAAAAAAAAGGAAAAAAAAAGTAGCTAATGCAAGTAGAAACAGAGTAACAGAGTGGCTAATAGAGAGGCATGGCTAGCAAGTATGAGGCTGAGTTCAAACTCAGTACCACCAAATAACAAATACATATACTGTCAAAGATTTACATGATGCAAAAATGCTCAGCTGAAGGTACTATTTACAAACAACTAATTTCATTTATTTTCCTTTTAAAATTGTACAGAAGTCATTGACTTGGGTACTGTTGCCATTTTTTCATGTGAGCTATTCTTTGTAGGTAAAGGATCTAACAATTTACTTAACTATCTACCTTTTCTTTTTTTTTTTTATCACTATTTAGGTTGGCCTGCCCAAACACATTTTATTATGCTTCTTTCATATGAAACCCACAATTAATGAAGATCTACTGTTAACTTACGGAGTAAGTAGTATATCACAAATGCTACTTAACTAATGAAATGTACATAAAATGAATGTTTATGACATGTCAAGAATGGGATGTAAAGCTAGCAGCAAGAGAGTTGTTTTGGCTGTGCAAGTTGTAATTCTTGTATATTTTATAGCTAAGAAACATTTCATTCCTGTCTTCTCTACTGGATATTGTAATGTCTCATAACCAGTGCCATCCTGTTTATGGTCACCAGATAGTAACTATCCTAAGAACATGTAAAGGAAATCGCCACAATTTCTTCAGAGAAGATACTTAAGCAAAAATCAGATGTACTGTATTTTTAGATGTATTTCAGATGTAATGTATTTCTAAATAAGGAAAAAAAAAAAAAAGAAAGAAAAGCTTAGCACAATTTCATGCTTTGTAAGAATAACAGGTTTTGTATGATAAATATTAGTTACTAGATTCCTTTGTATTAAATGACAAACTTATACTGCTATCTTAAATTCAAGAAATGAAATAAAAAATGAGAAATGAAATGAAAAAAATGTTTTGAAGATGGTTGTATTACAGCAAATAAACTGTCATAATTAATCTTACATTATATTTTTAATCTATATAATAATACAATGAAAACAATAAGGTAATAGTTTATGGCTGAATGAACTGAGGTTTAAGAGTTAAGTGATTTGCCTAGAGTCTCTCAACAGAAGAAGTTCTGAAGACGATGTCTATATTTAGGGCTTTTACCAATTTAATGCATTTCTTGGTGATTCTGTAAGTTAGAGAGTATTAAGAGCATTTTCAATAAGGAAATGTTGTACTATACATAGTAAGTACACACTAATAACAAAAGCATGACCAAAGTATTGTTACTGTTATTAATAACAAAAATACTATGTTAACAATGCTTACATGTATAACATTAAAGACAAAAATAAGCTTTAAGCTCTATCAAAAATCACGACTGTAAAAAAAAAAATCTAAAACGTAGGAAAATACATGAATCTGATACTCTGTATCTGCATGTTCCATATCCAAGGATTCAACCTACCACAGACTGAAAATACTCAGAATCGTTCAAATCTGCACACAACATGTACAAACTTTCCTGGTTAGTATTCTCTAAACAGTACAACATAGTAACTATTTACGTTGCACCATGTATAAGCAATATAAAGCTGTCTTGAAGCATATGGGCAGGGCTAGGATATATAGCTTAATGGTAGAGCTCTTGACTTAGCATGTGTGATACCCTGGGTTTGATTCCCAAAGCTGCAAAATAATAAAGAGTATGGGAGGATATGCATAGGTTACTACAAAAACTATAGTTTCACATAGGGTGTTTCAGTATCTTCAGGTTTTAATATCCATGGGGGTTCTAGAACCAATTGCACATGGGTATTGAGGGATTACGCAAGTGCCAGTTTTATATAAAGTCCCTTTTCTCAAAACATGCTCTTCAGAAACAGAAAAGGTAAGTCAGCTTTGTTGCCCTGTATTGGAAAAAGAGAATTATTCAAAGCAAAACATATTTTTTATATAAATAAACAGACAAGTAGTTCACACAACTTTTTTTTACTGTTTTAAAATAAACTATAAAACTAGTGACATTTACCTGAGGAGCAATACGATTAACAATATGTGATATCTCATCAGTATCTGTGATGTAAATCTGTTTTCTTCTTCCTTTACCTAAAGAAACAAAAGACATTTCTATAAATTCCAGAGCCCCCCCAAATTTAAATTATGTCACTTTTTAGAAAATGATTTTAATTAGTGGCACTCATATAACTACGCACTGACATCGCATGCATTATCAGAGATAAAATAACAGTCAAAAAGTATCCTGTATAAAAGTTGCTGAAGTTACTCATCTGAAATCTTATAGTTAAATCTTAATCAGGTATCAAAAATGTATGCACATAAAACTATGGATAACAAATTACCTAACTGTTTTGTCAATGGAGAATTCTGATCCCAAAAGATATCGTTCTGTCCATCTGGATCCGTTGGAGAATTGAAGGTACAAGGTAATATATCCACTTTCAGCACTCTCCCTGGCGTTTCATATCTTTCTATATAAAATGATTAAAATAACAATTACTGCATTTTAAAACATGACTATATAATACTTTAACGTTAGTCACCTAAGAGCTTAAACTAGATTACCTCTTATAGGCCAACGTTTACTCCTCAAGAAAATTAACAACAGTTATTTTACCTTAAAATCTGCCTTAACCTTTAACACTGTAAATAGAAAGCATATGTAATTTGGTAGCCCGATTAATGTATGATACAACCTAACCACTTATCACTTATGGATAACATTTCAGAAATAAAATGTATCTTAAGATCTTTTAGCCCCCTTTCACGAACCCTATCCAACCTACACTGCTTCCAAAAGGAACTCGTGATCCTTTTCCTGTTTTAGTTTTTGTCTAGAATCATGTTAAATGTATAGATACACATGGATATGCAGGTGTGTCTGTGTGGGTGTATACACACCCACGTACGTGAGCAAACCCAAGTTCCCTTTATGGGTGTAGATTAAAGGCATGTCACCAGAGCCACACGCTAGGCAAAGGCTCCCCCCCCCCCCCCCCCCCCCGCGAGTTCTGTTCTTACTGCATTTAAGTGGACCACCACACACCCCGGAGGATGAAAAGGGCCCTAAGTGTCCCCACTCTGAGAACGGGACGCCCGGGCACTTCCGGTTTCTCGGGACGGGGCGGGACCACACCGAGAGGACACAAGTCCCAGCTTCACCTTCACCCCAGCCCCATTCCGCAGCAGGCCGGGGCACGAGAAGCCAACGGGAACGGCGGAGCCCCGGGCCACCTTCGGGTGTGTGTGTGGGGGGTCACCGGTGAGGGGGGGGGGGGTCACCGGTGAGGGGGGCCGCCGCCCCGAACCCCCCGCGCTCCCCCACGCAAGTCACCCCCCGGGAGCCACGAGCGGAAGCCTGGCCCCGCCGTGCTCACGATGGGGGGGGCGGCGTGGGGTCACGCCGAGGCCGTGGGGGGTCACGCTGGGCCCCGGGGTCGCGCAGGCCCCGCCCTCCCGCCCCCCCCCCCCCGACTCGGCGGGGCACGGCCGTGCTGTGGGGCGGCCGCGCCGGGCCCGGGCACCCGCGGCCCTCGCCTCACCCTCGGCCGGGCCCGGGCCGCAGCGAGCGGCGGCGGCGGCCACCGCACACCCGGGCGACGCCGCTCCCGCCGGGCTGAGCCCCGAGCCCCGGGACGATCGCAGGCGCCGCCGCCGGGGCTCGGCCACCCAGCTGCCGTCTTCGGCCGCCACCGTTGGGCGAGGCGCGTTCTTGAGGGAGGGGCTGTCCCCATATTTCCGCCGCCGACTCATCCTTCCGATGTCCACCCTCCACCGGCCGTTCGGATCATATTTTTGCAAGAGCAGAAATGAAGTAGCAACAGTACAGACGGGACTAGGCGCCAACGGACGCCGCCATCTTGGCCGGTTAGGACGCGCGCGCAAGAGGCTGCTGCTGATTGGCTGCTTCCGGAGGAGAGGCGGGGCCGACGGGGCCTGGGCGAGCTCCCTTCCGCCCCTGGCACCTGACTGCACTAGCTGGGGGAGTCTGGAGTCACTAGGGTTAGAAAGATGTGTGGGAGTGGCGGGGGTGGCCGTCCCCCCCCCCGCGACCCCCCGCCGCCCCAAGGTCACGTGAGGAGAAAGGGACATTACACAATAGCGGATCTTTACTGAATTTGCAACTGAAGTCACACATTCCTTACATTCCGGTATTGTGGAGTTGGGGGATTTGTTGAGGCAATACCAGGTAGGCCTAGGGAGGGGAATAAAGCAATTCTTTGTAGGTGCTGTGGCTTATGCATGTAAATATCACAACAAATTAATGGATACGGAGTCAACATTCCCCTCTCCGTTGTGTTTTACAATAGCATGAGATAAATATGGCTAAAAACTTTTTCATGAGCCCAACTAAGACAAGTATATTACATAAATAATGAACTTGGAGATGATAATTACAAAAATTAAATATAGGGAGTGACTAAGGATCTTCTCTTCAAGCCATGGCCTCCTGATATTACAATGGTACTGGCTACTGGATGAATGGCTGTGTCAAGCAAACACCACAACAAAATATATGATCATATTTGCATTTTGTTTACAGAGTTCCAACTCCCACAAGGTAGAGGACTGGGAGAGAATTTTTTTTTTCCAAAAGTCTTACTAGTATCCATCCTAAATGTCAACAGAATAACTGCTTTGTGCTGTCTAGTAATGGAGTACAGATGGGTGATCTTGCACAGGAAGAAATGATTGGATTGGAAGTGGGCATTTAACTTTAGGAGCCAAATCCTCTTCTCCCTTGAAGATAGGAACTAAGAATTTGCCGTGTGTGCAGAACCAGGAAGGGCTAGAAACAATGATGAGCATGCTGAATCCCAAACAGAAAGAAGTAGAATTAGGCAAATAGATTGCAGACCATTGGAATCAACATGTGTTGATGCTGAGTGCCTTGAAACCCAAGCAACCAACCATTCAGTTACAGTGTCTGCAGATGGCTCTGTTGTAATGCCAGCCCTTGACTTTTCTGCTTCATTATTTATGCTTTGAGTATACTTCCTTTCCTTGGGCTAGATAATATTAGTAAGTCTGTAATCTTTTTACTAAAAAAATTAAAAACTAAGTTGGGTGCCAGTAGTTCACACCTGTAATCATAGCTACTCAGGGGGCTAAGATTTGAGGATCATGGTTCCATGCCAGACAGACAGAAATGAGGATCATGGTTCCATGCCAGACAGACAGAAATGTTGAAATGTCCAATTCATCAGAAAAAAAGTCCAGAAGTAGAGGTGTGACTCTCCTCCTCCTCCTTCCTTCTTCTTTCTTCTCCTTCCTTCTTCCTTCTCCTTTTCCTTCTTTTAAAATTTTTTGTGCCAGTATGGACACTTGGAGCCTGGGTTGTCTCTTAGCTTTTCCACTCTACTACTTGAGCCATATCTGCACTTGCAGCTTCTTGGTAGTTAATTGAAGATGAGTCTCACATAGCTGGGTGTTTGTGGCTCACGCCTGTAATCCTAGCTACTCAGGAGGCTGAGATCTGAGGATCAAGGTTCAAAGCCAGCCCTGGCAGGAACGTAGGTGAGACTCTTATCTCCAATTAACCACCAGAAACCCAGAAATGATGTTGTGGCTCAAGTGGTAGAGTGCTAGCCTTGAGCTGAAGAGCTCAAGGACAGCGCCCAGGTCCAGAGTTCAAGCTCCACAACCGACCAGAACAACAACAACAAAAGAATCTGACAGACTTTTCTGCACAAACTGGCTTTGAACTATGATCCTCAGATCTCAGATTCCTGAGTAGCTAGGATAACAGACATGAACAACTAGCACTTGGGTGTTTTGTTGTTGTTAGAGTCATGAATTTAGGTAGAGAAATGTCAGCTACATAAAACTTTGTTTTTAAATGTTGTTTGCCACTCTTTGGCACTATGGTTGTTGTGAACTTAGAACACCACACCTAATTATGAACGACTTAGGAAGGTTTTATTAATGACAAATTATAGGAATAATACTTCATAAATGTCAAAATAGAATGTAATAGAATCCCAAGATGGAGTCAAGTGAAAATATTTTAGTGACACTTTTGAATGTTACACAATTTATAGAGTAGGCACTGCTGGCATATGAAATCTTTTTTCTATTTACTAGCTGACCTATGTATTATATTTATATTTCTTATATGAAATAAGAAGTTTTTTGTAGCTTATATTTCTGGATTCCAATTCAACCTTTATTTTGTTTCTTCAATTCTCTACCTTCTAGGCCAACCTATTTACTTCCCTTTTTGCTGGCCTCCAACTGGATCAGTCTTGTTTCAGTTCAGTTGTTGAGCTTAGATCTAGTCTTAAGAGAGTCCTATAGTGTAGATTTTAGACTTAAGAAATGAAGCCAAGGTGTAAATGTTAAAGATAAAGCCTGGGCAAGTTACTGGAGCCGAGAAATTATCTTGTTGCTTGAAAAGGCAGCTCACCACCATAAAGGGGCACCTGCCAAGAATTCAGCCCAGTAGTTTATCCTGTGATGTTCACGAGGAAGACTGGAGTGGAGCAGGTTACCAGTTTTAGAACAGGACTGATTTCTGAATATTGAACTTTTTGCAGGCACTGCTTAGCAGTGAGCTCAACCTCCTCATTGATCATTTCCGGAACCAAAAATCCCATCTGCCTATGTCTATCCGGAAATAATGACTGTGAGTTTCATAAAGGCAATTTGAAAAAGCTGTTTCCGTTACTGCCTATGTGAAACCTTGTAGGAAGAGAAAAAAAAGTCGAAAACCACGAGCCACCCCAAAATATCTCATCCAGGGTTAATAACTTTCTTTCCCCTGGCCATAATAGAATTTCACAATCATCTGTGTGTGTTTTTTTCTTTTATGAATACCAGGAAGATGGATTGATTTTAAAGTTTGTCCTTGACTCTTCTTCAAGCAGCAGGATCCAATCTTTCACTCTGTCACCATAAGTTTAACTAAAAACACTTTCAAACACTGCCTCAGACAATTATAAATTTCTTTATTTTGAAGTAAAAGTAAAATCTTAAAAAATTTTACAATTCTTAATAGTACTTAGGTTAGCCAAGCTAAATGCTTGTCTAGGAATGCCTGAAATGTCCCAGATGTGAATAGTTCTTTAGAGAGTGGTTATTTAACCAGGATATTGTGGCCAGAGTTGAAAATGTCCTTTGATTGTTTAGGAATGACATACCAGAATTTAAAACATTAAAGTTTTAAATAATTTTTGGAGCAATTTGTAAAATAATAAATAGAAAAGAAGTCAACTAGATTGCAAAGCCCTTATTAGAAAATGAACATTACTCATTTTAATTCAGTTCCCAACATAAGAAAATTTTCATTTCAACAGAGCTTTTCCTATCTTGCAGTCTACTGGAAAAAAATGATTGGTGTATTTCACATGGATATAAAAGGACTCTTTTGGTCTAGTGTAGTATTAATAATCCAGGTGACAATGTTAGAGAAAGCAGGATCTGGGGACTTGTCATCTCATTGGCAAGAAACTCATGGAAAATGTAGGTGTATTTATTTTACCATGGAACTACTTTTTCTAAGTGTTCACATGGCTTCTAAGTGCACCAATAGGCGTGTCTCTTTGCCTGCTACTTTTTGTGTTTAAACCCTTCCCTTGATCTTATCTTCACTGTTCAAAGTGTGGTGTGCAGCAAAAGAACTTGTGCATCACGTGAGAATTGCTTAGAATGGCCTCAGGTTTGTCCCAGAACCACTGAGTCACAAATGGTATAATAACAAGATCCAAGGCTATTTATGACCGTGCAAAAGTTAACAGGTGAGCCTCTGCAGTTCCTCTAGTAATTTTGGCCCACAATGATTAATGCCTCTTTTCTTCTGAACTTCTACCTTACCTATAGTTTGTTTTATATAACAGCACATTTAGTCTTACATTGTTCACTAATTACTGGAGCTATGCCGACCTTGCTTCCCTGATAACATTGTGACCTCCATGTGTGTAGTTAGTAGGGTTGGTGTTGTATGCTGAGTTCTTGGTATTAATCTGTTACATAGATTACCAATCAATTCCTATTAGTTGTTTAATAAAGTTGTATTTCCAGCTTCCTATGGTACAAAAATATTTTGAGATCAAATTTAGGAAAATATATATTTACATTTTCTAGAAGGAAGTGATTAGTAAGAAAGATAAACTTCAGATTTTTTTTTTTCCCTATTGCTTAGTGCTTGTCCTGGGCCTTGAACTCAGGGCTTGGGCATAGTCCTTGAGTTTCTTTTGCTCAGGGCTAACACTCTGGCTTTATCGGTTGAGCCACAGTGACACAGATTTTTCTGAGTAGTTTGTTGGAGATGAGATTCTCATGGCCTTTCCTGCCTGTGCTGACTTCAAACTATGATCTTCAGTGCTTAGCCTCCTGAGTCTCTAGGATTACAGGTATGAACCACTAGTGCCCAGCTCAAATATTTTTTTCAATTTTCTTTCCTTTTCTTTGTGTCTAGTATGCTAAGGGATAAAAGTAAATGAGGAGCTTCTGCTTAGCAAAAGGCTTAGGTCTTAATTTCAACAATTTTTCATTTAGATCATATTTATAGTGAAATATTGATATTTATTCTAGCCTAATGTGAATACATAAATAGAAGAAAATTTAAGGTAATATTGCACAGTAAGTTTTACATTTTTAAAATTATTTTTCTGATAGCCATTGTATTGTATTGGCGATCATGAGCTTTGTGCTAAGTAAGCATCTCATTATTTAAGGTACCCAAGTTATTTTGGGTTTAGTTTACTTTTCAGATAGAGTCTCATACTTCTTCCTGGATCATTCTTGAGCTTCAATTCTCCTATTTTCGTTTCTTTTATAATTAGAATTACAGTCTTGCACCACCATGCCTGGCTTTTTTTTTAATATTGTGAAAATACATAGGGGTTACAATTACATGGGAAACCTGGCTTGTTTTTGAGATAAGCTCTCTCTCACTTTTGCCTAGGCTGACCTCAAACTTTCATCCTTCAATCTCTTCTTCCCAACCCCAACTTTAGAACTGGGACTATAAGCACATGACACAATACCTGGCTCATTATTACTCTGCAATTTCTAAGTGTTTGTAAGATTTCAAGCTAATATCAACCATTTCTTGTGTTTAGTGCATATGTCTAGCAGAATTAGTTCTCGGATTGTATTTAATTTCTACAAAAGCAAAATCCTCCAAGAAAAAGGAGGTAACATGAGTTGTTCATAAATACATGAGTGCACATGTGCATTCATGTGTGTAGTACACACACATATATACACACACATGTCATGTTCTGACCTGTGTTATTGCTTTAGGCAATGTTAGGAAGAAAAATGTGTTTTCTATTTAAGCTGATCCTTTGTGGATTTTGTGTTGGTTTTTTTGTGTATAAGTGAGCTATATAAGAAAATCTGTAATAAGCTTATTTTAAAGGAAGAAAAACAATAGTATTCCTGTTAGAAAGACCAAAAAATTCTCTTTTGTATCCAATAGTTTTTTTTCTTTTTTTGCCTGTCGGGGCCTGAACTCTGGGTCTGGGTGCTGTCCCTTAGCTCTTCAGCTCAAGGCTAGCGCTCTACCACTGGAGCCACAGTGTCACTTCCAGCTTTTTCTGTTTATGTGGTGCTGAGGAATCGAACCCAGGGCCTCATGCTTGCAAGGCATGCACTCTACCGCTAAGCTACCTTCCCAGCCCCGCAATAGATTTTTTTTCTGTTGTTGGTAATAAAATAATTGACCTATGTTTGACATATGAATTAATTGACACTGCACAGACCAAAGTTTAAACTTGTGGCAATTTTCTATTTATGAATAATTTTCTTAGGACCTATTTCTTACAGAAAAGGAAATTATATAATATTCATGATTTACAATTAGATTTTTGTCTTCAGTAGGCTTAGGTTTTACTTAAGTCATTCACAAGAAGAGATTCTTTTTTTTTTTTTTTTTTTTTGGTCAGTTGTGGGGCTTACTCGGGGCCTGAGCACTGTCCCTGAGCTCTTCAGCTCAAGGCCAGTGCTCTACCACTTTGAGCCACAGTGCCACTTCCAGTTTTCTGGTGGTTAATTGGAGATAACAGTCTCATGGATTTCCTTGCCCAGGTTGGCTTTGAACTGTGATCCTCAGATCTCAGCCTACTGAGTATCTACAGTTATAGTCATGAGTTATGGTGTCTGGCAAGAAGAGTTCCTGAATCTACATATACTCTAATAGTTAATTGCTAATTTACAAATAATTAAAATTCTTTTTTCTTTGTTTTAAAATGTCATGTTACTTTTAAATTTTCCAACTTTTATTTTACTTCTATGTCCTCTACTTTGTATTAATTTTAGTAATCTCCCCTAACGGCCCCTTTTTTCTAAGGCTTTGTTCTGAGTTTGGTGCAATTGAGAGGTGGTAGAAGATTTAGGAGGATCATTGAAAGTTCCCTGAAGGAGAATATTGGGACTCTATATCCGTTGCACTCTGTTTTCTGGCTGCCATGAACTAAGCACATGTGCTCTACTAGTGCTCCATACCATGATGTTCTGTCTTCTGGGAAGTACCGATATTTGGAACACAGCTTCTTTCTGTTTTACTTACTGTCCAAGATGAAATGTCTTCCTCTTCCCTAAACTCCTTTCTTGATGTGCCTTACTATAGTCTAAGATGCAACAAAATACTGGTTGAAATCAGCCAACTCTAATACTGTGAGAAAAACCTAATATTTTTTCTGTTGCGCTGATTATATCACATATTTTGTCACAGTGATAGGAATCTTATAAAGTTCACTACAAATTGGGCAGAGTTTTTTTTTCTCCTTAATTATCATTTTGAGGGATGCCCCTCTGCTGAGTTTCTTAAGAGTGAAATCTAGTAATTTCCAAAGATGGCATGAAGACATTTGTTTTGAAATGCTCTCAAACTTTCAGGAGATCAGGTCCACTGAAATTATTTTTTCAAGATAATGATTAGACATTGGAAATCAGAGAAGATAATTGAAAGCTTAAAGGACATGATCTCACACTCATCACTGGAATTTTTGGTCAGTTTCAATGGGGATGAGAAAAATGGTTTTTGTATTGCTGCTGTGTTTCTTCTGTTAGAGTCAAGATAGAGACATGGCTTTCCTCAGTTTCTGCTTGCACACAGAACAGATTCTTGTATATAGAGAGATTCTATGAGTAATACTCAAACTAGAATGCTAATTCTGAATGGGATGCTGCTAATCATCAGCTAGAAAACAGGTGGATAGCACGAGCATTTAGTTAATGGACCATTGAGGAACTATAAAGAACGAATGAGGCATTTTCCAGGTTTTCTCAATAAGGTCTTAATGATTCTGAATCTCTAGACTTGAGAAGAATGTACTAGAACAAGGCATTGGCTTTAGAGGTACATAGGCAATTCAAATCCTAGTTTATTAATTGTTTGTGTGATCTAGGACAAATTTCCTAATTGCTCTTGTGTCTCATTTATCTTAATATAAGTGCGAATAATATTCCTTAATTACCCTGGTGTATTTTAAGGGTTAAAGAGATTATGTATGCATAGAATTTAGCATAGTGCCTGACACAGAATAAATAATCAGCAAATTAAAATTATTATTCTACTTGTCCCTATTTGACCAGAATCTAGCTTATTTATTTATAGACTTTGGTAATGCTGGGGATTGAACCTACACCTTGCTTTTGCTAGGCATGTGCTGTACTGCTGAGTTGAATCTGCAGCCTCTTATCTTCTGGCTTCTTTGTGTGTGTGTGTGTGTGTGTGTGTGTGTATGTTGCAGCCTCTATCTTCTGGCTTCTTTATATAAATATATATAATATATGGATATATATTTATATATACACATATAAATATTATATAAATATATTTCTATACAATCATACAAATATTATATACAAATATATATATACATATACAACATATATATAGATATACATATACAACATATATGTATGTATATCTATATATATGTTGTAATAAGACAATCCTATTCTGATTTCTCATGATTATTTATCAAAAGCTTGTCATGGACCTGGTTCATGGACATTGCCTTTTGCTGCTATTTACGCTAAACCATGACAGCTTCTGTTAAGGTCCGTAGTGTTCTAATAGGTTAGTTAGGGTTTAGGCACCTAAAATAATTAATTTCCAAGACATTCTCCTGGAAACCACTGTAGCAAAGTGGAAGATGTTTAGGTTATTCACTTCTCTTTGTGAGTAGAAGAATAATGTTAAAATCCACTTTGGTTGGAAGCACAAGTGACCTAAGGGTACATCATCCTGAGCACTACAAAACAACATAACAACCAAAACAAAACAACATGAAAAGCAAACATTCTTGAATAATCAGCTTTTATGTGCTCTGGTGGCTGACCCTTGGGAGATGAGCAAGTGCAACACCAGACAATGCAAGGAGACCCTGAGCTCTCCTCTGTATTTGTCCTACCATCTCCTCGTCTTCCTACTCATCTGTACCCTTTGTAATCTTCTTTATAATAAACTAGCAAGTATAAATAAGGGGAGTTCTATTAAGATATTCTAGCAAATTATCAGATCCAGGGAGAAAAGCATGGGCACTGATTATAGTTGGTTGGCCTGAAGCCCAAATCACAACTTGAGGCTTGCCACTGGGGTTCGAAGTTGGAAGTAATCTTGTGGGTCTAATCCCTTAAACGGTGGGATCTGATGCTGTGTTCAGTTGGACAGTGTTAGAGCTAAGTTGAATTATAGGATGCCTAGTTGGTGTCTGCTTTGCTTGGTGTGTAGAGAGAAAACTCTATATATCTGATTATAGAAGTGTTACATATTGAGTGTGAAAAAGGAGAGGAAAGTGCCTTTTCCCTTTGATATGACATATAATAGTTTGTATTTTTTTTATCATTTTAAGCATAATCTGTATTCGTTATAGAAAAGTTGGAAGTCATGAAAAAGATTTAGTCAAATATCATAATTCAGAGATAACTCCTGTTATATTGAAATATTTACCTTTGTATATGGCTGATGGGTATGCCTATATATATTATTCATGTGTTAGGCATGCAGATACATAGACTAATATACAGAGTACATCTTATGTATACTCATTTGTGTAGATATACATAGTATATCTTAATGTGGAACTAGTTTTTATCTGATACCCTATTATGTTATGAGCATTTTTATTTGTTATTGAAACTTTTTTATTACTAGTATTTGTATAGGGAAATATCAATCTTTTGTTGTATTTAACAGAAAGTTTAAGTGTGTCACTTGCATTTTAAATTTGAATGTGTTTGTCTTCTAAAACTTTAGACTGTTAAATGCATTGGTGTTCCTATTTTGAAACCTGTTTTTCTTCCTGTTATGTTTTTATATGACCTGAGAATAACTCAGGGACATAAAAACAAACCACCAAAATTTCTTTTTCTTCCTCACCATTTATATTTCTCTTAGAAATTTCCTATCCACTATTATAAATTCACTCAACTATGTTGTTTGTAGAATTGTGCTGAGTTTTATATTGAGGTCCCTTTTATAATATTGTAAATGTTGACAAAACATATTTTTTTATTGTTTGCTTTAACTATTTTCCAGTTCTGTATTTTCCTCTGACAATATAAGGGGATATCTTATTCCCCTGCCCACTAACAAGTGAATATTAGGAGCAAGATACTTTAAATATGGCATGATTTTTCTGATTTGGTGACTGATATGACTGGACTCATTGTACTGGCAGAGGTGCTAATACTAAATTGTCATTGCATATATGCCTTTCGATAGAGTACTGAATTTGATCACATATGTTTTCTAGATTTTATGTCATTTTTGTTAAAATGATACATAATCAATTTCAGAGTTACATTTAACAGTTTATTTTTCTGGTAGGAAGTTTTGAAACAGGGACTAATATTCAGCTCACTTTCTCAGCTGTCACCCTACTATGTGAATAATGCCTCCAGTCTGACATTTTGCAGATTATTGGAATTAAAAGTATGTGAACTTTTCTGCCCAGGCTAGCTTCAAATCACAATCTTCAGATTTAACCCCACTGAGTAGCCAGGATTACAGGTGTCAGCCACTGGCATCTGGCATATTTAACAACTTTGAAAATATCATTATTATTCTAGCTTAAAAAATAATCTTGCTGTGTATATATTGTGGGTCTCTGGAACTCTACTAGAATGAGATTTACACATATTACCCCATTTAAATTTCATAACAATTGGATTAAATTTGTACTTTATTCTCATTTTATCTATGAGAGAACTGGGTTTGGAAAAAGGACATAAAATTTAGGAAACTCTAAGATTCTTATTCCCTAGACTAATACTTAGTACACATGGAAGATTTCCTTCTTTTGTTATATTGTAGAATAGTTTGTGCTGTGTGGAAGTTATGGAGGTTCCAAAGATTGAAATATTTTATCCATAATATGAATCTAGTTACCTATTATCTGATTCTGTAGTCTTTTGGGGAAAGTTATTTTGTGATAACTTAAAATTTTCTTTATAGATTTTCAATTTCTTCCTTGTCATTGAGATTGTCAAATTTATTAGCATAGAATTGAGCGTAGAATACACACATGAATATCACCTCTATATTTGTCACAATCTCTTTTTATTAGATTTATTAAAGGACAGTAATTGCATTATAGCCTTATCTGTTTTCTGCCGGGCTCTGGCTCTGCCCAGGGATATAACCATGAATAAGATGAAGGAGTCTTGCTGGAGCATAGTAGAAAATGGGGTAACAGGACTCCACAGGCTCATGGCCCCACCCATACTCAGAAAGAGTGTATAGTTAACCCATGCCTTTCAGTTCCCATGCTTGTCACTGCAATCTCCCTAAATCCTCGGTTCTACTCACTCAGTGATGGCACTACCAAGGCAAACACAGCCAGTTCCCCAATTTGGCCTCAATAACACCCATCCCAGAGTTACTCTCCTTCCAGTTCTCTATGAAGGAGGAATCATGGCAGGCCACTGGTGGCTCATGACTGTAATCCTAGCTACTCAGGGGGCTGAGATCTGAGGATCAGGGTTCAAAGCCAGCCTGTGTAGACAAGTCCGTGAGACTCTGATCTCCAATAAGCCACTCAGAAAACCGGAAGTGGTGCTGTGGCTCAAGTGGTAGAGCCCTAGCTTTGAGATGAAGAGCTCAGGAACAGGGCCCATGCTCAGAGTTCAAGCCCCACAACTCATTAAAAAAAAAAAAGGAGGAATCAAGAGTGATGATTTGTAATCATAGTAACACAACAAATATTTCCACCAGTTTCAGGAACCTCTGGTCTGAGGGGTACTCAAAATAACTATCATGGCTTGATCTGATTTCTCTTTTTATTTTCTAGTCCATGTCTTAAAAAACTCAAAGATTGGTCACATCTGAATTTGATGTGGCCACACCTTTCTCTGCCCATACCCTATATAAGGCCTAGCCCAGGTCCAGATGCCCTCTCTGCTCTTTTCTAGCTCTTCTCTTTTCTAGCTATTTTCTCTCTTTTCTAGCTGTCTCTTAGCTCTTTTCCCCAGCTCTCTCTCTTTCTCTCTCTTTCCCAGCTCTCTCTTTCCCTGGCCTTTCCCCACCATGTGGAGGACCAAAATGGCCTGGTGCCAGCCTGAAGGATGAATAAACCTACCCCTTACCTGAAAAAAAAAACCCAAAAAACAAAAAAAACCTCAAAGATCATTACTTTCTATTTTCTGCTTTTCTTACATTACTAAAGTGGTTATTTATGCAATATCTTAAAAGTAGTCTATGTTCTTTTACTTTTTGTTACTTTGAAACATTTAAACGAAGATTTGAGTTTCTTCAAGAGGAAAATTCAGGCTTTCTTCTCTCAGAGAAATACTTTAACAGTGATATAAGAAACATGGTGCACTTTTATGAGAATTCCAGAATCCAGTAATGGGGTTGTAGTAACCTGGATAAGCAAAACCTCAGCTCAGACATGTTGAAATTGTTGAAAAGGTCACTTTTTGGGTCCAGTCATGGGGCCTGAACTTTTGGCGCTGTCCCTCAGCTCTTCAGCTCAAGGCTAGCTCTCTATCACTTGAGCCACAGCGCCACTTCCGGCTTTTTTCTTTTTTCTGCATATGTGGTGCTGAGGAAATTGAACCCAGGGCCTCATGCATGCAAGACAAGCGCTCTACCACTGAGCCACCTTCCCAGCCCCATCTTTGTCTTATTTTATGGGCCAGAGGTAGAACACACTCATAGAGGAAGTACTTGGCCTTTGCTAGGCCCTGGCTTCAATCTTTAATGCTTCCTCTCTCTCCCTCTCTCCCTCCCTCCCTCCCTCCCTCCCTCCCTCCCTCCCTCCCTCTCTCTCTCTCTCTCTCTCTCTCTCTCTCTCTCTCTCTCTCTCTCTCTCTCTTTCTCTTTCTCTCTGTTAGTCCTAGGGCTTGAAATCTGGGCCATGACACTGTCCCTAAGCTTTTTTCCTAAGGCTAGTACTCTACCACTTGAGCCCCTACTTTCAACTCTTTTGGTGATTAAGTGGAGATATGAGTTTCACAGACTTTCTAGGCTGGCTTTGAATCACAGTCATCAGATTTCAGCCTTCTGAATAGCTAGGATTGCAGGTATGAGCCACTGGTGCCTGGCCAAAAGCAAAAGAGTAAATTAAGGACTAAAGACTCTATTTGTCTTATGCCTTTGTCCTTGTGAATATATTAATGCCATTATCTTGGGTTATGAGGTAGTTATCATAGGAATTGTTTAGCTATAGCAAAGGGAAGTTTGGATCCATTTTTTTTTCTTTCTCCTTGCTCTATGACCATGTTACAATGAAGCCAGAAGACCCTCACTAGGGACTGGCATGAAGTTCTTAGACTTTCTAACTTATGCAACTGTGAGCAAAGTAAAATTCTATTGCTTTTACATTATTCATTCTGCAGCATTCTGTTGTCATGGCAAAAAATGAACCATGACAAATGGTTTCAGATTGACAAACTGACAATGTCAAATGTAGGCAAAAATGTGGAGCAACTGGAACTCTCAGCTTGTTTGTGTGACTATAAAGTGAGACAAGTACTTTAGAAAATGAGGTAGCAGCTTATTAGAAAAGTTAAACATAAATGGACTGACACAACTTAGATAATCCACAGTTACATATCTTCACAAAGGAAATGAAAACTCATGTCTATATAAACTTATGTCTACATAAACACTTGCACACTTATCTTCAGAGCAGTAATGTTTATAGAAGGTGGAAAACATCACAACAAACATCTAGCAATGAACAAATGGATTAACAAAGTGTTGTATATTCATAAAATAGAGCATTTTTCATCAGTAAAAAGGAACAAACTACAGATACACACTATGACATGATGAATCTCAAAATATTATGCTAAGTGAAAGAATCCAGACACAGAAGACTACATATTGCATGATTTCATTGATATGAACTTTGCAGAAAAGGCACATTTATAGAGACAGAAAACAGATGAGATTGCCTGGGGCTAGGCATGAAAGCAGGATTGACTTCACACAGGCACAAGGGAGCTCTGGGAGAGGATGGAAAATTTCCAAAAAACTGGCTTTGTGGTGATAGCTGTGTGGTTCTGTCAATTCACAAAATTTCACAAATCTTACACTCATGAGAACAAGTGTATATTACAGTGTATAAACTGACCTCAACAAAAAAGATGGCAATAACTATCTTAGGTGAAAAAATAAGAAAGAAAATATAATCATAGCACAATGGACATTTCAGTTGTGAGTGATATTTACAAAGATATGAGTATTAATTGAAACTAAAAATAAAGATTACTATATTGGAATCATGGAGAAGGAAAAGCGGGAACATAAAAAAGTAAGGTGCTCAACTTCATAAGAGGAGTAATCAAATAATACTCCAAATGATGTATCTAAACATAACATAAACTTTGCTTAAATGTATAGTCAGTTAAATGTCTAACAAAATAGTTTTTATTGTAAACATACTATACAGAGGGTTACAGTTACATGAGTAAGGTAATGAGTACATTTCCTATCCAGCATTGTTACCCCCTCCTTTGTTTTTCCCCTACTATCCCTTCCCTCCCAACCTCCCCAACTCCTCCCTCCCCCTCTTGCCCCAAGTTATAAAGTTTGCTTTCAACATAGTGTCTTCTACATCTCATTGCTACAGTGGGTCAACCTGTATCCTTGTTTCCCTTCCCCAAATTAAATAAATGTATATACAAGATGCAGGGCACCAGAATCAAATACAGTGACAATGGGGTGGGGGGAGAGGGGGTGGGGGTGGTTATAGCATGGGGGAAAAGCATACAAAAGAAACAAAAAAAATCATATAGTATATTGAAAACAACAGCCTCAAAGAAAAAAACCTCTGTGTCCCTATCTTGGGGTTCATTTCCCTTAGCATCATCTTATATGGTCATATGTACTTAGCTTTTGACCTTTTTTGCTTATCTGGTAAGATTATTCTAGACATATACTAGTTATTGAAAATAAGGAAACCATGGGACCTATGTTTCTTTGGGTCTGGCTTACTTCACTTAATATAATTTTTTCCACGTCTTTCCATTTCCTAACAAATGGGGAGGTGTCATTCTTTCTGATGGAGGCATAGAATTCTAATACATACATACATACATACATACATACATACATACACATACACACACACACACACATACATATCATCACATTTTCTTGATCCATTCATCTACTGAGGGGCATCTGGGTTGGTTCCATATCTTAGCTATGGTGAATAATGGTGCAATAAACATAGTTGTGTTGGTAGCTTTAGTACCCTTGTTTGCGGTCATTTGGGTAAGTGCCCAAAAGTGGGATTGCTAGGTCATAGGGGAGCTCTAAGTAGAGTCTTTTGAGGAACCTCCAGACTGCTTTCCAAAGTGGTTGAACAAGTTTACCCTCCCACCAACAATGCAGTAGGGTTCCCTTTTGGCCACATCCCCTCCAGCGTCTTTTGTAATTAGATTTCTTGATTGTAACCACTCTAATTAGGGTGAGGTGGAATCTCAATGTTGTTTTGATTTACATTTCTTGTATGGCTTGAGAAGTTGAGCATTTCTTCATGTGTCTATTGGCCATTCAGAGAAGTCTCTCTTTAAGTATTTAGCCCACTTATTAATCAGGTGGTTGTTTCTTTGAGGATTTGTTGTTGGAGGGTTTAATTTTTTGAGTGCTAAGTATATTTTAGATATAAGGCCTTTGTCTGTTATATGGCTAGTGAAGATAGTCTCCTAATCCATGGGCTTTCTATTGATCTTGCTAGTTATGTCCTTTGCCATGCAGAAGCTCTGCAACTTCATGAAATCCCATTTGTCCAACCTTTCTTTGATTTGTTGTATTTCTGGGTTTTTGTTAAGAAAATTTTAGCCTGTGCCAAGAAGCCCCAGAGTTTCTCCTATTCCTTCCTGTAATGTTTTCAGGGTATCTGTTTTGACTTTAAGGTCTTTGATCCATTTGAAGTTGATTTTGGTGCAGGGTGATAAATAAGGATCTAGCTTTAGTTTTCTACAGGTGATTAGCCAATTTTGCCAGCACCATTTACTGAAGAGGCTGTTTTTCTTCCATTCTATTTTTTAGCCCTCTTGTTGAAGATTAGGTGGCAATAGGTCTGTGGGTCCATTTCTGGGTCTTCAGTTCTATTCCATTGGTCCTCAGGTCTGTTCTTGTGCCAGTACCAAGCTGTTTTGATTACTATGGCTTTGTAGTAGAGTTTGAAATTTGGCATTGATATTCCTCCAGCACTGTTCTTTCTGCTAAGGATTGTTTTTGCTATTTGTGGTCTTTTATTGTTGCATATGAATTTTTGGATTGTGTCTTCTATTTCCTTGAAGAATGAGGTTGGGATATTGATTGATATCGCATTGAATTTGTAGATAGCCTTTGGCAGTATTGCCATTTTCATGATGTTATTCCTCTCAATCCAGGAGTATGGGAGGTTTTTCTACTTCTTTAGTTCTGCTTTAATTTCCTTTTACAGAATTTTAAAGTTTTCATCATAGAGGTCCTTCACTTCTTTAGTTATGTTAACTTTTAGGTATTTTATTTTTTGTGGGGCTATTACAAAAGGACTTGTTTTCCTGATTTCAGCCCACGCACTTCTCGTTATTGGCATAGATGAAAGCCATTGATTTTTGATGGTTAATTTTATACCTTGCTACTTTGCCAAAGTTTTGGATCAGCTCGAGTGACTTGGCAGTGGAGTCCATGGGATTCCTTAAATACAAGATCATGTCATCTGCAAAGAGGGAGAATTTTACTTCGTCTTTCCCTATTTGGATCCCTTTTATGTTTGCATCTTGTCTTATTGCTGTAGCTAGGCATTCTAATACTAAATTGAAGAGGAGTGGAGACAGTGGACATCTTTGTCTCGTTCCTGAATTTAGAGGAAATGGCTTTAGTTTTTCACCATTAAGTATAATGCTGGCTGTAGGCTTGTCATGCACAGTTTTTATTATATCTAGGAATGTTCTAAAAAATAGTTTTTATAAACAAAATGATTGCTGATGAAATCACTAAGAAGGGGTAGGAAAAAGTGCATGGAACAATTGTTAATTGTTATTTTGTAAGCCTTGTAGTGCAATTTACACTTTAAAACATGTACCATCACTTATTAATGAAAATAGTCTTCAAACACAAAGCACTCTCCTTTCTTTCTCTCTTTCATTTTTCTCCCCCTTTGTAAGATTTTCTAAATAGTTTCTAAAGTTTATTTCACCATAATCTTTTATTTAAAATTATTCCTTTATCCTTTCAATGTTCTTTCTCATATTGTCTTATTAATTGCTCTTGTCTCTCTAGAATTATTGTTTTTTCCCCTATGGCCTTTACTTTCTGGTCCAAGTGTTTTTCCTGTTTTTCTGGTCTCAGTTATTCATGTTATAAAGTTTCTTCAAGCTGTCTGGGAATCTTGGTATGTTTGAGAGAGTATCAGACTAATGTAAATCTTCAGAGAACAAACTGCCAATGTTCTGACTGATGATACAAAGAAAGGAGGAGATCTGGTCCCTGTTTCTGACACTGCTCTTACTACTTTCTTATACTAGGCCCCCATTTCTGAAAATACTTGGAACTTCTGACAACTGAATCTGTGGGAGGTTTTACAAATACACTAGCGTCCCTTTTGCCAATTTAGGACCCATCTCTTTCTACTCCTCTGAATGGTTTGCCACAATTCCATCTGCTTTCCCTCTTCCATAGTGTTGAAATTGCTTTCTCTCTTCTTCTGTCCATACTTAAGAATTTAGATCTTTAAAAGCAAAAATCCCTTTACTGCATTCCAGTGGAAGGGAGAAAGTTTTTCCTTGAAGATAAAGCTGTTCATCTGTCATCTTTGTACATATAACCAACACAAACATTTTGAAGGCAGGATTGTTTTTAGTGCTGAATTGAATGAAGGAACAAACAACTCTTTTACTTTTAAAGGAAAATTCTAAGTGGTGTTAGAATGAATATCCTCATCCTATACCAGAGAACCAACTCCTGAAGAATGACATGAGTTTGGGAAAGGTAAAGGATACAAAAGTTTGGGGGTTGGCTGGAGATTTTATATATATACATACATACATATATATATATATATATATATATATAGAGAGAGAGAGAGAGAGAGAGAGAGAGAGAGAGAGTGTGTGTGAGGGATGAGTCTAGTATAGGCACACTCCTGAGAAAACCACAAACAGTGTAGAGTCATGTGTCTATTTAATCACAAAGATTTTTAAGAACTCTGAGCAAAATACATGCTCATTCTCTAGGAATACACTGGGTTCTGTAATATGAGCATAGTAAATCCTCTCAATCTTACTAAGTGAACAATCATCATACTCATTTAGGTTTATATAATACATGTATTTATCAGCTAATATTGAGAGCACATATTTCTTATTGGAAAATATAAAGGAACCTTCTGTTTTTGACAGGCTTCTTGATTACTATTCCCCAAACAGATTTAGAACAACTCTAAAATTAATTTTAAAATATATCTTATAGACAATATAAATAGGAGAAATCTCCTCCTTAGAAGAAAGTGTCTTCTTTTGTTTTCATTCCAAAGTATTATAAATTTGTTTACTCTTGTTGAGAGTTTTAATTTTGATTGTTATAAAATGACTATAAAATAATTGATGTTATGACTGTAGTTTTATGCTCAGCTCACGATGGTAAGAATAATCACATTTTTTAGTTGCTTTAGAGGACAGTACTATACAGATATTTGTAAAGATACTTTAGGCTATAGTATATATATATATATATATATATATATATATATATATAATGATTTAGAGTCTGGTGGCACATCCTTTGAAGATGACCAACCAAGTTATAATGTTTAAACATATTTTTAGTTTTCAAGAAAATATACACTTGTAAAAACATACATCATATCAAAATGTGGAAAAGTAGAAGGTGAAAATGTCCAATAATTGAGATGGTTGGCTGTTGTCTTCTAAGTGTCTTTTTTGATTAATAGGATAATAACATATCAATGACTTTGTATTCGGCTAGACTATTTTAAATGTCAAAACAGCCTTCATTATTTCAATTGGGATTAACACATTTGCCCGAAATTTCCCTTGTCCTTTTGATTATTGGTGCTAAAGCTTTCTAAGAAAGTGTTGACTAGATACTATGTATAAAAAAAAGGTTTGTAAGTTTGGAAGGATGAGAAAGGTGGTAATAGATTAGAAAATAATTCTTTTGGAGGTGGATTTCTGATAAGTGCACCCAGATATGTTAAGTAGGGTATGGTCAGTGATGTGTAGTGGTCTTTTCTTCCAGGTGCCTTTCCTTAAGAATCTGGTTCATAGATGACAGCTTGAGAAATTTAAAATTTCCAAGTCTTTCCATTTCCTAACAAATGGGGCAATGTCATTCTTTCTGATAGAGGCATAGAATTCCATTATATATATATATATATATTTTTTTTTTTTCTTGATCCATTCATCTACTGAGGGGCATTATATTAAGTGAAGTAGGCCAGGCCCAAAGAAACATAGGTCCCATGGTTTCCCTTATTTGCAATAACTAGTATATGTATAAATATAAGACAAGCAGAAAAGGCCAGATAAGATGATGTTAAGCAAAATGAACCCCAAGATAAGGACACAAGTGTTTTTTTCTTTCTTGCTATTGTTTCTAATGTATTTATAAGGTACCATGTGATTTTTTGTTGCTTTGTATGTCCCTCCCCCACGGTATAGCCCCTGTTTTCACTGTATTTGATGTTGCTATGATTTGTGGAGGGAAAGGGAAAAAACAAATTGTTTAAATAGGGATACAGGTGGACCCATTGCAACAATGAGATGTACAAGATGGTATGTTGAAAAATGAACTTTACTATTTAGGCAGAGGTGGGGGGAGGGTGGAGAGAGAGAGGAGGATGTAGTTGAGGAGGTGGGAGGGAAGGGATGGTAGGGGAAAAACAAAGGAGGAGGCCACAATGCTTGATAAGAAATGTACTCATTACCTTGCTCATGTAACTGTAACCCCTCTGTACAGTATCTTCACAATAAAAAAAAACATTAAAAATTTCCTTTTAATTGGTCCTTCTTCATGGAGATATTAGGAATTTCCCTCAAGTGTAGGGTATGTTTTTAGCTTTAATCATTGTAGTTATCAGGCTTTGCATTTTTTGTTTGGTTTTGTTTTGTTTTTTTGAGTTTAGTACCTACTTGAAATAGAAGACTGGAACAGATTAATTTGATATTTCTTACCTTATTGCTATAGCAACAAAAGTCTTCAATAATTCATAAACAAACTTGTCGAGATTGTGTACCACTTTCAGTGGTGCCAAGACTGGTAGACCTGTGCACAAAGGTCTGAGTGATGAGTGGCATGCAAATCTCATAAGAAGAGAGTCAACATTCACCTACAGATTTGCAGGAATACCTAGGCTTGGGGTAGGTCAGCAATCAATGCCAGTTTAGAGGTGGAGTTGGTCATTGACATGGCCAACCATCTCCATGAAACTGGGGTAAAGTATTTTATTGGATAAAGTAGTAGCCAGAAAAAAAAGTGTCCTAAAGCTTAAATGGAAACAAGATATTTATGTGGACAATAGTTTTAAACATATCAAATTTGTTTCATTCTTCCTTTTATATATATATATATATATATATATACACATATATATATATGTATATATATATGTATATATATATATATATATATATATATATATTTGTCAGTTGTGACCTTGGGTGTTGTCCCTGAGCTCTTCAGCTCAGGGCTAGTGCTCCACTGCTTAAGCCACAGTGCCACTTCTGGTTTTCAAGTGGTTTATTGGAGATAAGAGTCTCACAGACTTTCCTGCCCGGGCTGACTTTGAACTTTGATCCTCAGATCTCAGCCCTCTGAGTAGCTAGGATTACAAGCGTGAGCCACCGGCACCCAGCTCATTTATATTTTTATCACATTAATAAAACCATTGTGCTAGGCTGCATAGGGCAAGGCTTTATAGCCTATGCTTTATAGACTAGACTCTGTTATGATAAATTTGATGGCTCAACAAAAGAGTTCTGGTTTGAAATCAGAACGTAAGAACTTGAATCTTGATCTGTCATGTATTGTTTGAAGCAAGGATAAATGACTTCTCTCAGCTTTGGATTTCTTGTCTGCAAAATGAGTTTAGTAATATGTATCTCCTAAGGTTGCTGTGAGACATAAAGAAATACTATTTAGAAAAGTGAGGCTTCAATTGTACAATAGCAAATCAAGATAAGTGTGGTGGTGTTTGCCTTCATGGAAGTTATTTATCCAGGAGAGGCAGGCAGTATTGAGTAATCTATGTCAATAACAAGTGTAAAATTTCATATATGATATGTTTTCTGAAAGAGAAGACATTTTTACTCCCTCCATCCCATTTCTCCAAAAGTTCTATCATATCTGCTTTCCAAATAAAGTCTTTTCATTGCGGTCTGATAGAGCTAGATTTCAGTTGCTATGATTTAGCTGGTATCAGCTAACTGATGACATGATTCAAATTTCAGTTACCCAATATATTGACTGAGTAACTAAACAAAATAAAAACTTTACCTCTACCTCTTTGTCATAAGTATAATATATGTACCTCATAACCAGTGACCAATAACGTGTCATCTTTCAAATCTATCAGAGACTAGTCTGTACATCTGTTATTCTGTTCATGCACAGACAGGAGAGTGTGCAATTGTGTTGTTTCCTTGTTTCTTAGTGATAAGTCCATATTACACTTCACAGAAATAGATGATTGGAAGAAGGAACTGATCCATAAAGAAGAAAGTGAGGCAATGAAATGAAAAATGATAAGGTTAGAGATGCAGCTCAAAATGAATGTAGATAGGGTTATAGAGGAAATCACTATCCATTGAATACTCATGCTACTATATATTAAGAGGCTAGAAGGACTTTATTCAGGGGTACTTAGCATCATAAATAGAAAAAAGGAGTTGTAGCTACAAAGATAGAAATGTCCCAGAGTAAGTTACATTCATGAATAATTTCACATTGCAGAAACTTTCAGAGGTATTTTGTGATATAGGAATTCACCAAGGCATGAAAAGACATTTTTTCATTGATGAATTCTATATGACAAGAAGAAAAATGCAACCACTATTCAAATAACTTTTGATAAATATTTAAAAAAGAACACTAACTTTCTAATATTTTAAGTGCTTTAAAATACCCTACATAAATGTTTTATTATTCTTTATTTTCCTATACATCTGTAAGTGTTAGTAAAAGTTTCAAGAAAAACTTTGAAGCTGTAGAACAATTGAAATTTTTCCTATTGACTTATGATTGATTATTGATTTGTATAGTTTCATCTTGATAGTCATATTTACAGTTTTGCAATTCATTCAAAGTAAGGCTTGCCTAGTGTAAGCTAAATTAAATGGGTAGGTTTAATTAAGTAACCAGGTGTAGGGGGAGGAGGTGTGGCCACACTGGATGCCAATGCAGGGCATGGGACCCTCCCCCAGTTGGATGGAAGGCATAAGGGTGGGGTGGGGGTGGGGATGAAGGGGGGAGGTGCCAGTTACCTAGATGACACAGTTACTGGCTGGAGACTTAGCCAAGAGGAGGGAGGAGTCTGCCCAGCCTTCCCAGGGTGGACCTTACACTTGGGTATAAAACACAATTTTTCTTTCAAACTTATAAGACGTGCATAAAAAATTCTTTTGTAAAGATGAAGTATGTGTACAATTGAATGAAAGATCAAAAGAAATAAAATGTTGGGAACAGTTCCCTGGCTGAGGCCTTTCCTTTGCGTTGAGTGTGTTGAGTGCCTAAAAGGTCTATTCCCTTGTTTGTGTGGTAGGAAAATGTCATGTGGCCTATATGAGGCCAAGACAGTAGGTCTGTGCTGGGAATAGCATGACTCAGATCAGGCTTATGAGAATATCTGATACCTGAGCCTAAGCAGGAGATGCCCCATTTTGCCATGAGATTCCAAGTGGACTCTCAAAACCAGCCAATTGCACCAAACTTCTATCTTCTCAAAAACTTAGCTGTCCTTGAAATGCAGCCTGTCAGGTCATCTGTTCTTTCTATTGCTTTTTCTCTGTGTCTTCTGTGCCTTCTCGTTTTCCATCCGCCTGTTACTATTCTGCTTCTTATAACACTGTTCACTCTGCCAATAAAACCCCTATCCCAGAGTAAACGCATTTTCCCCTTGGTCTTCAACCTAACCTCCATGACTGAGATTAAAAAAAAAAAACCACATCTGTCCCAATGTGCTGCTTTTTCCACAAGCACTCCCTAGCGCCCATGTTCAGGCTAAAGAAGTGGAATGTGGCAGCAATCTCTACCTTCTCATGCCTAATCAATAAGGTGAAAACCTTACCGAGAAAACTGTGCTCCGAGGCATACGTTCTCCACATCAAGGTTACCAGTTGTTAGCTGGTCCATATGCACCTTTACTAACAGCATTGGCTCCTAGATCAGTTGTCCCTTTTTCTGTAAGTCCATATGCACTCTTTATCTTGCATATACACTTTGGAGATCCTTTAAATTATCAGGCGATGTGGCCATGTTAGGTTACAATTTATTTATTGATTTTTTTATAGGCAGGCAAAAATTTTCGAAATACTAAAACCACAATGAGGTCCTCAATGAGAATGAACTCCTCATATTCTAACATACATACTCTGAGAAAGAGACAGGTGTTTTTCTCTGGGTAATAAAATACAAATGGACTAAGCATGTATTACTTTTATTCAGATGCTTTCAGAGCCAGTGAGTGGCACATTGTGTTTTTTGAATGAATGTTAAATATAAAATGTTGTTTTAGCTGCCATTTTTTGATTGTTGACTTCCTCTGTACAGTTTTGTATGCACTGATGAATATATTAAAAAGTGGCAAAGGTTAATGAATTAATTAAAAATTTAAAAGGGCTTGATGAGTTGGTAAGTGCCTGTAATCCCAGATACTTGAGAGGTATAGGTAGAAGAATTATGATCTGTGTCCATCCTATACAATAATATGAGACTCTATCTGAAAAACCAAAAGCAAAAGGACTGAGGATATGGGTCAAGTGGTAGAAAGCTTATCTAGCAAGAGCAAAGACCCAATTTCAATATCAAGTACTGAAGAAAAAGATACTTTTATCCTGTAAGGTCCTTTATTTCTGTCCAAGGTGTGTGTGTGTGTGTGCGTGTGTGTGTGTGTGTGTGTGAGATGTATGTTGCCATGTTGAATTAGCTTAGGCTATTTATGCTCTCTAAGATCATCACAGATCCTCAAATTTCAAAATAACACCATAGCATATATTCACTCATAAAAATAAAAATATAACCAAAATATAATACAAATAGCCTCACAAATCCCTAGTGAGGATTACTGCATAAATGATCATCACTGGGTTATTCTCTGGTTAGAATATACTCTCCAGGCTCAGGTACTCAGTCATTTTGAAGCTAGGTGCAAGTGGCTCATGCCTGTAAGCTTAGCTTCTCAGAAGGTTGAGATCCGAGAATTGCCTTGAAGCCAGCCTGGGCAGGAAAGTCCCAGAGACTTTTATTCCCAATTAACCACCAAAAAGCTGGAAGTAGAAGTCTGGCTCAAGTGGAGGAATGCCAACCTTGATAATAAAAGCTTGGGGACAATGCCCAGGCCCTGAGTTCAAGCCCCAGGACCTGAAAACAAAACAAAACAAAAACTTCACTCAAAAAAACCCCACCCCATTTTGATACACATCTTTGATATATTTCAACATTTATTAAACTTTCAGTAGAAGTATGTGATAGTGGTTTGTTTTTCTGCCAAAAGGAGGACATATTTTAAAATACTGAGTTTCAAAATCATATTAAGTTGTTTGAGAAGTAAGTTTGAAACCATGTAATTGAATACATGTCCAAAGCCAATGCTTTAATAGTAATGTTTGTAGCACTATAATTATAACATGAATAACTCCTATGGTTCTTTATCTTGAATTATTTTATGGAATTAGTTGAGCAGTTTGGAAAATAATTATTTTGTGTTTGTAAAATTTGTTTTACTAGCTATGAGTGGCACATGAAACTGTAGGTATTTTAGTGATTACTTCTCTAGAGGTGTTCATCTGAGTGCAAATGAGTTTGGCTCTGAACAGCTTTTAGCAAGCATTTGACAGCTTGGATGACTGGCACATTGTCATCTTCATAACACACCTAAAATGCAGAGTGCCAAAACTCACAAACAAGGTTTGGTGTAGTTAAAGATCTAAGCCCTTGTCTAACTTAATCTATCAAATCATACCAGCAGAAATATGCCAACTTTGATTTTTAAAAATGCAACCTGTAATGTTAAATATGATTATCTTAGGGGAAGATGTGTACTTTTGTTTTTAATATTCCACATTGTGTTAAAATAAATTTTGGCTAAATGTTATCTTGTAAAGAATGGATAACTGGTGGTCCTGGGAACGTCCATGGGTCATGGCTGATAATTTTGGTCTAAAAATCAGGATTTCTCTGATAATTTTTGACTTCTGGCTTAAGGATTGCATAATTTGGGGCAGTTGTTTTTCCTCTTTCTTTTGAAGCAGCTTCTCTCTATGTAGCACAGGCTGGTCCCAGAGTCATATGTAGTCTAGACTGGTCTTGAATTTACAATCTTCTTGAAATTTTCTTTATGTTCTAGTAGGTAGATGATCAACTTCTGCAAATCTTTCCATGGGCCTATGAAGAAAAATGTATATTCTTTAATTGGTAGGTGCAATTTTATTTTCAAAATTTGATGCAACATAGTGAGGTATTTTGTCTTTGACTCTTTACTAACTAAAAGCGCATTCACATCTCTCACTATGATTGCGGCATTATACAATTATTTATTTTGCCAATCAATTGATTTTTGTTCTGTCTATCTCTCTCTTCCTGTCTCTCTCTCTCTCTCACACACACACACTCTTTCTCTCTCTCAGACTGTCTCTCATGTTGAGGCCTTGATTAGCCTCAGTTACTTTGGCCTCAGCTGCTACAGTATTAGGATAGCAGATAGGTACCACCACATCATGCTCTGTTTTTATTTTTCTTGAGCTTATGTTACTAGATATATTCAAATCAGCAATTATGTCTTATAGTAAGTTTGGATGCTTTGCAAGATAATGGGCTTCTTTATTTCAAAATAGCTTTTTCACTAACTTGCATTTTGTCTGCTTTATTTGAAAACAAGTTTTTTTCTGGTGTGGGGGGAGGCAGATACCTTTTTTATTTCCTCTATTTTCAATCTTCCCATGTCTATGTATTAGGTGTCCTTCTTTTAAGTACTTGTGGGTGATTTTGTTTGTTTTTGCTTATTCTAATTGAAAGATTATAATCAATCTATTTTTATCTTCACAAAGTTGTTTCATGTAGAGAATTTAGTTGTTTTGTATTTGGTGGTGTTAATGGACTTGGAGTAATAATTTATACTATGTTATGGTATTCTTTTCTGTTTTCATCTTTGGTAGAGTTTACATTTGAAATATATTCATAGATAGGATTATAGAAGCTACTAGAAGAAGTAGATTGCCAACACTGAGGGTAAAAAAGCTGAGAAGAGAGGGAAGATCTCAGAGGAAGATTTATCAAGCCAGGAGAAAGAGACCCAACAGAAAAGCTGGGCACTGGGGGCTCATCGTCAAGAGGTTGAGATCTGAAAGATTGTGGTGCACAGCCAGCCTAGGAAGAAAATTCCATAGGACTCTATCTGCAAAATAACTACCAAAAAGCAAGGCTGGAGGAGTGTCTCAAGTGATACAGTAACAACTGAGCAAGCTAGCCCAGCAAGCACCAGGCTCTGAGTTCAAATCCCAGAGTTGCAAAAAAAAAATAAATCCAATAAAAACTTATAAATTCTTATCAGAAAGATAAGAAGAATATCTGGGAATGGCAATGCCTTTGGTCTAGCACTTGGCATAGTTTCAGGTAGAAGCTCTTGGTCAGTGATACCAGATGCTACCCATTCTACTGCAGGTGGTGACATTTGGCAGCTAGCAGACTGTTGAAGACTTCAGAGCACTGGATCAATAGAGTAGTAACAGAAAATTTTATGGTCAAAGAAAAGAAAGGCATGATACAGATGATAACCTTTGACTGAAAGGTTTGTAAGGACAGAAGGGATTTGAGCATGGGAGAAATCCTTGTCAAGATTCTGTACAGGAGTAACCGATGAACCAAAGTCTTCAAGATAATAAAAAAAATCTCCATACTTCCTTCTGATGTAGGCTCCTTTTCGGGAGTCCACTTAGAGACTGCACAGATTACATGCCCAATTACTATTTGGACGAAATGCAATATAAATGACGAGGGTGTCTCCACAGGCAGTGCTGATGAATCCATTAATTTTGGTATCATTGATCAGCCACTGTGAAGTGAATCCTGCAATGTGGGTTAGATCAGAGCATACATTAATAAATGCACTTGTGCTTGACCTATAAAATGAATGATCAACATGTCCCGTAGGGCTGAAGTACTAAAGAATCATCACTATCACTAAGCCCTTTTAAAGGCCTGGTTTTAGATTTTCATTAGGAGAAATATCTCTGAATGCCTTTGCTAATGAAAACCAAGTGCCTAATTTCTGCTAAAACAGACTCAGGGCAATTATTAAAGTTTTTGCTCTTAAAGAGAAAATAAAGTAATCTTACTGTACCTGAGGTTTTCTGTCTTCTTTTGTTTCCTTTGGGAAGGAACAGTAATTATTAATTAACTTGGCAAATATTTGGTGATTAGAACTAAGAGTGATGTTCATCCCAGGTGACACTAACTTATCAAATAGTTTAGAAAGAACTATTTGTGTTTTCTTTAGGGAAAGAATATTTACTTCCTCCAAGCCCATTGTTAGACCTTGTTTCACGGTAGTATAGCGGTTATCATCTACAGTGCTGAGGGTTTGCATTGTATTGATAATGCTCTGTTCATCTTCTAACAATATAGAAATTGTGCAGTATAAATAAAACATTATGCCTATAAGGTGGCCATGTTTTAAAATGGCTACCCCAAATCAAAAGAGGATTTTTGTTTTTGTTTTAAGTGACCATGCCCCCAAAGGCATCTGGATATTGGGAAGACTGGTGCCCATCACTAAGTAACAAGAATTAGATATCTCAGAAGGTGACAAAGCTCTTTTAGGCATTGGTCAGTATTCAGAGGAAAGGAGAGATGAAGGTAAAGGGTCTTAGAAGGAAGATAATGTGGCCTATAACCAAGACGTAAAGGAGAAGGAATAGTGAAAATGGCTGAGTACTTTATGATTTAAAATATTGCACTTCAAAGGGTGATACACTATAGCTTCCTTTCATAATTCTTGATACATATTTTTTTAATACAGGAGCCCTTCATGCGATGGTGTTGTGTATGACCCAGGAAGAGAAATTCTCCTGCACTTGGGAATGTCTCACCCGGAGTTGAGCTTTGAGGGAGGAGGAGTTGGATAGAGGAAGCCACCCATGGAAGTATTATTAATGGGGTGAGATTCTTTATTTTTCAGAGAAAGTAGAATGTTTACTGAATGATTTTTATTGCAAATACATGGTTGCTGGCATGGAATGCCAAGGGGTCTGGGACTTCCTGGTTTACACTTAAAATTCTGATAGCAATGTTGCTGCAGCTGCTGTTGCTGAGAATTGATTTACCCAACACAGCCCAGAAAAAAAAAGTCATATACCTCTCCTTCAGTCCATCTCCCCCAAATTAAAAAAAAAATCGACAAAACAAAAAACAAACCTTGAAACTTCCAAGACTTGAATTGGAAACAAAAGTCTTAAAAGACACAAAGGAGGATATCTTTGCTGTCATCCCTCTGGAAATTCTGCGTAACTGACTTTCACTTCTTCAGGCCTTAGTTACTTTATCTGTAGAAGGAGAGGATTAAATGACTTCCTATCAGAAGAGTGCATGGTCACTGCTTAATCAGTGTTAGCTTCTTAAGATGGTGAGTCTTGATGCTGGATGAAGAGGCAATCTATCCCCTTAACTTCCCTCAGAAACCTAGAAGGTGCCAGAATCTGTTAGACTGTAGAGATACACAGTAAATGCATTACTCCTTTCCTTGACCAGCCCATGTAATTTATAGTTATGGGAGAGTGTAACACAAAACTTGCCTTTTTCTTCTCTAGCTTTATAACAATGAGGCGGGAGAAGATGAGCTGCAACCCAAATTTTATAACTGGAAGCTCCAATACTACCATAGCACAGAGCTCTTGGCAAAGAGAGATAGAAATGGGTCATCCTAAAGCTCACCTGATATTCTTGCATAGACTGAGCAGGAGAAAGAGCCCTTCTTTTCGTCAAGGAGGCAGACACTGTCATGGTACAGTCGCTTCCTGCAGGGCCTGCAAGTGGATGAAGCGATATTACTTTTGGGAACAGAGAACTGAGGAAGTGTGGAAGGGCCGGTATACCCTCACCCACTCAAGGGTGGCCCTGGCCTAGTGGAATTCTGTTTAATCTCTCCACCATAAAAAATTCTTCTTTGACTTTCTTGAATGTGCTTGTCTGTGCAGTTTTAATCGTCGGAGTGAATGGATTTTGTATTAAAGACATCCCCATTCATGTTTATTAATGGAGAGGTTGTAGAGCAGGATTGGTGTTTGTTTCATTTATTTAGCACTTGTGACAAGATGGCTCTGCGCCTGGCTGGTGCGAGGACATTACTTTATTGATTAAATAATGTGATGAAAGGGAACGGTGCTTATGTGTTGAGAGATTATTGCCAACAGCGTGCTGAAAGGAGAGCAGGGTGACGCTCTCACTGTGAGTTAGTAATTAGCAGCCAGTTGGAACAGAAACACAGTGTTTTGGGGAACTGGACTGCTATTGTTGCACGTTTGCATTGTGGAAAGGGTATAGAATTGTATGTCTGGTTTCCCACTTTTTGACTGCAATAATAAAGAATAATCATCTGCAACTATAGTGATATAAAACAGTATCTTTGGAATGGCTCAAAAGAAAATGGTCCACTTTTATGAAAAAAGGGACACGAGTCTAATCTCAGGTATCATATATAATACTGCAAAATTCAAAAATATATGTTTATTACCCTACTTTATTGCAATAGTAAAAAAACGTCTCTAACTCTCAGAAGTGTCATAGAGACTATATAAAATGGATGTGTTGTTTAAAGAAAAAATATGTGTTTGTGGGGGGGAAACAGAGCTGTACTATTTGAGTGTAATTTTGACATTTATCTTTTGGCCTGTGAGGTGATTTGAATGATGGATATTTTGCCCAAAAGGATGGGAATCTAAAAGAAGCTGAGCTATCAGTGGATCTGTTTTGTGTGGTGACATCAGACTTTATACTGTGTTTGTGAAGGGAGCACATGGAGGCATCTGTGTTTCCTTTTGGAATATTGGTCTCTAGTCTACCACTTCTGTACTCTCCAGAATATTCCTCCTAGCTTTCTGTTCTTCATCATTATCATTTATTTTTCTCTTTTAACTTTCTTGCCTGAATTCTTTTTTTTTTTTTTTTTTGTCAGTAGTGGGGCTTGAACTCTGGGCCTGGGTGCTGTACCTGAGCTCTTCAGCTCAAGGCTAGTGTTCTACCACTTGAGCCACAGCACCACTTCTTGCCTGAATTCTTGATTTCCATTTTCACACTGGTTTTTCTCCTGTAGTACAACAAATGGTTAAAATAAAACCTCTGGAAAGACCTGGCCATGGGAATACCATTTGTGACTCAGTTTCCTCCTTTGTGACATAGTTATAATAACAAAGCCTATTCCTTAGAGTTACTACAAAGATCAAATGATCTAACATAAGGTGCTTATATTATTCATGACCTAATATAAATACTACCTCATCTATGCATCCTTAAACAAGTATTAAATATACTAGTTAAATTCTCACTACACAAAAAAATTTGCTGGCTCCCCAAAACTTGTAAAAAATGCCAAATCTCTCTATAAGGAGATTTAGGTGCTTCATCATTTGGCTATAACCCATTTTTTTCACAATACACTTCAATACACCTAATATTCCAGGCATTTGGGTCTTTACACCACAGCCCAGATTTGCCTTGTATTTTTTTCTCTTTCTGCAAGCTACTCATTCTACAATAAGTACTCTATTTTTTAAATTTTCTGATACTCAAAATACAAACATCTATATGTTAATCACTGACTTTAGAAAATTAAACAATATCAGTAAGTTAGAGTTTCCTGTGCAGACCACACATCCTATTTGACATGGTAGGTTGAATGATGGCTTCCCTTTCCCCAAATATCTGTATCAAAGCCCTTGGAGTTAGTGCATATTAGCTTATAAAGCAAATAATTTTAGGTGAGATGAAATTAAAAGATATTAAAATATGATTATTTTGGATTATTCACAAATGATCCAAATACAACCACAGGCACTATTATAAGTGGGAGACAAAGGAGATTTCACCCAGAAAGAAGAAAAGAATGTGATTAGGGTAATGCTTTTATAAACCAAGAGATGCCAACAGTCATCAGAAGTTAGAGGAGTCAAGGATCAGGCTCTCCACTAGAGTTTCTTTGTGTTAATCCCTTTTTTGTTGCTATGACAAAATGCTTGATAAACAACTTGCTGACGAATACACTCAAGAAGTTCACCAACCCAATGAATAGACGAGAATAATTCTATCACCCTCACAATATCCTTTTACTACTTTGTTGTAGTCAGTCCTTCCCATACTTCTGACTTAGGGCAACTATGACAAACCATTGTTTGGCACTGTTTGGCACTTTAATTCTACAATTCCAGAATGCCATATACATGGAGTTATTCATTATGTAGATTTTCATCTATCCTCTTTTGCTTATGCATATGGAATTCATCTCACATTGTTTCATGTCTCAATAGTTTATTTTTTCCTTGAAACTGTTCCATTTTATAGACAGACCATGGTTAGTTTATTCCCTGAATGTGGAATATTTGGGTTCTTTCCAGTGTGGGTAATTATGAATAAACCTCTTGTATAGATTTGTGTGTGTGTGTGTGTGTGTGTGTGTGTGTGTGTGTGTGTGTGTGTGTGTGTGTGCTGATCCTAGGGTTCAAACACAGGGCCTGGTCACTGTTCCTAAACTAGTTTTGCTCAAGGCTGGCCCTCTACCACTTGAGTCACAGCTTCACTTCCAGAATTTTTTGTGGTTAATTAGAGATAAGAGCCTCATGGACTGTCCTGCCTGCGATGGCTTTAAACCACAGTTCTCAGATCTCAGCCTCCTGAGTTGCTAGGATTATAGGCATGAACTAGCATCTGGCCCAAACTTTTATTATTATTATTATTATTATTATGGTTTGGACCAGAGTTTTTGTTTCACGTGACATCAGCAAGTGTGTTACAGAAAACTTTCCCTTCTATGGACTGACAATATAATTTCAATGGCTTAGACAATTTGGGCTGCAGAATACTATAGTATGAATAACATAAGCAACACACACCTAAACAACACAGGAAATTGGAAATAAAGATTTTGGTGTAGTTGGATTCTTGATGAGGACCCTCTTCATCATTTACAGGCGTCTGATTTCTTGTTGTAACCTCACACAATAGTGAGGGAAAGTAGCCTGTCTTCTGTCCTTTCTTACAAAGCCGAATATGATTCATGAGGACTCCCTTCACATCCTTTGTTAATGAGTCATGAGAAGTCATGACCCGCTCTTATGAGGGTCCCAGAAGCCCCACTTCATAGTACTATTTATTCATAAAGTATTTTGGGAGTTAGGATTTCAATCTGTTAGTTTTAGGGTGACCCAAATATTCCAGAGAACTTTGCATTCTGTGTGGTTTAAACACAGAAAGGTTACATTTTATTATGAGGATCCAAGCACAGACATTACTTCTGCCATGTCTAATGCTTACATTACTACATGTATTGATTTTGCCAAAAGTATCATTTGAAACTAGATAAAATGAGCAACTTTGTATTAATCAGCATTTTAACTATTAGTGTGTTTCAGCCTTTCAGTAATCTACAGAGAAGATTGTTTCCTTTTTGGGAATTTCTTGATTTTGTATCTCTATTCTGAAGCTGGAGGATGACTGGTTTTCTTCATGCTTTTCCTCCAAAGGCACAGGCAATTACAACTCTTTGTCACCTACTTCTTGTTTCATTGCTTCAAGAAGTCAGTCTATCTCTTCTTTAAGTACCACCCTTTTCTGAGAATTTACACGTTAAGAACTCTCTAGGTAGTCTGACCACATTGCCATTTTAAGAGGCTTTCCATTTTAACTTCTTAACTCTCCACCAATAATCCTGCAAATGACTTTTCTTATGAAAGACTCCAGAAGTCATCATCCTTTCCCAGGAGCAAATTATTCCCTTATCTTCCCCTTCATTTCATCTGGTAAACACCGAACCTTTCATGCTCCTTCCGAAGAACTAGTGGCCTTTTATTCTTCTCCCATATGAATGGGCTTTTGCAACCAGACTGGCATATAATCAGAGCTGCATTCAAATGAACAAGTGATTTTTGTCTTACTGTAGCATTATAATGCTATAGTGGGAAAAGAAGAGTTCTAATCTGTTGCACTACTGAAAACAGGGAAATGAATTGTAGTTAGTGATTGTACTACTGGGGCATTTATTTTTTATTTTTATTTTATTTTATTTTATTTTTTGCCAGTCCTGGGCTTAAACTCAGGGCCTGGGCGCTGTCCCTCTGAGTTTTTTTTTTTTTTTTTTTGCTCAAGGCTAGCACTCTACCTCTTGAGCCACAGTGCCACTTCCAGCTTTTTCATTCTTTTTTT
Organism: Dipodomys spectabilis; assembly: GCF_019054845.1. NCBI lineage: Eukaryota > Metazoa > Chordata > Mammalia > Rodentia > Heteromyidae > Dipodomys > Dipodomys spectabilis. The sequence goes on from NW_024870818.1 coordinate 349,676, forward strand.
TTTTTTTTTGGGTCCGGTCGTGGGGCCTGAACTCTGGGCCTGAGCGCTGTCCCTCAGCTCTTCAGCTCAAGGCTAGCGCTCTACCACTTGAGCCACAGTGCCACTTCCGGCTTTTTTCTTTTTGCTTATGTGGTGCTGAGGAATCGAACCCAGGGCCTCAGGTATGCAAGGCAAGTGCTCTACCACTGAGCCAACTTCCCAGCCCCACTTCCAGCTTTTTCTATTTATGTGTTACTGAGGAATCTAACCCAGGGCTTCATGCATGCTTGGTAAGCACTCTACCACTAAGCCACATACCCAGTCCTGGGGAATTTATTTTTAAGTAAGTGTAAAAACATTAATTTACCAGGCACCGATGGCACGTGTCTGTAAACTTATCTACTTAGGAGGCAGACAGCTGAGGCTGGTGGTTCAAAGCCATCCTGGGCAGAGTCGTATCTCCACCAAACTACCAAAAAAGCTAGAAGTGGAACTGTGGCTCAACTGGTAGAGTGCTAGCCTTGAGCAAGCAAGTGGTTGGGGAAAGAGCCTGTAAACAGCTATCTCAGAAGACCACAGTGGTCTTATACAGGAGAAGGAAGTTTATAAGGAAGTTTATCAGGGAGCAAACTGGCACCTGTCCCTATCCAGGGGCATCCTTGTAACACCAGGGCTAGGGGTGGGAGGTGCTCTGCATGAGCAGCTAGGTCTGGGTGGAGAGAGGGAATGCCCTTCTATCCCAGAGAAACTGGCAGGAGCACCTGGGAAAGTCCAGTTGGAGTTCAGGTCTGGGTGGAAGGTTGAAGCAGCTCCAGGGAGTGTAGTGGGAAGGGCCTAGGACCTGAAGTGGAGGGAATGCTAACAAGAGCCCAGCAGTCCCTGAGTTGAAGCCCAGGGCTGGCATCCACGCACATGTGCACCCACCCACACATCAACTCAAGAAAGAGGTTCTTAAATGAGGCAAACTTTGAAGTTTGAAGAGACCTACTTCCATGCCCCAGGTCATTTGGAAATATTCTCTTTTCTAATTTCTTCCTCTTATATTTTCCCCCCATAAAACAAGAGAGAGAGAGCAGGAGGGAATATCAGTGACAAGTTAGGCTTTAATGGTGGCCAGTAATCCTGCTGACAGGTAGCTTCTCCTTTGTGTGATAGAACACATTGAAAACTTTCAGAAAGCATTTTACTGGCCCTCCAGAAACAGATAAGCTCCTACGATACACTCGTCCCCACCTTTCTGGAATCACTCAACCTTGTTAAATCACCTTATCACTCTTCAGATGCAATCAGAGAGATTAAAAAATTAAAGCCCGCAACGTGCCTTGTGAAAGAAAATGAACTTTCCAGGCTTTAGTAGAATTTTAAATATGTAGTTTGTTTTAATAGGTTAATTTAAATGTTAATAAAAAAGATAGGCGAATTGATCTGGATGTCTTCATTTTCTTACTTATTAATCAAGTTTTGCACATTTTCTCAAAAATATTGAACCTTTAACCAATTTTAAGTACTTTGCTTCTAATTGTTTGCATTGAAGTACTAAGATTTGCACCTAAGTATGCAGTTACTGAAATTAGTGTTTTTGTAGGCTTCCCTCCTCCCCCTCTAATAATTCTTTTTTAATGATCTTAGCAATATTTTGGGTATTTTGGGATAGTCTTTCTAGCTATTTATTAGCAACTGATGAGTTGATTGGTAATAAACCAATGATTTACCTGGTTTCCCAAAGAATTCTTTATATTCTGTAATGTGGACCAGAATTTCTAAGAGAACAGAAAAAAAGTCTTCAAGGGCAACAGAAACCTTACCTTTACATCATCCATGCAAATGCACTGGCTTTGGAATGATGTTTATTCTCTTTGTTATGTTTGCTAAAGACTAACACTAAAAGCAGTCTGTCAGAGAAAAACTAAGAAACTGCTTGCAAATAAAGCAAACTAAAAGGAAATGAAAACTGAATGAAATGCATAATCCACGACATCATTTTTCCTTTTACCATAAACACATTATTGAAGTACTTGGTAAGATTTGAATGAAGTATATTAAATAAGACTAATTAAATAAGAACATTCTATCAATGCTAATTTTTAGATTTTGATGTGAAGAGAAATGCATGCCAATGTGCCATTGGATATTCTGGAAGTTTTCAAAAAACATTTGAAATTCTATGATTGATTACTGAAAAGCCAGTCAGATTCTTCAAATCCATGCTATAAGATGATGTAAGCTTTTATATTTCATTTAGGCAAACCATAGAAATGCAAATCTCTTGAGTCATAGTGGGAATCTCATTCATCCTCTGAGATATATAATAACATTTCAGACTGGGAAATTTGTGATAAAGAAGATGAAGGTATTCTGGCTATAAAGTGGGAGTAACAATATTTACTTATTTCATAAAGTGAGATGAGAATTATCTGAGTTATAGTTAAAGTTCAGAAAGCAGGGCTGGGAAGGTAGCTCAGTGATCAAGTGCTTTCCCTGCATGCATGAGGCCCTGGGTTCGATTCCTTAGCACCACATAAGCAGAAAAAGCCAGATGTGGCACTGTGGCTTAAGTGGTAGAGTGCTAGCCATGAGTTGAAGAGCTGAGGGACAGGGCCCAGGGCCCACGACCAACAAAGAAAGAAAGAAAAAAGCTCAGAAAGCAGCAACTGAGCCAGGCGCCAGTGGCTGACACCTGTAATCCTAGCTAAACAGGAGGCTGAGATCTGAGGATCGTGGTTCAAAGCCAGCCCAGGCAGGAAAGTCCATGAGACTCTTATCTTCAATAAATCACTCAGAAAACTGGAAGTGGCACCGTTGCTCAAGTGGTAGAGCACTAGCCTTGAACTGAAGAGCTGAGGGACAGGGCCCAGGCCCAGAGTTCAAGCCCCACAACTGACCCCAAAAAAAAAAAAAAACAAAACCCTCCCCCTCAAACTGTAGAGAGCTGTTTCTCTCACACAACAGGTGCTCAATACAAATCCTTTCAACCCTTTGATTACAGGCTCCTCACCTTCTCTGCGTGGACTTAAAACTTAAGTGACCATAGAGGGAAGCAATGTTGACATTATCAAATAATCAGAAATAAGCTCATATATTATCTCTTCATTCAAGCTTGAAACACCCAGAGAATAGTAAATGACCTAGCTTCTGAAGCAAGAAAAATCCGTGTTATTTAAGCTACAAGAAAAAATGTCTCCTGGCCTTCTCCCAGCCAAGAAATCACTCTGGCCTTATTCTCAAGAAAGTCAGAAAGAACAAACCAAAAAGAAAATCAGGTATTTAGGTGGAATTATTGATTGTTTTCAGTTGTTACCTCAGCAGGATGAGGGACCATCCATCCAAGCCAGGAAATGAGGGTAGTGGCCACACCCTGGGATGCGGAGTAGCCGGGGTCACAGAGCCCTCAGGTACTCTGCCACCACTGGAGCACAAGTCACTGGAGGAGGCTCAGCCGCCTCCTGTCAGAGCTGAACTAAGGGGAAGAAGAAATTACACTTATTTCCAGGTGAGAATCCATTGCTTATTTCAGACAGTCTATGCTTCCCTAAGAATGAGTAGCTTGATGTTCTCCAAGTCCACAGTGTTTATTTGATGTTACTCCTCCTATTTACTGGGCAGAATGCTCCCAGACATAAAACAACAAAACATATTTGATTTCGCAGACCTGGTATTGAGCAGAAAAAGAGACTGGCTTGACTCCTTCCCTCCCTCCCTCCCTCTCTCCCTGCTTTCCTTCTTCCCTTCTTCTTCCTCTTCCTTCCCAGCCCACCCTCCACTTGTTTAATGAAATGTCCCTTGATGTTCCAGAACTTAGGAAAAATGCTGAGGTAGTCAAGGCAGTAAATTGAACGGGGCCCTTTTCCCTTGAGACAATATGAAAGCATCCTTCTGCCACTGAGCTGGCACCCACGGCGGGATCAAGTGTTACTGTTAACGGGCAGGCAGGAAAGTACATTATCACTTCAGGGCTGTCATTACCACAGGGTTTCACTGTGAACTACTGCATTCAGAGAGAGGCAGGGAGGAGGAAAAAGAGAGGGGGAGGGTTGGCAGTAGAGGGCAGGAAGGGAAAAAAGAGAAAGAAAGTAGTTCCTTTTTCCCTTTAACAAACTAACCAGAATGGTGATGATATTAAGGACTGGGGAAATAAACTTGAATCCAGAACATAACACTATTTTCATTTAAAAGGTAATTAAGAAATTAAGACAACTACTCTTCCCATCATTCTGTGGGTATGTATTTGGGAAAACAAAACAAAACATGGGCTTCAACACACCTGATGATGTAGATTGATCAATTTGTGTGCATCTTCAACCTGTTAGAACTAGATCTCCTGTTTAATCTTGACCTAGAGGTGGATATTTTATTACCTGTACATTTATTTTCTTCTAGATAAAAAAAATGCTTCCTTTTAACATTTATTTCCTCCTTCACAAAGAATTTTAAATTTCATTTAAATAAATCATTTGTTTACTATCCTAAATTAGAGCAATCAAACAGCTTCAGATCTTTAGTCAGCCCTAATCTAATTGCAAAGTACTGTAAGTGGTGTCCAGGCCGTCTTTTGCTGTAGGCCAACAGAAGTTCAGAATCTTAGCTTTGTCTCCATTATTCTCCTATGTCCAAGTTGTTTGGTACAAGTTGCTCTCAATTAAGAGTAGTTATAATCATTTTTATCTGCTTCTTCATAGTCTGTATTCTATCTGGAATCTATGTGATAGCTAATAGATAAGCAGTCCCATAATAAGCTCAAAACCTGTCAGCTTGTGTCTGGAGGAGCAGCAGAGCCTTGTTAACCCATTTCTCTTCTTCCTATTTCTGTCTTCTACCTTCCCTACACAGAGGTCTCTAATTTTATTGCAGAATGATCTAGCTTTTAGCATTGAAGCAATATGTCATTATGTTTTCTTTAGAAAGCAACCGTGTAATTCTGAGCAAAATGTTATAGAAAAAGAAAACAGTATGAAATGGCTATTGTTATTCTTTAGAAGACCATCTGTTTGCAAAAGCAAAAACAAAAAACAAAACAACAAAAACCTCTAGTTCTTCTCCAGTTATATTTTAAAAGGCTTAAGCAATCATTCAGATAATCAGACTTCATTGCTGTGAAATTTCATCAAAGTATACTCAATCCTTGAACTGATATCTGGGTCCATTTTGCCAATCAGATAAAACTTCCAGTTTTTATTTTTCTTTCCTAGAGGCATGAGTGGTTAACTTGATCTTATTGCACTGCAGAAGATTTTGTGCTGCACATCAATTTTCATAAAAGCTATTTGTTGTGTTGGAAAGCTCCAGAGAGACTCCTTGTTAGAATAGATTTTGAGGGGTAGGGTTACACTGGTAGTTCAGTCCTCTCATCACTTTGGTCCAAATGAAAATTCTTAGTAATTCTTACAAATTAACTACAAAGTACATGGAGAGACACACAATGATGTGAAGAAAGTCAACATCGTGATAAGAGGTTGTTTCCCACGAATAGATCAACAATTCTTCTTTTTTTTTTTTTCCTGAAGGAAAAAAAAAGTAGCTCCAAGAACATTCTTAATCTGGAAGGACTGAATTCATTTGTCTTAAGATTGTCACTTGATCTTGTCTTTTTCTTTCTTTTCCTTTCCTATCCTTTCCTCCCCTCCTCCCCTCCCCCCTCTTTTTGAGGTAAAGAGGTTGAAGTCAACTGACTCCTTTCATTTTTTTTCCTTTGCAAAGGTCAGCCACCCCACACATGCCTGTTCATGTCTGCAACCACAGAGCCTTTGCATGGAAAGAGCACTAGGTGGTGCCCATTGACTTTGCCGATGAAAGGGCTGCATTTTCCCAGGGGAACCACTCAGGGGAAGGAAGCTCATCAGCCTCTATCCTTGCACAGGGTAGTGCCCTCCTCTTACAAATGACCAGGAGCCTGGTGTCCTGTTCCATCCCTTCCTTAGATCATCCTGGTGATTGCCCTTTTCTAGGACAGAGCATAGGATCTGGGAGGGAGACAGTATGAGGGTAGCAGTGGAAGGGTGGTAGTGGCCAAAGACTTAACATATTCCCTTTGAAAACAGAGATACAAGACTAAAGGCTGCAACCTTGCCATCTGTGTTTGTTAAAAAAAAAAGTCATAGTAGGATTTCTTTGCCAAGTCTGTCCTCCTGCCAGATCATCTGGAGAAGAGAATACACATGCCAGCTTTATTATTTCCCCCTACTTTTGCCCATAATCAAGCTGCAAAAATAATAACAGAAAATAAAGGTGGAACTTAAATTTCAATTTGCCTCTTCACAAAAATAATTCTTTGTCAAATAGAAGCAGGGTTAAATGGAAGATTTTGCATGCTCAATGTCTACTCCCATATCTACAGTTTGAAGAGGTGCCTTTATAGCACTGTGTTTATTCCTTTAAAAAATAATCTTATTAGACACGCTTAACAGATTGTTGCTTTGTGTTTGAGGAAAGCAGATAACTGGCTAAGAAGATGTTTTTTTTTTCCCCCTGAATAATTTTATCCAGGCAATATGCCCATCAGATCTGTTTTATAACATAGAACCATTTAGAAAGTTTATTTTTCCTTGTAAGGATCTTCAGCAATTGGACATGAAAAATGAACAGAAGAAAAGAATATAGCATTTATTTTCTAGTTGAGATCTATAAAATGCTTATCTATCCTTGACTTAGCCCCCCAAATTTGGCTGAATGCAGTTGGTTTCTCTAAATATATTTACTTTGTTTTAAGAAAGCAAGAAATATAGTTGCTGAGTGCCAAAAGGTAGAGACTTACAGTAAAACCTGAGTTTCCTTTCACAGTGAAAGACCCATACTCCAAAAGAAAGAGAAAATAAAACTGTTAGTAGTGTTAAGAAGTTGAAGAAAGGAAAAAGCTTTATTATGAAACCACCAGAATTATTTCTGTGATCTAACTGCCCTGTCGTATGTCATGGCATGTGGCAGGTTGACTGCTCATTAATTCTATTTATATCAGTATGATAATCTACCCCACTGAGTACACATGTGCTAAAATATTCATAAATTATGGTTACTGCGAACAAATATACATTAAATGCCAAAAGAAGACCATTATTTAAAGACAAAACTAGTCAACAATCAAACAAGCCTAGACTTTTTACTGTCACTCTAGTACAAATTCACATTAATTGCATCGCCTTCCCATGCCTCATAGGGAATGCTTTTAAATTCTGCAAAGGAAACATCTCACTGGAAAGCACATATTTGGAAAGCAAAAGATGTTACGATATCTCAGCCCCAGAATAATATTATCTGCAACAAATTCTCCAGAGAAATACACTTCTGGGTTTCCCAAATCCTGAAAGTATTTCATTTGAATCTGAATACAACCTTGAATTAGAGTTCAAGAAATCATAGAGCAAGTTGAATAAATCAGATAAATGAGGCTGCAAATAATCATTTTAATTTTATATAATATCAGAAAACTAAGAAAGATTAAGAAAACCTAGAACATTAAGAAGTGACCCAAATAATCAAAAGACACTGCAGCAGACTGTGTTTTAACACTTACTATTCTCCAGTGAAATATTTCTGAATGGCTGTAATTTAAATGATTTCAGGAAGTTAAAAAATAAGCACGATTATTCCTTTTACAAGCTGCGTGTGTAGCTACATAACATTGTTGAAAACTTTGAATTCCTTGCAAACAGCCAAATGGTTCAGGTTAAAATATATTGCCTAATGTTTCCAATTCATCATATTCTGAAATGCCATGAAATCATCTACAATTATTATTATTAGGACCATTAAGAAAGTGAACTGTATGTGGCTTAATAGTCTATTTATAATATTCTGCAGACATCTTTGTAGAATGTCTGTAATATTCTGTAGACAACCATTGTAAATTTTAAAACTTTAATTGAAAGCACCTTTTTCTTTCAGATTGAAATGGCAAATGATGAGTAAAACAAAGGAGGAAAATCTGGATGTACTTCACTATTACTGTGAGCTTATTTTAGAGACGAACACACCTTTTAGGAAGAAAACAGTAAAAATCTAATGCTTTCCTCGTTGCTGTTGGGTTGTATGTGGATGTCACGTAAGGTTTTCCTAGACAGAGATACTTTCATGGAGTGTTTTACTTTCTGCTTTCCCTCAGAAGAAAACTTTCCTTACAGATACACTATTTAAAGAAATGTACAGGTGTGGAGAGTCTTTCTGAAAGAAATAATTCAAAATATGGAGTATGCCATATGTATAAAATATGATTAATAGTAGCGAGTATTTCAAAGTATTTTAATTGTTTACAATGAAATTATTGTTAGAAAAAGATGACCATCTTCATTTCATGAAAAATTATGCAGTCAATAAAAAAATGTCATAGCATGATTCATTTGTGATAAAGTACAAGTAGAAAAAAATGTCAGGATATAAGATGAAGGTATATGCTAATAATACTTTAAAACATGCAAATAATGAAAAACTGAAAGATCATGCATAAATATGCTAATCATCTTATTAAGGAAAGATTTGGATTTTTAATTCTCCTAATAAGGTTCTATCTTTCCATCTTACTAATACAATTTTAAATCTATTTCAAATTTTCAATTGAAATCAGTAATCGATTTCCATCTTTTTTTCTTCAAATGTCATAAATAATCATGACTTTTTTTTTTTTGGAGGGGAAAAATTAGACAACCTCCCATTTCCAAAAATGTTACTTTGAAACCAGTATCCCAATGTGTGGTTTTCAGCCGTCAAACCCAATTTGCTTCCTGTGGCATCACAGCATGCATACATTTTATTAGGCAAAGGTACTCTTTTATTTTTACTTATTTTTCTGCTGGTTCAGTTCATCTCAAAACCACAGCATTCTCACCTATCTCTTCTCAAAAGGCTGGAACAGCCATCTTAGGAACAAAACACAAAGTGCATCCCAAAGAAACACCACAAAACCCTCTCATTAAGCTCTCTTCGAAGTTTGAGACGTACTTTCATGTGGATTTTGGCCTCTGTACAATACTGCAGCATGATCATTTCATTGGAGACTTGAACATATTGGAGGGACTAGAGCCTTCCTTTCTTTTATCCTGTCATTTCCACCCCCCCTGGAAGTGACAGGCATATGGCAGGCACCCTCCCTGGATTCTCAAACAACAGGAGGGACCTGATTTCAATTCCTACATCCTGTCATTAGTGACTCTCGGGATATTTTGTTCTTGCAAGGCTAAGGATGTGATGCGAATTTGCCATACGGACACAGCTTAATGTGATGCCATTTTTACCACTGGAGCCCTCCATCAGTTAATTAAACATGATATAAATCACCACATGTATTTGTAAAGTAAGATTAATACGGCAAAGTTAGAATAAATGAGGAGTCCTTCCCATCCTAGGAGTGTGAATCACTGGTAGGAAGATTACACTTTTGGAAACTCAATACTTTTGAGCAGGCTTTGTTAGTTTAATCCTTCAGACTGCTTTGTGCAACTTGAAACCTAGAGCTGTCATCTTTAGACAAAATTTCAGCCATAACTTCCTCAGCTTTCACCCCACTATTGAAATGGGTATTCACAATACGTAACAAAGATCAAACCTTTCAGCAGACCACAGGGTCATCTCACACCACCTGGGATACCAGAAACATGTTTAAGAAGTAGTTCATGTTGTCTTCACATAAAGAATTTTTTTTCCCTCCAGTTCACAATTTTTTACCCCTTTTTCCTGGGGAGTTAAAGGCTACCCCCAAACTTCACATTCCATCACTGTGGTCAGTTAGGTTTATAGCCTTAATAAAAGGATTTTCTCCCTTCACGTGCTAGGAGGCCTTGTTAAACCAGAGCAATTACGGAAACACAAGATAGGTGCTCTGCAAAGATCAAAGCTCATGGAAAGACAGCTCTGTAGGAATTTGGATCTCACTTTGAAAAGCGCTCAGTTTACAAAGTATAGAGGTATTAAACCCCAGGAATTAAAAAAAAAAGCCTAGTTTTGAATAATGTTAAAAGTCTGACTGTAGTTAATATGGGCTTTCCTTCAGCTACTCTTTGTGTATTATCCTTAATATCTATTCACAGCATACCTATAATAGCTCCAAAGGAGCCATTATGCTCAGAAGACATACGCACGTGATGGGTCCTTAATACCAAATGCATTACCTACTCAGTAGGTACATTTTAACCTCAATATCTGAGCTCAGGGGAAGGTTGGGAAAATAGCCTGTAAATTTCCATAGCAGGAAATAATGCAGCATGCCTGGGTCTGGGTCTTGGTGGCTCGCGCAGTGGGATCCCTAGGGGCTTTGCTTTCCACACAGGAGTGTCAGTGGTTCTGGGCTGCGCCAGATCACATCAGCACCTGCCTTTTAGGGCTGAAGCACAGTACACTCAATAGTAATGGGTATTGAAGCATCTAAGTTTAGACATCATGTTTCGTATACCTCTATAGATTGATCGCATGCATTTTTCCTGAAAAAATGCACACACACACACACACACACACACACACACACTTGCACATGTATACTTTCACACACAGAATTGTAGACTCCATTTCAGAATAACACTGATAAACCCCCAAATAGTCTCCACTCATCTATATTAGAGAGTTTTAGTGACAGTAGGATTCTTTTTTTCCCTTTTTTCTTTCTTCTCCCTTCCCTCCCCTCTCCCCTCCCCTCTGCCTCTTGTTCCCTCTCCTCTCTTCCTCTTCCCGTCTTTCCTTCCTTCCTTCCTTCCTGCCTTCCTGCCTTCCTGCCTTCCTGCCTTCCTGCCTGCCTGCCTGCCTGCCTGCCTGCCTGCCTGCCTGCCTGCCTGCCTCCCTGCCTCCCTGCCTCCCTGCCTCCCTGCCTCCCTGCCTTCCTGCCTTCCTTCCCCTGCTTTTTCTAAAATGAAGTAGTAGGGACTTAACTCAGGGCCTATCTCTAGATAAATTCTCTATCACTTGAGCCATGCCTCTGATTCTCTCTGCCTTGGTTTCTTTCTTGAAAAAAAAATTAAAAGGGGAAACAGTTACATGAGTAAGGTAGTGAGTACATTTCTTGTCGAACATGGTACCCCCCTCCCTCGTTTTTCTCCCATTTTCTCTTCCCCAACCCCCCACCCAAGTGGTACAGATCGTTTCCAACATATTGTCTTGGGAGTTTCACTGTTGTGTTGGTTCCCGCTCTGTCCTTTGTCTCACCATGTTGTTCCACTTCCCTTCCCTAATTTAGATAAATGTATATACAACACCTAGGGTTCCAAAACCAAATACAATAACAACAGGGGATAAACCATAGGGGAAAAACACAAAAGGAAAAAGAAGTAACATAGTACATTAAAAACAACAGCAAAGGCAAACCTCTTATATCCATGTCTTGGAGTTCATTTTGTCCCTCAGTAGAAGAATGGATCAAGAAAATGTGATATATATATGTATGTATATATATATATTTATATATATACATACATACATACATACATACAATAGGACTCTATGCTTCCATAAGAAAGAATGATACCACCTCATTTGTAAGGAAATGGGAAGAATTGACAAAAATCATATTATGTGAAGTAAGCCAGACCCAAAGAAACATAAGTCCCATGGTTTCCCTCATTTGTAATAATCAGTATATTCTAGGATAATCCTAGCAGATTTGCCTTGGTTTCTTGAGTGTTAGATTACAGGGTTGCAATACCACAACCAAGATCCTTTTCTTGATTCCTTTATCTGCAAGTCTGCTGATATCTTTGCTGTCACACAGTATCTTATGTAACAGAATAGTCCAAATATGCTTAGTCTGGGGTTTTTAATACTGTGCCTCAGCCTAGAAAAGTGTGTTAAGAGGCAGCTTTTTAATCTGTGAGTGGTTTAATATTTATTTAGAATGAAAAATTTAGGATATTTGGTGTGTAGGAACCCTAACTTTGGAAGAAATAGAGAGATGATTGTAAAACTTTTCATTTTTCATCAGCATATTCATTTTTAATCAAACATAGCCATGATGATAAAAAAAATAGTAGCTGATATGTATTGACAGCTTGTTTGGTGCCAAGCTGTATGTCTGACAGGTCACATGGAATTTCACATTTTAATCTTGACAACACTCCCATGAGGTAGATTCTATTATTATATTTATTTTATTGAGAAGGAGAGTGGCACAGTGGAGCTATGGAGTTTGCCAAGATCACATAACTAGTAAGAGGGGAGGTTGTGATTTTTATCTGGGTTACTGGGCTTTGGAAGGCAAGCTTGTACAGCCTGTGACTATCTGTTCTGAAGTTAATTTTGTGCTGTGACCCAAAATTTCTATTTTATGGTTTCTTTTTATTTGGCTGTAAATTTTAGGAAAAGTCTAATCCTTGAAGTTAAATTTAACAGAATTTATTTTTTTCCTTTATTAACTTACTGCTTTTACTTTGGGTGACAAAACAGGCTACATAACTTCCATATTACTGTGTCTTATACTTTATTTTGGAAATATCAATACCCCAAGAGCTACTGGAAAGAGTTTCATGAGAGTAAGAAACATCTTTTCTTGTTTTTCTTTCAGTTTGTGAATCACTTTTTCACATTTTGTATAAGAAAATGTCATAATGAACATTTAAAAAATACAACTATCTTTCCAGCCTTTTCTTTGACTAGCTCAGATACTATATTTTGTCTAGTGGTGAAGACATAATCCCCATTTGGAAGTGTTGTTACACTAGTTATCCAGACCAGAATCAAACCTTGGGTTCACCAAGCTTTGGATTTTGTATTCTTGGATAATTGTTATGTTTCTTTTTTGTGGGCCTTAAACTTGTGGCCTGGACATAATTTCTCAGCTTATTCACTTAAGGCTGGTACTTTACCACCTTAGCTACAGCTCCACTTCTTCTTGGAATATTATTTACTTGCTTTTAGGCCCTGCAGTTAGTCACTGATAAAATGAGAAACTCAATGCCAATCATATACCGTGATATTGTAAGAATAGAGTGAATATGAATAACATACCTATTTCTCCTAGTAGAGTTCTGATCCACAGTGGTTCAATCAATATTACCTTTCCTACCTCTTTGATTGTATTTATAATATACATGGCTAAAAGGAGTCTATGCTCCTTTAGAAGGACTTTAGAAGTATCGTATTTACAGTTTGGCACTTTATTGGGAAAAAAGGGCCTATACTCCTGTCCTCGACCATGCTTTGGTGATTGTGTCTTTACAGAAAGCCCTCTCTAAACAGCCCTGCCAGACCAGAATCTAAACACAGGGAAACTCATTCTTCTCTGCAGGGCTTTTCCTGAGATCTGGACATCAAGGAGACCCTTAAAAAAGAGAAAGGTCTAATTTTTGTTTTATAGATTATGAATTTTTGTGCTATCTTGTTTTGTCACACGTCATTGAGTACATATCTCATTTGACTGCTTGGCAACTTCATATGCCGTCTTGTTCTTAAACGTTTGTAACCTGAAGCTTCAAGACAGGCCACTTCTCCCTTAGGCCATGAAGACCCAGCCTGTGTTTAAAAGCCTTGTAAGTATTAATAATCATTCAATCAATCTGCCACCTTTCATAAGCACTAAATTTCTTTCATACTTAAGAAACAGAGTTGATATTTTATCCCAAGCCAAGCCTTTCTGAGAAATATTCTTTATCTGTGATCTCTATGATTATATGTCTACAGCTATGTACATGCATAAGATAACTTTTTAAGAGGAGCTGTTAATGTAAAAATGCACTGATTTTTTTCTGTCTTTGCTTCATTTTTCATCTATTTTCTCTGTCTACATGTAATAAGTATCATTGTCTCTAAAAGTGCACGGCATGAATCACAACTACAAGATTAAACTTCTTTAAAAACATTATTTTGGTGAACCATGAGAAGTTGATCCCCACTGGATAAAAGGTAATTGTGCCATTGCTTCTTGCCCATTTTACCAGTATATACAAGCATAGAACCATTTGGTAGTTAGTTATCACATTTTCTTTCCTTCTTTCATTGCCAAATTTATCAAGGAAAATAGACACTGTGCCCAGTCATATTAGAGTTTCAGAGAAACCGTGAGTAACTTACAGTATACATGTGCTCATTGCAATACCTGGGACATTCTTCTACTAAAGCATTCTTCATGATTTATGTGAAACTTCTTATATATGTTATCTAGCAACTCTATTTCTTCCACCCCATTAGTGAATAAAATAACGAAATCAGCACTGATCTTGTGAAGTCTTTGAGGTTCCATTACATGCATTTGGTAGTGGGAAGCAGGTCTTGTATTTGCATAGACACTTAGAGGACTTTGAAGGTTGAGGGCTAAGGCGGGAGAGATGATTTTGTAGTGTGGAGAGGACTGAGGATATCAAAGAGTGATCAAGCCACTGACTGACACTTGCCTGTTTTCTGTTTGCTTTATTATAGAACGAAGTGACAAAGATTCAATTCAAATAGTATAGAATAAAAGACTGTGTGTGAATTCAGTACTTTGTCATTTATTCAATAAATGTTTATTAGTCATATTCAGGTTTTGGGGTGTTGTGTACATCAGAGTATACATAATATGCACAGTATATCTGGGTATATTGTATATTCCCTGATTACACAATATTAATGGATATAGATAGCTGTCTTCTTGCCTTCTAATCAAACAACAATAATAAACATCATCTTTACTCTCAACAACCAATGATGAATATGCTATTAGAAGCCCTTTTGTAGCTGTATACTTAGAAGATTATGGTTATATCAATACCTATATTTTTATATCTATAACTGCATGTTCTCCCTACAACACTAAGTTAAATTATGGCTTATTCTATATTGTGAGAAGCTGGAAGGTCAAAATATTGTTTGGTATATTGTTCCATTTGTTAGGCTTCAAAATGACTCTTATCAATTGGCCCTCTTAATTTTTAAGTCATTTTTACCCATTTTTGAGGTTATGGAGACCCTTACATGTGTTTGATTAGACTCAGTCAAACAAGCTGTACAGCCTTTTACTATGCCTTGTAATTTTTTTCATTACAATAAAAAGCCTTTTAAATCACTGCTACTTAGAATTATATTGAAAATACTTGTGATACTTTTATATACAGTGAGTTTAATGCCAGGATCTGAAAGCAAATTGATTGTAGGCAATTCTGTGCTTGAGTACCCCAGAGTAAAAAGAATTACGCTGGTAACCCTGGGGACCTCCAGCTCACAGAAAGCCTGTCGGTGCACTCAGACATCCTCTGGCAGGTGAAAAAAAAAGAAAGAATGAAAGGACTGTTTAATTCTTATCTAAAATTATATAAACACATTTTAATTCAGAGAAATAACGTTTGAAAGGGGGAAAAGCACCTCAAGAGACACTAATGTTTAATGTTTTTAATTTAGCAAAATGAGCTGCAAGGAAAGTATGTCATCTTTGCAATAAGCATTTGAACATCTTCTGAGAGTGTCTCAAACATAGACAAGTCACCATCTGGAGGGTGTGGGGGCTGCAGAGGGGCTGGATCAGCACATAAAAACCCTGGTGGACTTTTTACCTCTGACACTCTGGTCAGAGTGAGAAGTACTTGGGGCTTTTAAGCAGAGTCTCTAATGACACGTACCCCGATCACTTTGAAGAGCAGCTGACATGTTTTAGGAGTGACCTTACACTGTCATGCAAGCATTAGAGAAAATGAATTAGCATTTTGGGGAGGGGGGGTGGTCTTTGGTCACGATTATGATCCCTGAAGAATCACTCTTGATTCTTTCCTGGATCTTCAAGGTGAAACATCCAGGAAGTAAAAGTGTTCTTGGCTTGTCAATGTATGCTAAAAGCAGATAGACTGGGCTTGATTTCAGCATGCAGGCTAGCTGTATCTACTTGTTCACGTTCTTTCCCAAAGCTAGATTTGGCTGGGGGTAGATAATAGGGAGTGGGTGGAGGAGGGGAAATAGAAAATTAAGGTGTGTTAGCTGATATGAGCCATTAATACCTGGAAAAACCAAAAGGGAAAATTTCTATAGCCTAGAGGTCCTAGAGATAGAAAGGTTCTGAAGCCTGTCATTTGCAAGCACATTCCCATCAAAGATATGACCTTGAACAAGTTCTGAGAGAACTTCATAACACAAGGCCTACAACCATTCATTGAGATGGGGGGCCTCTTACCACCAGCTCCCTCAAAGAGTGTACTCCATCTAAGGCCTTCCTATGGGTTTTCTGGCACAGCACCATCGTGGTTAGAAAGGCAAAACTTTCAGGGAGTATAAAATTGGTTTTCTTGAAGCTTATAGCTCCCCTTTGAATACCAGTCCTGGCACTAATTACCTGGGTACTTTCAGGCAAACTATATGTCCTCTCCTCACTTGTAATGTGGAAAAAAATTGGGTAGTATCTTCATATACTTCTTCCCTAATTGTCTTTGAGAATTCAATGGAAAGGCTGTGTATTAGTTTTGCTGTTGAATATACTCAGACCATTAAATGTGTTTCTAAGCATGGTTGCCCCTGACTTCAGGGAATGTCTGACCAGCAGATCATTTAAGTCCTTGATGAAGTATTGTGTGTCCACATTGTTCAAAGGGCACTCAGAAGGCAGGCAGTCCATTGTTTTCCCTGTACAGTAACTGTAGCCCTGAGAAGTGGGTCTTGAGCCAGGTATTGGCCATGCCAGATCTAAAATTCCCTATCTCTTGTTGTCCAATGCCCTTTTTAAAAAATTTATTGTGAAAATACCATATAGAGGAGTTACAATTACATAGGCAAGATGATGAGTATATTTCTTATTAAGCATTGTTGCCTCCTCCTTTGTGTCCAATGCCCTTTCTAGTCTAGAGCCAGTTCCAAGAGATTGTCCTAACAAAATCTTGCTTCAAAACATCCAAAATTATTATCAGAATTATTATTATTAGGAGTATTATTATCCAATTATTTATCAGAAAGCCTGTCTTACTATTTTCTATCTAACTCTTCTTATATAGTTTCCTGAACCATTCTCCAGGTTATTCTCCATACCTTGAAAACTATCTGCGTTATGATGGGGTTCACTGCCAATATTCAGTCTCTAAGTGATGATGCCAATTATCTTTCCATTGGTTAGTGACAACAGGTCTTGTCAGGCTATCTGAAAGAGGATTTTTTTTTTAAGTGATCTATTCATGGGCTAAGTTTTTCTCCCTCCCTCCCTCCCTCCCTCCCTCCCTCCCTCCCTCCCTCCCTCCCTTCTTTCCTTCCTTCCTTCCTTCCTTCCTTCCTTCCTTCCTTCCTTCCTTCCTTCCTTCCTTCCTTCCTTCCTTCCTTCCTTCCTTGCTTCCTTCCTTCCTTCCTGGGACTGAATTCAGGGACTAGACTACCATTTGAGTCACACCTCCAGCCATTTGCTTGTTATTTTTCTAGATGGGGTTTCAGGAATTAAAACCCTGGGCTGGCCTTGAACCACCATCTGATGTTCTCAGTCTCCTAAGCAGCTAGGATTATAGTCATAGGCCACTGTTGTCCATCCAAACTTGGTATTCACCATTCCTCATTCTCAGCATCAATTCTTTTCTTCTACTCCTCAGAGATAATCCTTTGCCCTCAAACATGCCCTGTGAACTCCCAAAATAGCTTTATTCACATGACATATCTTATATGAATGATCTTTTGAATCCCTACACATTCTTCTCCAGTGTAGCTCATCTCTCTCATGGAGCCTTTGTCAAATCTTCTGGCTTACAGGTAGGTAAGGGCTAATGACACTCTTTTGATAAGGTATATATGTGTATATATATATATATATACATATATATATATATACGCATACACACACACACACATATATATTATATATATGCATGCTATCTTCCTGTCCTTCTATAATATTGCTCAACCTAGGCCTCTGCTCTGTTTGGAAGAGCTGCATATGCTTCTACTGGCAGCCTTAACATCTGCACTGAAAACTAATGCAACTTCTTGTTGTCTGTTCTTCCTGAGAATGCATTACATAAATTGCAATTCATTTAGAATGCAGCTGCTGGGGTCATGACTCACACAGAGATTAATCATTCTGCCTGGGTTAGCTTCATTACTTTGACTACCCATTACATCTTGCTGAGATTATAAAATGTTGCTTTTAACTTGCAAGGCCTAGGGGAGCACCCACTTACCTTCAAGACATGCACTCATGTTGTTTCCAGTGGTATTCTCAGGTCACTGGAAATTGCTGGTGTTTCCCATAAGCGTTAACTTAAAAAATTAAGTCATATTGAAGCTTTCCAATATCAGATGGAATAGCATGAATAGAGAAGGAAGTCTTCCATGTGTTTTATCATAAGGAATATAAAAATTTACTGGGCATAAGAACCAAATATTGGGACTACTCATATAGTTTAATGGAAAGTAGAATACTTGTCTAGTATGTGTTGAACCCTGAGTTCAGTCACCAGTACTGAAGATAGGTCTACAAAGGATTGTTTTGAATTTCTTGTAAAGTCATTGCCATAAAAACATTATAGATTGTCTTACAATTGTGGAGTTACTAATTCAACTATTGCCATATTGGTGTACCTGGATTGCTGGAGGCATTATTTAGTTCCTTTTATCATGTGATTCAGCCCTATCCTGAAAAAAAAGAAAGAAAATGTCTCTGAAAACAAAATATTATTCCACTGTTTTTTTTTTTTTTGTTGTTGTTGGTCATGGGGCTGGAACTCTGGGCCTGGGTGCTGTCCCTCAGCTCTTCTGTTTAAGGTGAGCTCTCTACCACTTGAGCCACAGCACCACTTCCGGTTTTCTGGTAGTTTATTGGAGATAAGAGTTTCACGGACTTTTCTGACTGGGCTCACTTTGAACCATGATCCTCAGATCTCAGCTTCCTGAGTAGCTAGGATTACAGGCATGAGCCACCAGTGCCCGGCTTATTCCACTTCTTAGTACACAACATAAGTGGAAAATTAAAGAAGAAACTTTCTAGTAAAATCTCTGTATAAATTCAGCTGAGAGGAATTAGCAAGAACTACCAGTAAGGTGGGCACTGATGTCTCATACCTGTAATCTTATTTACTTAGGAGGATGAGATCTCGAGGATCATGGTTTGAATTCATGTTGGATAGAAAAGTCTTAAAAGACTTTATCTCCAAAATGACCAACAAATAACTATACTGGAACCATGGCTCAAACGGTAGAATACCATCTGAGCCAAAGGTCCAGACCAATTCAATCCCTAACACTAGCAATAAAGAATCACAAATAAAAATGACTTTATTTTCCAGGTCCTAGGAGCAAAAAGAAAAAAAGTTTTAAAACTTATTTTTACAAGTTTTAAATAAGAAATATTTTGAAGGACAATTTCAGAAACATATTTGATGTCTCTCATGATATTCTCTGTTATGTTTTAAGGAAGGAGACTTAAGTTTTTTTTTATTGTGAAAATACTGTACAGAGGAGTTACAATTACATAGGCAAGATAATGAGTACATTTCTTATCAAGCATTGTAGCCTCCTCCTTTGTTCCCCTTTCCATCCTCCCCCTACCCCCACCCAATCCTCCCTGCCGCCCCCCACCAAAGCTGTAAAGTTCGTTTTCAACATAACGACTAGTACATCTCATTGTTGCAATGGGTCCACCTGTATCCCTATTTAAATGATGTTTTTCCCCTTCCCCTCCAAGAAGACTTAAGTTTTAAAGTATATGGGATATATGTTTGGACCTGAAGGGGAAATGGCAAATCAAAGATGTTGCAAATAGGTATATTTAAATATTGCATGATAGCGTTTCAGATTTTCTATGAGATTTTAAAGTTTCCATTTATTTTTAAATAATGACTTAAACCTGTACTTCTTAGTACATGTAAAGAGATTGACTTGTTATTGGCTAATCTAATAATTTCTTCCAAAAATATGAAGGTCTTTGTAAAATATGATTTATTAGTGCTCTGTAAATATACAATGACTAACAATGGCAAAAAATGTAGAGGTGAGGTGTTTTATACTAGGCATTGTTTTAAGTGCTTTTGATACAGGAAGTTGTTTTATGCTTACCACACATTTACATTACTAACATTATTGCTGTCCTTTTATAGCTGAACAAACAGATCCAGAGAGGTAAAGAAACTTGCCAAGCTACATAGCTTGCAAGTGCTAACACCAGGATTTAAATTCAGAAGTTCTGGCCTGAAGTTTATATATACAGCCATTGAGTACACTGTCTCAGAGTCAGTGTTGGGGAGTCATGCTCCATCACACTAAAAATTATCCAAGATCCATATATTAAAATAGCAACTTAAAGACAGAAGCACAGGCAATGGATCTGCTGATGTATCTACTTGGATCCTGGATTCAATTATATTCCATTGAGAATTAATGTCCATTTCATAGTCTAGAATGAATTTGTGAAGATAGGCAGATGCTAACTCACTTAATTTGGTGGACAGTGGAGTCAAGTACATTATTTAGAAGATAGTCTGAAGGCCTTCCTATAACAAGTTCTGTATTCCTCCATCCACTGATCTAAGCATTTGAGTTAAACAATAGACTAATTATTTGAATTTGAACATGTAAGGTCAGAGAGCAATGAAATCTTAATGACTTTGATCATTTAAGTAAAATGTAATCCTTGAAAGTTTTAAACTAGCAGCACTTGCAGTAGTCATGGAAGGACCAGCCAAAAATAGAAACAGCCAAGGGGGCTGTGTGTGTATGTGTGTGTGTGTGTGTGCGCGCGCGTGTGCACATGTGTGTGTGTGTGTGTGTGTGTGTGTATGTGTGTGAAGAGAACAGAAAATTCTTATCCTAGTTCTAGAATAAACATGTTTTATGAACTCATTAATGTTTGTCATTTTTCATAGCTTCTTGGGAACATAAAGAAAGAACAGTATGCTGAAGTGTCCTAAGGATCTACAAAAGAATAATTAAATTCTCAATTGTTATTAACAAAGACAATGCATTTCTACAGCAGTGTAAAATGTCCATGTGTGCTATTTTTCCTCTTTCCTTTATTATTTATTTATTAATTTTTGTAAGAGGAAGGGATAGCAGGATCTCACTACGTTGCTCAAGTTGATATCCAGTTCCAGGTGTGAAGTGATTCCCTTGCCTCAGTCCCCTGAAAAACTGAGATGACATGTGTGTGCTACTATGCTCAGCATCTATGCCATTAGATTATGAGTGCCCTTTAACAAAGGAGATTCCTTGGCTATTTACTCACCATGTCTTGAAAACAGCTTTTCACTCAGAGGTCCTTCAGTATGTGTTTGTATCGTAAGTGTAAAACTTGGAAGGCTGGTAGTATAATTCAGTGGTAGAATACCTGATTAGGGTCATTTGACTGGTGTATACTAAGCCTCAGCTGAGTGTGACTCCCAATATTGAAAAAAAAAATGCAAACCAAAAGCTAAAGCAAACAAAAACACAAGCAAACAAAACAAATAAGGGGACTTGGAGGTAGTGCCTGCCATTGATGGACTTACTCGGTTGATTTTTACCTGCTGCAGTCATTCAAGCCTGTCAGTAATGTCTCAGCCAGTGCCACAGTCTCTTGAGAATCTTGGTCTGTGTGTCTCATCCTTAACTGCCAAATCCTGAGCATTGATCTCCCATCTTTCATTTGGGGATTTGACAGATTGTTTTGAAAAATTAAAACATTAAAACAAAACAACCTTTTTTTAATTTTTTTTGGGTCCGGTCGTGGGGCCTGAACTCTGGGCCTGGGCGCTGTCCCTCAGCTCTTCAGCTCAAGGCTAGCACTCTACCACTTGAGCCACAGCACCACTTCTGGCTTTTTCTGCTTATATGGTGCTGAGGAATCGAACTCAGGGCCTCATGCATACAAGACAAGCATTCTACCATTGAGCCACCTTCCCAGCCCCCAAAACAACCTTTTTAAAAAAAATTCAAAATAATAAAACATCATCTTTTTGAATAAGTTTACAATGATATAAAAATGGACAATTGAGCCAGTGCTGGTGGCTCATGCCTGTAATCTTAGCTACTCAAGGGGCTCATATCTATGGATCATGGTTCAAAGCTAGTCCCAGCAGGTAAGTCTGGGAGACTCTTATCTTTAACCAGCAAAAAGGCAGAAAGCAGAGCTGTGACTCAAGTGGTAGAGGACTAACCTTGAATAAAAAAGCTCAGGGAACAGTGCTGGTCCAAGTCCCAAGACCAGTACACATCTCTCTCTCACACACACACACACACACACACACACACACACACACACACACACACACACACACACACACACACACACACACACACACACACACACACACACACACCCCAAGTTAATTCTTGATATGAATCTTCTTTCTAAAGAAAGGGGGAAGTTATCAGTGAAGACTACTACAGTACCACTGAACTATAAGGTGGGGTATTTGCATTGTTTTGCTAAATGGGAAATATAGTAAAGAATCTCATCCTCCCTTTTTTCCACCTCATTTTTGATTTTGCATTCCAAATGCAAAACAATTTGGTGTTTTTAAAATTCGAATCATTGTGCTCATGGCAGATTTGTGAATGTTATATTTATAGCTCAGCTTAAATTTTTTCTGATAAATCATAGGTCAGTCATGGAGTTGAAGAAAAAAGAGAAGTTAGGTAAAATAATATCAATATGAGGCTCCCTATTAATGAGTAACAGCAATGGGTCAAGGAATTATCATTTGTTACTGGTTTACTCTAGAAATATGTGACTCAGGATTTCATAGATAATTTTTAGATAATGCCACAAAATATACCTCTTACACAGAAATGTTTATAACAAGGGTATAAGAAAGGGAACAATAGAAACAGGACAGAGACATTAAAGAATACATTAATATATCAAAATGTTTAAGTTGCTAGGTGAATTGATGATCACTTTTCTCATTGTTGTTATCAATATTTTGCTTTAGAATTTGCACTATTGTTATTTATGCAATAGAAAGCCTATTTCTATTTAACCATCAGAAAACCAGAAGTGGCACTGTGGCTCAAGTGGTAGAATGCTAAACTTGAGCAAAAGAGCTCAGGGATAGCACCCAGGCCCCAAGTTCAAGCCCCACAAATGAAAAAAAAAGAAAAAAAAAAGAAAGAAAGCAGTGAATAATTCTAATTTGGATGGAATACCCTAAGGCACATGGGATTAGAAAGGGGGAAAAAAAGCCCTACGTTTACCTATAATCTGCAATTTGAAATGGAATACATACTCAGAAATTATCATAGATGATTATGATATTATATCAAAGATCTAATGCAATTAGCTCTAGCTGAGGAATGAATAAAATATTGAAAGGGTGAGGAAATGATGGGAATGCTTTATGAAAATGTAGTTGTTACATAAGAGCTTAAAAATCATAAGGATGCTGTTAACAGGGTTGAGGCCACAAGTCATTCTAAGGAGAAGAATGAAGAGACATGGAAGTAGAAATATATGTGGTGTTCAGGGTACAGAATGTCATATTTTAAAAAGAAGCAGTTAATTTTAATGGACTGGATTTGCTCTGAATTTTAAAAGCCTAAAAAAAGAACTAAGAGTAAGTTTGGAGAGATTAGAAGAGATGGCCTTTAGCACAATAAAATTTCTACTGAAGTTAGAGATTCAGCACTAAATATAGTTTTGATAAATTTTGAATATAAAAGAAATGCTAAGCTTGTGTACTAAAAACTATAAATATTGTTGCGAGAAATTAAAAGTATTTAAATAAGCAGGAAGGTCTGTATATTCATGAAAAAGAAGTAATATAATTAAGATGACAATGATACCCAAATTAATCTATAGATGAATTTCCCACTTGATTATTATTATTATTTTTGTGCCAGTCCTGGGGCTTGAACTCAGGGCCTGAGCATTGTCCCTGAGCTTGTTTTGCTCAAGTCTAGGGCTCTACTACTTTGAGCCACAGTGCCCCATCTGGCTTTTCCCAAGTAGTTTTTTGGAGATAGGAGTCTCCAGACCTTTTTTGCCCTGGCTGGCTTTCTCAGCCTCCTGAATAGCTAAAATTACAGAAGTGAGTCACAGGGACCTGGCTTGAATATTTTTAAAAGGAAATTAATATTATATTTTACATGGAAATGTGAGAGAACCACAGTAGCTAATACTATCTTAAAATCAAAACAAAAACAGAGTTGGAGGATAGAAAGTACATTAGTGGTTCAGGAGTTAAAAAGACAGAGGAGTAGGGAGTGATTTCTGACAGATAAGGGGTTCTTTTGGAAATGATGAAAATGTTCTGGAACTCATGGCAATGGTTGCAAAACTTGGTGAATAAAATAAAATCATTGACTTGTAAATTTTAAGAGGATTGGTTGTTCACCATATGAATAAAAACAAAATAAAAACACCCAAAATAAAAACACCCACAAAAACTGAAAGTTCAAAATAACAAAATGCAAAAAAAAAAAAAAAAAAAAAGCCTAAAGGAATGGACTAACTGTTCAAGGTTGAGTCTCATATTGAAAAATGGACATTTGGACAACAGGAAGTTCTTTATAAACCAAAGGAAATAGAATACTGAGAAAAAGAAATGATAGCCTTGTCTGTAGCAGGTTGAGGAAAACAAAGGAAAGAGAAAAAAGTCAATTCATAGATGAAGACATGAGCAGATTATTCAGGTTCTTTAAGGATCCCTCATTTGTGGTAACCAGAATAAATCTACAAGTAAGCACACTGAATGATAAAAATAAATAAATAAAATTAAAATAAATACATATGCACACACACTGAGACATGATAAATTATATAGGAACCTAGTAATTCACATACTGAGGCCAAAGGAGGATATGCATAGGGGTGGTGGACAAAGCTTCAATAGCTATGTGCATATAATCATATAAAATATTATTCTTTTTTTTTATCTGATGTTTTTTATTGAAATAGTTCCTCTTGTGCTTCTTAACTAGCCGGGCATTCCACTGCACCACTGTTGATGTCATCTATGATGTCATGAGGGTGGCGGCCATCAACATTACACCCCACAGACTGGGCAGTGCCCAGGATTTCCTTAATGGTTCCAGAAAGTTCTCTGGCTAAAGATCCGTGCCGCATCTGCCGGGCAATGTTGACAATCTCATCAAAAGAGATGCTTCCACTGTGTTTAATGTTTTTTTGTTTCTTTCTGTCTCTTGGTGGCTCCTTTAGGGCTTTGATGATCAAGGCAGAGGCAGAAGGTACCACCTCTATCTGGGCCTGTCTGTTCTGAATGGTCAGCTTCACTGTAATCCTTAGACCCTTCCAGTCCCCTGTCGCCTTGGCGATGTCATCACCTACTTGTTTTGGAGACAGACCCAGGGGGCCGATCTTGGGGGCCAGGGCGGACGTGGCGCCCACCTCGCCACCCGTGCACCTCAGGTAGACGACTTTGATTTCGTTGGGATCAAACTTAGGCCGCATGACGGAGGTGGCTGGTGTCGGATGAACCCGGGTTCGGGACGACCGAAGAAAGTTGCACCTTTGTCTCCTCCGAGCCGAAAGACGAAAAGCTCATATAAAATATTATTCTATGAAATGAACAGTTTCCACTGTTGCCGTTTTTGTTTTCTTTTCTTCTTGTCTTCTTGGTTACTTTGTTCATATTTGGGAGGGTACATAATATATGGAACAAGGGTGAACAAATACAACAGTGATATGAAACTATGTGGAAAATGCGATCCATCTTGTGTGTGGAGATGGGAGGGAAAAACTGGGAGAGAGCAATGGAAAGGGAGACATAGTTCAAAAAGAATTGTAATACTAACAAAAAGAATTGTACTCATTACATATTATCTGATTCATGTAACTATAACCCTCTGTATATCAACTCTACAATAAAAATAAAAAAGAATCAGTTAAAAAGGTTGAGATTTAAACCCAGTGTAGAGCTGTTTACCGTGTTCAAGGTCCTGAGTTTGAGCCTTAGCACTTCAGAAAAAAGGAAAAAAAGACCAATTAGGAAAAACAATAGTATAAAGGATAAGACTGAGAGGAACGGAAACTCAAACTCTATAGACTAAGATACTGAAAGCAAAAGAGTAAGAGCCATAGGAAACAGTCAAAGATGAAAATGATTAAATTAAAAGATACAAGCAACACTTTACTGGGTAGAAGGAACTGAAATCTGAACCCTTTGGATGGCCGTACTGTGGGGGCAGAGGAGGAAGAAGGGCTAAGGAACGGAATTGACGACCTTATAAGGGGCGTCCTAGTTGCTCTCTGTCTTTCTGTTGTGTGGGAATGGAGCAGGAAGGTGGCAGCTGATGAACGGGGAAGTAGGCCCTCACCAGGCACAAAACCTACCTGCTTCTTGGTTTTGGATTTCTCAGAACTGGGAGCAGTAGGTAGCATCCCAAAGCAACTTAGGACATCGGGACAAAGTCTATGATCAAGTTAAATATAGATTATGTACATATATACATATCTGTAACTTGTGATAAATGTAATTCCGTGGAATAGTCAGGTGCAGCGCACTGAACTTAGGAACATAGTGCTAAGTAGTGGTCCAGTCTAAATTAGAAACCTGGGTTCTATTGGTTTGTTTTTGGCAAGTCCTAAAATTTTAACGAAGGGTCTTGTGCTTGCTAGGCCGCTGTTCTTCCACTTGAGCCACAACCTAGTTCTTTTTTGCTTTAGTTCTTTTTTGGATTGTTTTGCCCAGGGCTGACCTTGGACCATTATCCTCTTACTTAGACTTTCTGCGTAGCTTGGATTATATACATTTACCATCTCACCCAGATTGCTTGTTGAGATGGAATGGGTGTCACTAACTTTTTGTATAGACTGGTCTCATGCTTTCCGTTTTGGCCACCTAAGTAGCTGGGATTACAGGCATGAGCCATCATGTTTGGCTCACCTCAGTTCAATTCTATGTATTTGGGATGTATTCCAAGTTTTTGTAAATGACAAGTGATGAAACCCACTGCAAATTAAAGTGATTAAGTAAAATTCTTCAGTTTATTGATTTTTGCCATGCCTAATGTTTTCCATAACCATCTGGCGTACCAGCGTAATAAACAAAATATTTTACTAATATATAACTTTCTGTTTTTAACTCTATTACTTCCTGAAGCTCACAAAAGGAAGATTTTTATCTTATTTTATTACCTGCCCTCTAGAAAGTCACCACAAATTTATTTGATGTTCAGTAGATCTACCGATGGCAAGCTCTGATAGAGTAAAGTGCTTCTAAATCCATCCCAATTTAATGTGGTGACTTAAATCAATGAGCAGAACCAAACTAGTAACCTGGATTTTGTGACCAAGAATGCAATGCCCACACTTGTTCTGGCATTTTTAGCCCTGATGAAGCAGGCAACAGTTGGAGTTGGAGTTTAGAGCCGTGTATCTACATCTTTAAATGAGTTTCCTCATCTCTGTGGACTTGTCTAGTCAAGTGATTTTTTAACAGCTGTCAACAAAGTCAACAGAGCAAGCAGAACCGTCCGCAGAGAGTGGATTTGTCAGTACCCAGATAGCTTGTAAGTCATTTACACACTGACTTGACCAGTTGGTTTGAGTAAAGTAACAAAGGGTACACCCTCCTCATTTGCCTGATTTATGTATTTATGTACCAAGATTTCAGTATAATTTAGACATTCATAATGTGTATAGATTTCCCAGAGTGACTCATAGGAATGTATTCTGTCACAAATTTCTATATTTTCACAGTAAGTTATGACATATTCAGTTCTCAGGAACTTTCCATTCATTCTTTATTCATGAAAGGTACTTACTAATCCATGACAATGTTAAAGACCTTGGGCATGTTGTTAGAGGCACAGTTCTGGTCCTGGTATTTGCTGAAAAAAAAAACCCAAACATTAATAGTGTAAGAAAATTTCTGGTGACGGTGGAAATGACATATTGAAGATTAATTTGATCTTGGTGGCAGGTGTATCTACTTCAGCATTTTTAATAGTTTTGACATTTAATGTTTTTTTTCTTAAGTACGTATTACTTCTGTAATCAAAAAGCAAAATCATGGAAGGTCTGGGTTCTGAGGAAGCTCAAGAGACTACTGTAGTCAGGGATGATAGAAAGGCGTGTTATTCCTGCAGGGGAGGAATGATGATGTAAGAAGAGATATGGACGAGACCTTCTTTCATTAAGAGCAAACATCAGTTACCCCTTCCCAGCCATTTTTTTCCCCTGATCATCTTGTCTGACCTATCCTCTCAAGGTCTGAGGTCTACTGATCTTATATCTGACATGTTGATTCCAAATGCTTCTAATAAACTATTCTCAAAAAAATTTATGTGTTTACTTTGCTAACAAATGGAATTTATTCTTCTTCAGTTCTTATTGAAGATTTCTTGTCCTAAGACTCTGATCATCTTATATCCTTGAATGGGAAATTTTGTAGAAATCTCCTCTGATCTTCTGCCACACAACCCTGTACTGTGGCCTCCAGTCTGCCTTTATAATTCTACTTCTAGCTTTTATTTTTGAAGCCATCACTGCCACTTTTTAGTTAAATATTTCCTATGCATCCTTCAAGGTTCAACTCACAAAGGAGTTTAGTTCTTCTCTATCTTCAGTAGTATTGAGACACATAGTGCTGTGTTTTTAACTTGAAACATCACTTAGCATTTGTGTTACTAAGTAACACACACACACACACACACACACACACACACACACACACACACTGACTTTTCATTGAGATTTGAAGTTCCTTGACACATATCATGTCTGTTTCTGTCTGAATAACCTTAACATGACACTTATTTACTTGTTCTATTTTCAATAACAATTGCTATGAACTAGGTACTTTCCTATGTATCTTGCATGCATTAGTATTATTTATCCCTAGCAATACTCATAGAAGGCAAGAACAATTATTATTCCTGTCTAACAAGGAAATGAAGATACTAGGCTTGTGCTGTCCAATATAGTAGCCACTAGCTATATGTTATTCTTTTTATTTGAATGAGTTACAATAAAAATTAAATGTTCTATTCTTCAGTAACATTAGCCACATGTAATGTGACCAGTTGTCACATGGCTAGAGTTTACTGTTGGACAGCACAGATTGATAATGGAACATTTCTGCCACTGCAAAAATTCTATTGGCCAAGGCTGTTCTACTTGGTTAAAATAATTCCTCAATGTGACACAGCTGATTGGAGTTAGAGCTGTAAGACTGCACTCACTCATCCTTGTTCCACATTGGGATGCTACAAAGATCATTGTGAGGACAGGCGCTTGGGGATGCAAAGAACATGGGCATACACACACCCAGGCACAGCCTACACACTGACAACTGAAAACACAGGGCCTGAATATGGTAGAGACAGTCTCTGACTTACAATGGTTTACCTTAAGATTTTTTTTTTTTTGGCTTTGCAATGAGATGCAGTCAGTAGAAGGCACAATTTGAATTTAACTTCTAATCTTTTCTAGTCCCAGGTTCTTGTTGACTTTCAAGTCAACAAGGCAAATACAAGGAAGTATGGCTGACATTGCAGGGCATCATATCACTGAGCTAGGATGTTTTCTAGGTTTGGCATATTAAATGTGTCTTTGACTTAATGCACTTTTAATTTATGATGGGTTTATGCAACATAGCCTCACTGTGACTCAAGGAGCAACTGTATATGAAAGCAGATTTTTCTGCCAGATAGGAGCACAATAGAAGGACAATGACTCTCTCCAGTCCTATGTCACTTGCTTCAGGTAGAAGAGCCAGAGTATGAGAAGGGAATCTCATCAAGGTACACAAACTTTCTCAAGGCTGGGCGCTGAGGCTCACTCATGACATTGAAAAGTGGCTAACTTTTGATTTGTCCATATCAGAGTTATAATCTGGAGTATGTTTCAGAGTATTAAGAAGCATCCAGAAACAAGATTTTAGTGTCTGTGCATCTGCATACATGTTATAGAAAGAGAAACTCCATAACATTTATCAGACCCAAAGGGATATGTGATCCAGAAAAGATTAAAAACAATTGACCTAGGGTAATAAATCTACCTATATTCTGGGATTCTAACCTTGCAATTACTTTTACATTTTGATTTGTTGAAGAATTTTCATTCATTTTTGCTGGTTATATGAGTAAACTCCAACTACTTAAATACTAGGCTTAATTATATAGTCTTTTACCTTTAATTTTTCTGAAGTGCAAAGGATCAAACCCCAGAGTATTAGACTTGCTAGGCAAACACTCTACTACTGAGTTAACCCTATGACTTCAATCAGATATAACCTTTAAGTAGCATATTTTTTAAGTAACATATATTTAAGTAACATATCTTTTCAAATTTTTTCTTTTAATTTTCTTTGTAAGTATTTGTCACATAGAAATATATAGTATGTGCATATACAAAATGCATATGGGAACATCTTGTTTATCAATGTGAAAAACGGGAGCTAAGTTAAACGTCTATGAATAAAATAATCAGTATAGTAGGGTATGGAAGAGCTAAATTTAGGATATAGAAAGTAGTTAACAAGATTGCAATAATTTACCATACTACACAAAAAGATATTTAAACATTTTTAAAAGAAAATAAACACTTAAATGTGTAACATTAAAAAGCTTAAAACATAGTCCACAATGTATACAATGATCGTATTTTTATGATCAGAATGCCATATTACTCATATTGTTGAAAATTTAAAAAATGGTAATAAGATAATAATAACATAGATCTTTAATTTACCTGTCAAATCTATGTCAGATGGTAATTATACATTTTGATATGAAATAATTCAACCTCTGCAGTCCACCAAATTCAGCTTCAGATCAAATCATCATCTTGAATCAAACGATATGGTGAGTGTCCACATTTCCAGAGCTTTTCCAAGCTCAGATCAGATGTATGTATATATCATAATGGTATGCTGCTGGGCGGTTGGTGTTGATGAAATAGACAACAGTTTCTGAGCTCTATATCCCAGGTATGAATCTAAGTGCTCTACGGGCAGTAACTCAATTCATCCTCTCAACACACTCTGAGATAGGCACTGCTGTTACTCCTGGATTCTAAACAAGGATGAATAATTGGCCAACAAGGTATGGTTCTGAAGAGGTAGAGTAGGGCTCCTGTGGTCTGGCTCTCGAGTATATACCCCACATTGGTACCCTTCCAGTCCCATCTTTCACTCACATCCCCTACACTGACTGAACTGTACCCTTCAGTGTCTGTCAATCTCTTCTCAAATCTGAGGAACATGGGAATTTACAGTCCTAGAACACAGAGGACCTACAGCTTAGGTGCATGGACTTTGTCCACATCATTTCTGTGTTATTTCAAGGTTTGTTTTCTGTCTTTCATGAAGCACCCTTTGTTTTCCCCAGCTGCCTTTCCTCCTGCTGTTACCAGAGCCCCTCCTTGTCCCTTCAGTTATCTATGTCCTTTTCTGTTTTTCTTTTTTTTTTTTGTCAGTCGTGTGGGCTGAAGTCTGGGCCTGGGCGCTGTCCCTCAGCTCTTCAGCTCAAGGCTAGTGCCCTACCACTTGAGCCACAGTGTCACTTCCAGCTTTTTTCTGCTTATGTGGTGCTGAGGAATTGAACCCAGGGCCTCATGCATGCGAGGCAGGCACTCTACCACTGAGCCACCTTCCCAGCCCTTATCTATATGTCTTTTGTAAGCCTCATTCATGTCTTCTGCTGCCACTACACTTTCAGATCTTTGATGGCAAGAGGCATTCCATGTTTACCCTCTACAGTGTCTTGCCTTCATATGTGTGTGTGTGTGTGTGTGTGTGTGTGTGTGTGTGTGTGAGTACTGGAGCTTTAACTCTGGGCCTGGGCGCTGTTCTTCAGTTTAGTTTAGTTTTTTTTTTTTTTTAACTGAAAGCTGGGACTCTACCACTTGAGCCATGGCTTCACTGCCAGCTTTTTGCTGGTCAGCTGGGTGTGAGTCTCATGCACTTTCCTGCTCAGGCTGATTTTGAACTACAATTCTTAGACCTCAGCTTCCTGAGTAGCTAGGATGACAGGCATGGGCTACTGGTAACCAGATTTTTGTTTTTACATATTTCTTAATTTTATTAGGATTTACAAAATTGTTAAGCATACCTATTATTTGGATGATTAGGGTCAGACAATTAGAATTCTGATGCAAGATTTAGATCTGTATATAAGTACTTCGGATTCTCATTTTATTAAACAAGCAACAAAATAACCCACAAAATCAAGGGTGTTGTAAGTAATATGTTAAAATAATAATGATACTAATAATAAATGTTGGGGCTAGTAATAATGACAATTTTAAATGTAATTTGTTTAGCGCTTAATACTAGTAAGTATTTTGTTTAATATTTTAATAATGAGGCGTAGAAAGCACTCAGTCTTAGGTAGGTTAAGATGCATTGTCTCAGCTCTGCTAAGTGAGGACATGAACTCCAACAGCCTGATTCTAGAACATTTTTCCTCCTCACCAATCAGCATCTCAGTGTACAATGATCCAACAGAGACCCAGGGCTCAGGAGTGGCTCTTCCTCTGAGCTAGCCTCTAGAGTATCTGTTATGGTCTTGTGAACTTTGGATGGCCCATTTTCTCTTGGTTTTCTTTACCTGGATTTCTGGGGTGGGGTCAAGCAGTTGGTCAGTAAACATTCAAGATCTCATCTACTTCCAGAATTTGTGATCTTCAGTAGAAGCCAAAATGTCTTCTTCAACATTTTCCAAACATTACATATGGCATGTGTCAAAAGCTGTGGACGTTTTTATTGAATCCACTGTGTTTATTTTCCTCAACATAAAGGTGAAATATTTTTACATTTTCCCAATGCATTTCTCGGTAATAACATAGCCAGTAAAAATATTTCTGTTCGTGTAGAGCAGTGCTATTATATTTCAGGCAAAGAAAAAGTACACTATTATATACTGGTAGAAAGGGGAAAAAGCCTCATTTGTTATCAAGAAGGAGCTGGAAATACCAATTATTATACTGCCCTTTCCTTAATTTGACTTAAATTAGTGACTTTAAGTTATCAGAGGATATGAAACATACAGTATGTGCACATAGGAGACGAAAATATTGTTTGCTAGTACCTACTTTTATGACATTAATCTATCTCTCAATGATCTAATATAAAATAAACCATTTGAAGGCAATTTCATTGAAATACTTTCAGAAATGGTGAAATGAAAATATTAATCTTTTGGAAGTGTCATGTTGGATTTTTTTATGCTAGGAGGATGGGTTGGGGAGTACTGAGAAAATCCAAACAGCCAAGAAGATGCATATCCAAGAAGCAAAGATGTTTGCATCTAATTCAGATTTCTTTTTCCCCCTTCCCTTCTTCTCCCTTTCCCCTTCTTCCTTCTCCTTCCTTCCCTTCCCTTTCCTCCTCCTCCCTCCCTCCCAGTTTTCTTTTCTTCTCTCCTTTCCCCTCTCTCTTTCTTTTCTTCTGTGTCTTTCTCTACAAGTACTCTAAACAACCAGTGCCTAACAAGGTACTAATCATATAGAATCTATGCATGAGTTATTTTTCTTAGAGGTGGACTGGGGTCCTTGGAGTGCATCCCAAAGTAATCATAGAAATGAAGAGATTCATTTAGTTCACTTATGAATATTCACTTTAAGCTGATGTCTATTTAACAGATCTTCCCCCCTACATCTTGCACAATTATACTCCTGTACACTACAGTACTTCCTTACTTGAGTATATGTTCTCCTGATGCACAAATCAATTAATCAATAATGTAAGAACTGGATTTCATCTTTAAGAACATCAAAATAAATGTACTTATAGCCTTCCAGGGAACTTTATTTGAGCCTGGAAGTTGTATTCACCCTTTTAATCTCTGGTATAGTAGTATATTTCATCCTTATACAATATTTGAGAGTTTCTATGTAGTCCAGCATGGCCTTGTGGAGATGGAAGGGAAGGGATGGTAGGGGAAAAACAAAAGAGGTGACAACAATGTTTGATAAGAAATGTACTCATTACCTTGCTCATGTAACTGTAACCCCTCCTCTGAACAGTATTCTCACAATAAAAAGAAAACTTATTAAAAAAAAGAGAAATCCTCCTACCTTAGAATTTCTAGTGCTGAAATTAGAGGCATGCACTATCACACCAGTTTCTTTATAATAAGAACACAAGATCGTTCCTTCTCAAGTATGCTTTAAAACTTTTTAATGACATATTACTTTGCTTAAAATTAAGTCTAATCTGCTCTCTGTGGCCCAGATGGGTCAGATCTTTGTCTACCTCCATTTTGTCTCCTTGGATCCCTTGAGTATGTTTGTGTCTATTCTAATTTAATTGTCTCACACCAAAGTGATTTCCTTTGCTGGCCTTGTATTACAACCTATATATTGTTTTGTATTTTTTATCTGTTTATTTTTGTCTCTGTACAATGTAAGCTCCCTGAGAGACTTTGTGTCTCCTGTTTGTTATGATACCCCTAGATCTTAGCCTAAGTATCTGGCAGATATTTGCTGAATAAATAAATGATTAAAAAAATAAATGATTAAACAAATAAATAGGTATACTTGAAAACAGAACAGCCAATCTTCTAGAAGACAGAACACAATTACAAGGGTGTAAGTTTGGGACTGACACCACTTGTTCCAGAATCCCAGGTTTATCACAAACTGTGACTTTTGGAGAAATCACCCCACCTCTTTGTATGTCTGTTTCTAGAAAATGACATGATAGTGTTCCTGTGGTGGTTATTGAGCAACGCAACGCATCTAGATATTTTTATCAGTAGATGTGAAGAGTAGTCAAGAAATCCCTCAATCAAGAATTTCAGAAATACTGTCAACTGCTAGGTTTGCCTTTTGTTTTTGTTTTAAGTTTTATTGCAAGCATTTAAGATATACAACATATTATTTTGATATAGGCACAGAATATGCAGGGGACAGATGTACAAGGAATGAAGATTTGGAAGTGGCTCGTCCTGTGGCTCTTTGCTTTGCTTGTGGTGTCAACTTGAGAGTCAGTTGCCACTTCAAGGGCTCATCTCTGTCTTGTAGTTGGCCTAGGGCAATCTAAACGTACCTAACCCTGTGTGGCTGATAGAAATGATTGAAGGCCACTGTCACATGACTGCAATGTGGAGCAGGCTCCCACTGACAGTATTTTACTAATAGTCCAGAGGTAAAAATAATAACAGCATGTAACAGCAAATGCCTGCCCAACTGACAGCCTCCTAGCATCAGAGGGTTGCTGGGCAAAATGACAAGACACTGACAGTTTTTAGACTCCACTCTGGAATTTGAGTCAGAATCGACATTTGAAACAAGCCAAAAGTGATTCATGGGTTCATTTTTGCAGGTAGATGAGGAGCTCTTTGTTTCCTTGGAAACTCAACCCTGAGTATACATAGACGAGAATGTGTGCCCTTATGTTTCAATTGAGCAGATCCAGGATGAGTTTCTCCCATAAGAATCAATATGTTTCCATGAAAAGAATAAAAAAAACCCCAAGAAGTGTTAGCTATATTAAAATCAGATACTATAGATGGATCTCACAAGCTAGAATAATTCCATACAAAGAAAAACAGCCTTATATGGTGGATCCTTCTTGAAGGTCCCCATTTATTTATACATATTTTTCTGAATTATAAAGATAAGTGCTTCTTAAAATACTGTTTCATATGTACTTTGAGTGTCCATTGCTGACACTGCTGTTTCCCTGGTAATCTTCACCAGCTACAAACAAGCATTAAGATCACGGCATGTAGAGAACTTAGATAAAATCTTTCCTTGTAAAGTTTGTGACAAATGTGAGCCAATGTGAGCCTTCTGATTTAAAATTTTTAAATCCTTTTTTTTTGTTTTTATTTTTTTAGGGGGAAGGATCAAATCCAGGACCTGTGCTCCCTCAGAAATGTTGGCTTTGCCAAGGAATCTTAAATATGGAAGAAACATTGGTTCCTAGGCTGTTCCTTAGTGCAGCTTGTGGGTTATGCTCAGAGCTTGAAACACTGGCGCTGACAGGTTCTCCCATAGCTTATTTAAAGTGCTCAGGTCTACTAGCTCCTTAGGGTTGGGTTCTGTGATAGATTCTGTATGTTTTATTTCAGATTCTCCCCATTTAGCACTTGAGGAAATTGTTACTCAGAGACCTTTTCAAGCACTTTTTCTGGAGCTATACCAAGGTAGGCTAGAATTCAAACACAGGTCTATGAGTTCTGCTAACTTGACTGTGATATGCAGAATGGAAGGATGGAAGGCTGTTTCAGTAGGATCCCAGTTAATAAAATATAGATATACAATATATCAATTATAAAATATATCATGTATGATTTATTTAAAGTCAAAATAACACAATAGGGCAAGTGAGTAGCAAACAAATAAATATTAACTCAGTAGGGGTATAGTAACAGTAAGGGAGACACAAAACAAGAGTCCGAGTCTAAGCTGGCTCTAAAAGGTAAAGATAATGTGTGAAGTTTACCTGCTTTCATTGGGCTAGAATTAGAGACTGAAAGAAAGCATGTAAGGCATATCATAGAAATATCCTATACTTTGGTACAAGATAGTGTTGGTGCTGAAGGTCTTTTCAACCTTAAGCAGAGTCACTCCTTGAGTGAGATTTAATCAGTGCTGATTCTGAAGGTGCTCCAAGGTTTTCTAGTACCTTCAGACATCAATGTGATCATGAATTAGGAGTTCCAAGTTGCAAGTAATTATTAGGTCCTTGGCTAACAGAAGACTAGCTAACACATACTTTTATATTTTTAATTTAAAAACTATTGCCAGTAGCAATAGTTCTTGCTACATCAGGGATCTGTGAATATTTTCTAGTTACCAAGTTTTTTTTTTTTTCCGTTTGTTTGTTTTGTTGCTCGTGGGGCCTGAACACTGAGCCTGGGTGCTGTCCCTCAGCTCTTCAGCTCAAGGCTAGCACTCTACCACTTGAGCTGCAGTACCACTTTTGGCTTTTTCTGCTTATGTGGTGCTGAGGAATTGATCCCAGGGCCTCATGCATGCAAGGCAAATACTCTACCACTGAGCTGCCTTCCCAGCCCCAAGGTTTTTTTTTTTTTTTTTTTTTTTTTTTAACAGTGTGTGGTCACTATCACAATTCTTATTTTGCCATTTGTAAAATGTGAATAGTCAGAGGTCAACTTATATAGTGTATATCATTTACATATTGTAATTTATGTACCAATGGATGTTATATAAATGAAAGAGCATTCTTGTGTCATGGTATAGCCATGACACCGTTATACAACCATTTGGTGGCAAATATTTGCAATTTTTCACCCTCTACACTGGATTAAATATTCTCAGATTTAAAAAAAAAATTTGTCAGTCGTGGGGTTTGAACTCTGGGCCTGGGTCCTGTCCCTGAGCTCTTCAGCTCAATGCTAGAGCTCTACCACTTCAGCCACAGTGCCACTTCTGGTTTTCTGGTGGTTTATTGTAGATAAGAGTCTCATAGACTTTCCTGCCAGGGCTGGCTTTGGGCCTCAGATCTCATCCTCCTTAATAGCTAGGATTACAGGCATGAGCCACTCTCGCCTGGCTGATCTCTTCAGATTTTTATACACATTTTCTTGTCGAGTGGCTGTATAGTCAGAGCTCAAACCTAATCCCAATAGTTTATGATCACCTAAGCGTCTTTTTTTCTCTTGATATACATCACAAATAATGCTATTAAAAGAGAACAAATAGAACAAGTGTACTTGCAAGTGATTTCTGGCGTTAAACAAAATACTTGGAAAACATAAAATAATTCTGAGAATTGCCTCTGGGAAATTAACTAGGACCATCAATTGAGCTGAAACATCTCCAAGGATTGTGCTGACACACAGCCAATATTCGATATGATGACTGTGGCCAAAAATTATTTGTGAAAGTAACTACAGTGAATTTAGAGGAAATGGTGGTTTTTTCCTTCTCTTGTTATGACAGTGGTAAGAAAACTATCAAAATAATGACAAATGGTATAGCTGACTATGCTCTCCTGATACGATGTTCAAATAATACAGTGGCTGAGAACCTCTGTCTAATTACCTAGGCACTACAGTGACAGATAGTTTAGAAATATTGAGGTAGCTATTGATTATAGCACACGAAAAATGTGAATATTCTTCACCTTTCTGACAGCAAAGATAGACACTGATATCCTAGCTTCAGTGGAGAGCTCATGGCTTCTGATAATTGCTTAAAGCTTCCTCTAGGTTTGGCTTATTTGGGGATTCTTTTTAAATTTTTTTTATTGTTAATAAGTTTTTTATTGTGAAAATACCATATAGAGGGGTTACAATTACATGAGCAAGGTAATGAGTACATTTCTTATCAAGCATTGTTGCCTCCTCCTTTGTTTCCCCTTACCATCCCTGCCCTCCCATCTACCAGCCCCCACTGCAAAAGTTGTAAAATTTGTTTTTTGACATAGCATCTTGTACATCTCATTGTTGCAATGGGTCCACCTGTATCCCTATTTAAACAATTTGTTTTTCCCTTCCCCTCTCCAAATTATACCAACATCAAATACAATGAAAATGGGGGTTATACCGTGGGGGAAGGACATACAAAGCAACAAAGAAATCATCTTATAAATATGTTAGAAACAAGAGCCATTTGCGTCCTTATCTTGGGTTCATTTCACCTAACATCAAGTTATCTGACCGTTTCTGCTTGTCTCAGACATATACTAGATATTGCAAATAAGGGAAACCATGGGACCTATGTTTCTTTGGGCCTGGCTTACTTCACTTAATATAATTTTTTCCAAGTCTTTCCATTTCCTAACAAATGGGGCAATGTCATTCCTTCTGATTTAGTTAAAAATTGCAATTAGAAACTGCAAGGGTCTTTTTTGTAAGACATCTTTCCTTCTTCTAATTGAGAAAATTATCAATCATTTTTGTTTTGTTTCTTTTAAAGGAACCCAAACACTGACTGACTTTTAGTTAATTAACTTCCTGGGCTGGGGATCAAACCCTCAACCTCATACATACGAAGGCAAGAGCTCTATGAAGTGAGCTATTTCAGCCCTTGATATAAAAATATTTAACATATAACCCCTGCTTTCATTGTATTTGATGTCGGTATAGTTTGTGGAGGGGAAGGGAAAAAACAAATTGTTTAAATAAGGATACAGGTGGACCCATTGCAACAATGAGATGTACAAGTTGTTACTTTGAAAACAAACTTTACAACTTTGGAGGGGTGGGGAAGGAGGATCGGGTGGGGGGGTGGGGGGAGGGGGAGGATGGGAAGGGATGGGAAGGGAAACAAAGGAGGAGGCTACAATGCTTGATAAGAAATGTACTCATTATCTTGCCCATGTAATTGTAACCCCTCTGTACAGTATTTTCACAATAAAAATGATTAATTAAAAAAATAATAAGATAAAAATATTTAAAATACAATAAATTCATGCTTGTGACATATAAATTATCTCCAGAGAGAATATGCTGGGCTAGGGAGATCTCTGGAACTGTTGAAAATCTAAGTGAATCCTATGTCCTATAGCCTCAATTTTTGTGTTTATTTTTTAATTAATTCAGTAATATGTATGTCAAAGCTCATCATTATGGGTAAGATATCCCTTTATGTGCCTATAAATCTACAAGTAAATACATGGGATATATATATATATATATATACATATATATATATATATATAAATATATGCACACACACTGGGGCATGATAAATTATATAGGATTCTAGACATTCACACACTGAGGCCAAAGGAAGTGTGCATAGGAGTGGTTGACTGAGGCCTAATGGCTATGTGTATATGATCATATAAAATAATATTCTATGTAATAAACTCCAAGAAAAAGAAATGAGACATATTTTGATTGTCATTGTTGCTATTTTATTTTCTTTTCCTTTTGTCTTCTTTGTATTTGGGAGGTTAAGGGAGGACTCAGATAAAGTGGAATAAGGATGGAAAAATACAACAGTGGTACTCATAGACACTATGTGGAAAATGAACTATATACATCTTGTGGGTAGGGACAGGAGGGAAAAACCATGAGGGATGGAAAGAGAGAT
Organism: Dipodomys spectabilis; assembly: GCF_019054845.1. Taxonomy (NCBI): domain Eukaryota; kingdom Metazoa; phylum Chordata; class Mammalia; order Rodentia; family Heteromyidae; genus Dipodomys; species Dipodomys spectabilis. The sequence goes on from NW_024870818.1 coordinate 389,376, forward strand.
ACTTCAAAAAGGATTGTACTCATTACACATTACCTGATTCATGTAACTGTAACCCCTCTGTATATCAACTCAACAATAACAATTTAAAAATAAGGACATGGCATATGGGGATACATTCTATAAAATTAATGAAACTGTGTTGTAGTATTAAATACTTTAAAAAGTGAACATATTAAGAGTATTTAAGCTGGGTAGCTATAATCTTAGGTACACTGGAGGTTGAGATACGAGAATCATGGTTTGAAGCAAGCTAGGCAGACAAACCTCTAATTAACCAGCAAAACTTGGAACTGGAGGTGTGGCTTAAGTGTTAGAGTGCCAGCTTTGAGCAGGAAAAAACAACTGATAGCATAGAGAGTCCTGAATTCAAGCCCCCAGTACTGGTACATATGTACACAAAATGAATAGGCACAACAAAACTTACCTCTTTAATTGAATGAAAAACATTTGATAATTGTTTTTCACAAGCAGGTTGTCACAATTTTATATCCCCACAAGGATTGCATTACACAGAAGTTCTCAGCTATAGCTCTGTTTTGAATACCTTATGGAAGAATTGGTGATGGTTTTCTTTTTTTTTTTAATTACTTTTTGTGTGTGTGTGTGAAAATATCATACAGAGGAGTTACAATTATATGGGCAAGATAATGAGTACATTTCTTAGCAAGCATTGTTACCTCCTCCTTTGTTTCCCCTTCCCATCCCTTCCTATACTCCCCCCTCCCACCCGATCCTCCCCGCCCCCCACCAAAGTTGTAAAGTTTGTTTTTCGACATAACGACTTGTACATCTCATTGTTGTAATGGATCCACCTGTATCCCTATTTAAATGATTTGTTTTTTCCCTTCCCTCCACAAATCACATCAAATACAGGGAGAGAGTGTAGAGTTCCCTCTCCACCCCACACATCCCATGTTCTGGCCTTTCAATTCCCATTTCAATCAATGTTTTCTCCTAAGGTCCTTAAATTCATAATTCTGCTGGTGCCAAGTATTTAGAGAAAGCCAATTTCATATGCTCAGATGGGTGAGATTCTGAATCATCCTTTCATTATTTTCTCTCCACCTTTCAGGTATAAGTAATACAATTATTCAATTACAATGTTTTACTAAAAACTTACTGTTTAATCAGAAAAGATTATTTAACTAGAAAAGTAGCAAAAACAATTCATACATAACTGCATATAAAATTCATTTACAGTTAAAAAAGTCATATGTGGTACTTCAATTTGACCTTAAAAATTCAGAAATATGATAGCTTAAATACAAATACATTATTCCTATTGCAATCTGTCACCAAGTTACCAACAAATGTTTGACTAATCTCCCTAATTAGGTTTAACTTTTCAGGAGCTAAAAAAATTCCTTTGCACTACAGTTTATTCTATAGCAAACTGTGATCCTTACTTTCGTTATTTTTCTAAAAATTAAAACAGGCTAATATTTATGAAGTATTTAATCTGTGCAAGGCAGTAGGGAATCAAATAAGTTATGAAGTATAGTTAAAGAATGGTGCAGCTGGTGTCCAAATCTAATGGTGTTTAAATATGAAAATTTGAATTTGAATCTACCCTTTATTTTGTTTAACCTATTTATTTTTATTATCTTTAAATAGTTGTGCAAAGAGGTTTTAAATATCGTCCAGCCTCATCCCCAATTATCACACCCCAATCCATCCCCTCTTTACATATACATACTCACATATGTATAGTCTTATGACTGCAGAACTCTATGGCCTACAAATTCTAAATTATCTTTTATAATCTATTCATTGAATTTGTAAATGTAAAAGTTTCTGCATATTGTTATTTATGTATACATAGAACATTAATATTGTATATGATCTAATATTCATGTTACATGAATATTATATTATATAGTACATATGCCTCATGTATAGTTTTTTGTGATTTTATTGCTCAAATTTAGAACCTTGCAAATGCTAGGCAAGCCCTCTACCACTGAGTTATATTCCCAGCCTTATATTATCTCTCTCTTTATATATATATATATATATATATATATATATATATGTATATGTATGCATGTACATATGTATATGTATTACATATACCTCAAACTAAAATGTGCCAGCTCATTACAAATGCAGCATAGATTTACATGGTCACTTGTGATTTCTGCATCTCTACAAAAGAATCCTCAACAAAAGCCATTAAATACGATGCAATTTGTAAGCCTTTCATTAAATAATGATTCTCAGCTGGATTTCTGAAAAGGGAATATTAATGTAACCATATGTAACTAGCACTGCAAGAAATTAGCTTTGCTGATTCGGTCTTGAATCAATCATTTTAAGCTATGCATTTTAATCTTTGCTGATACATCTTGTCTCAGACAACTTAGCACAAATTGTGGTCCCACTACAGTTATGTTCAGAGTATTATTAGTATGAAATGCCACTTGTATTTTAAGTTTCTTGAGTTTGTTGGGAGTGATAAAGTCCATATGTAGAAATACAAAATGGCGTTATTCAAGGTTCAATGGACAACTGCTAATTTCCATTACATTACTAAACTTGTTTGCTCTTGGGCATGGGGCTTAAGTGGTAAGTCAAGTTTCAGATGCCAGTCTGAAGCTGGATTTGTGGAGGTAGGAGCTGGGCTGAGTTATGATGTGAGTATGATGTGACAATCCTAACTTGGTTGCTTAGATTTGAAAATATTAGGAACCACTGTTAACTTTTCTTGGAAAGTGTGTCACTGGGCTAGTTTTACAACATTTCTCCAAGATTGAAGTATTTAAGAATGGTGTTGTCCATGCTTACTAGTCATAAGAAGCTGTTTTGATTTTAGCTTGCAGAGTTCAGGGAAGGAATTAGAATTCTCAATAGAATGAGCTCATTCATGTCTTCCAAGGAAGATACTGTGCTAAGAAGTTGGGCTTAGATATATGGGTTTCATGGCCACTTGAGTTAAAAGATCCACTTTGGGTAGAACTCTGAAACTTATACCACAGTTACATTTCATAATTATTCCTCTTCATTTCCTTTTATTCTAAGAACTTTTTTTCTCTACTATAATTTTCCCCTTGAGAAATGGCTTTGAGGGATTAGCCACACTAGATAGAATGATCTTTATTCTCTATTTCCTCATTAGATTATGATTCAAATTTATAGTGATTAAGACCCATAAGCAGTGTCACACCCTTCCTATAAACAAGCACATAAAATCTACTTCTTTCCTCATGCCAGTTTGACCTATTTATTCTAAAAATGTTCTTTTTTTTTTAAGCCGGTCCTGGAGCTTGAACTCAGTGCCTCAGCTCTGTCCCTGAGCGTCTCTGTGCTACAAGGTTAGCGCTGTACCATTTGAGCCACATAAACCATTTCTGGCATTTTCTGAGTCGTTGATTGGAGATTTGAGTCTCACAGACATTCCTGTCTGGGGAAGCTTCGGACTGCAGGTCTCAGATCTCAGCCTCCCAAATAGCTAGGATTACAGGCATGAGCCACTGACAACCAGCTTCCATTGACCGACTTTTTAATGTAATAAATTTGTCAGCAATGCCCAAGGGCTGCTTCAACTATCATTTTATTAGGAAATACTAAAATCTTGGTGAATGATTAAAACTTCTTCCAGCAAAAGGTAGAAGGTAATTTGTATCAAAGATGTAAAATAAGCAAGGACACTGGGTAGAGTTAGTACAATAGTACAGGAGCAAATGACTCAAAAATTCAAATGGATAAGTCTGTTGGGTATATTTCATAAGCATATTTTTCCAGTGTTAAGCAACAGAAAATCTCTAGCCTGATGGACTGGCTCATGCCTCAACACAAAGTACTTCAATTCTCATGATCAGTTAAGAACAGGTTGGACTTACATTTCTTCTCTTTGGCATATGTTCTAGTGAAATCCAGGTAATTTTAGTTGTATTTAAGCATCCAGGGAAGGTAATGCAGTGACTCCTAAATACTCATTTAAAATGAATGTTGTATATATGATTCTTCCAACACAAATATTTAGTCAAACCCAAACAAATTGCAGAAGCAAAATTGTCTTACTGTTTCAGTATGTTTATCCACAATAACAGCCACCAATATAGGTGGTTTGAATGTCTTCAAAGATAAACAACTACTGTCAAAGATCAAACAAAGCAAAGCAAGTTTAGGATCTGTTTTTTATCCACCTCTCTCTCTCTCTCTCTCTCTCTCTCTCTCTCTCTCTCTCTCTCTCTCTCTCTCTCTGCCTGTCTGGATAGGGATTCTTCATCTCTACCATACAAAACTCAAATCGAATCGGGTTATTATTCCAACTTTGGTTTCTAACTAATGCCATTCAGAATAGATTGGTGAGGCATTAATTCATTACTTCAAATGGATTCTTAAGGAGACCAGAACTTAATTCTCTTGAGAAATCCCAGTAGAGAAAGACTTCTACACTGTAGACCTGAAGAACTTCCATTAGCCTGAAAGATCCTTGAGAATACTTATTCATCAGTGTCTCTACCAGCTGTCCAACTTAGCTTCTTATGCACAGTAATTAATCAAATAATATTTGACTTTCATTAAGTAAGATACAATCCCCCAAACTTGCTCTTCCTGAAGAAAGGCAGAAATATTATTGGCAACCTTTCCTAATGCTTTTCTCCCCCAACACATCCCTCTCTCTTCTCTCTTGTATGTCTAATAGGCTGTATTTTAGTAATTTCTCCCCCCAGTTGATTGTAAGTGCCTTTCTTTCCTCCTTGTTTCTTTTCACTACTCTACTGTCAGTGTTCAGAAGAGTATCTGGCACATAAAAACTTTTTTGTTGATTGTAGGACTTGAATTCAGGGCCTAGGTGCTGTCCTTGAGCCTCTTTGTCCTCAAGGTTAGTCCTCAATCACTTTGAGCTACAGCATCACTTCTGGTTTTTGAGTAGTTAATTGGATATAAGAGTTTGACAGGGAGTTTTCCACCCTGGCTGGCTTTGAACTCTGATCCTCAGATCTCAGCCTGCTAAACAGCTGGGATTACAAGCCACTGCTGCCAGCTCTGAAATAGACTTTTAAAGGGTAAATGAATATTTACAGGTTTGTATGAAAAGTTCAAGTAACATAAAATCTACCCATTTTAAAATTATATTGTGTATTTTGGCCATTTTTGTCCTTAGTCGTTGGTCTCCTGTCATGTTCCTGGAGCTCATACCCTCAGTCATGGATCTGTTTCCTTCCCCTGGTTCTTTTTTAAATTTATCTATAGTTTAGTTCAAACCCAAAACCTGGTTGTTCAATAAATAACCCTCAAAGGATTGTTGAAGTTTAGAGACAATTTTCCTTACTTCTTACTGGAATAACATCTTTGCTCATAGGAAATACTTCCAATTTACTAGTCTAGATATTTTCCCATAGCTAATGATGTTTTTTACCTTTAAAAACCTAAAGAGAATATTGAAGAGATTACTCAAATAACAAAATCACTACCATTTAACGTGTTCTACTTCTACTTTTAGATTATAGCTTAGTACATTTATTTTAAGTTAGGTTCCCTCTGGAAAACTAGCCTCAGACTTTTTTTTTTGAGGGTAGAGTGGGGAAGTGTTCTAGAGAGAAAGAAGATACTGGAAAGTAATGCATTCAATAATGCATAAATGAATGCTCATTACTCACTGGCACTTTTTGAGAAGCTGTCAGACAGACTCTAGATTTGTCCCAGAGAAAGCTGAAAGTCTTACACTGGAGGAATGAACTCCTTACGTATCCAGTATAAGGACCTATGACAAGCTAGCTCAGTGCAAGACTTGGTGTTACTGTGGCTGGGATAAAAGGTGGATTGAGAGCATAAAAGGCAGTGCCTTGAGTTGCTAAATATGAGAACTAACACTAAGTAAATTCTAGGTTTTCTAGCATGATCTTGTACAAACAAAATCCCTTTACTTTTCTCAGCTTACATTTCTTTAAAAATAAAGAATTAAATTAAGTTAAATAATAACAACACTTAAAATGAGTTAAAATACAGTATATTTTTAAAATAAAATAATGCCCAAACAAATAAATAGCATACAATGAATAGCATGTTGATATTTGAAGATAATTTTTTTTGTCAGTCCTGGGGGCTGAACTCTGGGCCAGGGCTTTGTCCTTCAGTTCTTCAGCTTAAGGCTCACACCTTACCACTTGAGCCATAGCACCACTTCTGGCATTTTTTTCTGCTTATGTGGTGCTGAGGAATCGAACTCAGGGCCTCATGCATGTAAGGCAAGCACTCTACCACAGAGCCAACTTCCCAGCCCGATATTTAATGATAATTTAAGAAACAAAAAGTAATGAAACTCGTTTCAGAATAGGTGTTTTAAATATACAAATTGTTATCGTTTTCCAATATTCTTCTGTAGAAGAGAATGCTGCTTCTCATTATTGTCAGCAGATTCTCACAGTCTGCATTTTTCTTCATTTGAAGAATTAGTTGAGGTGCTGTAGGTACCCTCTTGCCTAAGGAAGGTCTTAGAAGAATGAGAGTGGCCATCCCACAGTATGGAGACATTCCTGAGCATAGAAGGTGTGCCATAATCTAGTTGGTACTGCAACAGGCATTCTATGGGTTGTAAATGAGGGAAAAATCAGTAGTGATATGGTGATGATACTTCCAAAAGGAAAATAAAATTCTGTAATTCAAGAAAGTCAACCAATACCCAAGGCTGGAGGCTTTTCTACTTCAGAACAACATGGAGGTCAACACTCTTTCATGAGTACTTGTGGAATTTTTAGCAATGGAGGCAAATTCAGTTCAAACTGAACTTTAAAAGATAGTTGATCCTCTCAGGAACTAACAGAGTCAATGAAACTTCATCCAGTTTAAGTTAAACCCAGGAAAACCCAGAGCTACCCCTCAAAAAACATTATCACAACAGTTGCTAAATCAAGGTGAGCTTTGCCCACCAAATCTTGCTTTCAATTTCATTTATTTCTTTTTGGTCAGATATTTCAGGGAAATTGCAAAATGAAAGAAAGTACCATACATACTCTAAGATTACTATATATTAGAAATACCAGAAATTGTTTTTGTATCAATAACTTTAAAATACTAACAGTTCAAGACTTCTATGTAGTATATGAATATAAAATAAAACCAAACCTGAATCAGCTTTTGTAAGCATATTTAGAGTTTTCTGAGATTGCTTCCTTTACAAGATAGTTGATGCTCAGCTTAATGACTAGTCACAGCAAAATGCTTATGATCATTTCGGTTGGTAGTAAAGACCCTATATTAAAGGCTGGATTTTTAGTTGATTCTGGAACCAATTGAATTATTTAGGATTTTCCTGGGTTAGTTTATGCCATTTTTGTAATTCTTTATGATTACTTTATTTAAGTAGGTCTGTGTTGAATGAGTAGACACAGGTTAGCATTAAATATTTATAAAATATTGCTAAGTGTTTGAGGTCCTTTTTTGTTTGTGAATCTCATGATGAAGTGTCTGTGTGTATCTGAATGAATATATGCAACATGTGTGCATGTGTGTACATCTCAGTGGAATGCATGAATAAGAAAATCCTAGGAGGCTACTTAGTATATAAGATACTATTTCAGTGTAATCTGGAGAATTCTTTTTCTGACCTTAGTGCTTTTCTTCAACTCAAAGTCACATCTGACACTGGATGTCAGATGAGCCAATTGGTCAGAAATGGTTAGTCTGAAGGCAACTTAAGATGGTGTTGTGTACCCACAAGACAAAGTTAGAGTTGCCATTAAAGGATGAAGAGTACTAAGAAGCATACAGAGAGAGTTTGGTAGCACCTCGGATCTACTCTGCCCCCAGTGGGCTGTTACTTGGCTCTAATGGTTTATAAGTTATACTCCATGAAATTGATAGTCTTTATTTTTATTATTATTTGTGTAACAGGTGCTCTTTTCTCATGTCCATACAAACAATGGGGAGACATAGATAACTTTTGGAAGAATGATGAATGTGTTAACTTCATATTTCTATAATAAAATACTTGTGCTACTAACTTAGGTAAGATTTACTTAGCTCATCATTTGGAATGGACCAGTCCAAGGCTGAGCATCTCCACTGCTTTAGGCCTCTGGTGAGGATAGCACATTATATTGGCAGCAAATTTAAGAGTAAACTATTCACTGTAGGAAGCAGGAAGTAAAGAATGCCTGGAGTGGCTGGGATCCCCAAACCCTCTTTGGGGCATTCTTCCAATAGCCTAAAGACTTCTCTTCAGATCTCACTCATTAAAGGTTCATAACACCATCCCCAGAGACCATACCTCCAAACATGGGCCTTAGGGAGGAATTCTTATTCTAAATCATGGAAGTGATTCAGAAAAAGAAGAAATCCCTGTGGCTTTAGAGGGGAAGTTAAAGACAGCCCTGATAACCATCTCAGGGACTGTGGAGAGACATGTCAGAGGTAAGGATTGCTTTTTGTTTAAGTTTCCTAAAGAAGGTCAAGGAAGATTGTCAGGTAAGGCAAGGTACAACTTGTCAGTACAAGAAGTTGATCATCCTTTGAACTTTGAATGCAACTGAATGCTGAGTCTGCCAGCACCTAACCACCAAATATGACCATGAAGCAGACAGTTGTCTAAGAGTGAGAGAGCAGCCACTAGAGTACTAGAGGCTTACAGTCCTATGCATACACAAATCAAGAAGAGGTGCGATGATGTTCGTCAGTTCTCATACAAGGTTAAATGGTTGAATCGAGGAGCATTGGGATAGGATACTGCAGAATTTTTGCTATAGAAAATAATAAAAAAAAATTCCCAATGCCTTGAAGTATTGTGTGGATAAATTTATGGCAGCAATAACAATTTTCAAAGGAAAGATAAACTTCTGGGTATCTTGTCTATGCCATTGTCTATGCACTCTATGGTAAAAATTCTCTCATGCTTTTGCTTCAGGAGAAAATTCTAATGCTTTCCTATCTTTATCAATGGGTAGAAATGGCAAATCAATGTTACACAAACTATTTTGCGCCTTAACATGATTTATGATTTTTTCAACTCACATGAGAGGCTCTGGTTCATGATGAGTATGCAGTAGCTTTGATGGTTTTCCCATTAGCAAATTCAAATTGCAAATATTTATTAAAAGGAGTCAATATAGGACAAGAAAATGCTGTCAGAAACTTGGAAAATTTCTAGCATTTTCAGACCTCTAATTCTTCTTTTTTATTTTTATTTTATTTTTTTTTTATCAGTAATAGGGCTTGAACTCAGGCCTGAGCACTGTCTCGGAGCTTTTTTTTGTGCAAGGCTAGCACTCTACTACTTTGAGCCACAATGCCACTTCAGTTTTCTGCTGGTTAATTGGAGATGAGTCTCACAGACTTTCTTTCCTGCACCAACTGCTTTTGAATTGTAAACGTCAGACCTCCGTCTCTTGAGAAGGAAGGATTACTGGCATGAGCCACCAATGCCTGACTGGGTTAGATCTGTATTTGGAAGTTGATGAATGGATTCTAGGTGAAAGCAAGATGGTGGCAATCTGCTAAAAAGGTCCATTGAGAGAGGATACGTGTTTCCTATATTTAATAGCAGTGGCTTGGGTGTATGGTAGTGGGTGGTAATAAAAGTTATTTGAGATGTCACTTTATACAGAATAATAATGACTTTAAAAAGGTGCAAATTGAAATGAAAAGACTGAAACTCTGAAGTTTCAAGACAAGTTAGGCAACATAAATAATCAAAATATCATTTGGCTTCATCTGGAGTCCGAATTCTAAACAGCTTATGCCTTTTTAAGTCAGAGTTACAGGAAAAACATTGATAGCTAAATAAACAGGGTGAGTACATGATTAATGTTTTAGAATAGTAAACACTTCACATTTGTAACATTCCTGGAACAGATTGGTCTGGAAACCTTGTTTTCATTCCTGCTTTGCAATCTGTGTTTTGTTTATTTATTCTCTTAATGCTGAATTCCTTCCTTTTCATTTACCTTTAGTCTTAATTTACTCTAGGGGGCAAAGTGAAAATGTCTAAAATAAGTGAATACCTAAAATAATTAGAATCTTTAAGAATGAACAATAATCAACTCTAAGCAATAATCAGCTTCCTTTTTGCTAAGATAAATGGTGAATATTAAAAAGATACTATTAATTGCTATTTTCTTTAAACTTTGAAACACTGCTAAAACTGTACTTTGTATTTCTAGCAAAAAAGAAATCAGAAAAATTTTGGAGCTAAGAAGTGGTCGGATTTTTTTTGTTTGTTTAGTATCTTGGAAATGTAAGCTGAACAAGGAATTCCCTGCATAGATTCCAACAGTCTTGGCTAAAATGCACACACATTGTACTATAGTATTACATATAGACCAAAATTTCACCGCAGATGTTTTAGGAGAAATAATGTAAAAAGATACAGAGGATTCTTGTGGATTTTGAAGATCAAACATGAGAATGCTCTAGAAACTATTCAGTAATAAAATGTTGTCCTAGGTTAGATTTTATGTCTGCTCCAACCACAAAGGAACCAACTTATTAAAGGAGAACCTGGCAAGTTTTGGAGCAGAAGTCACAATGGCTACCACTGGATTGAGTTTATTAGCACATTGAAAACCAGCAATATAAGCTCTGGCATGCTGTGAGAAAAGTCTAGAGGTACAGGATCCTGAGAAATTTTTGATTATATGTCTTACACATTGATGACTCACAAGAATGTCTTTAGGGAAGAAATTTAGATCTCTTCTATGAGTTGAGGTGGGCTGACGGCACAATTGTAAACAATTCTCACTTGCAGAGGAACTGTCCAGTGTAAGAATGATCCGTGCATCCATGTTCTCTATCTTCTGGCTCTTGTTTGTTCATTGCATGTGTTCCTAGAACAATGCCAGTTTACTGCTGTGTTGTTCAGCATCCACCATGATCAAAGGTTTGCTTGAGCTGAGAGTTTAGAAAATATTTCTTTATGATCCAACATCCCATTATTTCTTTTAAAAGTCTGTTTTAGTTCTTAAGACTTGATAGTCTATAGAAAAGCAGGTTTATGTTGACCAGAGACAGCACTATTCTGTGCTTTCTTGAAAGATCAGTATCCATAAAAACATTTGGGTAACAGGCTACTCCTCATTGGAGAATACTTATGATGCATCTGGTAGAAGATAAAGTAATTTGCCTGGGAGCTTATTTAGGATGGAAATATTGTGGCTGCACCGTGTTTGAATCAAGCATTACACAGTTCATGCAGCTCCGATTGTTATTGTCCTTCCATACTATCATGTTCAAAACCATGTAGAATCTGGCATAAAGCAGAAAGTACAAAACACAGTGGGGTGTGGCTCACATCTGCAATCCTAGCTACTTAGGACGCTGACACCTGGGTATTGAAGTTTGAAGCCAGCCTGGGCAGAAACGTTCGATTTTTTACCCCAAATCTGAGCATCTTTTGCTAGTTTTGAGCAACAAAAGCTAAGAGCCCAGACCCAGAGTTCAAGCCCCAAGCCCAACATGGGAAAAAAAATGCACTAAGCACATTTTTCCCATTCAGCTTCCAAAGGCGATTGCGCGCTATGTTGTGTTGGGACAACTTGAAAGAGCACTTTTTATGCATAAATTCCAAAATGCAGCATTCAGACAGAGTTCCTATTTCATAGAATTGGTCTGAAAGACATGCTATTGCCTTCCTCTCCCTTACAAACAATTATTGAGAACATATTTTAGAAAAATGTTCTGGAGCCTACAAGATTGAATAATTCCTTGAGAAATTTACAGCCTAAGGTGAGTACAGAAGTGTAAAGACGAAGCTATAAAGAGCAAGGCCAAATAGAATGAAATAAGAGTAATTATACTACAGTAAACCATAAGCTATGCGTATGCTGAAGTTAAACTAATCTAGGAGACATTTTTCTAAGGAGGGAGATTTTGACAGATAAAGAGGATATATATATATATATATATATATATATATATATATATATATAAATCTGAATAGAATGAAAGATATTTAAGTCAAGTTGTGGAGAAGAAAATGATGCCTGGCTGAAATGTGAAGATAGGAGGGATGCAAAATCAGAAATAAACTTGAAATGTGATTTTTGGATCAGACTGTTGAGGATGACAAATATTCACTCAACAAACACTTCCTTCATACTTACGATAAATCAGTACTATTATTCTAAGTGCTTTAGTCAGTTTTCATAAAAACTTGAAGAATTATAGGCTCTAGGATTCTTATTCCAGAGATGAGGAGCCAGATGTGGAAGGCCATACATATAGCAGATACCAAAATTAGCTGGGATTCATAGCCAGTATAATTCTCCCCAGTTCCAGTATCTGTGTTTGACTTGTCTGAGGATTTTCTTCAATATTCTTTATATTATTATGAACCTTTGATAGCTTTGGAAGGGGCCAATGATGGAATGTGGGTGGTAGGAAGTTCATCTTAGTAATATGGTGATAGCTATATTACAATACCTGTCACATTGATTTATTAACACCTATCATATTCAAGGCAATGTGATAGTTTTATTTTTGTTTGTTTGTTTGATTACATGTACTGGATTTCTCCAGTCATTACCTTGGGTAAAAAGAAGTCATATGGAAGAGAAAAGAGGGCAGTGTTTATTCCTAAGTGTTCATCCACGACCTCAGGCTTTGCCTCTGTGAATTGGTCCAGTCATCTGATCAAGTACTTCAGGGATCGTCACTAAGGAGGCCTGCAAGGTGTTTCAAAACAAATCAGTGACCCACAACTCCAGTGCTGTGCAAAAAAACTGCCAATGATGATAGTTCTGTAAGTGAAACTGCAGATCAGAATTTATTGTACATTTTTTATTGTAAAAATGTTGTACAGAGGGGTTACAGTTACATGAGCAAGGTAATGAGTACATTTCCTATTGAGCATTGTTGCCTCCTCCATTGTTTTCTCCCTAGCATCTCTTCCCTCTCACCTCCACAACTCCCACCTCCACAACTAACACCCCCTCCATCCCTGCGAAAGTTGTAAAGTTGGTTTTCAACATAGTGTTTTGTACATCTCATTGTTACAATGGGTCAACCTGTATCCTTACTTAAACATTTTGTTTTTACCCTTCCTCTCCCCAAATTAGAGAAGTGTAGATATAAGATGCAGGGCACTGACATCAAATTTAATGAAAATAGGAGTTATACCATAGAGGAGGATTATACAAAGCAACAAAAAGAAATCACATGGTACATTATAAATATGTTAGAAACAATTGCAAGATAGAAAAAAAAGATATTTGTGTCCCTAACTTAGGGTTCTTTTTGCTTGACATCATATTATATGGTCATATGTACATAGCTTTTGACCTTTCTGCATGTCCTACACATGTACTAGTTATTGCAAATAAGGGAAACCATGGGACCTATGTTTTTTGGGGCCTCGGTTACTTCATTTAATATAATTTTTTCCAAGTCTTTGAATTTCCTAACAAATGGGGTGATGTCATTCTTTCTGATGGAGGCATATATTATATATATAAATATACATATATATACATTTGGTATGTGTGCGTATATATATATATATATATATATATATATATATATATATATATGTGTGTGTGTGTGTGTGTGTGTGTGTTTCTTGATCCATTTATCTACTGAGGGGCATCTGGGTTGGTTCCATATCTTAGCTATGGTAAATAATGCTGCAATAAACATAGTTGTGCTGGTAGACTTAGTATGGCCTTTTTGTGATCATTTGGATAAATGCCCAAAAGTGGGTTTGCTGGGTCATAAGGAGCTCTATGTGGAGTCTTTTGAGGAACCTCCATACTGCTTTCCAAAGTGGTTGAACAACAATGCAGTAAGGTTCCCTCCTGTCCACATCCCCTCCAGCATCTGTTGTTATGAATTCTTGATTATAGCCATTCTAACTGGGGTGAGATGGAATCTCAATGTTGTTTTGATTTGCATTTCTTTTATGGCTAGAGAAGTTGAGCATTTCTTCATATGTCTATTGGCCATTCTTATTTCCTCTTCATAGAAGTTTTTCTTCAAGTCTTTAGCCCACTTATTTATTGGGTAGTTGTTTCTTTGCTGATTTGTTGTTGGGGGATTTAATTTTTTGTGTTCCAAGTATATTTTAGATATGAGACCCTTGTCCTTTGTATGGCTTGTGAAGATCTTCTCCCAATCCAACCTCAAATATAAAAAATGATCCTTAGCAGAAAGAACAGTGCTGGAGGAATATCAATACCAAATTTCAAACTCTACTACAAAGCCATAGTAATCAAAACAGCTTCGTGCTGGCACAAGAACAGACCTGAGGACCAATGGAATAAAACTGAAAACTCAAAAATGAACCCACAGACCTATAGCTACCTAATCTTTGATAAGGGAGCTAAAAAAAATAGAATGGAAGAAAGACAGCCTCTTTGGGAAATGGTACTGTCAAAACTGGTTATTCATCTGTAGAAAACTAAAACTAGATCCTTATACATCACCCTGCACCAGAATTAACTCCAAATGGATCAAAGACCTCGGAGTCAAAGCAGACACCCTGAAAACATTACAAGAAGGAATAGGAGAAACCCTAGGTCTCCTTGGCACAGGCCAAATTTTTGTTGATAGAAACCCAGAAACACAACAAATCAAAGAAAGGTTGAACAAATGGGATTGCATGAAGCTGCAGAGCTTCTGCATGGCAAAGGACATAGCCAGTAAGATCAATAGCCCAAATTTTTAATGTTAGTGAATTTTGTTTGAAATAGCCACGTGTAGTGAATATCACTGTGTTGAACAAGCTGTATAGTACAAGTTGGTGTTTTCTCAACACTTCTGCTGGTTACCATTTTGCCCAGGATGCTTTGTGGGCTGTGCTTCTTCTTTAAGCAAGACAAATAGGATGATAGTGTGTGCTCAGAATTGCTGCCAACTCTGCAGAATGGGCTGCTTTCCCCAGGAATGGTGACTCCTGAGATCTCCCTACAAGTGCCCTCTTGAAATGAGGAAGATAAGTCTCCAAATGGTACAGACAATGCCCCTGTGTTCCCTAAAACGTTTAAGAAAAGAGCTCCTTCAATTTTTATTCTCAGTTGTATCATGTTCACACAATTTTATAGGATGATGAACATCAGCATTCTCCTTTCAACCAAGTTAGGGGCTTGTCTGCCATCTTTGACTTTTTGTCACTGTCTTTCTGCTTCCCGTGGCTTTCCTTCAAAGAGCTCTAAAGTACAAGCCATGAAAATCTGGACAAATTAAAACCGTTGGCAAACCAGAATGTTAGTTTAGGTATAGTTTAAATAAATACAAGGTACTTCACTTAACCCTTATAACAAAACATACTTTAGTCAAATGAGGACACTGAAATCCAGGACATTTCACTTTGTATGTTTGTCCAGCTCAGACCTAGGTGTGAGGCTTTTTCCATTTAGGACAGACTGCTCTTTTGATAGAGAAACCACTGATAAGCCAGACTCCCGTGGCTCATGCCTGTAATCCTAGCTATTAAGGAGGCTGAGTTCTGAATACCGTGGTTCGAAGCCAGCCGGGGCAAGAAAGTCCATGAGACTCTCATCTCTAATAAACTACTCAGAAAAAGCTGGAAGTGGCTCATATGGTAGAGCATTAGCCTTGGGCACAAAGAGGCTCAGGGACAGTGCCCAAGCCTTGAGTTTAAGCCATAGGACCCACAAAGCAAACACAACCCCCCCCCCAAAGAACCCCCCCCAAAACAACAAAACTTATTGACAAAAGAGAAATGATAAGAAAAGTTTATGTGAACAAAAACTGTAGTTTGAAATTTAAGTACATTGGAAGTTAAAAGGTGGGTATTTAAGAATAAATAGCAAGGTTTAAACAGTAAGTTTGCATAATTAACGATTCTACTTATACTAACTGCTGTGTCATTTTAGATTTTAGGTTTCATACCAATTTGGCACATTATAGATAGACAAAGTACTAAAATAGATGTCAGAAACATAAATGAGGTTACATTTGAAGTGATCACACCAGGTTGTCCCTGATAGACAGTATTTTCCAAGGAATTAATTCCTAGTGTCCAGTCCAGATTACAAATGTTACTTTTTTTTTTTTTTTGGCTAGTCCTGGGACTTGAACTCTGGGCCTGGGCTCTGTCCCTTTCCATCTCTGTGTTCAAGGCTAGCACTCTAGCACTTGAGCCACAGCACCACTTCTGGCTTTTTTTGCATAGTTTATTGGAGATAAGAATCTCATGAACTTATCCCACTTTTGGGCATTTACCCAAATGATCACAAACAAGGCCACACTAAAGCTACCAGCACAACTATGTTTATTGCAGCATTATTTACCATAGCTAAGACATGGAACCAACCCAGATGCCCCTCAGTAGATGAATGGATCAAGAAGATGTGGTATATATACACAATGGAATTCTATGCCTCCATCAGAAAGAATGACATTTCCCCATTTGTTAGGAAATGGAAAGGCTTGGAAAAAATTATATTAAGTGAAGTAAGCCAGGCCCAAAGAAACATAGGTCCCATGGTTTCCCTTATTTGCAATATCTAGTATAGGTATGAGTCAAGCGGAAAAAGTCAGATAATGTGATGTTAGGAAAACGAAACCTCAAATATGTATTTTAATGTTTTTGTTTCTTTCATGCATGTGTTTCTAACGCATTTATAAGATTATTTCTTTGTTGCTTTGTATGTCCCTCCCCCACAGTGTAACCCCCGCTTTCACTATATTTGATGTCAGTATAACATGTGGAGGAGATGGGGACAAACAAGTCGTTTAAGGATTCAGGTGGACCTGTTGCAACAATGAGAAGTACAAAATGTCATGTCAAAACCAGCTTTACAATGTCGGTGGGGGGGGGGGGTGGGGGGGTATGATTGGGTGGGAGGGAGGGGGGAGGCTGGGAAGGGAGGTGAAGGGTAAACAAAGGAGGAGGCTGCAATGCTTGGTAAGAAATGTATGCATTATCCTGCCCATGTAATTGTAACCCCTCTGTACAGTATGTTCTCAAATAAAATAAAATAAAATTAAAAAAAAAAAAAGAATCTCATGAACTTTCCTGCCAGGCTGGCTTTGAACCTTGATCCTGATCTCATCTGCCTGAGTAGCTAGGATTACAGGGGCCAGCCACCAGTGCCTGGTTACAAATGTTACTTTTACAATGTACATATAACCTAAGGTGTTAAATTATTTTGGAAAAGCTACCGTATTAATAGTGACTTTTTATAATATCAGCATTGTGTCTAAAACTAAAGAAGGAACACAACTACTTTTGTAGGTCAATGACTGGGACTGAAAGATCATAACGCTGCAAAATCAAAATACTATTCCCTCTTTCCATCAGTGGCCTAATGCCTCAGAAATTTAAAAAAACAATGCTTAGTATTTTGCAGACTATCACTTTAACTCTAAATATGTTTTCTTCCTGGAGTTAAGCAATCCTGCAGAATTTCATAGCTAATATTCTTAATTTTGAACTAGACATAGGTTTGAAATTCCTTTTCTGGGAAGTAAAAGAAAAATCTCTCTCACACACTCTCATCAAAAATTCTTTTACTTTCTCATAAAGCAAGCCCTAGGGATTTCAAGTAATAATGACCTTACAAAGTCTGAATTTCAACTGGTTGAATATAGTTCATAAAAAGACAGATAATCTGTTGTGTTCATTTGACCAACATATATGGTATATTATAACTGGTCAACTAATTGTATCATCCATTATGTTGTTCTTTTTATGTTTTGGTAATGACCTCCAAACCTACTAATATCTACTCAACACCTATAGTTTCTACATTTTCAATATTAATGACTTTCAGATGCTTTGAAAAACAGTGGAATATCTCACGCATCATGATCTATCTAATCTATCTCTCAATCTCTCTATCACCTGTCTATAATAGCTATCTATCTAATAGCTATAGACACGATCATGCTAAGTGGTTGAAATGAAATCTTTCTACCCAATCAAATCTTATTTAATAAATAATCTTACCTTTGACAACATATTTGGTACAGAAATCTTTCATTTAATGTGAGGACAAAAGAAGCTCTCAGCATCTTCTCTGTTATGTTTAGGTTTCATACCGATTTGGCACATGTTTTGTCAAAATGCTTACCCTTAAAACTTGGTAGGGCTGGGGCTGGTGTCCTGGCATACAAGGTCTAAGGCAGAATTGCAGGAATCAAACTGCAGTTCCACCATTCCCCCATGTCCTCCCAGGTGAGTGCCTGGGCTTCATGCTCATACTTCTAAAGCAAGCAAACTTTAAGCTAATTATGTGCTAGTGTATTCTCCCTTGCTGAATTTTGGCAGGTTGCTTCTGTGAATTATGAAAAATAAATGTGAAATATGCAGATGTCTTTTGTTTGAAGCAGATGTTTGGTCCGTCTTGCCAGAATCCAATCAGCTGTTCCCCTGGGGGCCTTCTCCACACAACATTATCCCAGTGCAGCTCAGGAACATGAAGGGGTGATCAGAAATACACTTCACCGGCCTTTGAGAAAGATTCTGTACTGAGAGCCTTTGTTAGGGAGAATTAAAAATAGAACTATCTCAACCCACAGAGATCAGACTGTAGGTGGTGAAAGACACTAGATATGAGTTTTCTCTCCTCGTTCTGTTTGATAGAAGTAGGAAAAATATGGGCTCAATGTTGCTCTTGGCCAAAGGCTGTCTTTCTCTCAGCATCCTGTTTTGGGCCAAGAATTCTATTTCTGATTGAGTCACTGAATGCTGATTTAGTGACTCTATTTTAAGTTGCCCTTATTTTAATTTTAGCAACAAACAAGACTTTGTAAAATATGTTTAGGAATAATATGTATCTATGGTATATATAGCTATATATTATATAAATATATATATATGTTTGCATATGTATTTGTAAAATAAATATATAAATAATATAAACATATATATTTCTATTACCTATTTGAACAAATAACTCTGTAAATGTTCTGCATTATCATAGCTGTCCATCAGTTTCTACTCTCAGTCTACTAAGCAAACATAGAAATCAATTGGAAGATCGTGTAGGCTCCAGTGGAAGAGAAATAACTGACAGAGCTAGTCAATGATGAGATTGCCATTGAGGGCGTCTTCAATGACCCAGAAGGTTGAAATGTCTATCACTTCCAGGCTCTGCTGACCAATAGCATGTGTCTTTAGGAAGGTTTGCAAGTATTCCTTGCCTTAGTTTTCTCAACCCAACAACACATTCTCCAGAGAATTTGTTTAGTGAGACAGTATCAGTCAAGTTCTTAGCTGCAAAGTGTCTGTGCTTAACGTATTACTGAGGAACATTTTACTCAACAACTGAGAGATGCTTCTCTTTCTATCACTTCCTGGTAAGGATTTATTCTTGTGTTCAGATATTTATTGTATTTGACTACCCATCTTTTGTATGGTAAAGTGAACGTATTTCCCTTCTTCCATTTACAGAGGAGTTGAAAAGCTGATATATACATATATGTATGTATATATAATAGATACATTCATATATGGTGTTACATGACATTGAAGAGACCCTTCAGTTTACATTCTGTTGAAGGAAATGAAGTTTCTTATGCTTAACCAGTCCCACTTCTAACACTATTTCTGTCTTCTAAATCCATTCAAAATTCCTAGCTTTTCAGTTGTAAAGTTTTATAGTATTTTAGGGTTTGATTGATGTGAATAAATGGAGAAACATAATACAGGGGTAATATTTATTGGGCACCAACTATGTACTAAGTATTTAAAATACTGAGTGGGGACAAGGCATACAAAGGCCCCTTCCTGATAGATCTCTCTCCTGCTATGGATAATTAGAGAATACTTCAGAGTCCCTGAACCTAAAGCCACCTTTGTGTTTCCATAACCATATGTCCAATGGCTTTTGTTTGACTAACAGTATTATAGAGACAATACATATTTTATTTCCATACTTTCAACAGTATGTATTTTTTCCAGGAATATTTTTATCACATACACGATAATGGAATGCATAATAATAGTTAAAAGTGAAATTTTTATCAAATGGTAGATTATTATTATTTTTGAAATCACATAAAATTAATCAATAACTTTGACAATAGCTAGATACAAACTGAGTATTCATTTTACAATGCACTTTGTTATCTATACAGAAAATGAACTTTCTGAAGCTGATTAAGACATCTTAAAAGAAAGGAATATAAGAAGGAAATATGATAAAAATGAAATTAGCAAAAGATGGAATTTATAGCTCAGCATGAATATGAAATTGATTCTACCAAATCTATACTTGTAGATAATTATGTATCTTAGTGTTTAAATATCAATTGACATAATTCATCTAATAGTCATGTTCATAAAAATGGATGGGTAATAGCAGATATATTATATACTATATGTATTATTTTATTATATATTATATTTTTAGTATATAATACATATAATTTATATTATATGTATATTTAATGTGTCTATGTATATAATTTATATTTTATATATTATATAATAGAATATATTATTATATATTATTTTGGGTGATTATATATTATTTATATATATTCTGTTATTTGGGTGATTAAAAATAAATATACAAGAATTGTATAAACTTGGGACAAGTGTTAGACAACTTTGTGAAGCATGTAGGAATGTTTGCTTATTCCTTTGGACATAAAGGAAAGTGAGTCTCAGAAGACTTACACAATATATCTAAACCTTTACAAATAAGAAAAACCCACAAAGCTCAACTGTGAGGCTACGTTTTCTGACTCCAAATTGAGCATTTTTCTCTACTGCACCCCTCTAACTCTCAAACTACTTATGAATAATTTAAAAGTTATATATAATGCAAACATGTTAATAAAATATAGGCACAATACATAAACATTTGAGAAATATAAAAAAGATGAGTATAGGGAAGTTTAATGGGAAATGATATAAATATGGAAGAAGATTGGACTGGATTAATCTATATATTGTACATATTGTATGTATTGTAATCTTCATAATTTTTCTCTTCAATTATAATTTTCTTTCTCCTTTAAGTTTATAGTCCAAAATTATTTGTTTCCAATTTTGTAGGTATTTTTCTGTCTTTCATCATTTATCCTCCCATGTTGTGAGCAGGTTTGGTCCATAGCCAAGGGGCAATTTCATATGAATTAGAGATGGTGGAAGAGGATGGAGGAGGCTGACAGTTTTCTTCTATAAGCCATTTAGATAGATTCCAAATAGAGACCCAGATCTGAAAGATATTATAAACTATGACCATCCCCTTGAGAAATTCAATTTTGAATTCTTTGACTGTTTTTATTATTGTTGTTATTATTTTTGGTAAAAATTTAGAAAGTTCCAAAATAAATGTATAATATCAATAGCAATAATAATATAATAATTCTTTATAAACCTACATCCAAAGCTGAGGGAAATATATTTGAAAGACATCATGAATGCGTTTATCTAGTTTTAACTGCCTCATCAAAGAATATTATTTTTAAAAAGAAGCCTCATAAAGATGTATGAATATATAGGCCTATGATTATTCAAAAAAATTGTACAAATCAAAATAAATTTGCCAGAGCAATTTAAAATAATTAACCTTTGACAAACCTCCCTCTCTGGTAATGGAATAGTAACTATATGAATAAAAGATAAGTCGTGACATTCAATGAATTACAATATTCATCCCATAAATTACTTGATATAATAGCTCTATAGTCTACATTTTTATAACACTAAAATGTCCCAAACACTAAAGAAACCATTCATTTTCAGTGTGTGGTTTGCAGATAGATTGGGTAATTCTTTCGGCTTTCTGTAGATATCTTTCAGTTAAAGTCTTCATTATTATTTTTCTCTCCAAATATACCTTTTGTTATCCTAGCAACTATTTTTGCAGAATGTACACCTGGTAGAATTGAGGTTTGTTCTCATTGCTCCACTAGCTTATGAAAACAAGTAAGAGATGACTGATTTGCATGGTACGTGGGGTGGTTATAAGGTAGCATTGCTATCTGGCTGATGACCACATCTGAGAATCCACTGGCCCAGTGACTTGTGTAGACTATTGTCTTCTGGACATGATGATGGCTTTTTCCCTTTTGTTTCCCAGAAACAAAAGAATGGTAGTATTTTGCTTTCCCAAGGTAAGAGAAGCCATGTTTGACCTCATAAAGACAATTATAGAGACAATAGAGCAAATACTATCACTTCATAACGATAATGAAGAATTATTTACTGGCATATACAAGCCCCAGGATGGCAGAATGTATACAATATGCTCAAAGATGTTGGGTCTAAAATGTGTTGCAGTTTTAAACAAAGACTGGACCCATATCATGGAGATGTTTCCTGAGAAAGAGGTGCATTCCTAGCTCCCATTTTATTTACTAAATACAAAATTGTCTAATCATTTAGAGGATGATTTGTTAGTTTTCCTTAACTCTCCCAAAACTTTCAGTAGAATCCAGTGAACAGAATGGATCACAAAATAGCACTAATTTTCAGTTCAATACATGTAACTGCCAGTGCCTCTCTAATGTATTGACATCACAGCAGAACATAGTTATACAAACACATCGCTTAACATTTCCTTATCCTTGCTTTCTTAATTATAATCTGGATTTCAAGATAATTTTTACTATTTATCTCTGATAAGATGTCTTTTAGACAAAGTGTTGGTGTGAATCCAAAATATTTTTCTGTTTCTTCTGCCTGTTCATCGTAAAATTTCAGAAATTTCCCACTAACCAAACAATCTGGGATAAATTGATGAAATCACTAACTCACAGCCCAGTCTATTCTTTCTTAGTTTGAGGAAGTTAATAGTATCTTATCTATATCATTGGATAATATTTTTCATTGAATAAATTTATAATGATAACTCCCCTCTTTAAATCTTTCTCTTATCCCTTTCTCTCCTTTTCTTTTTCCTTTTTCTTTCATTTTCATGTTACAGTTATGAGACAAGAATATAGGGTCCATTAGATGACCATCAGAGAATGAAGGGTCTAGACATTAGTGAAGAACTACCTATTGGCTTTCCATGGGGCATCTACTAACTTCCTGTGAAAAGAGTTTGGCAAACATCCTTAGAAGAAATGCTGCTCTTTGAGCTGGGAATGTGGCGTAGTGGTAGCCTTGCTGCTAGCCCTGGGTTTGATTCCTCAGTCCACATACACAGAAAAAGCTGGAAGTAGTGATGTGGCTCAAGTGGTAGAGTGCTACCCTTGAGTAAAAGAAGCTCAGGCCCAGGGCTCAAGCTCCAGGACTGGCAAAAAAAGAAGAAGAAGAAAAGAAAAGAAGAGAAAGAAAGAAAGAAAGAAAGAAAGAAAGAAAGAAAGAAAGAAAGAAAGAAAGAAAGAAAGAAAGAAAGAAAGAAAGAAAGAAAGAAAGAAAGAAAGAAAGTACTGTGCTTATTCAGCTTATTCAGGCCTTTCTTTTTAGTTGGAGAACAGATAACATAAGAACTTTGTCTAGTTTTGCACTGTGAGTGCAAAATATAAGTTAGTTGCAGAGTCTAAAGTCTGATCATCCATTTCTCGGTTCAGCATTCATTCAACACAAAATATGCTACACGTCTAAACCTGGAACTGCATACATCATATTCATTGCTTACCCTAAATTGTGATTTTTTCTTTTAGAAAGTAAGAGTATATATATTTAAATGTTGAAAGTTGTATTTATTATTTTACCTACTATGCATTTACCTTTTTTCTAATTTCTTGTTTGTTTCCCTTTTAGCAATCTAGAAGGTCTAGAAAAATCATAATATAACCACCGTAGAAAAAACATCTCAGGTTACAATGTAATGAAAATTGACCCTAAACTTTTATAAAAAGGTTCTTATATATATATATATATATATATATATATATACATATGTACATATATATATGTAATATATATACATATGTACATATCTATCTATCTATATATATATATATATATAAAAAACTCAAGGCGAAATTCCCACTGAAATGACTTCTGATCTTTTTAAAATTGAGTCCCAAGATGACATGATCTTGTATTTAAAGAATCCCATAGACTCCACTCCCAAATTACTCAAGCTGATTCAAAACTTTGGCAAAGTAGCAGGTTATAAAATTAACCCCCAAAAATCAATGGCTTTTCTGTATGCCAACAATGAGAAAAGTGTGGCTGAAATTAGGAAAGCAACTCCATTTGTAATAGCCCCACAAAAAATAAAATACCTAGGAATTAACTTAACTAAAGAAGTGAAGGACCTCTATGATGAAAACTTTAAAATCTTGAAAAAGGAAATCAACACAGAACTTAAAAAATGGCAAAACCTCCCATGCTCCTGGATTGGAAAGATTAACATCGTGAAAATGGCAATACTCCCCAAGGCTATCTACAAATTCAACGCAATACCTATCAAAATTCCACCCTCATTCTTCAAGGAAATAGAAGAGGCAATCCAAAAATTCATATGGAACAATAAAAGACCCCGAATAGCAAAAACGCTCCTCAACGGAAAGAACACTGCTGGAGGAATATCAGTACCAAATTTCAAACTCTACTATAAAGCCATAGTAATCAAAACAGCTTGGTATTGGCATAAGAACAGACCTCAGGACCAATGGAATAGAATTGAAAACCCAGAAATGAACCTACAGACCTATAGCCATCTAATCTTCGATAAGGGAGCTAAAACAATAGAATGGAAGACAGACAGCCTCTTCAGTAAATGGTGCTGGCAAAACTGGTTAACTACATGTAGAAAACTAAAGCTAGATCCTTATATATCACCCTGCACCAGAATCAACTCCAAATGGATCAAAGACCTTGAACTCAAAGCAGACACTCTGAAAACATTACAGGATGGAATAGGAGAAACCCTGGGTCTCCTTGGCACAGGCCGAAATTTTCTGAATAAAGACCCGGAAACACAACAAATCAAAGAAAGGCTGGACCAATGGGATTGTATAAGGTTGCAGAGCTTCTGCAGGGCAAATGACATAGCTAGCAAGATCAATAGAAAGCCCACGGACTGGGAGAAGATCTTTACTAGCCATACAACGGACAAGGGTCTCATATCTAAAATATACTTGGAACTCAAAAAATTAAACCACCCAACAACAAATCCTCAAAGAAACAACTGCCCAATAAGTAAGTGGGCGAAAGACTTAAAGAGAAGCTTCTCTGAAGAAGAAAGAAGGATGGCCAATAGACACATGAAGAAATGTTCAACATCCCTAGCCATAAAAGAAATGCAAATCAAAACAACATTGAGATATCACCTCACTCCAGTTAGAACAGCAAAAATCAAGAACTCTAACAACAACAGATGCTGGAGGGGATGTGGACAGAAAGGAACCTTACTTCATTGTTGGTGGGAATGTAAACTTGTTCAACCACTTTGGAAAGCAGTATGGAGGTTCCTCAAAAGACTCCACATAGAGCTCCCCAATGACCCAGCAATCCCACTTTTGGGCATTTACCCAAATGATCACAAACAAGGCCACACTAAAGCTACCAGCACAACTATGTTTATTGCAGCATTATTTACCATAGCTAAGACATGGAACCAACCCAGATGCCCCTCAGTAGATGAATGGATCAAGAAGATGTGGTATATATACACAATGGAATTCTATGCCTCCATCAGAAAGAATGACATTTCCCCATTTGTTAGGAAATGGAAAGGCTTGGAAAAAATTATATTAAGTGAAGTAAGCCAGGCCCAAAGAAACATAGGTCCCATGGTTTCCCTTATTTGCAATATCTAGTATAGGTATGAGTCAAGCGGAAAAAGTCAAATAATGTGATGTTAGGAAAACGAAACCTCAAATATGTATTTTAATGTTTTTGTTTCTTTCATGCATGTGTTTCTAACGCATTTATAATATTATCTCTTTGTTGCTTTGTATGTCCCTCCCCCACAGTGTAACCCCCGCTTTCACTATATTTGATGTCAGTATAACATGTGGAGGAGATGGGGACAAACAAGTCGTTTAAGGATTCAGGTGGACCTGTTGCAACAATGAGAAGTACAAAATGTCATGTCAAAACCAGCTTTACAATGTCGGGGGGGGGGGGGGGGGGAGGGGGGGTATGATTGGGTGGGAGGGAGGGGGGAGGCTGGGAAGGGAGGTGAAGGGTAAACAAAAGAGGAGGCTGCAATGCTTGGTAAGAAATGTATGCATTATCCTGCCCATGTAATTGTAACCCCTCTGTACAGTATGTTCTCAAATAAAATAAAATTAAATTAAAAAAAAAAATAATATCAAGGCCAAAAAAAAAAAAATTGAGTCCCAGATATAGAAATAAATTGTATATCATCTTCTAGAATATATAAATATATATTTACATGCATATACAATGTATATTCATGTATTTATATACATATATTCTATACATATATTATAATATATATTCTATATATACTAATTGAAGTATGAACAGTATGGAATAAAGAATAAGTATTATATAACATAATTTTATTAATGCTGGAATACTATAAAATGTATCACATTTTCTACTCTAAGTTTTTGTTTTTTTGAGACAGAGCATTGTTAGGTAGCTCAGGCTGGCCTTGAACTCAGACTCCTCCTGTTTCTTGAGTGCTAGGATTACAGGTAGTTACTTCCAAGCCTATCTATTTATTGCATGTTTTTCAAAAGCTAATAACTTTTCAAAGCTCAATAACATAACCAGAGAAACTTAGGAAATTGTTTTCTTTTTCTTTCTTTTTTGTTTTTCTAGGTCTGAGATTGGGACTGAAACTTGGTACTGATCATTTTCACTTTCCGGCTAGAGCTCTACCAACTGAGGCACAAGAGAAAATATTTTAACACTATTTCATTTTGCTTATAAAAACAGAAAAATCATTAGATTGCTAGTAAACTTTGTCTGGTTTAGCTCTTGATCTCAGAGAGTGATTGGTCATTCAAATGATAAGGGTATAATAGAAAATCTGACCATAATTTCTTTCACCTTCAAATTTGCCAACATTTAATATAATGTGAATCATCTTGAGGAATGACTCAATGTGTCATTACACATGTTCGATAAGGGTATACTTGCCTGAGTATCACAATCCCTTTTAATTTCAAAGGTCTGCAGTTCCTCGGTACTTTTTATTTGGTATCTGGGAACTTATGAAAACGAAGCCTCCTCAAATGTATTCTTTGCATAAACTAAAAATTTCTGGAGACACATATGTATCCATTCCTTTTGAAGTTTCTCTAAAATGTTGACAGATGTGAAAGTGAGCATTATCAAATGCTTAGTTTTGCATTTGCATTCAGATCTGCTGTTTCAATGGGGATATTTTTATAAAATAAAAATGTGTGGCTGCTGTTCTTGGAAATGCCCTGGTTCTATGGCAGATTTAATTAGCATAATCACTGCATTCTTACGTGCACTTTGGTTTGGGGCAGCCCATTCCCTTGTTGAGTGGAGGGTATCCCAGAAAGGGGAGTACAGTTTTTCATTGTTATAATACTCCAACTGCAGTGCCTCTATTGTGGCAGAGAAGCACAAAGGCAGCCATGCTAGTATTAAGGCATACTACCCATTCACCTTCCACAGAGGCACAGGGGTAATATTTCAACTAAGTTTAGTAGAAGGAGTCTGGGTAGTGCAGACATCACAATTTAGTATTAGTACTACAGGATCTACTGAAGGACAACATTTAGTATAGGGCTCACATGAACTTGACATAGAGTTTAGCAGTCACCAAGGGCTTTGGCAACCCTAGCCTCTCAGTCCCAAAGCAACTGAACTTAGGTTTTTAATGAAACTTATTTTGTGTAAGACAAAGCCAGTGTGTTTTTTAATAGGGAGAAATATAACTGCCAGGTGGTCTGGAGCCTTTTAAAATTATTATTATTATGATACCTCTAAGTAGTTGTTCAAAGGAATGGATATTAAACACAGCAGTTTAAGTAGGCATGACTTTTGTGTGTTTTTGCTATTGACAGCTGCACAAGAAGCCAGCTCACACTCACCAGGCATAGTAGGTTCAGAACTCCAAGAAGGATGCTGGATGCATAGGCAGAATAGTTAATACCATTGGGCTATGATTGTGCATCTCAGAAAGTGGGATTTTTAAGCTATTCCCTTCTTTCTTGAGAGCAACTATACAGTAAAAATAATATTGCCCTGATGTGAAGGTTAGAGATGATAAGTACTTGGTAGCTCCTGATTCATTATGGAAAGTACCATAGGATGATAGCTACTGTAACCATAGTGATCAGATTTTTATGTCTAAGTACCCTTCTCCATTTCTAAATGTTATTTTCTTCCTTTCCCCCCATAATACTAATTATAGAAATTTGGAAAATTCAGAAACGTATAATAACTAAAATCCTAATCTATTGAAAGTGAAAAAAAAGTCTTGTTAACATTCTGATAGTCTTTTCCCAAAATGTGATTGAGTTTGAAATTTGGCCCTCTACGATGGACAGACAGAACTTATTGGATGCTAGGAGAAGCAACTACATTCTCGACTTTTCTGTAGGGTCTGACCTAGTTGATCTTCCTCCCCTATAAGTTTCTCCTCATTCAATTTTGGTCCATCGAAAACTTTTCTTTGCCTAAGGAAAAGAAATAATGAGAATTAAAACCTTTGGGTTGGTTCAGCGAGTCACACTAAACCAGATAGTAAGTAGCAAGCCAGCCATAATCTGTGAGAAAAACGTGTTGTTTGCACTGTCACTCCTGGATTTCAGGTGGGAAGACCTAGGGTAGAGAGAGAAAAGAAGCTGCTGTGGGAGGGCGGGTAGAGGTGAGGAATGGAAAAGAGGACAAGAGAGGTGTTTAGCTTTCATTTGCAAGTGTGATACCCGCTGCTTTGTTTATGGATTTGATGCTATTCATACAGTCTTTGCAATATTAATTTTTAATTTATGATGCTCATTAGGAGACACTTAAAACAGAACAATTATCATTTATCTTGATATATTATTTACTAGGGCTGACTGTCATGGTTAGGGGCCCATGATTAGTGAAAAGGGGTTCCAGAAGAGCTTCTGAAAGGTATTGGAGTAAAAAGAAGAGAAGCTTAGCAAAGGCTTGTCAGAACCTAAAGCCCAAAGTTCTGATGGTGAAGCGAAAGCCACACAATCCCTAATCAAGACTCAGGAGGCCGCCACCAAGACAAGCCTGGAATAGTACTTAATGAACCTGCAGGATGATATTAATGAGACTCTCTGTTTAGGCCACCAGCTCATCAATTATTCATCCAGCTGCATTCCTGATACTTTGCTATCTTCCTTCTCTTTTTGCATTGGTGTGATTACTTTTTTTTTTTTAACCCTCCATTTCCTTACCTGGAATGTAAACAAAGCCCTCTGTTCTATAGCTCCCTTTTATTCTGTTCACACATGATTTCTTCTCACCAACCAACACATAATACTAAACATGGCCATAGAAGTCTGATACAGGGAAACATGTAAACTCAGAGTGTCAGTGAATTAGGACACCCTGACTTTGTGCTTCCTAAGATTCTGGGTTTATCTTTGCATTGTCACCCTAGATTGCCATTATCTATTTGTATAGATAAACAGACTCTTTTTATTAGACTGTGAATTTCTAAAGGATGCATATCAGGAACTCATTGAGCACATGTGTGAATGAAGGCACAAATGAATGAATGGGTATGCGTAGTCAATCATGCCTCCTGCTCAGCCCTGTCTGTCTATCAGCAGGAAGGTCATGAAGTGGAAGCCTGAGCACTGCCTGGAGATTTCAGAGGAAACTAAGTGAAACAATGGAAGTATGATTTTGGATTTGCAATCTCCATCCTACAGTTGAAGATGAATCTGAAGACCTGTCACATGATACTCAAGGCTGTTTGATGCCCAGTGTTGATTTTATTTGCTTGCTTAGAAATCAAAATAAGCCATAGTTTTAGAAACAAAATTGTTTCACATAAGTGAGAGGAGGCTTTCAGTAAGCTTTCTGAATGAGGACCAAGAAGCGTAAAGCTGGGTAAGCTTTGGGGTGGGATAGAGGCTGGGCTTGTACTAAGTCTGTTATCTGGCTCACTCACTCAAGGTCCACATGAAAATCAAGGAAGCCAGTTTCATTTCTTTAAGCAACGAAGTGACAGAGGCTATGATGAGCATCAAGGTCATTACTATGTGGGCACAATGAAGATAACAAAAGACAAGGGCGGAAGCATTTTTGTTTGTTCTGAAAAGGTAGTGATGGACAGAAGAAGCAATTCTAGTGAAAAATGACAGCTTGACAAGATAAGAGCAGAGGTGACTGAGTGGGAGGAAATATGTGTCATTTTACCCATACCCGCATCTCAAATTGCTGTTCTAACCGTTCAAAGACTACATTAGAAAAGATCTAAGCTTTGAAAAATATCCTGAAATATATTGATAGATACATGCATATATAAATATATATGTATGAGCTGGTCACCGGTGACTCATGTCTGTAATCCTAGCTACTCAGGAAGCTGAGATCTGAGGATCGTGGTTCAAAGCCAGCCTGGGCAGGAAAGTCCATGTAACACTTATCTACAATAAACCACCAGAAAACCAGAAGTGGTGCTATGGCTCAAGTGTATGCACGTATCAATATAGACACATGCACATATGTATGTGCATAGATAATTCCTCAGCTTTGGCAGAGTAGATTGAAAAGCCAAAAGATTTGTATTCTACTTTTGCCTAATGGCTTCTAATTTCTGAAAGGTACTCTGGTCACAATTCTTTGGAGATATATTTAGAGAAATATTGTTGGAAATTTTCTCTATAGGTCTTTTGTGTTTTGACAACATGGAAGGAAGTTTGAAGTCAAGGCCTTGAACTTGCTGGAGAGGTGCTCTACCACTTGATCCATGCTACAACCTTTCTGCAGGCCTTTAATGTGGCCCTTATTAATGAGTTATGGGATAAAGGTAGACTTGAGCTGTGACTGTCTTTACTTTGAGGAGATCCTCAAACTGGTTGTTACAGACCAAAGGCAGACCATTGCACTTACCTTGTTGTGTATCTGAAAGTGTACATTTTTTTTTCTCGTAGCATCTCTGCAATTGATATGAGTTTACAATTGCTTTTGGCCAGGTGTGGTGATAGTGGCTGTTATTGCCTGCACAGAACAATATTTATATGGTTTATAGCTGTACATTTTCCTACCTTTACTTCAGCGATGTGTATTTTTACACTTCTTGCACTGAGTTGTTTCCCTTAAAGTTTCTTTGATTGAAAAGAAATCGTATGATTTGGCATTTAACTAGAACAATTATCGTGCATATTAAAAGACCAGTGAAACATAGAAGTAGGTATAAGTGTGATATTGATGAACAAAATATGGCGTGGGGGAAGCAACCAGTGAGTTTTTTTAAAAATACTTTTTATTGTAAAATAACTGTACAGAGGGGTTACAGTTACATGAGCAAGGTAATGAGTACATTTCCTACCAGCATTGTTACTTCCACCTTTGTTTTTCCCCTACCTCCCTTCCCTCCCACCTCCACAACTACACTCTTCCCTCCATTCTTCCCCCTCCCCACCTAAGTTGTAAAGTTCACTTTTCAACATAATGTCTTGTACATCTCATTGTTACAATAGGTCAACCTATATCCCTATTTAAGCATTTTGTTTTTTCCCTTTCCCTCCCAAATTAGAGAAGTGTATATACAAGATGCAGGGCACTGACATTAAATACAGTGAAAACAGGGGTTATACCTTGGGGGAGGAACATACAAAGAAACAAAAAATATCACATTGTACAGTATAAATATATTAGGAATAATAGCAAGAAAGAAAAAACCACTTGTGTCCCTATCTTAGGGTTCATTTTGCTTAACATCATCTTAGCTTAGCTTAACATCATCCTAGCTTTTGACTTTTTCTGCTTGTCCCAGACATATATAGTTATTGCAAATAAGGGAAACCATGGGACCTATGTTTCTTTGGGCCTGGCTTACTTCACTTAATAAATTTTTTTTCCCAAGCCTTTCCATTTCCTAACAAATGGGGCAATGTCATTCTTTCTGATGGAGGCATAGAATTCCATTGTATATATACATTTTCAGGGGTATCTGGGTTGGTTCCATATCTTAGTTATGGTAAATAATGCTGCAATAAACATAGTTGTGCTTGTAGCTTTAGTATGATCTTGTTTGTGATCATTTGGGTAAATGCCCAAAAGTGGGATTGCTGGGTCATAGGGGAGCTCTATGTGGAGTCTTTTTTTTTTTTTTTTTTGGGTCCGGTCGTGGAGCCTGAACTCTGGGCCTGGGCAGTGTCTCTCAGCTCTTCAGTTCAAGGCTAGTGCTCTACCTCTTGAGCCAGAGTGCCACTTCAGGCGTTTTTTCTTTTTGATTATGTGGTGCTGGGGAATCGGACCCAGGGCCTCATGCATGCAAGGCAAGCGCTCTACCACTGAGCCTCCTTCCCAGCCCTCTATGTGGAGCCTTGAGGAACCTCCATACCACTGTCCATAGTGCAACCAGTGAGTTTTGAGGAAAGGAAGATGCCTGCCTATGCATGCATGAAACCTATTCAAAGTCAGGCTATGGAATTCAGGCTGTGAGAAATATTCTTTGAAATAATTTTTACATTTCAAGGGATAGATTCTTAGCCTCTGATCATTTTCCTGTGTGTCATGGTTTAAGATAGGTTGGTAGCAATGGCTTTAAACTCTTCGAGATTTTGTTTTGTGGTGGTGGTAGTTGTTGTTTTCTTTTTCCCATTTGAGTTTTCTGGCAAAGAAATTTGTATTTAACTTCAGAAGCAGTGCTGATAATAGGAAGAAAATAACTTTCTTGGGATGGATTGACATTTTATATCTGATTTTAGTTTATCCTTGAATGCTAATGATCGAAATAAAGTTCTGGTCCTAGAAGCATTTGAAGTTCAGGCAGTTCATCTAGCAGTGAGAACTTGGTCCAGCATTACCCTTCCCAGGGGTGGGGGCAATGAGAAGTTCTCAAGAAGTTTGAGTTAATGGATTTTCCCTATATTATCCATGGTATCTATAATACATACTGACTACATGCGATTAAGCAGGATACAGTCTCTTGCTGTTGTATTTTTTATTTGGGGAGGGGGAGGACTAAAATTGGAGGCTGGCTTTCAACTTCTCCTGGCTTCTTCATCAAAGCAGTGTGGGCCATTCTGGAAGCACAACTTTAGGATACAAATCAGAAAATCAAGTAGTTTTAGATATAAAAGGTCTTGAGATGATTGAGTCCAGATATGCAAAGGAGAACACTAAAACTCAACAAAAGAGAATGGCCACCTGGGATCTCCCAGCTTGCTTGTGATAATGATCAGGCTGTCTGCCTCAGTGAAGTGTCCCAGCACCATCATGTAAATGCATTTCTCAAGGCAAAATTTCATGAAAAGATGGAGAACTTGTCATAAATCTGGGTTAGGTATTAAGTATTGTGAGGTGTAATTGCTTTTCTAAGTATTTGTCTTGTGTTCAGTGATGAACACATATTGAGAATTTGTCACTAGCTGAAGACTTAATCCTGCGTTTGAAAGTACAGTTTCTGCCCCCAGAAGATTTTTTTCTTTTTAAATATTTTTTATTGTAAAGATACTGTACAGAGGGGTTACAGTTACATGAGTAAAGTAACGAGTCCATTTCTTATCGAGCATTGTTACCCCCTCCTTTGATTTTCCCCTACCATCCCTTCCCTCCCCACCTCCCCAACTCCTCCCTCCTCCACCCCTGAAGTTGTAAAGTTTGTTTTCAACATAGTATCTTGTACAATGGGTCAACCTGTTTCCTTATTTCAGCATTTTGTTATTTCTCTTCCCCTTCCCAAATTAGAAAAATGTATATACAAGATGCAGGGCACCAGAATCAAATATAGTGACAATTTTTTACTTCTAAGTCATTGTGATTTTGATGATCTTCACCCTTCATCTTTTTATCTTGTTTCCTGTTTCCCTATGAAAAATGCTAACCTGCCTGAAAAAAAATGTAGCAATCTCTCTTGCATTTAAAAATCCACAAGCAAGAGTCTTACCATAAAATAGAGAAGGGGAGAGGAGGTAGGAAAAGTCATTTTTTCTTTTCCCTACTTGACTCTTTCCAGTGGAACTATGTTTTATAACCCTATCAAGCCAACAAATACATCTGAAAGGAATGACTTTCTTTTAGTGACTTTAGGAGATAACATTTAAGGGCTTCTGAAAAAAGAACAGAGAGGACTTGCCAATTTATCTTAGCAAAGGAGGGTGAGTTTTTTTTTTTTTTCTTTCGGTCATGGGGCTTGAACTCTGGGCCTAGGTGCTCTACAGCTCAAGGCGAGCACTCTACCACTTGAGTCACAGCGCCACTTCCAATTTTCTGAGTGGTTTATTGTAGATAAGAGTCTCACAAAGTTTCCTGCCTGGACTGGCTTTGAACCACTATTCTCAGATCTCAGCCTCTTGAGTAGCTAGGATTACAGGCATGAGCCACAGATGCCCAGTGTTTTTTTATGTTTTTAAAAAATGTTTTGTGGAGAGTTTTCAGAATTCAAACCCAGAGAAATAATATATGTATATGCTCTATATACATATATGTGTTTAAATACATATATATATGCGCATATATAGCACACAGGGAATATGTATGTATTTGTGGGTATCTGTCATATAATATGTATATACATGGATACACACATCTATCAGCTTATTACATGTCAAAGATTTTCCTCTACTTGCAAGAAATCTTAATGTCTAAGAAGACCATTGTCCAGTGTCCCTACAAAGCCTGAGCTAAATATTTCCATTTTCTATAAAGAATCTTACATTTCTTTAGTTAGTTGTTCTTCAAATTAATTTCATCTCATCTGTGTAGTTTCCCTGGAATAAATACAGAGAAAATTTTCAAGTAAAGTAAAAACCCCCACAAAAACAAACTTATAATAAAAAAAACAACAGCCAATCAAAAAAGTGAGTAAGGAAGAAACTCTCTTCCCTGAAATCAAATAGAGAGGTCAGAGTAGAATAATTTAAGGATCTTTAAAAACCACGTCAGAAATCTGATGCCTGGACAGCATACCTGATATGAAGATCATGGCCAGAACTGCTACAAAAAGAAATTGACCATCTAGAGAAAGCTAAACAGATGCGCAGATTTCCATTCAAAATAGAATCATTTTATTTTACAAGACTCTATTTTACAGCATGAGGAGACATGCAAGACTTTTTTCCGTGAATTTGTTATTGTCTTAAACATTTTAGGGAAAATAATTCAATGTATTTGAGAAGCATTGTTCAGCTGTGGAGAGAGACTAGAAGCAGGGTGAAGAATTGTGACATCCAATTCTTGACTTACAATACATTACTGAACCACCCCCAGGGTACACAATCTGGGTCTATGTTCCAAAACAGTTGGGGCAAAAAGCACTGCTCTCATTACCTTTAGCTTAATATTCTGTGGCTCACTTACTTATTTCTCCTGGAACCTTAAGCATAAATGAAGGTAGAAAACAGACATTGTGTCATAGAAACACATTTGTGTCTAAGACAGCAACAAAAAAACCTTGAAATTTATTTTTATTAAAAGCTTTGCTCTTGCTTGTATGGCCAGCACATCCACACTTGTTAAGAAATGAAAAAAAGTTTCAGCTCTTATTTTCAGTCACAGTTGGGGCATCATATGTCACCACAGCAAAGGATCAAAGTTAGGTTTTCTCCTCTTAGTCCTCATGTCTTAGTCATTTAAGGAGCAAAGCTTTTGAGTAACAGTATTACTCTTCCCTCTTGGTTTCTTTTTTCCTCTTACAAAATTCAGTTTCCAGACCAGCTTCTAAAGGGAAAATTGAATCACGAGATACTACAAAAGAGAGTACCATTCTACTTTTAATATTATCTTCTTTTAATCTATAGAAGGTTATCTAACTTTTCTTATTTTTACCTAGGGAGAACTTTCCCTTTATTATTTTTTATTTTTTAGACATATATCCTTTTGTCTGGTTGGCCAGTAATTGACTTTGTCCCTTTTTTTCATTTATTTTCCTGTCTCTTGGTTGTAGCATCTTCTCTCTGGAGTCTCAGGTTAGAAGTTTTCCCTTTTGTGAAACCATGACAGGTGCCTAATTGAATGATGAATGTCCCTTTATTACTCTGTAATTGAACTGCCAGCTTTTTGATTGGTTTGTAGAGATGCTCTCCCCTCGTCAGGCACTGCAGGGGGCTTGGTAGTTGGCAGTCTGGTCCTACCCTCCATCTGTCTAATCCCATCTAGCCCCTACTTGCTTTTTTTGGGGGGGTGGTAGAGAGGTAGAGAGTAAGGGGGGAGGGAAGTCGTAATAAATTATGCTAATTCGATATGGCTCTGACAATGAGAAGATCGTATTGTTCCATGTATCTTGGGGGTAAATGCTCCAAGACATTTTGTCGTCATGGGTGCCTAGTCTGACAGGCCCAGGATGAAGATTAATGGGCCTCACCTGAGTGACAGAACAGGGGATTGTGGGGAAGAGAGGGTCATTCATCATACTCTGACAGGTGTCATTCAATCCGACAGCAGCTCCACCATCACCTAGCTAGCAGTTCCATTTTTCTGCCAGTTAAGCAAGGAGTTTAATAACATCCCCAGAATTAAAACTCATTCTTTGTAGCAGGTCTGACAGCTGAAAAATAAGAAAATCAATTCTTCACATGTTATAGCACAGTTAACTGACTGGGGCTTTGACTCTAATTTAGTCTTTGGGCTGCATTTCAAGCAAAGAGCTTTTTGTAAGACATCATCTATTAAAATTTACCCATAGTGCTAACTTTACTGGTGTTATTATTGTGGATGCATTAGAGATTCAGGCTTTCATATCTAGTGTCATTTTCCTCCTTGCATGCTGCAACATATCCCAGCAGTAGTGGGATCTCTCCTACTTCATTCTCATTAACAATGTTTACTGCTTCCCTCTTCATTAATATTGATCCCCTCCCCAACTACCAGGGACATAAGACAGACGCTAATTTGAAGCATTTGGTATCATTAAACTGTTTACATTTCGAGTTTCAGGAATCTTAGAAGGTAGAGGAAATGATTCAAAGATTAAGAAGGAGAGTTAAACGTTGGTGCTTTAGGGTTGGCCTGATGAGTGATGACACCATAGCTGCATAGGTGTGGTAGATTGCAAAATATGACTATGGATTCCTTTAATCCTTCCTCTCTTCTGGAGAGGAGTCTGTTTTCCCACCTTTGCAAATCTGTGCTGACAGGGTGCACTGTAACTTTTGTCAATAGAAAGTGGCAGAGGTAGTGTTTAGCTTTGAAGACTGCATTATAAGACATTTACATTCTCTGCTTTTAACCCTTTAAGAACCTAGGCACGATGAAGAATGCAGTCTAGAGGAGTGTTAGTGGCTCACATCGGTAATCTTAGCAACTCAGCAGGCTGAGACTTGAGTATCATAATTGGGTGCAAAGCTTTTATCCAGGGGAACAGCGGGCTGAGGAATGATTCCAGTGGTAGAGCAGCACCCATGAGTGAAAAAGCCAAGCGAGAGCAAAGGATCTGAGTTCAAGCTCTGGTGCTAACTCACACGGAGAAGGGAGGGGTTATTTGGGCATTAGAGGGATGAGTGAAGCATTCTTGGATCTTTCAGACCAGTTCCGCTGCTAACTACATGCAACCACACAGAAGCTATCTTGAGCATTTTAATTCTAACCAATGGCATACATGACAGAAGAATTGTCCTGGTAACCATTGCCCAGAGATCTGGCCCACGAAATTATAGCAAATGAAATGCTTGTAGTTCCAAGGCATTAGATTAGGGGGTAGTTGGTTATGTAGCACTGTATAACTGAGACAAAGAAAGTGAGACAGAGCTAGGTACAAAGCTGTTTTCCTCCAGCTCTGAAAAAATACTTCAGTTTGGAGGAATATATTGTTTCCATCAACATTTTTCTGGTTTGAGCACCTTTGCCTTCTCTTGTACCCTTTTCCTCTAGTCCCTTTCTTGTGTCTAGGACAGAAACGGTTTTTCAATACTTATTCTTGGATATAGAGGAATTGTTGCATTATTTCTCTGCTTATTAGTTTTATCTTTTCTGTTTTTGTATATCTAGAGTAGAAAAAAAATCACTGAAAAATAGATCCAAAGTAACCCAAAATAAGCCACAGCATAATGCTGAAAGTTAATTAGGTTTTGAAATATATGTATGTGTGTGTGTGTGTGTGTGTGTATGCAGGTATATATATATACACATACACATATACATACATACATATACAAGATGATTGATCTTTTCATTAGATACTATATTCAGATATATTACATATAGAAAGTTGTTTCCATATGAATTGCCCACTGAATTCCCAACAGTAAGCAGACTAGCTAATGCCATTGGTAAAACAACCTGAGATATCAAAACTGAAAATTGCCCTTTCTTTTTACTAGCCCTAAGGAAAGATTCAAAACTTCAACTCTTTAGATTTCTGAATGATAACCTTGTAAGGAACTGAGAGAAAAGTGTGCTGTGAGGGTGGCTAGCTACTTGTTTAAAGGGAAGCCCCTGGAAACACACAGATGGCCTCATGTGGATTGTGCAAATCCACATGTCATGGGTATTTGGGATAGCAAAAGAACAAGCTGGAAAAGTAGAAAAGAATTACATAAAACCATTGCATATCGAGGGAACTCCTGAGTCCACATACATTCTAGGGAATGAAACAAAAGTGAAGGTCACAGTGCAGGTTTTATTATAATAACCTGTGAGACAGAACTTTTACTTTTTAAAAACATCATTTAAAACAAACATCTGAAAACTCACACGTTGGGCTCAATAGATTGTCTTTGGAATGCATGAGCACTGTTCTGCCTGATGAGTATTTAAAAAGCCAAGTACAATGGCACCTATCTGTAACCCTAGCTTTCCCAAAAGCAGAGATAGGGAGGATCATGGAAAAGGTCAGCCCAGGCAAAAATTAGTGATATCCCATAACAACCAATAAGCGGGTCACAGTGACACATGTCTGTATTCCCAGCTCCATGGCAGGCTGTGGTAGGAGGATTGTGGTACAAAGTCAACCCTGAGCCATGAGCATGTGACCATATTTGAAAAATAACCTAAAGCAACAAAGAATGGAACCATGGCCCAAATCTTCCCTTTTAAAGATTCTTCGTGTTCTGAATGTTAAATTTTCCTAAAGACTCCTATGCTTATTTAGAATCAATATCTCCTGACTCTAAGACTCATTCACTAAACATATGATCGGATCACATAACCTTAGCCTCTGCCATAGCTCTCTTTTATCCTTATTCAGGTTCTGCTACTTCATTTAAACACAAAGAGGCACAAACCTGATACGTTGTCCTTGGGATGTGGTGGAACTTCTAAAATTCACTCTGTCTATCTTTAAACTGAGCCTGAAAACCAAATTATTACTAAAATTATTAACTCACAACCTTTTAGCAGCTAGATTGATCAGCTTATTTTGAAGGCACCTGGGGGTGATGTTCATACATAAAACACATTATGTTAGTAGTTTACAAGCTAGCAGAGAGACTTGCACAAGGCAGGTGCTCAAGAAAAATTATACTTGCCTAGCAAAGCAATAGGCTTTGCATTCTAACCCCAGTAACACCAAAAAGAGAGAGAGATGCTTATCAGTAAATATTACTGAGTCAATTAGCTTGAGACGTTAGCATTTAGAAGTTCATTTATATAACATGGGAAAACAGTTTTTTTTTCTAAAAACATAGCTGAGACGATGATTCTAATTCATTATTCAAATCTGAGGCTTTCTTTGAAGTCAGTGATGAAATTCTATCATCTAAATGATGTTTTCTAGAGGAAGAATCTTCTATTAAGATTCAGGAAAGCCTAGGAAAAAGTACAACTTTGTATATATATATATACATATCTATATATATACACTATATATGTACTTTATATGTACATGTACTATATAGAGAGAGTAGCTATATATATATGTATATATATATATATATATATATACATATATATATAGTAAAGTGATTATTAAGCTGAGTATCAAGGATATACATTGGGGGAAAGATAGTATTTTCAATAAATGGTACAGGAAAAAGTGGCTATATATAAGGAAAAGAATAAATGATTCATCTCACTTCATACATGAAAATCAACTCAAAATGGATTAAAGATTTAAACATAAGACCTAAAAACCAAAAACTCCAAGAAGACAATGGGTAAAAAATTTCTTGACATTGACTTTAACAATGATTTCTTGGATATGACATCCAAAGCATAGACAACAAAAGCAATTAGATGAGTGGACTTCATCAAATTCAAATGCTTTTGGACAACCAGGAAAACAGTCAACAAGAGGCA
Organism: Dipodomys spectabilis; assembly: GCF_019054845.1. Classification (NCBI taxonomy): domain Eukaryota; kingdom Metazoa; phylum Chordata; class Mammalia; order Rodentia; family Heteromyidae; genus Dipodomys; species Dipodomys spectabilis. Next base: position 429,451 of record NW_024870818.1, read on the forward strand.
AAGTAATTTACAGAATGGGAGATAATATTTGCAAACCATAAAGATGATAAAGGAGTAATATCTAAAATATATATGTAATCCTATAACTTAATGCAAAAAGTAAAATTAACTCAAAAGACTGAAGACATATGAATTGCCAACATATATGAACAAATTAGTAACCAGCACTAATCATTAGAAAAGTATAAGCAAAAACCTTAGCAAGAAACTGAGTGCCAGTGACTCACACTGGTAATCCTAGCTACTCAAGAGGCTATGATCTCATTGGAGTCTGAGACTGATTTATTAACCATCAGAAAGATGAGAGTGGATCTGTGGCTCAAGTGCTAGAGTATTAGCCTTGAGTGAAAAAACTAAGGGACAGCATGAGGGCCCTGGGTTCAAACACCAGCACTGCCACAAAACAAAACCAACCTCAAACCACAACAAGGGCCACGTCACCTCAGTTAGGATCACTATTCTCACAAAGATACCTGTATTAATGACTTTGTAAGGAAAGGAAATTCTTACATACACTGTTTTGTGGGGATGTAATTTGGTACAACCATGATGGGAAAAATTAAAAACAGTCCTATAATATGATCTAATAATTCTACATACCTAAGAAATGATAGGAGGATGTTACAATGCTATCTTCACAGCCTACATGTCCATGAGTGGATGAATGTATAATGTAAATGTAGTATATGCCTTTATTTAGCTTTAACAAAGAAGGAGACACTGCCATTGATGCCAATAGACTATAAATTGCATTTTGTTAAATGAAAGAAGCCAGACACAGACAACCAAATGATATACCATCTCACTTATATCAAGAACCCAAATAGCTAATCTTGTAGGAATAAAGAGTAAAATGATGGTTACTGGAGCTGAAAGAAAACTGTGTGATAATAGTCAAAAAGTATGAAAAAGGCCTACCTCTACTGTAAGCATAGTGTGAACAGTTAATAATGCCATATCACATACTAAAACGTCTGCTGACAGAGTAGAACTTATGTTAACTGTTCTTATAACAAAAGGAGTACTATGATAGTAATAAAGAGAACAGAAAACTTTTGGAATGGAAGTGATGAATATGTATATGTCATTGATTATGGCAATGGTTTCATGTGTATATATTCTTTCTAAACTCATCAAATTGTATATTGTAAATATTTACAGCTTTATTTTGCTAGTATAGGGGCTTGAACACCACCACTTGATCCATGTCTATAGTCCAGCTTTTTGTTGATTAATTGGAAATGGAGAATTGTGGACTTTTCTGCCTGGGCTAGCTACAAACTTGAATCATCCAGGTCTCCATCTCTGGAGAAGGTAAGATAACAGGTGAGCCACCAGAGCCCAACTTACTCCCTTTTTTATAAGTCCGCCAGGCCTCAGTAGTCATTTTAAAAATGCTATTAACATGTGGAATGATAATACTTACTTTTATATAAGACCAAATAACATACTACTTAGCATGCATTCTTTTGTAAAATGAAAAGTAAAGCTAATTATGAATGATAAAAAAATGAATCAAGTGATTTGAACATGGGCTCTGTGATTTAGGGTTTAACTATGGGCAATCATTTTTTTTCTCTCTAAACACTAGTTTTCTTTCTTATAAAATTCACAGTTAAGCCCTCCTTCCCAGAACTGGTTTTAGGAGGTTCAATTTGTACAGTAGTTACTAAAGCAATTAGTCCAACCTGAAGATAACTCTATACCTACCACCCTTGCTATCTTTTATTTATTTATTTATTTATTTTATTGTGAAAATACTGTACAGAGGGGTTACAATTACATGAGCAAGATAATGAGTACAATTCTTATCAAGCATTGTAGCCTCCTCCTTTGTTTCCCTTTCCCATCCCTTCCCATCCTCCCCCTGCCCTCCCCTACCCAATCCTCCCTCCCCCCCACCAAAGTTGTAAAGTTCATTTTTGACATAACGACTTGTACATCTCATTGTTTACCCTTGCTATGTTTATATCTTACTAATTTTTGAAACTTAAATACCTTTTTACTGTGACTACTCTTCCTATTATCATTTTGTTTAAATATTTTAAAGATATTCCTTTTATAGCTGTTGAAATATATAAACAATTATAGCGAACTTTGTTTGAGAATAAATTCTCAATAACAAAAAAACCTCTACAATGTATCCTTGTTTTTTTAAAAATGATATGGCAGCAAGAGAAATCATCATTTCCTTTTCTTTGTTTCTTTCTCCCCCTTCTCCTTACCCCCTTCCCTCTCTCCCTCTCTCTCTCCCTCCCCTCCTTTCCCTTCCTCCCTCCCCCTCTATCCCTCTGCCCCTCTCTCCCCCGCCTCTTTCTCTCGATGTCCAACCCAAGACCTCTTGCATACTAGGCAGATGCTGTAGTGCTGACTCAAATATGGGCCTTGGAAGTCATTCCTTGGGAGAAAATGAAGAAAAATTAAAAACCATGGGGGAAGGAGCAATTACACAGAACTCATCATCAAAGATGAAAGTCTTAAAGGACAGGATTCATGAAATCCGACAGCATAAGCAAACCTCAAGTCCGAGAATGACAAATATGAATGCTAAAACCACAAATCTCTGACAGACTTCATTTTGTTGGGGAAGAAAGCCATCGTGAAGATTCAGTCAGGCTGACAGCACAGGGGAGGACAGAGCCTACTCTGTAGCATGAAGTGAAGTTTCCATTTGGGGAAGCTCCAGTCAGAGGAGCAACATTCCAGTGGGTGGGTCTGATGTCAGGGAGGTGGATTTCATCTGACTACAGCTGCACCAAAGGCTGACTTTGGCAGCAGCTTCTGGGCTATCATTTTATAAACAGTCTTTTCTTTCCAGACTTCCAATGTGAATTTAGACCTCAGCATAGATTCTGTCTCACATCTTTATTTTGTGTCATCACATTCTAATCCGATGACAAACAGTTGGTCTGAGATTTCAGTATATTACTATATTAGTGCAATTTATGTTCTATGTGGGAGTTGATGATGTGTAAAGACTATATTGTGGACTCCCCTGGATTCTAATCCAGCACCCAAACGGATAGTGTTGCTCTGGTGATCACAGAGGCACTTTATTATGAAATCAAATGGCGAGTTTGAGGTCCTGGCTCACAAGAAGGCACTGGCAGCAGTGTGAATCATATTTCCTAAAATCTGAGCCAAAACTCTGCCATCCACCTTGGAATGATCACTACTGTAATTTTGCATCTAATTGTGCCATTTCTGCTCAATAAGGTTTGAAGAAATATTGTTTTAAAATTTATAATCTGTCTTAAATAAGCCAGATACATATGGTAAAGTGGATCCAGATGAGAAAGAGAGAAGATAAATACCAAGGTGATTTGTATAGATGCCACTGGCTAAGCAATGAGCCAAGGATTCAGTGGCTTGGTTCCTTTGCTTAGCGACAGGAGGGATGCTGGATGGCAAATCAATTAGCCAAGTGCATTCTCAACCCAAGTCTCCTTCAGCTGTTTTTCTAAAAAGAAATTTCTATAACTGAACAAGCAATGCACTCTCCTAGCACATCCTGGAAGTAAAAATATGTGAGCTTAAGAATAATACGAACTGAATGAGTTTCATAAGCCTGAGCCTGTTCATTGTCAGAGGACGACAAATCATGCAGAAAATCATGCCAACTTAACACTTGATTTAATGAGGACTTCACAGAAAAGACAAATGATCTCCAAAATTGTCATGATCAGGTCTCTATGTGGAGAGAAAGTTTAGACCTGGATTGGAATATTAGAAAAGCCTTACCTTAGGTTTCTTGGCTTGGTGTATCCATACAAACAAGATACTCTACCTCTCACAGCTGCTATGATCCTGTGAATGGTCTGAATATTTTTCATGTCTCCTTGTGACTTCTTCTTTAATACTTGCTGAAACAGAAAAAAATATCATATGGTATTATATGAAGTTAATTCTCAGCAAAGTCAACTATTTGCATAATAGTCTCTGGTTTATAACTTCTTGTTATTTTTTTGTCAGGTCAATAGAGACCTTCTGGGTTATGTTCTTTATGGGAAGGCTAAGCAACTAGGTTTGGGGAGGGACAATTTATTAATATTGTGTGACCATTGTAAGACTCGTTTAATAGATGTTGGCTTATTAGGCTATTCCTTTCCCTGTATGCTAGTCACTGTTATCGGGATAGAGTGTCAATTGAATACCATTGGCAGAAATGTACTAAAAATACATTTTTCTACTAGCATATATTGATTTTCCTATCTGATTGGACTTGCCTTCATGATGATGTTAGTTTCCTCCATTAGAAACATACTCAAAAGATATAAAAGATGAGCTATATAGACAATTGTGAATTTCCTAGGAGCTGCATCATAAAAGACTAAAAATGATTTCAATAATACATTTTATTTGTATTATATTTAAATATTGTATTTAAAATATTATTTCAACAGGTAGTCTTACAGATATCAGCAAATATTGTCATCACGTTTGTCTTTTCATGGTCGTCTTAGAAATTCACTCTGTAGAACATATTTTAACTTGGACTAGCTTCACTCTAAGTACTCAGTAAACACATGTGGCTAGTGGCTACTACATTAGATAACCCAGATCAAACATGAGTTCTTTTACTATTTTCAAAGTGTGTCTGACATAGTAGTGTACCTAGGTCAGACTTTATGTAATGTAAGATATTTTATGATTATTCATTCTGTCAATGAAGTGGCAGAAATACGTAACAAGGAAGAAAAATACATAATTTCATAGGAGAAACTCTAGGGCTCCTTGGCACAGGCAGAAATTTTCTTTTCTTTTCTTTTTTTCTTTTTTTTGGGGGTCCGGTCGTGGGGCCTGAACTCTGGGCCTGGGTGCTGTCCCTCAGCTCTTCAGCTCAAGTTAGCACTCTATCATTTGAGCCACAGCACCACTTCCGGCTTTTTTCTTTTTGCTTATGTGGTGCTGAGGAATCGAACCCAGGGCCTCAGGCATGCAAGGCAAGTACTCTACCACTGAGCCACCTTCCCAGCTCCAGAAATTTTCTTAATAGAGACCCAGAAACACAACAAATCAAAGAAAGCTTGGACAAATGGGATTGCATGAAACTGCAGAGCTCCTGAAGGGCAAAGGACATAGCTAGCAAAATTAGTAGAAAGCACACGGATTGGGAGAAGAGCTTCACTAGCCATACAACAGACAAGAGTCTCATATCTAAAATATACTTAGAACTCAAAAAATTAAATCCCCAAACAACAAATCCTCAAAGAAACAACTGCCCGATAAATAAGTGGGCTAAAGACCTAAAGAGAAACTTCTTTGAAGAGGAAATACTTTTTATTATATCTGTAGAAATTGTACTATTCTATACTTTTAATCTGTTCCATATAACAAACTCTGTTTCTAATTTTTATTCACTCTAGTAAAAAGTGACTATAATGTTAGACCAGAGAAATGTTAGACCAAAATGTTGGACCAGAGAAAAGAGGCAAGTAGATTTGTTAGGAGGTCATTGAATGGTCAGTAAAGCATGTTGCTACAGTTGTTGCTGATTTACAAGGTAGAGTCCAGTCTTGGGTGGGCCACAAAGCATACTTTGGGAGATATGTGGATTCTCCCTTCCCCACCCTCAGGCATCATGGCAGCCTTAATTGGCATTGCTGCCAGGGCTATCACTTGGACCCCAACATGACTTTATTAAACTGGTGCTGCCTTCAGCTGAGTGGGCATAACCTCAGTAAGTGATTAGGGCAAAGGTGAAGATGTGGCTTGAGTAAAACCAGGTGTGAAAAGGGGATTAACAAGAAGGCTGTCTTCTTCAATCTTCCCTTTTGTAGGGATTTCAGTGATTGAAATACCTGGCTCCCTTTAAACCATTAACCTAGGCTGCAGATAGTGATTCCCCAAGACATGCCAAGCTATTTCTTAAGTTATTTTGTACATTTTTTAAGTTGACTGTTTAATATAAAACTGAATATATTTTAAAGTAGGATCTTCATTTTGCTGCAATTAATTCAGTCTTTTTTGGTTGGAGAAAGAATTACTATACTTCTTACTCCTTGAAATTAGTCAAAACTTGTACTTGCTCAACTTATTCAACTCTGAGTGGCTCTCAGTAGCATTATCTCAACTGGGAGATATAAAGCTCCTCTGATTTTGCGTCATTCTTGCTTCTCTTATATGCCTGAACAGATCAACTCAAGAGAGTCATGTTTTTGTTAGATGGGTAGAATTACCATTTATAGCTCAGGGAAAATACAGACATCTTCAGAAAGGATGGAAATGGAAGAAAGTCATTGCCTACATATAATGGAACTTAAATATATGATTAACTTTTATGAAATGTGGTCCTTTTAGGGTTGAGACTAAAGGAATCATATTTCACTAGAAAGAGTACAAGATTTGAAGTCAAGGATACAAATTCTAAACACTTGCTTGTTGTGTGGCCTTGCGTAAGTGGCTTACTTTCCTGAGACTCATATTTTACTCTACTTAAAAATGAAGCCCAAACAACCTATATCTGTTGTGAGTACTGATGTTATTATTGTGTGGTATATACTTGTATATATACCTAATTCAAAGAGCATAATAATGACAAGTTCGATGTATTTTGTACTTGTCATAGATCAACTGTGGCTGATTTATCAATTGTCTTATCTTCTCTATTTCTACAATCTAATCAAGAATACAAGAGGGCCAGGTGTTGATGGCTCATGCCTATAATCCTGGCTACTTAGAAGGTTAAGATCTGAGATTCACAGTTCGAAGCCAAGAAAAGGACAGTCAGTGAGAATCTTATCTTCAATTAACCACCAAAAAGCTGGAAGTAGAGTTGTGATTCATTTGGGAGAGCGCTAGCCTTTAGCATAAAAGCTTAGGGACAGTGTCCAGGTCCTGAGTTCAAGCCCAGAACCAGCATGCGCATGCAGCTGCACACACACACACACACACACACACACACACACACACACACACACACACACATACAGAATGCATGAGAGAGAAAAAAATATTAACAGTTTATCCAAAGGCAAATATTCCATTACAAAATATTCTTTAGTATCAGAAAAGGTATTAAAATGGAGCAAATGTTTCTTTTAATACAGACTATAAATCATTTCATTTTGGAATGAGTTTGTTGGACAGTAGAAATCTCATTGTTTGCTTTAGGGGGAAATTCTTTCATAATACAGTAATATTTTCACCTTTTCTAGTTTTTCCATTATAGTTCATATTTTTATTTTACTTTGTGATTCTGAGAAGCAATTATCCTATATTACTCAGAGTAGTAGCATTTTTATTAATATCTCAAACTCTCTCTGTCTCTCTCTGTCTCTGTCTCTCTCTCTGTCTCCCATAGGACACATACCTCTGTTTTTCTCAAGAACTCCATCTCTGAGCTTTCTTCTCTTGGCCAAGAATATAAATCAAACACTCGGTTCCACTCAGAATTTAGGCCTTTGCCTTAGTTGCTGTAAGAATCAGACTGCATTATTTATAACTATGGGTGTCCAGGTTTTCATCACCACAGACAGATGGGTGTTTTAGAGCATTCACCTTTAAGATATCCAGAATACAAGCTGTTGATCCTCTGTGGATTGTAAATTTCTAGAGTTGGGCTTCTTGGCTCTTGTCGGTGAGACAAGTTTTATGATCACTATTACATTAGCTCCTCTGAAATGTTGGAAAGCCGGGTGCCTCCATCCTATTAGGAAACCTTGCCTTGACTTTCCTACCAATAAAGCTGTTCTCAGGCTAGAGTTCATCCCATTAAGCATCTTGAGAATTGCTCCTGGACTAAGAACTATTTCCCCCACTGTCTGCTCTAAGCCTCAGAGTCTCAAGCAGCCTACATGCCTTGAATCTAAGACAAAGCTTATAGCCTAGCAGCTTTTTTTTTTATCACCTTCCATCAAGCAACTAAGCCTCCAGGTGGATTAGGATGACTGTGTAAGAAGCTTACAAGGTAGCAGATGTCAAGCCTCGGTAAAGGTCATTGTATCAGGCTATTCTCTTTCTGGACACTGATTTCCTCCTGGACTGGTACAGAATGGGAAAGGAGAACTTGCCACAGACCTCTGGAATGCTAAAGTGGGAGTCCTATGTGACAGATGTGCACATGTCTAAGAAGCTAAACCTCAAAGGGCAACATGCAAAAGGACACTGGAATCCAAATGAAAATAATATTGCTTGAGGAAGTTTCCAATAAGATACACCAAGGATTACTGGAATGTAGGCTGCTATGATTTGGGGATAAAGGTTTTCTTATGCTAAAGTACTTATTTCTTCTTCAGAAAAAAACAGTAGGTTAGAGGTCCATACCATAGTTCTCTCGAAGAAACACAGATGTAGGAAAGTTCTCTACTGTCTAACTGGGCTTAATGCCTAAAACTGTAACCTATTTGAAAGCAGTACAGTATGTTGCTGAAGAGAAGCAGAATGGAAGGAATGTAGCTTGAATGATAGGAGAATTGTTGTGGGAACAGAAAACTTGATATGGCATACTAGGTAGAGGATACTGGCTCAGTCGAGGTGAATAACTTTGACCAAACTTTCACTGTCCCTGCTTCACTCACTGGTAGGCTATAGGAGTAATGTGATCAATATAATCATGAATCTAATTTTCCACTAACAGGTACAAGTGTCAAAATCATACTCACATGGGAGGATGAAGTAGGGTGCGTGTCCCAAGGGATTTTAAGCATCTCATATTTGGTTGTCTAGAGTTCCATTCTCTTGGCCTCAACTTCCCCAAGAAATATGGCTTTCTAGCAGAAAACACAAATCAATTTCAAAATACAAGCAGTTTTCCCCTTTAAAATATTTGACTAAATGTTTTAAATTATTGCCTTGATCTTCACACTCATAGTTAAATGTCTAGTCTTGTGCTGAATGACTTCATGTTGGAAAATGGCAAGGAAGGAAAAGTTACCATAGGTGTCTGAATCAGACTATTTCAACCTGAGTCATGGGTCCAAGGTTTTATACCAATTTCCTTTCTATTTCCCAGGCTGCAAGCTAAAAATAACTTTGTACCAGATGGGTGGAAAACAGGGATGTAATTAGGAATTGATTTCTATTTTTTTTAATGTTGAAAATAATCTTATTGCCAGAGATTTCCTTTCATTTCCTCTGAATTGAAATCTGGTATTTCTGAGGGTGGAGAGGAGAATATCTTTATATGGCAATACAAAACCCAACACAAGCTGGTAAGCCCTTGGAGTGTCCAGCTTAAAAGGGTTCTTGTCACTGGGAGTCCTCACTGGAGCCATGCCAGTTCCCTGGGGAAGGCTGGTGCCTGCTACTTGCAGAGTTGGCTGTCAGGTTGGTCCTGTGTGTTTGTAATTAACTATGATGTCTGGATGTTGATAGAGTGAGTCTAGCCAATGGTTCCCCTCCAAAGAAGGTTTTCCTGGCTAGCTCTCTGGTATCAGAAATGCCAAGTTGGGAGTTGCCTGGAGACTCTAGAGATGCAGATTTCGTTTAGCTGGGCTCTGGTTGTAAAGCCAAGTGCTGAGAAAACAAATCAGAGACCAAACCTGAATTGTAATCAGTGGGCGTCTCCAACCATTTGGCTCCTCTGCTTTCCAATGTTATGTTTAAACGTTTCAGAGCATATTTAGTAAACATGTCACTAGCAATTGCCAGTCCTCAGTCTCTTCCCATTCTTTCTTTAATGGTTTTCTCTTTTTCTGTGGGTCAGCACAGTAGACGGGTTTTACAGTATATAAGGATGCAGATGCCTATGTTTTAGGCTAGGCAGATTTGTTTTTACTACCTCTATGGCTTGTTTATAACATTTACTCCTTATGAGCCAAGTTGGAAATATGTATTTCTCACTTCTTGCACCAGACACGGCTAGTTCTCTCTTGAGAAAGCTGAGTTTACAAGCCACATTAATTATCGTAGCTTAGTTTGAATTTATATACACATGCGATGTGTACTCCTTTTGTCCGAATTTTAACTCCAAGAACTGTATTTCTCTGTGTTTAGTCCATGTAGGATTCAGCCACAATTTGCCTGTTGGGAAGTAAGTGCTTTTCTGTGTTTGAGTAATATAAGACCTGCTCTTATCACAAGCCAAACATATGTTGATACCATGCTCTTGGGCCTCCAGAACCATAAACCACCTTGCAATAATACCATTTTATTGGAAAAGAAAATCTCAATGTGAGTTGAAGGTCTAACCCCCAGACATCACAATCACTCATTAAACAAATATCTATTAAACAATTTCTATGCAAGAAGATACATGCTAGGGCCGGGTGTTTGTCATTCAATCCAGTAACCCTAGCTACTGAGGAGGCTGAGACCTTAGGATCATGACTCAAAGCCAGCTCAGGCAAGAAAGTCTGAGACTTATCTCCATTTAACTACCAAAAAAGGCTGAAGTAGAGCTGTGGTTCAAGTAGTAAAGTCCTAGCCTTGAGCAAAAAAGCTCAGGGACAGTGCCCAGGCCTTGAGTGTAATTTCCATAACCGGCATGCATGTGTGTATGTGTGTGCACGCGTGCACACACACACACACACACACACACACACACACACACACACACACACACACAAATCCATGCTAAGCTTGTAATTGGAATTTCTTACCTTTAAGTAGCTTAAGACTGTACTATCAGACAAGTAATAAACAAGAAATAGAATTTTTTTTAATCCTAGGAAGCATAGAAACATAGGGCAGGGCAAGTAAAGCCAAGTCAGAAATGTGAACCAGAAGAAAAGTTCTGAGACAGGGAATATTTGAATATGGAAGGGTCTTCTGGATAAATGTTCAAAGTGTAGTTGGTGGATGAGTGACACTCTACAAGCTGCTTCCAGTTTGAAATAAGACAACTTTAAGGATTTGGAAACTTTATAGCAATCTTGTATTGCTATAAAGCCTAAACATGCTATTGTGACAAATTGGAAGTGAATATTTTAAAAAATGAATTAGCTGCCTAGAGAGGTAAACAGTAGACATTACAAAATGTACAAAACAAGTCCTCCTACATATGTATGTAGCAGGCTGAATAATAGGTTCCTGAAAGATATCCAAATCCTAGTTCTTAGAACTCACAAATATTATCTCATATGGAAAAAATTAATAATCTTGAAATAAGGAGATTACACTGTCACTTAGTCCATTCTCTGTTCAAGAGAATACTTTAAACTAGTGTAATTTATATGGGAAAGAAGTCATAGCCAAGCTGAAAAAGGGTTTCATTGGGGAAAATATGAGGAATGAGACTGAAGAACCTGAAGGAAATCTAGAATGATGTAATAGATGGTACAAAAATAATCACAAAAAAATCAATCAGGAAAAATAATCTATATTGTTACCCTTGAAATACAGTTGGCCTAATCACTTGCTTTGATAAACTGAATGTGCCAGAGTAGCAGGAGTCCTACATGGGATGTTTAGAGACTTTACAATTTCTGCTCCCATCTGCTACCACAATGCTGGAAGATTGAGAGACAATGCACTGACTTTTTTAGCTGTCCATCTCAGCCCAGTGAGATACGTGAGTGAGCACACATAGTTAGGGACAGTTAGGCAAAAACAGTCCAGAAGAACCACCTTAGCTGATCCTAGATCCATCTTAGAATGTACAGAGCCTACCAGGAACTTGTGGCACATGCCTGTAATTCTAGCTACTCAGGAGGCTGAGATCTGAGGATCAGGCTTCAAAACCAGCCTGGGCAGGAAAGTCCCTGAGGTTAGTATCTTCAATTAACCACCAACAAAACCTGAAGTAGAGGTGTGGCTCAAGTGGTAGAGTGCTAGCCTTGAGTATACATGTGCAGAGACAATGCCAGGACCTAAGATCAATCCCTGGCACTGGCACATACACACAAAGAAAACAAATACACAGAGCTCAATAAAGCAGTTATTATTTTAGGCCACAAAGGAGAAAGAGTCCAATGAAAATATAGACACCCAGTTAAAAGAGTTGAAAAACAAGTCTGAAAACCAACTCCAGGAGGTATGGCAATCTATTCCAGACTTAAAAGAAAACCTCAATAAAGAGCTGGCCACCATTAAGAAAGACCAGCAAGAACGAAGGGAGATAAATAGCAAAGTAAAAAGCCTTAATAGCAAAATGGAGGAAGCAGAAGACCGAATCTCTGAGGCAGAAGATAGTTTAGACTCCATAGAGAAAGAGCACACAGATATTCATAACAAAACCAAGAATCATGATAGATCATTGCAGGAGCTACAGATACAATAAGGAAGCCTAATTTGAGACTAATAAGTACTGAGGCGGGCCTAGAGAGGGAAGCCCATGTATTAGGAAATATATTCAGAAGAATCCTAGCAGAAAACTTCCCAAATATACAAAAGGACAGGCCCATCCAGAAGCTTTTAGAACCCCAAATAGATGAGACCAGAATAGGACATCCCACTGCCATATTATAGTCCATACAGAATCAATAGAAACTAAGGAAGCTGCCAGGGAGAAGAGAATAATCACTTTAAGCCAATGAGAATAATCACAGACTTCTTAACAGAGACTATGAAAGCAAGGAGAGCATGGAATGAGGTATGCCAGGCCCTAAAGACAAATAGCTACCAACCAAAAATAATTTACCTAGCTAAGTTCTTATTCATAGTGGAAGGACAAATAAAAACTTTCCACAGTAAGGAAAAACTGAAACACTATATTGCTACTAAACCAGCTTTACAAAAAATTGTCAAAGATGTTCTACATATAGAAAACCGACAAGAATGGGATATTGGTAATGAAATGGCCCATTTCAGAGAACTATGGAGTAAGGTCAGGGCATGCACCCCCTCCCCCCAACAATGGATAAAAGAGGCAGGAACAGACAAACACCTCTCAGTGCTAACTCTCAATATTAATGCACTTAACTCTCCAATTAAGTAACACAGATTGTCTAGTTGGACCAAAAAACAAGATGCTTCTATCTCCTGCTTTCAAGAGACACACCTTAACCACAAAAACAAACATTCTGAAAGTGAAAGGCTGGAATAAAATCTTCCAAGCAAATGGCCTCCATAAACAAGCAGAAGTCACAATCCTAATATCAGATAAAATAGATTTCAAATTAAAATTAGCAAGAAGAGATAAAGAAGGTAATTACATGCTAATTAAAGGATCTCTCCTTCAGGAGGATATTACAATTCTAAATATCTATTCACCAAATAATGGAGCACCAAAATTTATCCAAGAAAAACTACTTTCCCTCAAATCTCACATAGATCCAAAGATTAACTCTTGGGGACTTTAACATACCACTATCCCTGCTGACTAGATCAATCCAGCAAAACTCAATAGAGAAACCTCAGATCTAAACAACTGCATAGATCAACTAGATTTAACAGACATCTACTGAATATTTCACCCAGCAGCATCAGAACACACGTTTTTCTCAGCAGCACATGGAACATTATCCAAAATAGACTACATTTTAGGTCACAAAGCAAATTTGTCCAAATTCAGAGACATTGAAGTAATGCCCTGCATTCTCTCAGACAATGAGGGAATAAAATTAGAACTCAACTCCAAAAGCCACCAAAGAAAGTCCAGTAACACATGGAGGCTGAACAACACACTGCTGAATCACGAGTGGGTCATGGAAGAGATTAGAAAGGAAATTCAAATGTTCATGCTATTCAACAAAAATGAGCACACAAATTACCAGCTCCTCTGGGACACAGCAAAGGCAGTACTCAGAGGCAAGTTTATAGCTCTGAGTTCCTAACGTCAACGATTTGGACCATGTAATTGTAACCCCTCTGTACAATATTTTCACAATAAAAAAATTTGGAGAGATCTGCAACCAGCAATTTAATGAGACATCTAAAACTCCTTGAAAAAGAGCAACAAGCTAAACCCCAGTAGAGGAAACAAATAATTAAAATTAAATTAGAATTAAAGGAATTAGAGTCCAAAAACATAGAAAAAAATCAACAAAATAGAGTTGGTTCTTCGAAAAATTAACAAAATTCCCAGACCTTAGCAAATCTTAGCAGAGAAAAAAGAAAACACACTCCAAGTAACAAACTAGGAGACAAGAATGGAAACATGATCACAGAAACAACCAAGCTTCAGAGCACAATAAGGGAATGTTTCTCAAATCTTTATGCTAAAATATTTGAGAATCTGAAAGAAATGGATGACTTTCTAGCAAATATGGACATGTCCAAACTAAACCAAGATGATTTAAATCAACTTAACAGAACCATATCAAGCATCGAAATAGAAGCAGCAAAAAGAGACTTCCCACCCAAGAAAATCCCAAGACCAGATGGATTTACAGCTGAATTCTACAAGGCCTTCAAAGCAGAACTCACACCAATACTCCTCCAACTCTTCAATGAAATTGAAAGTGCAAGATCACTACCAAACTCTTTTTATGAAGCCATGGTAACCCTCATTCCAAAACCAGGCAGGGATTTATCAACGAAAGAGAACTATAGACCCATTTCTTTGATGAACATCAAAACAAAACTTCTCATTAAAATTCTGGCCAATTGATTTCAATAATTCATCAAAAAATTCATACACGTAGATCAACCAGGATTCATTTCAGAGATTCAAAGCTGGTTCAATATATACAAATCAATTAATATAATTCATCACATCAACAAGAGCAAGGATAAGAACTACATGATTATCTCAATAGATGCAGAAAAAGCATTTAACAAGATCCAACACCCCTTTATGATGAAAGCTCTGTAAAAACTAGGAATCCATGGAACATTCCTCAATATAGTAAAGGCTGTGTATGACAAACCTACAGCCAGCATTATACTTAATGGTGAAAAGCTAAAGCCATTTCATCTAAATTCAGGATGAATTTAGGATGCCTGTTCTCTCCAATTCTTTTCAATTTAGTATTAGAATGCCTAGCAAGAGCAATAAGACAAGATGCAAACATAAAGGGGATCCAAATAGGGAAAGATGAAGTAAAATTCTTCCTCTTTACAGATGAGATGATCTTGTGTTTAAAGAACCCCGTGGATTCCACTCCTAAGTTACTCAAGCTGATTTGAAACTTTGGCAAAGTAGCAGGGTATAAAATTAACCCTCAGAGATCAATGGCTTTCCTATATGCCAATAATGAGAGGAGTGTGGCTGAAATCAAGAAAAAACTCCTTTTGTATCAGCCCCACAAAAAATAAAATACCTAGGTGTTAACTAAAGAAGTGAAAGACCTCTATGATAAAAACTTTAAAACCCTGAAAAAGAAATTAAAGAACTAAGGAAGTGGAAAAATCTCCCGGGCTCCTGGATTAGGAGGATTAACATCACGAAAATGGCAATACTGCCAAAGGCTATCTACAAATTCACTGTGATACCTATCAATATCCCAACCTCATTCTTCAAGGAAATAGAAGAAACAATCCAAAAATTCATATGGAACACTAAAAGACCCCAAATAGCCAAAGCAATCTTTGGAAGAACAGTGCTGGAGTAATATCAATGCCAAATTTCAAACTGTACTACAAAGCCATAGTAATCAAAACAGCTTGGTACTGGCACAAGAACAGACCTCAGGACCCAAGGAATAGAATTGACGACCCGAAAATGAACCCACAAACCTATAGCACTTAATCTTCGAAAAGGGAGCTAAAAAAATAGAGAAGAGGGCTGGGAAGTTGGCTCAGTGGTAAAGCGCTTGCTTTGCATGCCTGAGGCCCTGGGTTGGATTCCCCAGCACCACATAAGCAGAAAAAAGTCGGAAGTGATGCTGTGGTTCAAGTGGTTGGGTGCTAGCCTTGAGCTGAAGAGCTGAGGGACAATGCCCAAGCCCAGAGTTCAGCCCCCATGACAGACAAAAAAATAGACAAGAAAGACAGCCTCTTCAGTAAATGGTGCTGTCAAAATTGGTTAACACCTGTAGAAAACTAAAGCTAGATCCTTATCTATCACCCGGCACCAGAGTCAACTCCAAATGGACCAAAGACCTCGAAGTAAAAGTGGACAGCCTAAAAAGGAATAGGAGAAAGGAATAGGAGAAACCCTATTCTCCTATTCCAGAAAGGAATAGGAGAAACCCTAGGGCTCCTTGGCACCGGCCGAAATTTTCTTAAGAAAGACCCAGAAACAGGACAAATCAAAGAAAGGTTGGATAAATGGGATTGCATGAAACTGCAAAGCTTCTATATGGCAAAAGACATAGTTAGCAAGATCAATAGAAAGCCCATGGATTGGGAGATCATCTTCATTAGCCATACAACAGACAAGGGTCTCATATCTAAAATATACTTAGAACTCAAAAAATTAAATCATCCAATAACAAATCCTCAAAGAAACAACCACCCAATTAATAAGTGGACTAAAGATTTAAAAAGAGACTTCTCTGAAGAGGAAATAAGAATGGCCAATAGATACATGAAGAAATGCTCAACTTCTCTAGTCATAAAAGAAATGCAAATCAAAACAACATTGAGATTCCACCTCACCCCAGTTAGAATGCCTATAATCATGAGATCTAATTACAACAGATGCTGGAGAGGATGTGACCAAAAGTGAACCCTGCTGCATTGTTGATGGGAATGTAAACTTGTTCCTTAGGAAAGCAGTCTGGAGGCTCCTCAAAAGACTACACATAGAGCTCCCCTATGACCCAGCGATACCACTATTGGGCATTTACCCAAATGATCACAAACAAGGCCATACTAAAGCTATCAACACAACAATGTTTATCACAGCACTATTCTCCATAGCTAAGATATGGAGCCAACCCAGATGTCCCTCAGTAAATGAGTGGATCAAGACAATGTGAGTGATATATATATATATCAATTTTATGCCTCCATCAGGAATAATGATACTGCCCGATTTGTTAGGAATGGAAGGACTTGGACAAAAATTATATTAAGTGTAGTAAGTCAGACCTAAAGAAACTAGCTCCCATGATTTCCCTTATTTGCAATAACTAGTATCCATCTGAGATAATCTTAGCAGACAAGTAGAAAAGGTCAAAAGCTCTGCACATATGACCATATAAGATGGTGCTAAACAAAATGAACCCCAAGATAGGGACACAAGAGATTTTTATCTTTGTCACTGTTGTTTTCAATGCCCTTATAATGTACTATGTGATTTCTTTTGTTTCTTTTGTATGTCCTTCTCCCATTGTATAATCCCTGTTTTCACTGTATTTGATTCCAGTACCCTGCATGTTGTATATACATTTTTCTAACTTGGGGAAGGGAAGGGAAATAACAAAATGCTGAAACAAGGATACAGGTTGACCCACTGTAACAATGAGATGTACACAACACTATGTTAAAAATGAATGTTACAACTTTGAGGGGGAGGGGACGGGAGGAGTTAGAGCCTTGGGGAGGAAAGGAATGGTCAGGGGAAAAACAAAGGAGGGGTAACAATGCTCAAGAGGAAATGGACTCATTACCTTACTCATGTTACTGTAACCCCTCTGTACAGTATCTTTACAATGAAAATATATATTACAATTTAGAAAGAAATGTACTCATTACCTTCCTTATGTAAATGGAACCCCTCTGTCCATCACCTTTACAATAAATTTTTTCTTTAAAAAGGTAGCCTTGAAACACATTTTTTGTAGTAGTAAAAAAGTGGCTTCCCGAAAACTTTTTTTTTATTTGTAGAAGAAACTGATTAGTCAGGTCACAGAAAACAGTCAGCTTTCTATTAATAGGACCAATTATTCAAAATCTTTGCTTTGTATTACTGGACTCTTTAATCCTTATGTCTACTTCTCTATGCATTGGAACTTTTATTCAAAGTACTACTTAGGAAAGCAAAATTTGTATCAGCTAACAATGAACAACATATAACTAGGGCTTTTATTTTTATTTTTATTATCTTTAAATAGTTGTACAATGAAACTTCAACATGTCAGTTTATTAGTACAATGCACCTTGGTTAATATTACCTATCAGTAATCTTTTCCAATTATCCCAACCTCCTTATCCCCTCAAGTTACCTGCTTTCATTTTCACATATATACATTGAATATCATAACTATAGCTCTCCATCATTCCTTTCTCTTTAAATAGCTCTGTGAGAAAGTGGCACCATTATTCTGTAGGTGAAGATTTTATACTTGTGGATTTTATTTACATCACTATCCTAGTCCATGTTTATAATAGTAGGTAGTCAGAAGTAGGCAACTAGAGCACAGCCTTTTTTTTTCCAATTCTTTTTTGTTTCTAGTGTTCATTTTCCCCCACAACTTCTCTTTCTCTACCCCTAAGAAAAGTAGTTATTAGAAAGGTCTAGTAAAAAGGCCAAGAGACCTGGGTGCCTATGGCTCATGCTTATAATCCTAGCTACTCAAGAGGCTGAGATATTTTTTTTCTGTTGTGGGGCTTGAACTCGACCTGGGCATTGTCCCTGAGCTCTTTTACTTAAGGTTAGTGCTCTACCATGAAGGCTGAGGTCTAAGGATCGAGGTTAGAAGCCAGGCCAGGCAGGATCAGAGTCTGTCAGACTCTTATCGCCACTAAACTACCAAAAAAAGCTGGAAGTAGAGCTGTGGCTCAAGTGGTAGAGCACAAGCCTTGAGCACAAAGAAACTCAGGGACAGGGTCCAGGCCCTGAGTTCAAACCCTAGGACCGGCACATATACATACAAAAAGACCATGGGGCAGGAGGCTAGGGAGTAGACTGCTACTCTTAGCTCAGTGATGATGTGACTTTTGAATTCTCCAGTTATTTGCCTGAAAAAAAAATGGATACAAGATAGTACATTCTAGCCTTTGGCTGGGAAGAAGGATGTTACTCTAATCAACAAAGATGGAAGGTACTTCACAAAAATTACAACACCATATAAATACAATATAATAATTGCATGTGAAGTTTTTGACATTGTGCTCTTTGGACGTTGTTTGCAGCATTTCTCTGTTCAGACCCAGAGCAGTTTTCTGTTTAGACCCATGAGTGAAAAGAAGCTGTAGAAGGGTAATTGTGGGCCCTTTTTTATGTGTATGGAGACTTGCAAATCTGAACACGACAGAGTATGTATGGAATGGCCAAAGCAGATCCATGCCTGACACTTTTAACCTTGAATTTATGTGGTCTGACAGAAGAATGTTTAAGGTTGAAGGCTGAAGCCTGGAAGGCTTAGGGGTAGGCCATGATCTAATGGGTACCTGTCACTCAATTCTTCATCTCATGGTCTCTTTTATAATCTTTCCTGGAGGGCCAGATTGGGAAAGCAGGTATACTGACCTGGTCACATAGAGATAGGAGCCACATTTCCTGCCTGTTGGGGGCAGGTGTGGACTAACAACACTCTTGCCTACGCCCACACACACGTTTATGTGTGGTAACAGGTGATGAAGCAGTGAATACTTGTGTTTTAAACCACTGCAGAGTATGAAAATTTAATCATGAAAAGAGCCTTTGTCAATATTTGAAAGAGAGCGAAGATAAGATGTTTCTGTATGTGCTTTGGAGAGATGTCTCCTGAAAAACGGATCTGAAACATGATAATGTTTTTGCCAAATGAAACTGGCTGACCTTCTTCAAGTCAAATGCCATATGGCCCTTCTAGCAGTCATTGCTACTCTATTTATTCTAGGATGGGAAGGGGAAACAAAGGAGGAGGCAACAATGTTTGATAAGAAATGTACTCATTACCTTGCTCATGTAATTGTAACCCCTCTGTACAGTATTTTCACAATTTAAAAAACTCATTAAAAAAGAAGATTCAACATTACACAGTTTCCCTTGTCACCCAGAAGAAGGAAGAGTCAAAAATATCAAATGGTGGCTTATGTACCTTGATTCATATCCAGTCAGAAACAATAGTGAAGGAAGGGCTATGGTGAGGGTTACAGGTGTCAGATAGAAATAGCTTAGCCAGTCTACGGCCATACCACCCTGAATGCTCCTGATCTTGGAAGCTAAGCAGGGTCGGGGCTGGTTAGTACTTGGATGGGAGAAATAGCTTAGCCAAGAATTGCTTCCATGTAGAGAATTGGAGGAAGTGATAGATCTAGAAGTGTGGATATACTGGTGCTTCATTTTATGTCCCCCCCTTAAATGCCTATATAATTTAGAGCATTGGAAATAAATATCCATTGTATTTTCTTTTATTTATTTGATATTTTATTACAAACTAGTACAAGGTCATTTTAGATACTAGTCAGGTACTTACTACTCAAAAAATACCATTGTATTCTCTACTTGTGACAGAGCAGAAATCCATCACAGCAGCTTGAGCCTTAGAAAATAGGAATTCCCTAGTTATCAAAAAAATCTTTAGGAGATTCTTTGGGAGAAGCAAAACATTGCTCTCTTTTGGACAAACCCTAAGTGAGGCAGTTGGGGAAAGTAACCAAATAATTCCTAAAATGACACTTTCAATGTAACTCTGATCCAGAAGGAAAATGGCAGCTGCTTCTATTGAGATCAGGCTATGTCTGCTCACCTGAGTTTTTTTTTTTTTTTTTTTTTAATCTGTGAGATACAACTGGTTTCTTTATTCCAAGTGAGAAAAAATAAGGATGGATTATAATATTTTATGACACTTGAAAATTACCCAAAATTCAAACCTTAGTGTCTACAAAGCTTTTTTTGGGGAAAGGGCCACACTTTTTAATTAATTAATTTTTATTGTAAAGGTGATGCACAGAGGGGTTATGGTAACATAAGTCAGGTGAAGTTTTTTTTAACTGATGTTTTTATTTTCATTTCCTTTTGTCTTATTTGTTTCTTTATCTGTCTTTGGGAGGGTAATGGGGGTACAGAAATGAAGGTGATCAAATGCAGCATGGTACTCTCTAGAACACTATGTTGAAAATGAACTATGAGAGGGCAAAACTGGAAGAGAACCAGGGAGCATGTAACATTGCTCACCTGAGTGTTTGTGGTCTCACTTCATCTCTATAGAATGGTTATGTCCATTATACATAGGAAGTTTCAGTCCTAACTTTTAATTCTTCAATGATTAGGTGTTAGATTTAGAATCAAGTATAATTTCAAAGTCCACATTTGTTTCCATATTCCAGTTACAGAGGGAAGAGTGGACTGTACCAATGTACATAGGGCAAGGTTTACAATAAGTAAACGAACAGCAATGAAATAGGCAAGTATTCTTGTCTGTTCAGGTTATTTAAAAAAATCCAACATTGGTAAAAGAGCACACATGTTTTCAAAATATATATATATATAGTCTCCATGGTAAGTTCCTGGTGAGGTTTTCCTTCCTGGCTTGCAGATATTTGCTCCCTGGTTTCTCCGATTATCAGAATAGTAATCCTATCAGACCAGGGGAAAACTTTATAGTCTAGTTTAATCTTAATTACTTTTCCCAATTCCTATTTCAAATATAGTCGTACTGGGGTTAGGGGTTTTACCAAATGAACTTCAGGGAAAAACAATTCAGTTCATATCTATCTGTGCTTTGCTTTGAGTTGATAAGTATCTATGGCTACTTTATTTTTATATTCCCAGTGCTTAGTATGGTCCCCAATAAAAAACAAACTCAGTAACTTATTTTGGATGAAACACTAAATGAATGAATAAAAAATGCAATTGGAGGTCATTTCTTTCTAAGAGGCTATAAAAATTGATACTGAATTATAATAGGATTGTAAAAAAGAACTTTGGGCAGTTTAATTTTCTTTAAAAACTTCCCAAGAGTTTCTATTAGATAATATATGAGATATTTAATTTTAGTCTACAACAAGGTTTCTCACAGTGACATTATTGGCACAATAGAGCAAATAATTACCTATTGTGGGGGCTACACAATTATCACAGGAGGCTTAGCAGCACCCTTGGCATCTCCCCACTAGATGCTGATAGTGCCCAAATCTCTAGATCCCTCACCCCCAGCCCTAATTATGACAGTAAAATTTGTCCCTAGACATTCTCAAATGCCTATGGATGGGATAAGAACAAGGTAATAAATTAATTTGATAATTACTGATGTTGATTCTAGATTCTGGTTCAGAGAGTACTATGAATTTTGGAAAGACTTCATACTGTATAAACTTGAATGAGATTCATCCTATCTGGATTCTTCCCTGATTTCACAAAGAATGGCTTACTCTAGAATAGATCTCAGCCCGTGCCTTATGATCTCTCACACAGACTTCCTGCTTCTCTTCCACAACCGTTCCCCTCCCCATTCCATTTACCATTTGTCCTTCTGTTGCTCCTGTCTTGTCATTCCTAGTCCTATATAGGATGGACCTGTTTATCGTTAGGTAAAGGTTGATTGAGTAAGCAACAACTGTAGCATCTTAGATATGCTTTTCCTTGGATCTACTGCAAAGCTCTACTTACTGATATCAGCAAAGCAATGGTCTGTAGTTTGCTTCTCAGCTTTAAGATGAAGTCCATATTTAGATCCTATTACTAGGTAAAAACTTTCATTCAAAGATCAAGTCTCACTGTTAGATTCTACTCTCTTTGGGTCAGCCTTTTCTTTACTTGCCATGAATAAAAGTCCATTCTCTTAAACAAAGCACCCTTGCTCTACCTTCTCATTACCCTTCTTATCCTGTGACTCCCTTCCTAAATTTCCTTACCCTCATCTACATTTTGCTGTAATGGTTATTCTTTATTGTCAGTTTGATTGGATTGAGAAGCATTTGGAAGATTAGTAAAGTATACCTCTGGGTGGGTCTATGAGGGTATTTCCACAAAGGATTAATTTAGGAAGACCCACTCTGAATATTGGACATACACCTGTAGGCTGAGGTTGTGAGTGGAAGCAGGGGAAAATGATAAAGCCATCCAGCACATGCTTGAAAGCCAGCAGATCTGAAAAGAAATGCTTTGTTCTATCATGTACTCTTAAAATAATGGTCTGAATTCCTTGAAATTTTGAGTAAAAATAAAACATTCCTCTATTGTTTATATCATGTATTTTGTGACAGAGGTAAAAATGTCTTTTAAATATTTTTATATTTTTATTTCATTGTAAAGATGCTGTACAGAGGGGTTGCAGTTAGATGAATAAGATAATGAGTACATTTCTTGTCAAACATTGTTACCCCTCTTTGTTTTTCTCCTATTATCCCTTCCCTCCCCCACATCCCCCACTCCCCACACCTGAAATGGCAAAGTTCATTTTCATATAGTGTCTTGTGAGTCTCATTTTTGCAATGGGTCATCCTATGTCCTTATTTCATCATTTTGTTATTCTTCTTCCTCTCCCCTAATTAGATAAATGTATATACAAGATGCAGGGAACCAAAATCAAATACAGTGACAACAGGGGGAAGCACATGCAAAGAAAACAAAGAAAATCACATAGTACATTAAAAACAACAACAACAACAACAAAGAAAAAACTCTTGTGTCTGTATCTTGGGGTTCATTTCAATGTGATAATTAGTATACATCTGGGATAATCTTATCAGATGAGCAGAAAAGCTCAAAAGCTATGTACATATAATCATATAAGATGATGCTAAGCAAAATGAAAAGGTCTTAAGAATGCAGCAAATTGATAGTAGAGAAGACGTTGTGGCTATTCTTGATGATGTGATTCAGAAGCTATTAGACCTGGCTTTAGAAGGAATTTGGAAATGCAGGCTAGAAAAGCAGTGCTTATTGGGTGATTCTGTGAGCTCTGAAGACCAGAATGCTAACAAGAATGCAGGAAGAAAAGAGTTTGCTTATAAGGTTTCAGATGAGAACAAAAACATTTGGGAATTGAATTCCAGGTTATAAATATTATGTTATAGTGAAAAAAGCAATAAAAAGAAACCACCCAAAACATGTCTACATTTTGTCCATGCCCCAAGACTTCTTAGGAGACTGAGGCTAAAAATGATTGACTAATTCATTTTGTGGAAGTATTTTCTAATTTTTATCAATTTATTCTATTATGTAAAGAGATAAATATTGTAAAGGATCTCATTATTGGTGATGCTGCTAATGGCGATGATTGCAGATTTTAAAATGATTATTTATAATTTGTCTTCAAATGGCTTTTAACACGGGGGTTACAATTGAACATATCCATGTAGCGTGTACAGTGCGTGATGATCAAAGTCTCCCCTTCCATCATTCTCCCTCTCCCTTCCATCTACCTCTTTCCTCACCAGAACATCAAGTTTCTTACTTCCTTTTTTGATTACATTGAGCATTATGACTGTATTCATCCACTGTTCCCTTTTCCATTCATCTACTCCTCCATCAAGTTCTTCCCATTCAAAATATGTTACTGCTTCCTGTTGATCTGTCTGCTAATTATTTGAAGTGTTTATACCATGGTCTTTACTCCTACATAAATTACGTTTAATCAGCTTAAAGTATGCATATATGTATGTATAGATAAATAAATTGATGCTACATTAAATCAACTTAAATGTTCATATGTATGCATATATATGTAGGTATAGATAAGTAGATTGATGCTACATTAAATCAACTTAAATGTTCATATGTATGCATATATATGTAGGTATAGATAAGTAGATTGATGCATATGCCCTGTATGTGTGTTTTGACAAGAGATTGTATTTTGGGTCTAAGATCCACATATGAGAGAAACTATGTGCCCTTTGTCTTTCTGAGACTGGCTTACTTTGCTCAGGCTGATTTTTTCTAGATCTATCCATTTCCTGCAATGATGCAATTTTATTCTTCTTAATGACCGAATAAAATTTCCTTGTGTATGATGGAGGTAATTTCAAGTCAGCTCAGCATTAAGGCTGTGGAATGGGTTTTGTGGTGCTTCTAGCATGATTTATAGTTAGAATTGGAGCAGTTCAAAGTGGCTTGGAAAAAGTACAGCTTCTCAGAAAGGTGTGTGTTGAGTTGAAGCGAGGGAAAGTGTGGCTGCTCAAGAGATTAGGGAGATTTGAAAAAGAGTGTTTTTCATTAGGACAGTAGGAAAGATGTCTTAAGGGCATCTTACTAATTGACTAGACCCCATCTGTTACAGACTTAATGTTGTTAAGTTTTAACACTTTTGAAAGACTACATTGAATATAGAGATCGTGGACACACCTGATAGCACTAGGTTACATAGAGAAATGTTTCCCTATGTTCAACTGTGCAAGCACTAGAAAATTGTTATGGCTGTGGTCAAAAGGGTCTCAATAACTTCTCTGGTGACAGTCCTTGATATTGTTCATTTGATGCTGAATTATCCAGATGATAGAATTAAAAAGTTATGGGGACAGGAAGGTATCCACTGAGATTTCAGAGGAAATTCTAGGAGGCCAGGGAATGCATAGCAGGTACATATTTCCTGAAAGACTAATATATGAAGCTGTGAGAGTGAAGCTAAAGATCTAATGGAACCCTGGAGAGATGAAGACACCAAGAATGTGGGCCTTCTACCAAGGAAAGCTGCAGGAAGGGAAGAGCCACCCAAACAGAACCACATGGATTGCAAAGAGCAAGGCCATGGGATGGGTAAGCCTTAGCCCTTTGGGGCCCAGATCATACCACTGTATGCCCCAGGTTTAATAAAGGGTTTAAGTATTGGTTTGTTCTGAATCGCCCACGTTATTCTTTTCCTTCCTTGTGTAAAAGGAATGCTTATTCTGTATCATTGTATATAGGAAATGGGTTATTTCCCTTTTGATTTTATAGTGGCGTACAATTAAAAGTTTTCTTTCAGTTTTGGTTGGAAAATAGGACTTGGACTTCTTAAAAATGTTGGTACCCTTCAGGGTCTGAGCACTCTTGGAGATCGACTGAATACATTTTGTATGATTAGATGGGATATGTGTCTTTAGGGGTGGGGAATGAGGTAGAAAGAGAAAAATTAGGTGTCCAGTTGAGAAAAGGTAGACATGTGATAGTTAAACTCGGTTGGATTGAATATTAGTAATGCACACACACACACACACACACACACACACACACACACACACACACACACACACACCCCTCTGGGAGTGCTCATGAGAGCATTTGCAGAGATGAATAACTAAGGCACAAAAGCAGCATGAGGGGCTCCATCCCAGAGGCTGGAGGCTTGATGGAACTCAAGAGGAAAAATATATAGCCTATGAACAGTCTTCCTTCTCTCTCCTTCCTGTGAGCTGCTCTGATATAAGGACCATGATAGACTGAAAGCTCCGAAATGGTGAACCAAAATGAATGCTTTCTCCTTTAAAATGTTGCTACCAGGTATTTATTCACAGTGATGAGAAAGTGATGCCAGGTGCTACTGGCATCTGAGAGTGGAAGCCATGAGTACAGCAAAGCATCCTACATTCGGAGGTCTTCCATTTCTTCTCTCCAACAAAGACTTATATGCTGTAGGGATCAATCATTCTTGAGGTAGAGAATATTCCGTTAGAAATTTCCTGGAGATAACTACATCCCTCTCCTCTTTTTACTTTATGTTTGATTTTTGTCTTTTTGGAAGAATTGTGTACACCTACAGCTGTGTTTGATTACCACTCACTGCTGACGTTAGTCCATTACAATCTCACTATGATAGATTGCCACACCATCAAATCAAAAACTCATCAGTGTTCAGTTTCTCAGGTCTCTCCTCAGCCTGTGATGAAATCTTCCCTGTTGTCTAGGAAATTAGAGAAGAATCAAGTGAGTGTTCATTCCAATGAGAGAGTAGATTCTCTATTTTGGAAGTGGGAAATCTTCTAAGATGGATATTATTCTATGTCTAGGACCTAGAATCTAGGTCAGTAGTTGTTAAGTGATATTGCTTTCTCTTCTTTACTTTGGAATGTTGGGAAATATCTGGAGAGGAAAAAAATATTATCCGTAGGTCCAGCCTGCTATTTTACTCTGGTACCTTCAGTGCTAAATGTAGACTTCATTGTGTGGAATGAATAAAGAAATAGCCAAATGTTCGTTGTAAGAAAATATGTTATGTAATTATTGGTTAAGTGAGGGCAATAGTGGGTATTGCCCAAGAATGCTCACTAAATGTTCTACAATTTCCTTCTGTCTTTTGCATCTCTTTGCTTCCTTCCTGGGTCCTGACCTCTGCATATCATCCTCTCACCAAACAAATCTCCTTCCATTACTTCTACTATCTCCTTTTACTCTTTCTCCTTTTGTCTTCCCTCAATGTCTATATTGCTGGTTTGTAAATTCACTAAAAATAATTTTTATTATCCAAGACACTTGAAATACTTTCCAGTATGCCTTGCAAGGAGAGTAGCTCAGTAAATATTTACTTGAATGTACACATATGTTTACTGTAAAACGAAACCAAAAAATGCCCTTGTATTTCATGAAAATCTTTGAGCAAATTTTAACTACATATATATATTTATATACATGTATCTATCTATCTATCTATCTATCTATCTATCTATCTATCTATCTATCTATCTACCTATTTACCAAATTAGGTGACACATCCGATTTTCATTGTTATGTGATGTTAAGAAGGCCCATGAAAAACAATAATGGGCAGAAGTGCAAAGGTTAGTTGCTGACCCTACTGCTAAAAGGCTGAGTGACCTCTATAAATCCCATGTTGTTTGTGAGGACATGTGTCCTCACCTGTGAAACAAAGGGGACTGAAATTCTGAAATTCTATGACCCTAAAGAGAAAACTCATAAAATGAATCCCCAGTAAAATACCTTTTAATACAGAATGATTTTCAGTTAAATAATGGGTTTAAGTTAGCCTAACAAATAAAAATATATTCTCATTTTATAGGTCAAACAAATGTTGAAACATGTATTATATATGTGTATTTGAAGATTTATCCTTGCTCAATATATATATATATATATATGCACATTTATCAGAAATATAGTATTGCATATGTCTATAGGTATATGCACGTGTGGATATTGCTCACCTTATATCATATAAATATAATACAACTAAGCTTTATTCCTAGATCAAATGTTCCAGCAAAGTTCCAGGTGAGTCAATTATTAAAAGGAGCTAATCATAAAAAACATGGTCCAACCTTAACAATGGTGTCAAAGGTAATGACAACGTAATAAGAGAATTTAAGAAACAATCCGAAAGTATGTCTTTTTTTTCTCCTGACCAAGTACATCTAAATTAACCAGTAAGTCTTGAAGTCATACATACCTTATAGGGATCTTATGTTATTTGGTGTTGTTTTAAGAAATGGTTCCTGAAACCTAGATTTATAGCACCACAGAATCCCGTTCTGTTGCATTGCTGTCTTCAATGCAGCCATTTCATATTGAAATTTCACACACAATAATTGGCTGACCTTCACAGCTATGGCAGAAACTAATTAAAGCTGTAAGGCTGTGCGAGCAATGCTTCTGTGTGAAATGTGAAGTTTGGTGATAATGAAATATGGGGTGCAGATGTTATTGTCTTAGATAGACTGTGCCCTTGGTTCACACTAATGAAGAACAGCAATTACTAAACAAAAAGTATTTTTTACCCATTAATTATTTTGTGTTGTGATTGTAGGAGTAAAAACATGGAAGTATCTCCTCCTATCAGCTTCTCCCCAAAGTAATTTTATGGAACTTCACTAGCTGACTTCTAGATCATTAGACATCCTGTTTTCACTTTCTTTCCATACTGATAATAAACCTTTGGGATCCTCGAGCAAGGACCTGGATGGGTTCAGGGAGCAAAGGGGAAAGGGCAAGCTAAAAATGGTCACCCATAAAGATTTTTAGACAGCAGGAGGATTAAATAAATGAAGCTTTTTGGAAATAACTTCACACACCAAACAGAGATGTCAGTAGAAATATGAAGCCCTCCACACTGTTGGTGCATAACAGACAAAGGTCAGTGTTGCTATTGAGGTGCAAGTAGAGAAATAAAGCAGGCCCTGCTCTGTTCTGGGTTGTTAGGAGTCTGAGTTTCTATTAATAGGTCAATGTGGCTTGCAGGACTTCCACTGGTCAAATCTATAACAAATCACAGATTCACAACAATTAATGAAAAAAAAAAACCCTTGAAATAAAGAAAAGGTGTTTTGTGTTGTCAAGTCAAAACTTCATGGGCTAATCATCTAGTCTGCTTTATTAAAAAATCTCTTTCCTCATTGACTTTATTTCTTTTTCCATTATTTTCTTCTGTTCTTCTCTTTAACATTGGGTCACTCGGTTCTCATTAACAAAGTAGAGTGGAAGGGACCTTAATTCAACTCACTTTGACCATTTCTCTATTTGGAGAAGGAGATGAAAATGATTAAGTTAACAATTACTTGTTACAATTTTATCTGACATCCATGTTCCTTATTGCAGAAATACTCATGGCTACTGATATGGGCCCTACACTACAGCATTGTTGGAGAGGTGTCAGTTACTGAAGCACAGCACTGATGAGAATCAGAAGTGGCAGGGAAAGCGATAGATAGGTGAGAATAACTGGGTCTCATCATGTCAGCCTGGGCAAAGAAACAGAGGTTAGTGCCTTGGGAGGAAGGGGATGAATAGTCATGGAACTATTATGTAAGGGAAGGTGTACAGTAGGTGTCAGAGAAGATACTTTATGGTTGTGCCTCTGTGTTCAGGTGACAGAATATTTCGAGACACCATGACAGAATTTGAGGAGTAATTACTAAACCTGGGGCTTTGTGACTCTATTTGGGAGAATGGGTAAGAACTTAATCTGTACGAAGGATGGTTGCATACTGGCGAATGGGAGCATAAGTTGGTCTTGTTGTAATCAATTGTATACAGGTGGGTGCACATACAATCTAAGTTCTCCGAATAGATTATGTAGCCTTTACACTATTGTCTCTCAGTGCCAACTATACCCTTTGTTACCCTGCTTTTGACACTTCTCCCTGGCTAGCTACATGATAGTAAGCTTTTTCAGTAGAGGGCACTGGTGGGACACTGGAGAATAGAAAGGTTTTTCTTCCTGCTCCTTGTGTGACCTCTGCCTGTGTCTGTATGTAAGGTACAGAAGTGGCACTCATCACCATCCCCGGTGCAGAGCAGCTTCTACCACCTTTGCAGAGAACTCCCCTTTTGTAGCAAAGTTATCTGTCACCCAGTGAGCTGTGATCATGCCTGCTCTGGAGGAGACTGAATCTCAGTCCTTGAAAGACAGTTCTTTGCTTCAGCCCGAGAGGTTGTGGCTGTTGCTTCTATGTGTAATCTTATCCCCTAATAGGTAAATGTATCTGTCCTTGGTATGTAACTCTTTCTTGTCTTTAACAATCTTTTTGTTCAGATTTCCTTGTTCAAATGACTGTGGGGTTTCTCTCCCTTGATTGGAGCTTAACAAATTCAATGATTCCCATCTTTGACACAGAAACCTATGAAAAACCAGTTGAGTAAATTGTTTATCCAGACTTACTAAGTAATATATGAAAACTTTGCTAGGAAATCTGGTAGTCATCGAAAGAGGAGAGACCATAACATATAAAATTGTTAGTTTTTAGAAGAAATAACCACGGATTAACAAAGATGACAACCCTTTGCAATTTTCAACATAAAGAACAAAGCAAGAGCATATTAAACATCTTTTAATGTTAACTGTATTTGACATAAAAAGACAAACTTGCAAGACTGAAGA
Source organism: Dipodomys spectabilis (assembly GCF_019054845.1). NCBI lineage: Eukaryota > Metazoa > Chordata > Mammalia > Rodentia > Heteromyidae > Dipodomys > Dipodomys spectabilis. The sequence goes on from NW_024870818.1 coordinate 459,777, forward strand.
TACAACAAGTGTGGAAAGGTATTTGTATATATATTGTCCCATGTCAAAATTATGGAGTATTCACCTGGAGACCAAGAAGAAACTCACATTAAATCCTTTGTGCCCAAATATGAAACATGTTTGTTTGTTTGTTTATATGTTTATTTATTTATATTTATTTAATTTTTTTGTCGTTCATGGGGATTGAACTCTGGGCCTGGGTGCTGTCCCTCAGCTCTTCAGCTCAAGGCTAGCTAGCATTTTACCACTTGAGCCACAGCATCACTTCTGGCTTTTTTCTGCTTATGTGGTGCTGAGGAATCAAACCCAGGGCCTCATGCATATGAGGCAAGCACTCTACCACTGAGCCAACTTCCCAGCTCGAAACATATTTATTATAGTAGTCCTCAATTTGTGGTATAGAAAGAACCATTGGATTGTCTTAATCTTAGGAATCAATCTTGCTTCTTACACTCCTCCTCCAGAATACATTTCTACTCCTTTATTTGAAGCAGATTCCATCACATCATGCAATTGCATAGACACAGAATAATATGCACAGCTCTCTCTTTACAGCATAGCCCTCATTTTCCTCAGCCAATGTATTACCGCAAATATGATCGATAATGGAGTGGATGCAGTTGAATAGAACAGTTAAAAGGCCCAACCAGGCTCCCTGATGAAAGGAGAGGCAGAGCAATGGGAACCTGCCGTTCCCCAAGCTCCAGTGAGAGAAATTGCCCCTAAGGCTCTTAAACCCTGTCTCTGCTTAGTCTTCTCGCCATGTGGACTTATCAATACCAGGAACAGAGCACTACAATGGTCGAAGTCACCCATGGAGACAGCAACTCTGGCAGAAAAGAAAGGCTACTAACTTGTGCACTAAGAAATGTTACAATGCATCTGATCAGGTGTCTTATCTGTTGTTTTTATGTGGGTAGTGCCCCTTTGACTTCAAAAAACAATAATGTCAACTTCGTTTTGAGGCAAAGCCCTGGGGACAGGTAAAGCTGGGCTGCTATAAAGAAGTACTTTTTGAAGCACTGACTGTGGAGACAAGTGCTGCTAGGAAAACACCTGATGCTCTTTGTGATGCATTCCCTCAGACTGGCTTCTAAGGGAGGCTTGAGTATCTGCTTGATTTTAGCAACGTTTTAATGCTAGAACTGTTTGTGGTGACATTCTATTTGCCTCCACAAAGAAACAAATGCCACTATAATTGGGAAAAAGAATGATAGGGAAGTTTTCTGTTCATGGAGGAAAGTTAACACTCCTTGGAGCTACAATCCCAAGGAACATGAGATAATTGCTGCTAATTTCAGTGCTAGAGTATTTGTTGGGTGTCTCACTAAACCAGTATTTCCTAAACCAGGGGTGCTCTGGGGCTAGGCTTTGCAATCCAATATTCTGATGGAGTGTCTGAGGGGATGGGTTGGCATAGATACCTTGATCCTAGGTGGGTTTTTTATTTTTATTTTTTGCTTGCTTGTTTTGTGTGGTTGGAGATAGAACCTAGGATCTTGAATTTGCCAAGCAATTGCTCTACATCCCCAGCCTTTCCTTGGATACAGCTATTGCAATGACTGTCTGGTTACTCAGTCCCTTCTAGGACATGGAGTTTTCAAAGACTTGAGGTGACCTTATATGATGAAAGTTGTAAAAGGAAATCATTAAAGGAAATCATTCTGCTCTTTGAATCATACTCCACGTTAGATGGAGATCCGGCAGTTTGGAAAGATCTATGTTAAGGTAACAAAAATAAAGATAGCAGTCTTGAAACTGGATGTGGTATGGGCATGGTTTAATTTAATACCTGTGTCCTCCTGCCCCACCTCACTCCTGCACAATTGTATACAGCTTCATGAGATACATTTTTGTTTCATCCTCTAGAAATGACAACCTTTGAGCACTGATGGATACTACCTTCAAATGTCAACAGCTCAAAAGTGCCATTAGTATGGCTTAATCTATATGCTTTGTTACCATGGCTTCCAGGTGAGGGGGAGGAGCCAGTGTTCATCATGGGCAACCTCTGACAAAGATGCTAATTCTAATGAACTGAGAGGAAGTTCTGACCACATGAATGTGAATTAAAGTAGAAGAGCCACAGTACGGCTTAGTTTCAAGTCAAGAGAATATCTCTGATTTGTGCATCATGGATATTGACATATGTCAATTTATTCTAATTCTTTTAAATTGTTTCAAAAATAGTGTGAATTTGAAAGACAGGGGGCTGATCCCCTGTAACAAGACAAAGATTATTGGTTGACACATTAATCATATGCATGATATTGATAACACTATCCTGCCCTCTGAGCAACCAAAGTCAAGTTTACTCATGAAAGGTAATTATGTCCTCAATGTAAGGATAATGCATATCACTTGTGTATTCACATGAACATAGCATTGCCCATAATACAGATCAAAGATGTGAATAATTCTTTTATAATAATAAAATCCAAGTCTCCTGCTAGATAATCTTTAGCAGTTGAAATATACAATATCAAATTAAGTATCCTGATTCATGTGTGTTATATCTGAGTTAAGGTCACTACCTTAATTGATCAGAAACTTACATGCTTTTTAATACATGTATATTTAGATAGATCTCAGGGAAAATATAGGTTGCAAGCCCATGCAACTAAAAATAATGAAAATTGATTTATTATATTTCTTATATTCAAAGTGAGCATCTTTTATGGGATATACATTCAATTATTTTCAAGGTAAAAATAATAATATCCAAACATTAAATGGATATAATTCATTAAAATGTTCTTATTTTAGTAATTTTAAAATATCTCTCTCTGGCAGAGAGTGAAGGAAAGGGTGACATTGTCCAAAAGGAAATGTACTCTTTTCCAGACTTATGTAACTCTAACCCCTCTGTTTTTAGCATTTTTAAATAAAAGTTTTTTTGAAAATGCGTGTTAAATATTAATAAAAATCACCCCTGGTTTAGGAAATACTGGTTTAGTGAGACACCCAACAAATACTCTAGCACTGAAATTAGCAGCAATTGTCTCATGTTCCTTGGGATTGTAGCTCCAAGGAGTGTTAACTTTCCTCCATGGACAGAAAACTTCCCTATCATTCTTTTCCCAATTATAGTGGCATTTGCTTCTTCATGGAGGCAAATAGAATGTCACCACAAACAGTTCTAGCATTAAAATGTTGCCAAAATCAAGCAGATACTCAAGCCTCCCTTAGAAGCCAGTCTAAGGGAATGCATCACAAAGAGCATCAGATGTTTTCCTAGCAGGAATTCCCAACCAGGAATCATAATAAGAAAAAAAATCACAACTTACACAAGAGTTCTTTCCTTTGTCAAAGGTACTAGCATAGAAAAAACTATGGAGTTTTTAAATTCATGACTTTTAATTTTCTTTCAAGTGGGTTTTTAAAACTCAGTTTATCTCTTCCTTATTGAGAACTTTCTATTTTCTGTATAAGTTTCCTTCTCTTTGGCTTTTCAGAGATAAATTACCATAGCTGTATAATGACTTTTTAGGGGGATTATTGACTAAAGTAATATACGACTAAGGAATTTTAAATATACAAATAATATCTTTCATGAAATTTAAGGAATCCTATAAATAATTCAACACCAAGAACACAAATACTTTAAAAAGAAAAGTATCTATGGAATTATCAAAAATACACATTTCAAAAGATCTTGTCTTAAATTTGTGTATCTTGACCAGAGATGGAAGTTACTCTGGGAAAATTTTCAAGACCTTTGGATACACTCAGAGGATCCCATAAATTAAAAAAAAAGATTTATCTATTTATTTTTTAAGCAAGAACTGAATTATCAGAAGATGGGTCACCAAACCAATAGCAATCATCTTGGGAGAGACAAGTTAGTCTTTAGCACTGACTATATGGGTTTGTTCTTAAGTTTTAGGTGAATGGGACAGTGAATAAATTATAATAAAAAATAAATTCAGAAGGCCTGTTTTATATAAATGTGTGGAACAACAGAGTAGATACCAGGGCTAAAAGAAATGATAAGTTTGAATTTGCACACTCTAGTGTAAGTTCTGGGGTTCTAGCAATACTATATGAAATTACAGCTCAAAAAAAGAAAGTCTTTGTGAGAACCTTATGCACTATTGGTATGCCAACAGCAACAACAGCGATGATTTTAGAAATCACCAGTGGCTACAAACTGGATCATTGAGGCCTTTGATGGACATAGGTAGTGGAGGCTCAACAGCTGTTGCACACTGCCCAAAGGCAGCTGTAGGAAAAGTATTATCCCGATGAATAGTATTTGCAGGAGATCATTCAAACAGTATAATTCCTTAGGAAAACTAACTCACAGTCCAACAAAATGAATACCAGGAAACTGGAACTTGAAGGAGCAGGGGTAAGGCCCAAGGGGAAGGAGTGACAAATGAAGAGAAGGGGAAAGACAGTTACAATAGTTATTAATGCATAGTGTATGAAATTAGGATATTGAGGATATTGGGTTGGGAGGGATGGGGAGAGTAGTAAAAGCAGTGACATCAATCAAGATGTGTTATAATTTTAAACTAATTTGTTGAGTGATAACTTTTGTGCAACTACTTAAAGACAATTAACATATTACTTGAAAAAAAACTGGAAGAGAGGACATAATAGATAATTTTGTGTGTCAGCTTGACTAGGTGAAACATAGTTAGCTGATAAAACAGTGTTGCTGAGCATGCAAAGAGGCTGTCACCAATGTGAGAAGGCAAAATACAAACCAGTGAGATCCCAAAAGGAACAAAACACAATGGCAGAGGAAGAGTGAATGGTGAATACCCTCTGTTGCCTGTCTCTCTGTCTCTGTTACCTGCTTTCACTCTCACTCTCTTTTACACACTCTTCCTGGGCTTTATGCAGGAATAACTATCTCCTGACTATATGGACCTTGGATCTGCCGATATTGGAGGCTTTATCAATGTCTTGCTAGCTGTTGGGCATTTGGGTTTTCTGGGTTTCCAGCTTTCAAATGGCACAATTTAATTCCCATAATGTAGATGTCCCATGATAGATAATATATGTACAATTCCCCTAATGTATAATATATTTATAACTTTATAAATCATATATATATACACTATTGGTTTGCTTTCTCTAGAGAACTTTATCTATAGGGCATCAAATCAGACCTCTCCAGGGTCTGTGTGTGTGTGTGTGTGTGTGTGTGTGTGTGTGTGAGAGAGAGAGAGAGAGAGAGAGAGGGAGAGGGAAAGAGGGAGAGAGAGAGAGAAGAGGGATGGGACTAACATAAAACTAGATTCTTTTCATTTAAGATTAGAGAAGCAGAGACATAGTCCTCAAAAAATAATTTTATTATGGAGTTTTAAATTAATTTTATCACATTGATCTAAGAAAGGAAAATCTGGGTTGTGTGTATAAAAGTATAAGTAAAGTACATACTGCATACTTCAAACCAACTTTCATTTTAAGAGCTCATGGTAAATAATTTCATGTGATCAGTGCCTCTATATAATATTCAGCTATTATATATAGAAGATGACTTAATTCTGAGTATTGTACAAATTTATTATTTTTTTATCATCTCTTCCTATTATTAATCAAGCAAATTAAGTTAGTCAAGTGGTTCCAAATGGAATGGGGCAATTTATTATGCAGACCAGTGCTAAAAATTATGGAATTAGACTTTCTGTGGTAACTAATTTATAAAGATAATAATAACAAAATAAACTATTTATAAAGATATTTATGTCTTTAAGACTTAGTTATCCTTATAATTTACTTATTTGTTGATTTTTTTAATTGCTAATTTTTATAATTGAAAGGAAATTTTAATACGGTGATTAAGTGCTTTGAAAAATTGTGTGCATAGCCACACATGTTTACACATTTTGCTTTTTTTGAATTTTGAATGAGCTGCAACATTAAGAACTGACATCTTGATAGATTCTAACTGTGTCTTATCTCAGCCTGGGTTGCCTATGTCTTTGTTTCCCGGCTTTTAAAACAAACTGGCAATAAAAATCAAAGAAACATTAACAAGTAAATGTGTTTATTTTACAGCTGTTTCTTTAATTAGAGTTTTAAGTGATTTTTAAAGAAAGGAAATTGCTAAAATATCAACAAAACAGAGCTTATAGTTTTCCAGCAGGCTTGTGAAATCTAGGTGCACCTCAACTGGACTTTCCACCTGTGAAATTACTGATACCAATAATGTTGCATGGCATGTTTGGTTTTCATGAAAATATATTTAAAAATTTTTAAAGGCATGCTTATTCCTTATCAATAGTTTTAACATTTTTAGGGCTCAAGTATATTTTCACATGCATTTACACTATGTGAAATTTTTGGACCCACAAATGAATAAATAAAGACATAAACTGTATGTGTGTCCAAGTCACTCTGAATAAAAGTGCTTATGTTCCCCCTTTGGCTACATAGTCATTGAAAAGAAGTGGTTTTGTGAGGGATAGAGTTAAATAAATACGAGGGAAAAAAATCTAAGTTTACATGAACAAAAAGGTTTTATATATATATAATATTTATATATATATATATAGCATAGCAAGATTATACTTAAAATTTAGAAATCAAATTTGTATATAAAATTTAAAACTATAAAATTAATTACTGAAATTATATATTTAAAACTATAAAATTACTGCTTAATTACTTTTCAGATGAAAGAAAGCATGTAAGGAAATACTGTTCTAAAAGTTATTTAGATATATTTGTGTGTGTGTGTGTGTATGTGTGTGTGTGTCTGTGTATTGTATGGCAGAGCTTGAACTCAGGGCATAGGTGGTGCTGTACCTTAGCTTTTATGTGTAAGGCTAGCCTTCTATCACTTGAGCCACAGCCCTACTTTCAGCTTTTTGCTGGAGATAAGAGCCTCACAGATTTTTTTTTTGCCCAAGCTGGTTTAACTGCCATCTTCAGACTGGGATCTGGAGGCAGGCTCAGAAGCACTTTTGTTTGGATTGCCATACCAGAGGATTAAAGGCCATTGATTCAAAACTGGAATTCTGTCACATTTTTCTCTCTCTCCTTTTCTGCCCACTCCCAACACGTTCTGATCATGTAGCTCAGCCTGGCCTTGAACTTGCAGTCTTTCCAGCACAACCTTCCAAGTATTGGACCTTCAAGTGTACAGGCATGTAATACCTTGCCCATGCCTCTCATTTTTGTTTGTTTCCTCTATGTCTCTGTCTCTGTCCTGCCTCTGTCTCTGCCTACTTGCCTGCCTGCCTGTCTGCCTGCCTGTCTGTCTGTCTGCCTGTCTGTCTTTCTCTTAATAGAATGCTAATCTGTTGGTTTTCAACATCCACTGAATGAGATCAGTACGCTTTTCATTTTGGTCTTTCTCTGGGAGGCAATAGAACTTAAAGCTTGAGAATTTAAGCAATGGAGTTGGACAACTTTCTTCTTTTCTGTGAAATGTGGAACAGAAGATATGCTTTCCAGACCTTCCAGTTTATCAAGGAAGTAAATGCATACCTTGTTGGTACTGTGTCTCTGCTTGGATTAGGATGCTCTGTCTCTATCTGAATGCTTCTGCCTTGACACCACTGGGATATTCACCGTGCTGACTGCATTGAGCTGAAGATCTGATTAGATAGAATAACTCCTCTGACAAACACTCACAAGGCAGTTATACTTACAAGTTCTTCATTAAGTAGGACTTTGAAGGGTTGAAAATGCTGCCAAATTTAATTTAATTCTGAGTATATGGAGTATGTTGTCAACATGTACAGTGGGCAAAGTTACAATGAAAAATGCAAGATTAAAATGGAAGAGGACTATTAGTGTGACATATTTTTTGAAAACCCAACCATCATTTTTATGAGTTTTGTGTGTCTCACAGAGTACACACTTGAATGTCATTGCCCATGCATTACCCACACAGAGAAGGCTTTTTAGTTATTTGACTGTGTTTGTCCGTGGAATAGCTTATAACCTTGCATGGGCCTGGCTCTCAGTGTTTCCGACCTGCTGATTGACTCCATTAGCTTAACTAGTTCAAACACTTAATAGCTGAAATTCACAGCCCCTCTTTCTTCAAGCAAATTGACAGTTTGAGAGTCAAATAACAGTATCTTCAGAAAGCTCTATTGTGAAGCTGAATTTTGGTAATTGACACCAATAACATAACAGCATTAAATCACTCATATTTTTATAGTGAATAAGCTAGTCTGCTTGTAAATATGCTCAAGGATAGCATGTAGGTGGCAGAAGAATTATGCTATAACTTTAACAGCTAATAAATCTTTATTTAAGCAGGGGACCTCTAAAATTTAATTAGGCATATGAAAAAGCAGAGATCATTCTGAGGGTAAAAATATGCCAATTCTCACAAGGAAAGACATCTGCTTTGTGGAAAATTTTCAAGTTAAAATTTACTCTTCTGTTACTTTGTCAATAGAAAGCCTTTCTGGAAGAAAAGCAAATATCTAACTTAAAAAAATGACAGGAGGAATTCCTGGCACACCCTAGAAGGGAGGAAAAGAGACTCATTTTGAACTTTGTGGGCATTATTTAGCAAACTCAGGTTAACACCTCATCTTTCTTTCTTTCTCTTCCTCCTTCCTGGGTCATGGAAGGTTAGTCAGTGACCTAGAGCAGACTCCACTGTATGCCAGAGGCATGTGGCAGTGACCTTGTAATTGAAGAGTTTTCAATGCATAGCTCCCTCACTACTTCCAACCTAAAAATGTCTCCTCCTCCATTTACATCCCATAATCTGACTATACTACTGACTACTGTTCCTTCCACAAGATAACATATCTACATCTATAGCTTACATTTCTAAATCACATTTGTCATTGAGCTGTTGGACAGGTTAGTGGTTCTTAAAATGCATAGACCACTGGAGATTGGTTCCGTTCTAATCCCAGATGCTCTGACTTGACTTAGTGTCATCTCTCGATTTCCTTCTTGAGAGAAGGGCACTGGTACAGCATGAAATTATTGCCTGAGGAAAAAAAGGCAATAAGCTTTAAACATTAGTTGTCTTCTTTTACAATTGATTTTCCTTCTTCTGTGAGTAGAGAATTTGGTACACACTGTGGAGGAAAATGTTTAGGGCTTAGCCTTTACTTTCATGGAACCTGATCTAGTTTAGAAGATGAGACATAAATACTTGAAGTGTACGGTAACATTTGAGTTGTACAAGGCGTGGCCCAAGGCAAGATAGACACATGAACCAAAGCATTGGGACAAGTAACCACAGCTTTGTTTCCTGGGCCAGTTCCAGTCCTTGAATCAAGTAAGCTGTTTTTGTTGTTGTTTGTTTAGTTTTCATTTCTGTGGGTTCTTTCATCTCAAAACAGTATAATGTAGTTGAACAAAATCAGCTTTCAAAATGCAACCTGTTTTTAACTAGTGTTGCTAAGCAATATGCAAATGAGTGACAATGCACATCATGAATGCAAAATTCATTTGTGATGGGATGTCTTAATGTTTTTCCTACTGTTTGCTACAACCTGAAGATTCTCTGTCTCTTTCATGATATTTCCAACCAAGTACTTATTTTATGCTAAGTTCATAGCACTGGTGTTTTGCTTCAGATCACAACAAGCATCATAAATAATAGATTAAGAATTGAGCTTATATTCACCCAATTAAATTGTCCTTTCATTTGTTCAAACATCATTCAGATCTTCTTATATACTCTGCTGTTTTAAAAGTTATTCTATTCTTGTCTTTAAAACAAAGATAATCTTCTCTTTTGTAAGACTTTGTATTGAGCTTCAAATGACTATAGGATACAATTTAATAAAAATAAATGGAGCTATGATGTAAGGAGAAATGCAATTACTTGTATTTCTATGACTTTGGGAGTGGATATTCCTATAGTATAAGGCAAGGATTTGGAAAGGACTCAAGGCCCTTGAGTCTGTGTCTGGAAGACAGCATGGAGTACACTGGGAATCAGGTACTTGTCTTGGCCTGCTGCTATAATGTGACTCCATGAATCTGAACAAAGCTGGAACCTTCAAGTGATTAGCCAGTATATCAAAGGCCTAGACAAGATAACCTCCAGGTACTTTCAGCTTTGAATTCTTCATCAAAAGGCCACTTCTTTTTCAATACAAAGTTGAGTCTTAGTTCCGTCAGTGTGAAAAACCAAACCTTAGTCACAATAGAAATAGTTTTTACCTTTCTGGACTTTATGTCAGATTGGAGTCTAATCTCTCTGCATGATAGTATTAAGTCTTTTGGGAAATGACAAATATTTATTGATGAATTTTGATTAGGACAGGTCCTAAATTATTTCATCAAGCAGAACAGAAATTTTAGGAACATGATTGGGAGCTTCATGATATAGCTACCAGACTCAATTGCTTTGCGAGTTCAGGAGTTAGTGAAATAATCTTTATAGTCAATCTTACTCTATATGATCTGGTTTCTTTTATATGAAATAGTAAAAAGTGACTATATCAGAGGGATGTTCTCGGGGTTGATATTAGTGAAAATCATATTGTGATTTGATTATATGCTGATTTGTAATGAAGCGTAACAAACTTTAGTGGCTTAATGTAACACACGATTGCTCTTGCCCAGGATCGCATCGGTCAGACATTTGGGCACAACTCAGAGGGATGTGCTAGTCTCTTCTCAATTGGAGTTGGCAAGAGCTCAAATGGCTTCGGTCTTGCTCATGTGACCTCTTCCCTTCTGTGGTTTCTAAGTCTGCAAGAATCTCTTTCCCAGGAGAACACTCTGAGCTCTATGTTAGTCAATTTCACATCACTGTGTCAAAATACCTGACATAAACAATTTAAAAATAGGAAAGATTTGTTTGGGCTCATGGTTTGAGAAGTTTCAGTACAGGATCAGTTAATTCATTTGGATGTGAGATAGGCTGAACATCAGAGTGGTAGAATAAAAGCAGCTCACCTCGCTTAGTGGGAGGAAATCAGAGAGACCCAGAAGGATCAGACATAAGAGATACTCTTCAAAGCTACATCCTCAGCAACTCATCTCCAACAAGGCTTCACTTCCCGTCTCCCTCACCTCCCAACATTGTCATCAAATCATGATGCCACAAGAATCCTTATGATCCAAATCACTTCCAATAAGTCCCATCAGCTGTAAACCAAACTCATGAGGCAGTGGAAGATATTTTATATACATAGCATAACAGGCACAAAGAGCAAAAATCAGCCCAGGAATGGAAGTCACAGGAAAGTAACTTTATTTGCATTCTCTGTGTCAGACCAAGTCACCCAGCTAGCCCTGAACAAGAGTTAGGAGACACATGGAACCTCTTCATGGAAAAACAAGCCAAGTCACTATACAGATTGATGAGGAGCAAGGGAATTGTGATTCCTTGGAGGCGATTTTAAAGGATTAACCATGCCTCAAATAAAGCCTTGCACACTATAGGCACCTGGTGAACATATAACATCTGACATGTTACAACTTTGACCACCATATTTTTTTTAGACAAACAACCCATATCGATGCCTTGAGTGGAGGAAACTTGAAAGAAATATTATATTTGGACAAATTCAGACAGTGATTGATAAGGACTTGGTTAGGACTTAAACAGTATTGCTGACTCAAAATCTCTATTTTTTCTCATATAACTTACTGCTGATATATTGGAAAAAATGAAATATGGAGAGTGGACAGTGAAAGCTACTATTGTGGAGCCTTTATATGGCTTTGTGACTTTTGAAGACTGCATGTTGTTTTATGAGTCAACTGTTGGTTGAAAACAATGAAAGAATACTTCCTCGACTGTATTTCTTAGATAGCTTCTCTAAAATTTAATTACTCCTGCAGTAGCCTTACAACTGTGCTCTAGCCATATATTTATTACTGCATGACTTCTTGGAAATATATCCAAACTTGCACATAACTTCAGTTTCCAGTAAGAAGTCTACAGGAAAAACAGGTAAAGACACTGAAGTAGAGTAAGACCTGTTCTGAAATCTATGCATTCCATGGTCCCCTTATTCCATTTCTGCTTATTCTTTTCCTTCTTAAAGTTTGATAGGAAACCATGAGTATATTCAGCAGCAGTGTAGAAGAAAGAACAATGAAAAACAATTACTAATAGTGTAAGAATTACCAAGCTATTGTGATCTAGTTATAAAATAGTTAGCATGGGTATATGAGAATATTTTATTTTAAATGTCACAGGAAGATTTTTACTCTTCATATTATTAAACATTGCCATTATTTTGACTGAATCCCTTGTTGAACTCTGAATCCTATTTGAACCTGAAACAATAATCAAAACCGTGGGCTATTTGATAATCTCCATGAAGATGACAGAAAAGTCTTCCTGAAAGCCCTGCAGACTGAACCCATTGAATTTAGAATAGTTCTCATTCCAGTAGAAAGAAGCAGATGTCTCAAACCAAACACACTTGGTTTAATGTACTTTTACGTTGCCTTTAATGGACAGATGTTTGGACTATGACATGGCAAGACAAGGATTTGAAATGGTGGATTGGAAAGATTTTGTTCATAAAAGTAATTGCTCTTACATTACAAAGTGCAGGATTTACATGTGGAAAATGTCAGCCTGTAGCAGCATCTTATGATGGATCATGTTACCACTAGTCATGGAGCTCACTAGAAATAAGCAACTTACTTCTGAGGGGCGATTTTAATAGGCATCACACACAGAATGGCAGGGAATGGGATCCTCAAATCTACAGGCATTCTAGTTATATAGTTAATCCTTGATTATACACTTTCAGGATTATCTGTGACTTTTTTCCCATCAGAATTTGCCTCTGTCTATATTATTTTATGAGCTAATAGCAATTTCTACATGCCAGGCACTATTCAAAGAGCTTAACAAATATAGTCTATTTTATCCTCCTAATAACTCCTACGAACAGGTGAGGGAAATGCGCACACCGAAGTTATAAAACTTGTTCAAGATCACATTGTTCATATGTGGCAAAGGGAGAAAAATCCTTGTGTAGCCTCAAATTCTTTACTCTCAGTTCTCTACCTTTCTCTTGGTGTCTCGGTCTGTCTGTCTGACTCTCTATTATTCAATAATGAGAAGGAACCACATCTTATCATTTATCCTATCAGTCAGGAATTTCCCTATTGAGACAGATTTAGGTAGTTTATCTATTATTTGATCTGAAATGGTACCTCTTACTTACCTGAAGTGTGATAAGTCAGCTTACCTGCAACCTTATTCTCAAATTTGGAAGTTAAAAGTCTAGAAGATGAATTCTCAGAAATCCCTTAGCTCAGTCCATGTACTTTACACTTTGGGTCCTAACTCAGAATCCTCCTCATACTTTCAATGATATATTGAAACTGTGAGTGAAAAGGATAGAAGATTCAGAAAGTATCAGCATAGTTGTCCGGCAACAGGATAAAATAATTCATGATGATCACTCCAAATTATCAGAAAAGTCTAATAAATATACAAAATCCTTTATTTAGAGGAAAGAGAAATAGATTATGTGTGTCAAAAATAGTTAAATTGCTAGACTGTGGTTTCTCTGTACTGAGAGATATTATACTGTGGAATATTCTAATCTCTAGTGGGTCAGGTAACTTGGGTATAAGGAGCATAACTGTGGAAAGATCACTGGGTAATTTGGTGACATTCTTCCAGTAATATAGTGAGAAATGGTCTGGCAGGTCATTTATCCTCTCGGTGTCTTAGGCTGCCTATTTGCCTCACTGAGAGTTACTATAAGGATGAAATGAAATACCATAGGAAGAAGTGACTAATACATAGTACATTCTCGATAAAAAAAATTGTTAAAATGTAAGAGTAGCATTGCATTCTAATGTCAAAAACTAATTTGGGATTATGAATATTATTTATGCAATTAGAAACATATAGGCTGATGATTGTAGAGATAGACATGATTGTTGTGAGAATTTGTAAATTGTTATATACTCACTTTGCATAATATAACTATTCAAAGAAAAAAAGTCTTGTACAAATAAACCTTCTTTTTGATAAAACCCAGATGCATGGAAAATATATTTCTTATAGAGATTCCCAAATAGTCTGGGAATTCTTCTCTTGTAATTCTGCCATGTATTCATCCACTGTGTCTCTACTTGGTAAGCAAAGCAAAGGACAATGGACCTTTGTTTATGTATGGCCAGAAGTGCCTGAAAAAGGATTCAACCAGTTATCATCCTCTTTGAAGAGGCTAGGCAATCAGTGTAAATACTTTATACATTTTCTTGCCCCAAACAGTTATTAACATGACAGAGGTGGATAGAGGTTCTACAAATGATTTAGGGTAGCAAAATGACCTTGAAATAAAAAAAAATGCATGTTTCCCTTCTATAACCCAAATTTTAGATCCCGCACCTTTTTTTTTTTTTTTTCAGGAACGGAAACTTGGAAATGCCTTTATCTTCCCACCTTTTCCAAAGATTCAAATACCCGTTCTTCCTCTTCTTCCTAAATCATGACAACTGACTGGTCTAGTATAGCAATACTGTGTGTCTGCAACATGACCTTTCCTCACAACCAGAGTAGCCGCAAGGGCATACTGAGCTGAACACCGACTGTCTCCTAAAGGCACGGCTAATCCCTCTGACTTCTCCCTCATGAATTTTGGCATATGTCTTTACACTGGGCCTACTGTATTCACTTATGTAATTAAATCTTCCTGGCCTTTGTTGATGTTCTGACCTAGGCAATAAAGCATCTAGTCTCAGTGGTACTCTTTAGTGTTTTCTATCCTGGTCCTCATTCAGCCATACCTGTGTCCCCAAGGTGTAGAGTCCTGGGGGCCAGTGGATCTGCCAGTCAAGAGAGTCACCCTCTCTTCTAGCTTTGTGACTTCAATGTTCTAAAGTATATAAGAAACACCCGGAGATCTTGCCAAAATGAACATTCTTATTCCATAGGCCTGGAATGAGTCAACAAAAGTGCATGTTTAATCATACACTGGCCAAATCATGCTCTTAGTGCTCCTGGGTGATGATGCTGAGCCTGTTTGATCATCTTCCAAGACATCTCCTTCAGAGAACCTATTGGCTGATCAGTGTGCTCTTCTAAGCCTGTACAATAAGCAAAAGAGTGCTTAGATTATGAGCACTAAGATGTGTGCTAAGATGAATGAGGCCCTTGGAAGCACAGAACAAAATCACAGGTCAGAAGAGAAATGGGGATCATGCATAGACCTTATTAGGATACTGATCAGAGCCTTCACAGGCTATATAGTTCAACTGCACCTACGTTGTCACTTCTAACCCATAATTCCAAAACAATTTAAGTTGAACATTTTCCTTTCAGGTGGTTACTGTAGGAGGATCAAATGGATTTAACAATTTGTTAGCTTGATTATAAATATATTTAAGGATAAGAGCATACAATGGGTGTTCCTCTATTTGTTGCTGCAGGACCTAAAATTGTCAGGTGTACTCTTCTTGGTAGGCTCCTAACTTTGTAACCAATCATTCTTGACCCTTCATTCTGAGCGTAAACTACACACAATGAAAAGAATAAGCAAAGTTAGAACCCTTAACCTGGACAGTTCTTTGACAGCTGCAAGCATGTCTGTGCCATGTTACTGGATTTCACTTGCCTCTGTGGCCCTGGCATAGGTAACTCAGAATGTTTTCAGACCATGACTGTCTATATTGGACTATGTAATAGGGAGTACACTCAGATATAGAGTAATAATGGTCTCATTTGGCTAACAGTACTTACAAATGTAACAAGGAGAAAGCTGTTTCATACGTAATGTTCTTTGGCTTGTTGGTCTTGTTATTTTTCTTAACCCGTTCTTCTATCCTGTTACAGTGGCATAGTTTTAAAACTTTTGGGTTAGTAGTCAAATAATCCACAAGCTGTGGGATCTAAATTTTCCAGATTTCCACCTTAAAAGTAAAGATACTATTGTCACCCTTGTGGGAATTTAGGAGAATTCAATATGTACATTTAAAAGTATTTAGAATAGTGTTGTTATCAAATCAATCTAGTAATATATTCTATTAATAGTTCACTCTCATTTTTCTCTGTTTGTAGCTACCCAAATGTTTTTCTTCTATTGCTCCTTTTCTTCTTAGAAGTCCTTCATCTTTGATCATCATTATTTTAACATTTTAATATTCTATTCTTTATTATTTGCCTAATATGGTTTTGCAGTCTTATTATGAAATAGTTTTGATAAGGTCATTATCTTACACTTATTTTGTATCTTCCACAGGTTAGGCACAGGAAAGATCCTTATTCTCTCTTGGTTGACTGATTAATTCATTGTAAAGAAATGGTTAAGAACAAACAGGGTGAATGCTTGAGAAAAGTGAACAGGAAAAAAGATTCAAAGTAAAAAGGAGTTAAAATCACTTAATTGGGAGTGTTGGAGAAGGGACATCATTCAATGTTGCTGATCAGGAATAGAGACGAAAGTATTGAGTTTCATCTGGCAGAATTTGGTGGAAAGGCTGATGTCCTTCTGCTCAGTGATGGGGATGAGGTTATTTGAATTTGTGCTCAGAAGAAGCCTTCTACTCCAAGGATAAGATTGCCTCTTACTTGTGCATGCCTTGGCCTTCCCCCACCCCCCGACTTTGGTCAACTATGTAAACATGAGTATTGTAAGACTGTACTCACACAGAAGGATTTGACATAGGGAGTAATAAGAAAAAAAAAGGAAGAGTTAGATTTTGGGACTTGGGAAAGGACATTCATCTGTATATTCCATTCTCATTCTGCTGACCAATATGGTCACCAATATGGTCACCTCACATCAATCCCCTCTTTACGGTCAGCCTTATTTTCCCTTTCATTTGCTTTAGCCATGGAGAGATGCTAAGTCCAGCTAGAAATAGTGGATCACTTTTTCCAGGCTACCACATGGGAACCAGCCCAGCCAGAGATTTAGCAAAATACTACTTTGTTTACCCCCTTCCAACAAATAGAAATGTTGATGTTTATTTCTAAGGCCGGGAAGTTCAAGTATTCTGACATTTTCACACACCATGCATGGTTAGAAGTTAGTTGGTCCTATATTAATTGGTGAGTGAATATATTTGCATTTTCACTTCATGCCTATAAAGGCAAGACGCGATGCCGTTTGACACTATGTCCTTCCCCCTACATTCCCTGTAAACAGAGGTGGTCGATCTGGCACTCTGGTGGCTGTGTAGAACGCTTCTGTTTACTTAATCTGGATGTCCGTTTCATTTCTGCTGGGTCTCCACGATAAATGAAATGAAAAAAAAGCATGTCAGAATTAGAACTGAGGTTGTCTGAAAAAGACATTCGGGTCACTGGGTAACTAAACACTCCCCCCTCTGTTTACGCGTCTCCCCAGTTTTCTGTCCCTGCAGCTATATCACAGCTTATAACAACTAATCCCCTTTTGTTTGTATTTTACTTTATTTTACTTAGTATTAAAGGCTCTTGCAAGCCGTGTCTTCTAAATGTGTCTGAGGTTTCATAACTGTCTTACTAGTTTATACACATTACAGTTACAGCCGTGAAGTTCCTCGAAATCTGGGTTTTGTTAAGGACAACTTTACAAACAGTTTGTAAGCCAATTAAAATGTGTTAATCTGTATTTGAAAACTTGATCTGGTTAAAAATCGGTTTCTCATTCACTTACATTTGCCAAACTTTTCTCCTGTGTGTGTAGCTGGGGTTTTCTTGAGATGTTGGAGAAATAGGGCTTGGGGCAAAGCTCGAGGAAGCCTGGAGCTCTTGTATGTTTTAGACCTTTGGTGCAGTTTCCTCTTAACTTGTTCTGCTTTGGGACAAAGTGACACATTGAAGGGTTGGAAATGGGGCTTGAGCAAGCTTACTTTTCATGCTCAAGAAAGCTTAACGTCGTTTTAGTATACAATTTGAGTTATGTGTGTGCTTTTAATATACCGATCCTCACACACACACAAAAATAAATAGATTTGTTCTGCTTAAACTGGCACACAAAGAGCTCAAAGGCGGGAAGAAAGAAGAGCCTTGAGCACCTCTTAGGGATTGGTTGGAAGGTAACTTCACACTCCAGCTTCATGTGTGGAAGGTGTGATAACAATTTGACAGGAAGTAAGTGGATTCTGTCTCAGGCCTTGGGGAGAGACTTGACCCTGGAGTGGAATGGTGTGAAGCTAAGGCCAAGAGCTTCCCGCCCAGCAGGGGGTAGCCAAGCGCTGATAACTGGTAAGAAATTCCACCCTGCAGGATCCAGCTTGCCTGTTAGCAACACAGCTCTGGGATTCTAGCAGCAGGCTTTCCTGGTCCACACTTGCTTACATTATATGTTCCAAAAGGAGTGACTCACCTGAGCCTTCATTTGAGAAACCAGAGTTTAGGTGATAGAACCTTTGGGAAAGGATCCAAGAAAGGTGTGTGTGTTGAGGGTGGGGTTGGGGGGTACCTTTTCCCTGACCAAGCTCTGTAAGGAATATTGGTGGGCTGGGAGGCAGGTTTTATTTCTTCTGCTGCCTCTTCTCTTTCCCAGTGGGCCGAGGCAGAGTCCCTGGGAATGGATAGAGAGACAGGAAGACAGGTCCAGACATCTGCCTTGGGG
This sequence comes from Dipodomys spectabilis, assembly GCF_019054845.1. Lineage (NCBI taxonomy): Eukaryota > Metazoa > Chordata > Mammalia > Rodentia > Heteromyidae > Dipodomys > Dipodomys spectabilis. The sequence continues at coordinate 478,214 of NW_024870818.1, forward strand.
TGTGTGTGTGTGTGTGTGTGTGTGTGTGTGTGTCTGTGTGTGTGTGTGTGTGTGTGTGTGTGTGTGTGTGCAGGAAGACAGGTCCAGACATCTGCCTTGGTGTGTGTGTGTGTGTGTGTGTGTGTGTGTGTGTGTGTTGGGAGCCTTCAGGAACCCTGTCCCCACACCTTCCCCTAAGAGAAGCTGGGGTCCATGAGGTGAGTCCCCAAGAGAGCTGTTTGAGGGCTAGAGGAGATTCAAGGATGATTACTGGGCTGCTGGGGGAGAAGGAAATGCCATGCTGAACTTTCCCAGAAGAAGAAGAGAGGTGAGAGGGCAGACGTCTGTACAGAAATGGTTTTGAAGAAAGCTCCATGTTCCTTACTCTCTGCTGTAGCCACATCGAGCGTGGCTATCACTGCCTTGGCCACTCAGAACTGTCCCACCCTGGCTTGCACCCTGTTGCTTCCTACTCAGGCCATTTTCAGTGGATGCTGTTTTTCTTTGTTCTGTTTTCTCCCAGTGCAGTGAACCCTTACATTATGGGTTTCTGTTGTAGTTCTAACCTCTAATACGCAACCATTACATCTTATCTCGTCTTCTAAATTACGCTAAAATCCAATTATAAAACCCTCTCTCATTCAAGAGCACACAACTTGCCACATTACTGAAATGCTGGGTCGCTCTCTTGCTTTTCTAAATTAATAATTACTACCATTTCCCGTCTGTTCTTTACCATGGGGCTCTGTTTTATCACCACACAGCTCTCCAAAATGCATATTATGATTCTTTTTTGCATTTTTGCTGGGCTGCAAGAGAGCTAAGGATGACTTTCTCAATATTCATAAAAGATCTGTCAGTTGGTTTCAAAATGTGAAACTCTCCAACTTCAAGAAAAATACATTTTAGAAATCAGTTAAAATTAAGAGCAAATGAGTGAAAAATATCCCGGTTGCTTTCAAACAATCCATTGCATTCAAAGTTTCAAAATATTTGAATGGGTTTTGTTAGTTAAAATTTGTTATCAGTTGAAAACTCTTATTACTACAAAGGCCTTAAAGGCACAAGTGAATTTTTAGCTCAATGTCCAATGTGTACTTCTTGAATTTAAAAGAGGAAAGTGACTGTCTTAAATATAAATTTAACTGCTGTAGAAATATCTACGTAAATGCAGAAATATTTCACTAAAAGTGAACATGCATGTTAAGAACATTTTAAGAAAAACAACCCTGCTGAGAATATTCTCAAATGTGGGGTTTTTTTCCCTAACAGAGGGAAAAGTCATGGTTTAAACAGAGAATTTCTCTTAGAAAAAATATGGTAAATTCAAATATGACTTTAGAAAAGGAATTCTGGATTGTTTAAGTGTTTTATAATAGCAGGATGAAGTTGAACTGTGATTACTTCTCTTACATGCAAATTCTACTTTCAGTCTGTGGAAAAAGTCTATTTGATGAACCTAAGGCATCTGATTTTTTCAGTAACAAAATATACTTGATGTGTGATTACTCAAATTATAGATATAGCTAAAGGACCAGTCTGCTTTTAGCTTCACAAGCTTGGGTTGTATTCAATGAAACTCCTCAGTGTCAGGTTGGTACTTGTGAATTCTTTTCCAGGCTCAGAGTTTTGGAGACTTTGGCTATTATAAAATGTGGAGGAGATTCGAAAAGTTATAACAGGCATATTAAATTTCAATCAAGCATTTAAACAATAGCTTTACTTGGTTATTTAATGTATTTATTGTTTTCTCAAGTTGAATTTTTATCTCCATAAATATTAAAACAGAGTGAGTTTTTCTTTAATAAATTACTGAAGAGTTTTCAGAGGCTAATCTGAAGGTCAAGGGCAAAGATGGACAGAGTGCACTAGGAATATACAGGCTAAGAAATATGAACCAAGGAACAGTGTAATCACTAAGTGATATAATCGCATACAAAATATAAGGTATACAACGAATATGATTATGATTATTAGGAATAACTCAGAAAACATGGAGATCAGAAATAGAAAATCACAAAGTATGTAAAAAATACTAGGTGTTTTTTATCCTTAGAGAAACAGTATATTACAGACACAATAAATACACATTTGTACATACACTATAGATTGTATTTTTGTTGCAATACTCCAATAAACTATATAATCTAAACTTAATCACTTTCGGTAGAATCGTAACTCTAGCAATGAACACTTTAATAGAAAAGCAGCTCTCCTTCCCTCCCTTCTTCTCTTCCTCCTTTCTCCTTCTTTTTGTTCTTTCTCTTTTTACTTCTGCCCTTGTTTAAAATATATTTTACTAAAAATCAGAAAGCATTGTCAGGATTATTTTTTCTGGTTCCTCTAAAGTTTAAATATTGTTTCCATGATAGTTTTGTTGGGCAGACACTAGAATAACTTCCATGTTAAAGTTTAAAAGTCTTTAAAATGGACATAACCTACTTTGCTTTAAGATATATGTACTCAAGCATTTTATTAAGTTACTTTGAGACTCTTTAATCTTTTATTTCTATTTTTTCACAAGTCTCTAAGCAAAAATAAAAGGTTTATCATTTTGATAGGACAGAGTCAAGATCACACAAATCAAATAGAATAATTGCATAGAACTGATTTTTTTGGTAAAAATCTAGAGTATATTTTCAATCACATGTGATGATTGCATCATAGTTTTGAAAAAAATATTTGAATTGATATTGCATTCTGTTGTATGTTTTATTCAGCTTTGTTTGGAAAAGACAAGCTAATATTTTGGAGACTTGCTGGCAGATTAATATATGGACTACGTGCTTGTGAAATTCTTTAAATTGATCTATCATTTAGTCTTACTAAACAGATCAAATGTGTCTATATAAAGCATGACATTTCAAATTAATATGTAGAAAATAAGCCATATTTCCCTAGTTTGTAAGCTGTGCTAGAAAGGTTTTGAGGCTTAATGTCTGTTTGGAGATAGACCAGGCCTCGGTCAGGAGAGCACAATTTGGGATGCTGAATGAGCAGTAAATTTCCCCTCATAGCCCCTGAGACCTGGTAGAGTCAGTCCAGCTTCCCCAAACACTACCTGGTGAGTGAATGAGCTAGCAGGTTGACTGACCAAACCTGTCACAAGCAAGTCTCCATGGCGACTTTAAAGAGCATGGATGATCCAGAGCCCCTGGGCCTCTCTGTCCCTGCCAGCATGTTGTAGCCATGGGAGATTATTTTGGCCATAAAAACAAAAGCATATAATTTAAAGTCATTACACTACCTTTAAAATGGAGATTGAAATATAGTCTTGGAAAATACATAAGGCACTAAAATGTAGAGAATGTCTCCTCCTATTAGATTTCTCTATTTATGAGAAATGAAGGAATGCTAAGTATGGCTTCTGTATTCGTTGTGGCTTCTCTGGGTAAAGGTGAGCAAAGGCTAGGCTAGACCCATCTTTCTGGGAGTTTTTTTTTTTTTTTTTGTCAGTCGTGGGGCTTGAACTCTAGTCCTGGGCACTGTCCCTGCGCTCTTCAGCTCAAGGCAAGGGTTCTACTGCTTGAGCTTGAGCACAGCGCCACTTCCTAGACCCATCTTTCAATTACTGCCTACCAAAAAACTTCCTGTTATGAAGGAAGAAAATGATGTTAAAGTCCAGAAAAGATAGCAAATGCTTCTTTGAAAACAGTCTATCTTGATCAGTTCTAAATACAAAAACAGATATCGATGGTGTTTCCCTTAATATAGTACTAGCTTATCATGACATAGTACAGAAAGGTGTCTCCTGGCCATATATTGAACTTTGAAAATAAAAGCACTCAAGACATTGGAAAAATTTAAAACATCTGCTTCCTCACTTTTAATACCATGTTTATATATTTAGTTTGTATGACATTTCAAAGCTTTCCCATGATCCTGTATACTAATTTGAAAATGCCAGTTTTAAATACTAAACAATGGTGAAATAAAACTTTCTCTGAGGGCTGGGAAGGTGACTTGGTAGAGTGCTTGCTTTGCATGCATGAGGCCATGGGTTCTATTCCTTAGCACCACATAAGCAGAAAAAGCCAGAAGTGGCGCTGTGGCTTTAATGGTAGAGTACTAGCCTTGAGCTGAAGAGCTAAGGGACAGCGCCCAGGCCCAGAGTTCAAGCACCAAGACTGACAAAACAAAACAAAACAAAAAAAGAACTTTCTCTGAATTATCAAGCCATGAAGAAAAAGAAAACTATATGGAAATGACTACTTTTACTAGGGAAAAAATGTCATGGCCTATGAATTGGGGTGTGTGTGGGGGATTATCTTCATAGTAGTGCCTGTTAAAAATTACTCGAAATAAATACCTTTCTTTTTCATGAAGTTCAAGGTAACATTTAAATGAATAATTATTTACCATTTTCCTAAATGCTGGCATGTATGGCAGGTCTCATCTATTAGTACAAATGCTTTTTCTGCTTACAATGGCTCATTAATTTCTTTGTAGGCTGCAACTGGCTTTAAGATTCAAGTTCAAAATCTCCTCTGATTTTGCTGCTCCATTTCTGGCAGCCGGCCAGCAACAGATATGCATAATATTTCACTGTTAGACCTTGCAAACATTATATCCTGCTGTGCTAAAGAAAACATTGTGTTTCTTACCACATGAAAATAATCCATCACTTTTCAATCAGCACACACAAAAAAGCTCTACCTGTTTTTTCAATCAGACTCAGGAAAAATTAATGGTCCCAATGTGAAAGGTGGACCCTCCACACATGATCCATTAAAGTACAAACTAATCAAAATATATCTAGCATCCGATTTGCTAAGCAAGATGGAACAAAAGAGGTATGATAGAAAAGAATAGATCCTTGTAAGAGCCATACAATCTTATTGTGTCAGTATTAACCTTATTTATTTTAAATGTGGGAAAACATAAATAAAAGATTATGAAATGAATCCACGGAATCTGTTCAATCCTATCTACAAGAGATAGGGAGCAAGACCTATTGTGGACCAGAGAAAAATTTTGTAATGAAAATGTATTTAAAAAGTCATGAAAGACACTATTTGGGAGGCGGAGATCGGGAGAGAACACTGTTCCAGGCAAAATGAAGTTCAAAACATTCCATTCCAACCAATGGCTGGGAGTTGTGGCATAGGCTAGCTTTCCTAGCTATGGAGAAAGCACAAAGGCTGGATGCAGTGTTGTGAACTTGCTGTCCCAGGGACAATGGGAGGACAAATAAGAGAACTGCAGCTCAGGTTGGCCAGGACATAAAATCAGACAGTACTTCTAAAATAACCTACAGAGACTGGAGGTATGGACTAAGTGTATGTCATGCAAGAACAAGGCCCTGATAGTAGTACTAAGAAGATATCCATACTGATTTTTTTTTCACAGAACTGTGTTTTTAATATTCTTTTAACTCCATGCTTAGAATAATAACCTTGTTTTCACTTTTATTCCAGTTTCACTTTTCTTTTCTCTCTCATCTCTAATTGATAATGAAGCAGTCATTTGATTAGCTTATGATGCAGTAACATTGTCTCTCTGCTTTTCAGGGTCCTTTGAAGTCTGGTCCTGTCTCCCACTGCCCTGAATGAACATTCTAACCTAGTTATCCAGAGTACACTTACCAAGTAAGTACTCTTGGTGTATTTATCTTTGGCTTCTTTTGTGTCTTTTCCCTCTGCCTCTCTTTGCTGTTTTTAATTCAGTGTTCTACACTTCAATGTTTTATGGTGGGAAAATTAACTCTCAATTTCTTCATGAAGATCTTCTCATGGATTTGAGATAAATGATCTTTGCCTCTTCTGGTCATCCTCATTGCAAACTTAAAAGTCAACAGCTTAGTAAGTCAACAACTTTTCAGGGAATACAGTGACAACATAGATGCAGCAATAAATAAAATGGCAACAGAGGACATGGTCCATTAAAGAGTAAGAAGCAGAAATGGAAGTTCCTTAGCTCCATGGAAAACCTGTTGAATTAGAGGAAGAGTTTTTCTTCTTCTTTTTACTACATCTTACCTGGTAAATTGTAGATAATGCAGATTGGAAGCTTGTAGATTGTTCTAAGTCGAGGGTCATCAAAGTTTTTCAAAAAGGTCTGTAGCATTTTTTGCTTCTGTGAGTCATGTGGCATCTATGACATCTACCCAACTCTGCCATTGTAGCAGGAAAGGCACAATTGGTGATATACAAAATAAAGTGGAGGGCTGGGAAGGTGGCTCAGTGGTAGAGCGCTTGCTTTGCATGCCTGAGGCCCTGGGTTCGATTTCTCAACACCACATAAGAAAAAAGAAAAAAGCCCGAAGTGGCGTTGTAGTTCAAGAGGTAGAGCGCTACTGAGCTGAGGGACAGCCCAGGCCCAGAGTTCAGGCTCCACGACTGGCTCTCCCCCAAAAACAAAATAAAATAAAGTGGATATGGCAGTGCTCAGCAATACTTACAAAAGGAGGCAATGGCTGGATTTAGCTTGAACATATTAATTTACCAATTAATATTATACATGATACCCAAGGGTGTTCTAAACAAAGGCAGAGAGGAACTTTGAGTCATCAGTTGTTACCCATAGTTTAATGAACTCTATAATAGAAAAAAAGAGAAACTAGCAAAGTCAAGCCAAGAAAAGAGGCTTCATTTTATGAAAACCAAATGTTGTTTAACATTTAAAAAATTATAGTTAAGTTGTTGTACAAAAGGGGTTTGATTCAATAAATCATTGAATAAGTGCAATGTATTTTGATCAGTCACCCCTTCCACCATTCATATTCAAATCTCATATGTTACTTATATCTAGATTCAATGTGCAAAGAGCTGCTAGCTTGCTAGGAAAGTGTGACACAGAGTCAGATCACTGGCTGCTCTATAGAACTTGTGAGGCATGCAGAAACTGCATCCTTACAGAATCAGCTTTGGCAGAGTCTTATAGTAATTTCAACAAGTTACTATTTGTCATCTCTAAGTGTGGTGTGTTGATCATCTGCATGCAAATCACATCAAGGTTGCAAAAAATGTCAGCTTGGGCTTCATGCTTATTTAAGACCTATTGTTTGACAGGGACACTGGAAATGAAGCTGCAAAGTTCAGAAACAGACCTATGCTAGAGTTTTGAAACCATTAATCATGAACAATATCACTACTTGTTTCCATTCCCTATCTTATATCATGGGATAGTTTTCTTATCATTGGTTTCTTTTAATGAATACTTTCCCCACTTATTTTTTCCAGATCTTGGTTTGCTTTAGCATAAAAATAGCATTCAACTTGACTACTTTATATATTAACTGATATGAAGAATATTTTATTATCTTACTGGGTTACGGAGCATGTTTGGGAGAAGAGTTTGCTAACCCACTTGGAATACACAGGGTTGTGAAAGGCAAGATCAAATAATAGCATGTTAACTAAAATGTGTTCGAAGGATAGGTAGGCCTGCTAACTTTATGGTTTGTTTCCTTCCTGCTCTCCTTTTCTTCCTTCTTTCTCTCTTTCTGCTGTTCCTTCATTCTCTTTTGCCTTCTGAGAGTGAACAAGTTTGCCATGGAGGTCAATTGCTATGCAAAGCTCCATTCTTATTTTCAACTGCTCCTTTTCACAGCGCTGACTCTTGAGATACTCAGCTGTTAAGGAAGACATGATTTTGAGGAAAACAAGGGGCTCTGGCTGTAGGATGTGTGATATGAAGCACCATCTCCGAAAATGTTACCCATCTTCAGCAAAGACTCCCGTGCTACTATGCTTCATTTGTCCTGTGGACTTCATCTGAAGTGAGAAAGAATGCCAAAGTATGTAGCATTCAAAATGTCCTAAGAAGGACAGCTAACATCAAAACAGCGCTACCCTACCACTTTTTACTATTATTTGTATATCTCTCTCTGGCCCTGCTTTCAGAGATGCCTACTCAATTTATCTGGAACCCAGACACTAACTTATGTTTCAAGGTTTCAAGTGATTGAAAAAGATAGAAAACTGAAAATGAGAATCTAAACTAACCCAAGTAATGAGTTCCTCCACCAACAAAGTAAAGAACATGTATGCAGATCCAATTTCTTTCTCTCTCCTTCCTTATTCCTTTTTTTTTCTCTCTCTGTCCCATATCTTTCATTCTTCTCCATTTTCCTCCTTCTTATTTTCTTTCTTTCATCACAAATAGTTCTAAAGTTGCTCTGATAATTTTTATTATATAGGCATTTAATAAATATATTTTGTTCTTAACAAGGTAAGAAGAATAACATTAAACTAATCAGTCAGTACAGATTAATCTGAATTTTTATAATCTACTTGTTCTTGATTATTAAAGAATATTCATGGATAATATAAATTCAGTATAATACATTATAAATATATGTGCATCTGATTTAATAGTTATATGAATACATTTCAGTCTACATTATGTATAAATAATTTTTTTCTCTAAGTTAGCAAACTTCTCAGAAACTATCCTGTTTCAAGAACCATTTCACTATGGCTCTAATTTTGGGGTTTAAAATACTTTGAAAGAAATATTACAATAAAAATGTAGATGATGTAGGCACTGGTGATTCATGCCTACAATTCTAGCTGCTCAGAAGGCAGAGGTTTGAGGATCATGATTTGAAGCCAGACTAGGCAGGAAATTTTCCTGAGACTCTTATCTCCAATTAATCAGTGAAAAGGCAGAGATGGAGGTGTAGCTTGAGGGTCATGTGCTAGTCTTGTGAGAAAAAAGCTAAGACCCTGAGTTCAAACCCTAGTTTGCTTCCTCCCTACCCCACTAACAAAAAGAATGCAGTTGATTTTCTAATGAGTATTCTGCAGCTGCTCTGCAATGTCTCTGAAGGGTAAATGTTACAAGAAAAATTGGAAGACAGGTTAGGCAAGTTGAGGTCACTCATGGCAATCAGCATTGTGTTGGCAAAGCTGTGTCTAGGATTGACTGACTGCTACGTAAAGGGCTGGATGGAAGTATTAGGTAGAGTATGACCTCTGGCTTTTTCACAAAACTCTCTCCTACTAAGCCCTTCTAAATTTTGGGGGAAAGGTAGAAAGATGACCTAAGACTTTGACTTCATTAACACACTACTGGTTGGTTTATGCAAGGTCCAAACAGTCAAGAAGTTAATACTATCATATTTAGCCAGCTGTAAGTTTAATCACTATAAAATCTCTCCCAACCAGGTCCTTTAGAACAGATATTATGGTCAAAATATTCAGGTGAGTGATCCTCTGTGTGTGTGTGTGTGTGTGTGTGTGTGTACATATATATCCATTTATTTTTTATTTAAACAATTTTGTTGAAATACAGTTGACATTTAACACACTGTCTATTTCAAACGAGAAGGTTGATTATCTTAAGTATTTGCACACAGAAAACTACTACCATAATGAAGATGGTAAAAAAAAAATAGTGTGCTCATGCTTTTCCTTCATCACCCACTTATCCTCTGCCCTACACCAACCTTTGCTTCATGTTTTCTTCATAGAGCATAAGTTTCTCCGGTCTCTATGACTAAGTACAAGCATTTAGAGATTTATCTTTATTATCTGATGCATCACTACTTTGTTCTTTCTCTCACTAAATAGTATTCCATTGGATATACAATTGTTTGCTTGTCTGTACCCTCGTTCAGGGAGATTTTAGCTTCTAATTTTTTGGAAGTAAATGCATGAATATTTTCATACAAGGCATTGTATGGAAATTTCTCAAAATAATGCAGAGGAGTATAATGTTTGACTACATGTTAAGTTTTTACTTGTTTTCATTTGCTTCTGCATTCATTTTTGTGTCTCTGGCCTTGGCTCTGTGAGTCAAAGTAAAGAGAAAAGTCCCAAAGTCCCTTTCATCATGCATGATTAGGCCACATCAAGGTGACACTTGCACATGGTAGCTTTCTGAACTTGAAAAATGATTTTCCAAAGAAGTCGCAGTATTTTATTTTATTGATGAAACTTAATGGGCTATTGCCCTGTTTTCAGGCTTCTTTTTCTCTATATCCTCAGCAACACTTCAAGTGACCAACTGCTCAGGACCTGCTTTCAGGTTTCTTTTCTGCCACATCCTCAGCAACACTCTAAGTGTTCAGTGTTTGGCGATACGGCAGGGGGAACTGTTCGGTGAATTCAGGGCCTCAAGCTTGATAGGCAGTAGATCTACCACTTGAGCCTTGCCAGTCTTTTTCTGTATCATGTGTTCCCCCCACAGGATCTTGCTTTATGCCCAGAGTTTATAAGACAGTGATCTTTCTATTTGTGCCTCCCCACGTAGCCAGGATGACAGGTGTACACCACTGCCCATAGACACTGTTTGAGAGGGGGTCTTGTGAACATTGTGCCCAGACTGGTCTCAAACTATAATCCTCAGTCTCTGCCTCTTACTTAGCTAAGTTTGTAGGATTGATCCACTAAAATTTTTAATATTAGATTTTTGAACTTTAGGTGGGTGACTTTATAGATTACCTTTCTAAGAAAATGAGAGATAAATGTATTTTCTTTTACTTTTTCTCAAATCCTAGGTTTAGCACCTATTCCCAAACTTATTTTGGCTCTACTATGTCATAAAGTGTTCATTCCCTTCTCCCCTTTGACTTTTGTGGACAGTTGTGTGCCTTTAAAGGATTTAGCAATGAGAATTAAAAGTGCCCTGGGGGCAGGGCAAGGTAAACTTTGGTCTATGTAATCAATCATATCTGCTTCACTGAACTATAATGACCCTATGTACAAGAAGACATCTTCAGTGGGGCAGACTTTTCCATGAAGTCATTAACATTTTGGGGAGGTAGACAGCAGTTTTTATGTTTAGTTTCAACTATTTTCAATCATATGTACACTTTTCTCAAGTACAGATTAATTTACTGGTGTGTCATTATTGTAGGATATCAAAATATCAAAGTAAGCATATCAGTAGATCAGCTGGCCTATTTTTAGCATCTGTCTCAAATAATTCAAGCTAAAGAACAGAATATCCTGGCTGGGAAGGTGGCTCAGTGGTAGAGCGCTTGCCTTGCATGCCTGAGGCTCTAGGTTCGATTCCTCAGCACCACATAAGCAAAAAGAAAAAAAGCCAGAAGTGGCGCTGTGGCTCAAGTGGTAGAGCGCTAGCCTTGAGCTGAAGAGCTAAGGGACAGCGCCCAGGCCCAGAGTTCAGGCCCCACGACTGGACCCCCCCCCCCCCAAAAAAAAGAACAGAATATCCTCAGCTTGTAGAATATCCAACATCACCATATCCATTTGCAAATAAGAAAGAGTGGCAGCTGATCTGGTTTGAACTGGGAAAAAGATCATCAATACATCCTCAATAATATTCTCAAGCTAGATACTGACAGCTCATGCTGTCAGAAAGCTAAGATCTGGAAGATTATGGTTTGGGACAGCCTTGGCAGAAAAGTCTGAGAGACTGTATCTCAACATAACTAGCCAAAACCTGGGCTGGAATTGGGACTCAAATGGTATACATCAGCTGTGCAAGTAAGCTGAGTAAGCAATATGAGAATGCTTGAGACCCTAAGTAGTTCAAGCCCAAGTAAAAACAACAACAAAAAAGAATAATTAAAACCGAGTCAGGTGAACTGAGACTTGGAGATAGATCTAAGACCTCAAAAAATAATTTCTAGGAGATACAAAGGAAAAGAACTTATTAGGGCCAACCCTAGGGGGAGAAAAATTGTAATAGTATCAGGACTCACCACATTATAATAGTGACCAAAAATGTCATAATATTATAATAGGGATATATAATAGTACAAATTATAGTAATGACCAATAAAACCTTTGCAAATCCCAAGTACATACAGCTTCATGGGTGAAGTCATGCGTTATCATTCTGTTTTCTGGATTCAGTTTCTACAGATATTCAAACACTCACATAAAGTGTTTTCTTTAACTACTGAGTGGTGAGATTAAAGCTTTAAACCCCATGTACAAGTGGGCTTGTGCACATACACAGACAGACAGACACACACACACCCTTCACACATTTTTTGCATAATATAAGGGGGAAATTAGGAAAATGCCTTGAGCTTCCACCCTTAAGAAAATTATTCCTATATTAGAATGTTCATGTGATATGGTCATTATCATGACCTCTAAAAAGGTATTAATGCGAACCTAATTTTGACCAATGTCATGGTGGTCTTGATGATGATGATGATGAAGTTGATGATAAGAATGAAGAAATTTGTCTCACTGAATCTCTGTAAAGTCCTGTCAGATTGGTCCTATTATTATCTCTTTCACAGGAAGTTTGGCAAAATAAATTATAGAGACTGTAGAGAGACTGTAGAGACTGTATAGAGACTTAGAGAGACTGTATATATATATATAGAAACTATATAGAGACTATATATAGAGACTGTACACCACTTTGCAAGCTCTTTCCAATTCCATTTTATCTCTCTGTTACTACAAAAAAAGAGCAAGACTTAGCTCTAATAATTATTATTAGCAGAAACATTGGAGGACAGACAATGTGCAATTTGGTTGGAGGAAGAGCTCATAGCTCTCAACCTGGATAACAATCAGTTAATGGATGTAGATATCAGGAATAAGGGAGAAAGCTCTTCAAGCCGAGGATCATTATGCAGCAGCTCAGCATGTTTATTAATCATTGTGCACAATTAAAATGCCATTTCATCCCTCTAATTAAAACAAGTAGTTCCCTGAGGCTAGCACCTGAACTAATGAAGCCTGGTTGCCTAAGGATCTCACTCGGGAAAGGCAGGAATTGAACAATGGAGGAAGCGATGTGTTTACCAACTTGCCCAAACAATGCCAAACTATAGATGACATCATGAGCCAGTGGTCCAGTTGAGACTATGATTTGAAAAAGTAGAAAATAAAAGGTATAGACATTGAAATTATTTTCATTAAAAAATTAGTTGGACCTTATCTCTTGTCAACTTGGATGTTTTACAATGAATTTCTTCCTTCTTGGTGTGTGGAATTAGCCTTCTGATGGTCAGAGAAAGGGAGTTGTAAGTTGGTGCCTAGGTATTTGAGGGGTTTCATAGGCTTCTGAAACTGACCCTTGAAATAAATAATATATAAAGGTTGTGATTGTACAACTTAAAACAAGAGAAAGATTGCTTGAGCAGATGAAAGCAAGCCTAGGATCCAGTCTCAGCTTTGCCTGCTGAATTTGACCATCCTGGACAATGTCCTTAGTTGCTTTATCATAAAATAGAAGAGCTGAATTAAAACTCATTATTTTCTAGTTCTAAAATTCCATGGTTTGAGAATAATTGTAATTATCAAATTTGTTCAAAAGAGTTTCTGTTATGTCCTAATTACAAATTTGGCTAGATCAAGTCTTGCTTACTTTTTCTTCTCTTTTATACTTCATTTCATTGACCCCCATGATTAGGGTCTGACAGTATGTTTGGCAAAATGGCAGCTACTCAATTCAATAGCTGCAGGAACCAGGAATCAGGCTAAATCCACAGATCTCAGTAACTTGCAGGTTTCAGTGCTCTGATTCAAATACTTGGTACAACAGAAGTAAGTACCACCCAAGAAAGGGTGCTTACTGCATTATTCACCTGGAGAATAGTAAATCTAGTAGATTCATTGTAGCCAGTCTACCAGCTCAGTTTCCTCCCGTTCTGTGCTTGCAAGCTATTATCTCATCCTGCCTCCAGCCGTCAGGAAGCCATGTCTCAGGCTTCCTGTCTTCTACCTCATTATACACTTGGTTCTATGGTTCAGAACTGTCAGTCCAATGGTTCAGTGATATCCAGAAAAATTGCTATACTAGAGCTTTTATGAACTTAAGAGCATTTGAGGTATATTTCTCGGCAGTTGTGGGGCTTGAACTCTGGGCTGGGCACTGTCCCTGTGCTCTTCAGCTCAAGGCAAGCACTCTACCACTTGAACCACAGTGCCACTTCCAGTTTTCTAGAAGCTTATTGGATATAAGAGTCTCACAGACTCTCCTGCCTGGGATGGCTTTGAACTGCAATCCTGAGTAGCTAGGATTACAGACATGAGCCACCAGCTCCTGGTAAGCATTTGATTTTTTTTTAACCCATCCTTGGGCTTGAACTCAGAGCCTGAGCACTGTCCTTGAGCTTATTTTTGCTCCATGCTAGCACTCTACCCCTTGAGCCACAGAACCAAGAGGTAAGAGTCTCACTGACTTTCCTGCCTGACTTCGAACCTTGATCCTCAGATCTTAGCCACTTGAGTAGATAGGATTACAGGAGTGAGCCACACAGTGCCTGGCCAAAATATTAGATTTTTTTTGAAGAGGTATTTTTTATTATCTTCAAGTAGTTGTACAAAAAGAGTTACCATTCAACAAAACAGTTTATGAATATAGTGCATCTTGATCAAAGTCACCCTTTCAATAATCTCACACAACTCTCTTAACCCCTCCCTCATTTTTTTTGAATTACAGAGATGTATTGAATTTTTTTGCTATTTAACAAAGCAGCTTTGTATGCAATGCATCTTGATCTATGTTATCCCTTCAACATTTACCTCCTTTGACTCACCCGTTCCTTATTTTTCTTTATTTTTTTGTGGTACATATAATGAATTATTGACTGAATTTTCCCCTTTCTTCTTCTTTCGTTTTTCCCCATCCTCCCCTTGCAAGCTTTATTTATTTTGTTGGGCTTTCCCTAAGTTTTTCTAAAACTATTTGAGCTTATCATAGAGTCTATTATACTTCAGCAAATACACTTAGTGGTATGCAAATGGTTACAAATGAATTAAGTGAAGAGCATTAGATCTTAATGTACTATGTACTGATCAGAGTTTCATGAGCATCAATAAATTTTAGAAGAATTTTTCACTAGAAAAATGCAGAGCACAATGTTGAATATACCTATAGGATGTGAGATTCACGGACGTTTTGAGTTCCATCTGCAGAGTTAAGATTAAGTTATGAAACCTTATTTTGAAAGAAAATGTAAAAGTTTTCAATAGCCTTTTAGGAGATCTATGTCTAGCTTTTTCCTGTTTCTCTCTAGCAAGTGAGAGAAGATAAACCTACAGCAGTTACTTTTTGTAGGGACAGAACCAGCAGCATGTGTGTGCATGTCAATGGTAAGGTATTCTTTACAATGCGGCCACCAGGCACCTGAATCAGATAATGTGATTTTCATTATTATATTTCCTACCTTCTTTATTTATAATCGAACATCTGGGTTCAGTTTATATAAAACAGACAATAAGGTGGTGGTAGTAGCCTTACTAGCAGAAAATAGACAAGTGATAGAAAAAATATTAAGGCTTTAACTTCCTACAATAGCTACCCTGTGCTCTGGGCCAGGAGTCTACTAGTAACTGGAGAATATAAGCTTGGATTAAAACATCTAAGAATCTAATAATTTAATCTTTCTGTTATGGGCAATTGTTCATATGTCAAATCTAAATCTTTTTAAACTGAAGCTCAGTTTCTTTTGCACATCATACTGAGAAATATAACGGAGGTCTGTCAGACATCTAGAAACTAGCAAAAAACAGCCAATAACTCAGATTAAGTGGCAGGATAATTGGGTTTCTTAAGCATCTTTTGGTATTAAAACAAGTTAATCAACCATAAAATACAAACTCATCAGAATCTAAGGTCTTATTCAATTAACTTCTGGCTTCAAACATTTATGTATTTTTTCTTTCTTTCAAATAATTATGTCATATTTTGCTAAGAAAGAAAGGATTTTCTAGAGTAGGAAATTCCAAAGATAGAATGAGGCTAACTCTTTGAAGCTACATTATTTTATCCATAATTATTATTTTTGATAAAAATGAAAACAAAAGATTTCTTCTTGCCCAGAAGGCAGATGGAAACTTACGTGTTAAAGCAGAAAAGGGAATGAGGTTTTCTAGATTTTTTTTGGAAAAGATCCTTATTTTTCTCACATCATATTTACTCTAAAACATTGGATAAAATGGAAATTTGGGAGGCAAAATAACTATTAAACTAATACTACCAACACGTGATTTTGTGCTTACCTGTTTTCTTAAAAATTGATTTACAAATTCTTGATACCTTTTTCTGGTATTAACATCATGTATTCAAGGTTGAACTAGACAGATGTAAATTTTTACTAGTTCCCAAATCATAGCTAGAGCTTTAGATTTCCTGAGTATATTTTTAAGTTGTCAAACTATTATGGTAGACTCAAAAGATAAGAGAGATGAGAGGCTTCCTCTTCTTCTTTTTTATTTTTTGCTTTGTGTTTTTGTTTTTGTCAGGTAAAACTGGGTTATGTCCCATATATCAGGAGATGATGGTATAGCTCAGTGATAGAGAGCTTGTCTAACATTTTCCAGACCCTGGGTTCAAGCTCCAGCTCTGAAAATAAAAATAAAAACATATGCCGTACATTTAAAGTGTGTGACCCTGAGTAAATTAATTTCTAAAAACCACAGTTTCTAGTCATAAAGTGGTGAGAAAAATAATGTTTCTAAATATAAAAAATTAATCCTTCTCTTGTTTCCTGAATCATACCTACATTTATATAGTGTCCTTAGAAGTTGGTAGGTAGAGGAATAAAATGCTGTATCTCTCTGGGGTAAGTGTTGAGAGAAACTTAGTTAAAATGTTGGTATGCAAGCCTAGCTTTGAAAACCTAAGTAATTGACTTCAGAATATGAAAATAGTGCATTGAAGAACACAGGCAGTTCAAAACTTTGGAGTCAAGACTAGCAAAGAAGAGTCCATACAGTGGGAGATACCAGAACAGAATCTAGGTAGAAGATATCAGAATTGAAGTTTATTTATTTATTTTCTCTCAAGTATATCTGAAGAACCTGATACTAGAGTAGTGCTTGGACTAGTTGAGGAGATAGACAATATGCATGTATAAATGATAACAAATTATATTGTTGGGTGGGTTTTTTTTTTTTTTGGTAAGTCGTGGGGCTTTAACCTCAGGCCTGGGTGCCACCTGCTAGCACTCTACCATTTTGAGCCTCAGTGCCACTTTTGGTTTTCCGGTACTTAATTGAAGATAAGCCTGTCACCAACTTTCCTGCTAGGGTTGGCTTTGAACCTGGATCTTTAGATCTCAGCCTCCCGAGTAACTAGAATTATAGGTATGAGCCAGCAACAATTTTGTGAGAATCAAGAAGAGAGGACAATTGACACTGGCTGTGTTGAGAAAGCTTTCTGGTCCTCTAGATGTTTATGGGATGAGGAAGGAACATTTGATCTAGGTGTCACAAGATGGGCAGAGGTTTGGTGAACTGAAGGTGCAGTTAAGGAAATTCCAGTCTGAGATAAAGTCTTATGAAACTTTTTATCCTGGCTGGCCTGGAACAGCATTCATCCCAACTCAATCTCCTGCCTAGCTGGCATGACAGGTTCATACCACTGCACCCAGCCATTAGTTGAGACAAGGGTCTCACACACTGTTTTTTCTTTTCATTTTTTTTCCTGGCTGTTCTCAAAACTAGGTTCTTTTGGATCTCTGCCTCCCCCAAAACTAGGATTACAAGTGTGAGTCATTAGCACCTGATAAAGATACTTTTCTGTTTTTTTCCTAATTTTCCATGACAAGAGATCAAACTTAAGGTCCTGGGCCTGCAATGAGTTCCATGGGTTCCATGGATATTGAATTTTGTCATAAGCTTTCCAGTGATTCATATGTTTGCTATAATTTGTATTTAACTAGGATATTATTTTTCCTTTTTTTCCTTTTTTTTTTTTGTCATTTGTAGGGGTTGAATTCTGGGCTTGGGCGCTGTCCCTCAGCTCTTCAGCTCAAGGCTAGTGCTCTACCACTTGAGCCACAGCGTTACTTCTGATTTTTTGGTGGTTTATTGGCTATAAGAGTCTCTCAGTCTTTCCTGCCAAGTCTGGCTTTGAACTGTGATCCTCAGATCTCAGCCTCCTGAGTAGCTAGAATTACAGGTATGAGCCACAGGCACCTGGTGATATTATTATACTTACTCAAACATTCTCCCATTAATATATTTTATTCAGTGGATAAGTAATCTAGTAATTCACTAAAAGAATGACAATCACTGAAAGTTAGGTTTTTCCCATTGTGCCAGTATTGTCTGTAGTGTATGGATTTATAGCACAAGAAGATAGCAATGATTTCCATTTCCTAACAAATGGGGTGGTGCCATTCTTTCTGATGGAGGCATAGAATTCCATTCTCTCTCTCTCTATATATAATATTTTCTTGATCCATTCATCCATACTGAGGGGCTTCTGGGTTCTTAGCTATGGTAAATAATGCTGTGATAAATATAATTGTGCTGGTAGCTTTAGTATGGCCTTGTTTGTGATCATTTGGGTAAATGCCCAAAAGTGGAATTGATGGGTCATAGGGGAGCTCTAGTGAAGCAAACCAGGCCCAAAGAAACATAGGTCCCATGGCTTCCCTTATTTGCAATAACTAGTATATGTCTAGGATAAGCAGAAAAGGTGAAAAGCCATGTACATGTGACCATATAAGAGGAATGATGCTAAGCGGAATGAACCCCAAGTTAAGGACACAGAGGTTTTATCTTTCTTGCTGTTGTTTTAATGTATTTATATGGTACTATGTGATTTTTTGTTTCATTTGTCTGTTCTTCCACCATGGTATAACCCCTGTTTTCACTGTATTTGATTTTGGTGTCCTGCATCTTGTTTATACATTTTTCTAATTTGGGGAGGGGAAGGGAAATAACAAAATGCTGAAATAAAGATATAAGTTGACCTATTGTAACAATGAGATGTACAAGACACTATGTTGCAAACAAACTTTACAACTTTGGTGGGGGAGGGAGGAGTTGGGGTGGTGGGGAGGGAAGGGATGGTAGGGGAAAAGCCAAGGAGAGGGCAACAATGCTCTATAGGAGCATTGTACTCATTACCTTACTCATGTAATTGTAACCCCTCTCCACAGTATCTTTAATATGTAATAAAAAGAAGATAGCACTTCAAAAACATCATGGTTCAGCATTTGATGTTATTAAAACTTGATCAAGGATATAAGTTTAGTATTCAATTTCATGCTGAAATTAAGTTACTGGTGACAAAGCAATAAGTGAAATGGGGGTAGAAATGGAGGGGTGAGAGTGGGTAGACATCTCTTAAAGACAAGGAGGGGTCATATCTCTTGGTGAGCTTACAGGCTCCCAAAGTAAGGCAAAGACAGAGAAATGGGAGAAGGATCAAGACAAATAGAATAGACTCGCTAAGTCATGACCTCAGCATACTTTAACATCAATAACTACTGTAGCAGTCTCAGATTTCTTCCGTGGATTCATTCAGTAACATAGAGACAGCGAGATTCATGAGGCATAACAACACACTGCAATGTCTGCTCCAGCCCTGGTGTCTCCTGACCAAGGGAAAGTGAAGCTGAGAGCTCACTCCCAGTGAATGAGAGGCTCTGGTTACACTGGGAGCTCAATTAAGAGAAAATCAACTGGCTCATTATTATATACAAGGACATTCATTCTTCTGAGTAAGGGGAATGATTACAACTTGAATAAGAAAGCCACAAACCACTAATCAGGGTATCTCAGGTTTGACCTATTCAAGTATATTCCAAATTACCCAATTAGCTGGATTGCCAATAAGTTCCTTGTAGCAGTTGTATTGGCCCTGATGATACCATAATCAGTTGTCTTAATCAAGCCTTTGAAAACAAAAATGATGGACTGAATATACTCATAACAAGGACTGGGAAATTAGAGTCTCAGGTCACTGCTGTTAGGTTACCCAGCATTTTGTTCTGGTAAATGCTCCCAGAGGGCTGTGACTTGCATTTGGTGTGGTTTTGTTTTGTCCCCTCAGCCTGTTCTCCTATTTCTTAATTCCCTAAGCCTTTCTTGTGGGTAGGTGTGTACCAGTGCTGTATGGGTGATCTGTAGATTAGCTTTGTTTTCCTATTCTCAACCAACTAGGTCTCTCAAATAATATCTGGGAGTCTTACCTCTCTTGCTTGCCACCTTCAGCCCCTAAAGTAAAGAAGATAAAAAATAAGGTTCTTGCCAGATACAGTGGTTTATGCCTGTAATCCTAGCTATTCAGGAGGCTGAGATCTGAGGACTGAAGTTTGAAGTCATCCCAGGTAAAAAGTCTATGAGACTGATGTACAATTAACTACCAAAAAAGCCAAAGGTGGAACTGTGGCTCAAGTGGTAGAGCACTAGCTTTGAACAAAGAAAAGCTTAGGGACAGCACCCAAGCCATGAATTTAAGACCCAGAACAGGTACACACACACACACACACACACACACACACACACACACACACACACACACACACACACATTCAAGGTCTTTTTATTTCACCTTCCCAGGATCTATTGATGCAGCAGCAATAAAGGATACAGCAATAAGGCAGGGAGAATGCATGCCTGGCAGTAGTAGGCCCATCTACACCCCATATCAATGAGTCTTTATCTATGGGATCAACCAACCAAGGATTAGAATTACTAAGAAAACAATACATCTATATTTGTCATATATTAGCTTTTTGTCTTGCCATTATTGCAAAAACAAAACATTTACATAGCATTTACATTTATTAGTTATTATAAATAATCTAGAAGAGATTTAAAGTATAGAGGAGGTCATATGTAAATGCTAACCTATTTTTTAGATGACTTGCAGATCTGCCAATATTTGGTATATGTTTTAATGGGTCTTAGAAGCAATGTCTCACTTTGAACTTAAATAAATGCTTTATGAATGCTCTATACGTAAGTGGATAAATATGAAATTTAAGAATACTTACAGCACAGCTCCAACACAGGCACAGGATAAAACATTTAAAGTTAAGTCTGACCACAGAAAACAGAATCCCTCTGGTGGTGTTTACCTTCTGAAAAACTTAGAATGGTATCTAGTGTAGCACTTTGTGATGAATGATTATGAACAGTACTTTTTTCTTTCTTTTTCTGGTAGAAATTATGGAAAGGTCTGAGATCCATATTAGAATTAAGGCCAGTATGAAAAGAAAGGAATAGTCACCAACTTCAGAGAAAGACTATAATTCAGTAGTCACTTGAATCATGGAAGCCTTTTACCATTAGGAATCAAGGTGATCAGAAAGATGATTTTTAATGATCTTATCTAGCGGTTAAGGTGTGAGGACACCCTGGCTAGACCACAGGATTAATCAATTAATTAAAATGGCAATGAGTCATTGTTATAACAGCGTACAATGCTGTAGGAAGAACTGAGTAAGCAAGTTGAGGAAAGATCTGTATTTAGGTGCCCTTCAAAAGTTATTATTGGTAAACGTGCATGAAAAAGTTTAAGAAACTGTTTATCTCTGGTTGGCTTCTCCTGGAAGCAGACTCTGAAGGTATAAATAGGTTCTTTCCATAGTCCCACGAAACACTAGCAGGAAAGAATGTGAGTGATTCAGGAAGGGAAGGAAGCCCAGGACATATGTGATCAAGTCAATTACTGGCCAGAAACGAAAGGTCTGGCCCTCTGCAAACTCAGCTAGCTCTTGAAGGATGCAGCTCTGGAGTTGCCTGAAAGAGAGCCACAAGAAGTTGAGTTACCATGAACTCTTCCTTTGCCCTTACATGTAGGTTAGAAATGCTTCTGGGACAGAAATTATCCCAGGGTTGCTAAAGTTTTTACTTAGCACAGTTAAACGATTGCTATTCAGCATCAGCATAATTTTAGTCTATTTTGTCTTAGCAACTGCTTCCCTTCCCCCAAAGCTCTACAATAACAAATGATAGTTAAGGAAGGCATTGTGCCTTTTGTTCTTGCTCAACTAAGAACTGAAGTAGAGTTGGATTACTTCCATAGAGGAGGGTATTCAGATTTCATCATACCTGGACAATAGGCAGTTTCTACGAGGAAATACACTCTCATGTCAGCCTTATCCTCACCCCCCTCTTCCCTCCCTCCCTCCACCTTTATTGAAGTAATTCCTTGGGAAATTGATTGCATCTCTTTGTTGCTTTCTGGCATTTTTGAAACTGCTTCTGTATCTTGGGCTATAATCTTTCTGTTCAACTTTCTGGAAACAATGTCACGATGTTGTAAACTACTTAGGGCAGCATGTTGATTTTTCTTGCAATCATTTGATATCCTTTACTGCACCTGAGGCATAAAAAGTGGTTCAATTGTTGTTGGGTAGATTGATGGATGAATGAATAACTAATAAGGGAGTGAATAAGTAAATGAACAAATGAACCTAATAAGTGAGTGAATACGTAAATGAACAAATGAACCTCATTAGGATGTTGATTCAAATGAATCCCTAAACTATTCTGCTGATTATTGGCAAGTTCTTAAAGTTGTCAGTACGCACATTGGCACTGGACTTCCTATTGTGTCCTAATTGTACCATACGAGCACTTTCCTCTCTTTCCTATGGATGAGGAGACACAGGGATTTGGTTTTTCTGCTCTACCCATGGACAATAAATTATATTCTACTGTAAACATTTGCATCTCATGTTTTCTTAATTTTCTGACAAGCAAGCAAGGCATAGTTTAGGTATTTAAATCCTCAAGTTCAGTTATGAGGCCTACAGACTGACTCTTAACCTTACCAGTGACATTAGATGCCCATGAGTATGTAGCAGTTTCTGCCACAGAACATTGTACCATCAAGAAAGCCCAATAACTCATCATAAATCTCCCCAAAAGGATGGTAAATAGAATACCAGGGTGTAAAATGAAAGCTAAGAGTACCTTTGGGTATCATTGGAATAGATCTCTGCCAAAAGGATAGTAAGTCGAGAACCAGCGGGTAAGAATACCATTGTGTCCCCATAGAATGACACACATATTCGGGATATGGGTATGCAAAGAAGACAGTTAAGGAAAAAAGACTCTCCTTTTGGGGGACAAAACAAAGACTAACTTTTTAAAAATGAAAGTGATTTCACATGTGAGAACTGTAAGCGTGATGCAATGATGGAAAATAGCCATCTGGCTACAGGGAATGAGTTGCATAGAAAAGGAGAACTTGGGTAGTGGTGAATGTGAAATGGAAAGTGTACAAGGTTCTAGGAAAAGGAAAAATCAAAATGAATAAGGAAACATGTTTCCCCAGAAAAGTGCCAGGAATTCATCCTGATTTTAGTGAAGCATGTAATGTCTTGCAAAATCTTACTTGTTAAATTATTTCAGTTGTCTTAGATGTGGGCACAGTGTATCTATTGAGAATATAGCTCTGATGGGCCCTGGAACAGAGCACCAGTGAATGCCAACAGGGTGAGAAAGAGCATGTTTCAGTGTAGAACTTGGAGACCCAGTGTTCTGTCTAGTTTCCTGGAGCATCTTCATTAACTACCTACAGATATGTACATATTCAAACTGAAAAAGCAAGTTCTGATGAAATCTGAGAAATTAATCCAAAAATATTTAAAAAATAAAAAATAGCTTAGGAAACAAAAAAGATGCATCTATCTAGGTAATTTTTATATGTGTGAGTAAATATGTATAGAAAAGTCACTGTGGGCTGGGAAGGTGGTTCAGTGGTAGAGTGCTTGCCTTGCATGCATGAGGCCCTGGGTTTGATTCCTCAGCACCACATAAGCAAAAAGAAAAAAGCCAGACATGGCGCTGTGGCTCAAGTGGTAGAGCACTAGCCTTGAGCTGAAGAGCTGAGAGACAGCACCCAGGCCCAAAGTTCAGGCCCCACGATCAGACCCAAAAAAAGAGAAAAGTCACTGTATACAAAGACATTCTCTTACAAGAAAATATAGAAAGCAATATATGCAGCAGTATTGGAAACAACTGTATAAGGGCATGTGTCAGGAAATGCCTAACTCAGGTGTATGGTTGGTGGCACTGGTGGCTCATGCCTGTAATCCTAGCTAAACAGAAAGCTGAGATTTGAGGATTGCGGTTCGAAGCCAGCCCGGGCAGGAAAGTCCATGTGACTCTTATCTCCAATAAACCACCAGAAAACTGGAAGTGGCACTGTAACTCAAATGGTAGAGCACTAGCCTTGAGCTGAAGAGCTGAGGGACAGTGTCCAGGCCCAGAGTTTAAGCCCCACAACCAAAAAATTAAAAATTAAAAAAATTATTTAATAAGAATCTTGGGAAATGTAATTTTTTCTGTTCCAACATTTCTAGACTCCCATATGTTTATTGAACTTGTACATACACCTCAAACTCACAACCTATACTTGTATGTGTACATATGTACTTAATGCAAAAAAGAACAGATGCATTTTAAAAAGCTGTACATATTCTAATCAGCATGAAGTTTTTTGAGTTGAGAAGAAGTTGAATTTATGCCAGGCATAGTATTGGAAGATGAAACCTATGAAACACTCATTCTTGAGAACAGAACAAAATTAAACTTTTTAAATGAAGTTAATGCTATTTAATAAACTATATTTTTATGAATCTCCATTTATAGAGGGCAATACTTTATAAATATTTTTGTCTCAAGACTCCTTTACACTCTAATATGATCAAAGACCCCCCTGTAGAGCTTAATTTATACAGACTATAGCTGTAGATAATATTTACCATATTAGAAATTAAAACTGAAAAAATAAAAATATTTATTATTTCATATGTAATAAATAGTATAGAATTATATTTCATGAGAAATACACATATTTCTCCTGCATCCCACCTGTGAGATGCTAGTGTTGGTTGTATTAAGAAAATAGAGCTTCATGTGAGATTTGGGTAAAAAAGGGTAATTAAAACCTTATGAAAGAATCTCAGGGACCTCAAGGCTAATGGTACTCATCAGAAGGAGTAAATGTATCATTCAAAATCTGTGTATGCTGATATAATTTTATGTCACATGTACCAGAATAATTTCTGTTGGCATAGAAAGGTCCTAGTGTTCAGTGTATGCAATGAGGTATTGAAAGAACATTACATCTATAGTCTAAAAGGGACACTAATCCATCAGTCAGATTAGGCAATATATATTTTTAATATAATGAGAACAAACTCTGATTCTTAACAGCTAACCAGTTTGTATAAAGTTGACTATGTCTTATGGATTTATTTTCCTAAATTCCAAGATGTGCTTAAAGGATCTATTTTCAGTCTTGAGTGTGTGAGTTTTGTTAATACAAGTATGGAAGCTACAAATCTTAAAGGTCATTCGAGGACCATCTCTGAAGCATAAACCACCAATACTAGAAAACTGGGTTGTGTTACTGAAGGAAATCCAAGGACAAAAACAATAGCACTATTCTGTAGAATAATAAGCTCAGAAAAATACTTTAAAATGGTTCCAAGTCAGACCATTGGGTCACCTTTCAGGCTGAATTGGTCCATCAGTTTTGCAAATATTTTTACTGCCCTCATCAGTGGTTTGAATGACTTGACCAAATAGTTGTTTTGGCATTCTTTTTGATATTACCAAAGGATATGACATATAATTCTGATTGCAAAACGACCTTGCTTGTTCAGATTTCTTCAAAGCTTTCCCTTTGTGGTGTGCTCCAAAAATCACATAAGGGGATTCTGATTCTCTCTCTCTCTCTCTCTCTCTCTCTCTCTCTCTCTCTCTCTCTCTCTCTCTCTCATGCAGAATTATAATGTACACCTCAGAAACTGGTTAGAATTTGGGAGAGATTGGGTTCTGAGAATACACATTTTTAACTTTCTAGATAAGTCTTTTGCTACTTAACTTACAGTAAAAGAAATCTAACCTTTGTAGAACTAACTATAAAGTTTTTCACTATTAACTCTTCAACTCTCCAGTTTGACTTAATATTAAATTCATACAATATCCATGCTGGTCACACTTGTGTCATCTCTCTGGCTTCTGACCCTGTTTTTCTTTAAAGATATCTTCACCGTCAAGTCTCATGTTTGCCTTTTAGACAACTGTGGTTTCTCTTTCTAATGTCAGAGCAATGTCACTTTACAAGATGCAGGGCACTGACATCAAATATAGTGAAAACAGGGATTATACCGTGGGGGAAGAACATACAAAGAAACAAAAAAATCACATGGTACATTATAAATACATTAAAAACAATAGCAAGAAAGAAAGTAGCATTATGACTAGGTAATATATGAAAGTAGTAATTTCCAGAAAATATATTGAGAAGTGGAAATGCTCATAGCAGGCTTTCAAATTTAATATTTTCACTTAAAACCCTATTATGGAAGTCTGATTGGCATATAAAACTTCACATATACAAGGTATGCATGCCACTGAATTTGAGGATACTCAGGAAACCATCATCATCGCCAAGGCCAGTAACATGTCTAACACCTCTACATATGTGATCTTACTCCTTTCATTATTGCTGCTGTTGTTTTAGGGTTCTTTTGTTGTTTAATGTGTTTTCTTTAGCTGTATAGGCAGGAAGTTATAAACAGGAAGAAGCAGTACATGTGCACATAAATATCATATATCCACATATACAGACAGAGAGAGAGAAAGAGGAAGAAGAAGAAAGGTCACATATACAAAGTTGGCTAATATAAATTAGCTTTATAGAAATAAACATGAAGCTGGGGCAAAAGGAGATTTGTCACATATCTTTGAGACAGGAAATCTCATTAGACTGCAACAGAGTAAATAATAGCTTCCAAATTTAAACTCCAAACAGCAATAAATCACAGCAATAAGTTATAAAATGATGGCTCAGCAACAGCAATTGCTATTAGCATGCATACCTGCAGGGGAAACAGACCCATCCAGGGAGATGCTTGTGAAAATTCCAATGCCAAGACCAAGAGTACAAATCTTACAATGGGTGAGGAATGAATCAGAAGTTTGGCATCATGTGGACACTGTTATCAGGAAGAATGGAAAGTTTAGCTGATCTATAGCTTTTTTTAAAATGACAGATTGACTCCAGGTAATATTTTAAAGGGGCAAGTTAGTTGACTTCATGTGATCTAGGTTAAAGGATTAGGTAGAATCATACCTAAGCAATAAAGCACTGGTAGTGAGAAACTATTCTAGACTTCATACCTAAGTTGTCACAACAAATCAATAAATGAATCAAAGCTGCAAGCCATGTGAAGCTCCAAACTTTCACACTCTCTAATTGTTGTGTTACCCATGGATCTTCACTTGACTCACTAAAATGATGTACTGTTTTTGTCTTGCAAACTCAAGCACCAGCAGCTATTGCTGGGAAATCATTCCTTTCTATCAGACGTACCAACACATTGCACATGAGCATGTCATATAGAATTTTTACACACCAGTAAGACCTATCATAGCTTTTAATTTATTAGGATTGTTTTTGTGTGCTATGATAGGGATCCTTATATATACAGGATGAGACAAAGCCAAGTTGGAATGCACCAGCCTCCTCCTGAGCCAGTGACGTGGAAAAACACGCAATTACCCATATACACATGTTTTCCTTTCTTCTTCTGCTTTTACACAAACTAAATGCTAATAATATACCCGGTGAACTTCAACTTGCTTTCTTGAAAGCTGTGATATATCGTTGACAGTAGTATATAAAGATCTGCTTTAAAAGTAGAAACATAATAACTTCACCATTTACCTGGTCCCCAAATGATAGACATCAAATTCTCTCCATGTCTGCTTCTGTCTTCCCTTTTATTTCCTTTGTCTCGCTCTTCGAGTTATCATAAGGACCTTTTATGTGAATCTTTGTACTTTTGTTTGAGATGACCCAAAAGTAAATATGTAAGAGATAGAGATGCTGGATCAAAAGGTGTATGCATCAACAAATCAAAGAAAGGTTGGACAAATAAGATTGCATGAAATTGAAGAGCTTCTGCATGGCAAAGGACATAGCTAGCAAGATCAATAGAAAGTCCATGGATTGGGAGAAGATCTTCACTAGCCATACAACGGACAAGGGTCTCATATCTAAAATATATCTGGAACTCAAAAAATTAAATCCCCCAACAACAAATCTTCAAAGAAACAACTGCCCAATAAATAAGTGGGCTAAAGACTTAAAGAGAAACTTCTCTGAAGAGGAAAGAAGGATGGCCAATAGACACATGAAGAAATGCTCAACCTCTCTAGCCATAAAAGAAATGCAAATCAAGACAACATTGAGATACCACTTGACCCCAGTTAGAATGGCTATAATCAAGAACTCTAATAACAACAGATGCTGGAGGGGATGTGGACAGAAGGGAACCTTACTGCATTGTTGGTGGGAGAGTAAACTTGTTCAACCACTGTGGAAAGTAGTATGAAGGTTCCTCAAAAGACACCACATAGAGCTCCCCTATGACCCAGCAATCCCACTTTTGGGCATTTACCCAAATGTTCACAAACAAGACCACACTAAAGCTACCAGCACAACTATGTTTATTTCAGCCTTATTTACCATAGCTAAGATATGGAACCAACTCAGATGCCCCTCAGTAGATGAATGGATCAAGAAAATGTGGTGTATATATATATATACACAATGGAATTCTATGCCTCCATCGGAAATAATGACATTGCCCTATTTGTTAGGAAGTGGAAAGACTTGGAAAAAATTATATTAAGTGAAGTAAGCCAGACCCAAAGAAACACAGGTCTCATGGTTTCTCTTATTTTCAATTACCGGTATATGTCTGAGGCAAGCAGAAAAGGTCAGATAAGTTGATGTTAGGGAAATGAACCCTAAGATATGTATTCAAATGTTTTTTTCTTTCATGCGATTGTTTCTAACACATTTATAAGATGATTTCTGTGTTGTTTTGTATGTCCCTCCCCCACGGTATAACCCCTGCTTTCACTGTATTTGATGTTGTTATAATTTGTGGAGGGGAAGGGAAAAACAAATCGTTTAAATAGGGATACAGGTGGACCCATTGCAACAATGAGACGTACAAGTCATATGTCGAAAACGAACTTTACAACTTTTTTTTGAGGGGGAGGAGGGTTGGGTGGGGGGGGGGACAGGGGGAGAATGGGAAGGGAAGGGGAAACAAAGGAGGAGGCTACAATGCTTGATAAGAAATGTACTCATTATCTTGCCCATGTAATTGAAACCCCTCTGTACAGTGTTTTCACAATAAAAAAGGTGTGTGCATAACAAATGTGAATATTGACAAGTTACTCTGTATATTGTTGGCATTAATTGGCAACACTGTAAATCCATACTGACCTATACTCTCAGTTTTTCATTGCTCTGACAAAATGACTTCCATGAACAACTCTCCCTTAAAGGAGGAAGAATTTATATGAGTTCATGGTTTCAAAAGTTTCAGTCTGAAGTCATCCAGGTCTGTTTTTCTGAGGCAGTCAGGAGGAAGAATATCACAGCAGAAGCTGTGATGAAGCAGGATTACTCATCTGATGGCAGCTAGGAAGCAGAGAGAGGAAGGAAGGAACAAAATGCCCTTCAAGGTCATATTTCTGGTGTCTACTTCCCTTGAGTAGGAACTATTGAAGTATCCATTATCTCTTAAAATCATGCTACCAGCTGAGGTCCAAACCCTCAACATATGAGCCTATGAGGGATATTATACTTGGACCATAACACAATCTTCTTACATCCTTGCCATTCTGATACATTAAAATGTATAATTAAATTGTGTAAGTCATTTTACATTTACTTTACCCAATGGACGACTAAGATTTCCCTTTGTATTTCATCTGTACCTGTTTTAGTAGTATAATTAGGACATTCTACCTGATGGATAGGCACTATTTCCATTCAATTCAATATATTTAAAATATAGCTCTTATACCTATTTAGCTTATTGGATGGAAAACAATATCATTTGGTATATGAGAAGGAATGTTAATGTATAGCCTGAACTTTAGCAAAGTAAATTATTTCTAAAATATTTTCCCATACCTTCATATCAAAATAAAATCAACTTTATCTCTCAAACTCACCTTCTTTTGAAAAGTTGAGCCATCTAATGGTTGAGGGGCATCTCTTAATAAAATGAATGCTTCTGCCACTGTGTCAATGAAGCTCTTTTTTAGTTCTTGCAATAAATGCAAAATATGACAATACAATGTTCACCATATATCCAGGAGTAATTATAGAGAACATCTACTGAGAGTTTTCTATGGAACTAAACACAAAAATATTCTTTTTTTTCTTTTTTTTAATTTTTATTTTTTTATTGTGAAAATACTGTACAGAGGGGTTGCAATTACATGGGCAAGATAATGAGTACATTCCTTATTAAGCATTGTAGCCTCCTCCTTTGTTTCCCCTTCCCATTCCTTCCCATCCTCCCCTTGCCCCCCCCCTTTTTTTGCCAGTCCTGGGGCTTGAACTCAGGGCCTGGGCACTGTTTCTGAGCTTCTTTTGCTTTAGGCTAGCACTCTACCATTTGAGCCACAGCACCACTTCTGGCCTTTTCTGTTTATGTGGTACTGAGGAATCAAACCCATGGCTTCATGCAGGCAAGGCAAGCAGGTGGCACCACTAAGCCACATTCCCAGCCCCACAAAGGTATTCTTATAATCCCAGATGCACAAGAAAGTGAGGGCGAAGGCTAGGCAAAGATAGCAGAGTGTCCAAAATCCAGGAATTTTGAGAAAATAAGTTATATTCATGGAAAATCTGAATTGCTCTAAAAAACTTGCATGTATGATATTTTCATAAATATATTCGCTTGGTAGGCAAAAGTCTATGTATAATTTCTATGTCATTTTTATTAGCTGTTTACTAGTCATTCTTGATATTTTTTTTGTACTGAACAG
The DNA here is from genome assembly GCF_019054845.1 of Dipodomys spectabilis. Taxonomy (NCBI): domain Eukaryota; kingdom Metazoa; phylum Chordata; class Mammalia; order Rodentia; family Heteromyidae; genus Dipodomys; species Dipodomys spectabilis. Next base: position 508,642 of record NW_024870818.1, read on the forward strand.
ATTATTTCAAAATATACTGTGATAGATTAATATTTTTTAAGTCTTGGTTTTCCCTCTTTGGCTGCTGTAAGAAAAAAATAAACCATCAACAACAACAACAAAACCCAAGTCCAAATCTGTTACTTGATCCTTTATGCCTTTCCCTTGGTCCTTCTACCCTTTTAAACTACCCAATCAGAAACAACAGTAGCACAACCAAGAGGATCATAATGCATTATTTAGTTGTAGGCAATTTTCAAACAACAAAATATAAACAAATATGAAATGTAGTGAGTCTTCTTTGCAGTGATTAAACTTAGCTGTTAGAGCTCTCCTACACACTAACCACAGTGCTCAAAAATAAAGTGCAAGAGTAGAACATAAATATCAAAAAATTTACTTAATGAATACTGTGAAGATGCTGAGACATCAGCTGAATCAGGAGGATGTATTGCTGATTGCAAATCGTTAGGCTGCTACTCAGCTGAGAAAACTATTATATATGCCATAATTCACAGTAAGGAGTACCTGCAACCATCCCAACTCCATAGAAGTGGAGGGGCCAAGATCTCAGAGATGCATTTACCAGCAGATGTACATTCACTGCACACATATGAGCATTAACCAATGCACATACACACGTAAACACAGCATATATTTCTAGACATATTTTTTGTATGCAGTATGAGTACTTACACATATTAGACTTTTCCTTTCATTAAAAGAAGCAACACATGTCTTATTTATTAAAATCTTGTTACTTAAACAAGACTTTTTTTTCCTGCTGATCCTGGGTTTGAACTCAGGACCTAGGCCTGTCCTTGAGCTTGTGTGCTCAAGGCTAACACTCTACCACTTGAGCCACAACTCCACTTACTGCTTTTTTAATAGTTGACTGGAGATCAGAGTCTCATGGACTTCCTGCCTGGGCTGGCTTTCAACTGCAGTCCTTAAATCTGAGCCTCCTGAGTAGCTAAGATTATAGATGTGAACCGCCAGTTACTGACTTAAACAAGATTTCTATATAGTATTTTGGAGGAAGATTCTAACGTCTAATACTTATTTTTCCAATTTTTACTGCTTGTTTTGCCATTCAGCATGTTTGAGATTATTATATTTTATCACATAATTGAGTAAATTCAGTAAATGGGTCTAGAAGGAATAAGGTTTTAAAATTGTTGGTTACAGATTTCAGCTTTCACAGTTGGTATTTAATTTTAAAGTATACAGTGAAACTTTAGAGCCATACAATACACTTAAGTCCAGTAGTTAGTCAATAATAACATTGTAAACCTAAATAAATTAATATGAGAGGAGAAAAGTATCCCTTTAATGACTTTAAAACTAATTTAATGTTACTGTTTTTGAGACAAGATCCTGCTGTATATCTCAAGACTGGCATGGGACTTGATATGAAGCCCAGCAATGCTTACGTAGTAAGTAACCTAGAAAGTTGGTGGATATGGTCTGTTCACATAAGCAACCTAATCATGATCTTTCTGCCTCTATCTTAAGGGCTGGGATATCAGGCATACACCACACCCCCTGGCTCTTCCTTTTATTTTAAATATGAAGATTGTGATTATGCTTGACCAGCACTGTGCTATGTGACTTCTTCAACAGAAGTTCAACTCATCACAAGGAATAAGTGTATCTGCTACTTGCGAATTCTGAGCAGGAGGGAAAGAATCTAAGAGTGTATATCTCCTGTCTAGATCTACTGCATAGTAGCAAACAGGTCGTTAAGGATCTCTCATATTGTTATTTAACCTTATTGAAGTCAGATGCAACTTAATCTCAGGAATTAATTTTGCAGGTGGAGATGATTCAAATTTTAGGACCAAAGTGGGATGTTTGTGGTATGAGGGAGGATTTATTACTATGCCAAATACCTATACCAACAATTAAAATGAATTTTCATGAAGCAATTGTAAATTCCTTCATAGAAGAAGGATGTCACACAGTTTGGGGGTGAGGGAGTAGATAGGAGACATACAATATCCATACCTTTTGGAGATGGGCACATTTGATGAAGAAGAAACACAGACTTGGTAAAGGCCAAGTAGGAATATTAAGACATGCCAAATAGGGCTTCTCTCTTCACATTGTACTTTGGTAAGAGGAAACAAAGTCAAGTGCTTCCATGTCAGCTTTGCCCAAGACTTCTGCAGCAGGGAGACTCTCTACTGGAAGATGTTGACTGCATCTATTTATTCATAACAGCCTTCACTTTTTTTATGGTGAAAATACAGTACAGAGGGATTACAATGACATGGGCAAGGTAATGAGTACATTACTTATCAAGCATTGTTGCCTCCTCCTTTGTTTCTCCTTCCCATCCCTTCCCTTCCCCTCCTACCCCCTTCCCCCGCGGCCGCCAAAGTTGTAAAGTCCTTTTTCGACATAACGACTTGTACATCTCATTGTTGCAATGGGTCCACCTGTATCTCTATTTAAATTATTTGTTTTTGCCCTTCCCCTCCACAAATTATACCAACATCAAATACAATGAAAGTAGAGATTATAACGTTGGGGAGGGACATAAAAGCAACAAAGAAATCATCTTATAGGAAGTGGTGCTGTAGCTCAAGTGGTAGAGCGCGCCCCTTGAGCTGAAGAGCTGAGGGACAGTGCCCAGGCCCAGAGTTCAAGCCCCACTACCGACAAAAAAAAAAATCATAAATATGTTAGAAATAATTGCAAGAAAGAAAAAAAAACATTTGAATATTTATCTTGGGATTCATTTCACCTAATATCAACTTATCTGAACTTTACTGCTTGTCACAGACATATACGACTTATTGCAAATCAGGGAAACCATGGGACCTATGTTTCTTTGGGCATGGCTTACTTCACTTAATATATTTTTTCCAAGTCTTTCCATTTCCTAACAAATGGGGCAATGCCATTCTTTCTTTCTTTTTTTTTTATTGTGAAAATACTGTACAGAGGGGTTACAATTACATGGGCAAGATAATGAGTACATTTCTTATCAAGCATTGTAGCCTCCTCCTTTGTTTCCCCTTCCCATCCCTTCCCATCCTCCACTCGCGCCCCTCCCCCCACCAAAGTTGTAAAGTTTGTTTTCGACATAAGGACTTGTACATCTCATTGTTGCAATGGGTCTACCTGTATCCCTATTTAAACGATTTGTTTTTCCCCTTCCCCTCCACAAATTATACCGACATCAAATACAGTGAAAGCAGGGGTTATAGTGTGGGAGAGGGACATACAAAGCAACAAAGAAATAATCTTATAAATGTGTTAGATACAATGGCAAGAAAGAAAAAAATTTGAATACATATCTTAGGGTTCATTTCCCTAACGTCACCTTATCTGACCTTTTCTGCTTGACTCAGACATATACTAGATACTGCAAATAAGGGAAACCATGGGACCTATGTTTCTTTGGGCCTGCCTTACTTCACTTAATATAATTTTTTCCAAGCCTTTCCATTTCCTAACAAATGGGGGTAATGTCATTCTTTCTGATGGAGGCATAGAATTCCATTGTGTGTATATATATACCACATTTTCTTGATCCATTCATCTACTGAGGGGCATCTGGGTAGGTTCCATGTCTTAGCTATGGTAAATAAGGCTGTAATAAACATAGTTGTACTGGTAGCTTTAGTATGGTGTTGTTTGTGATCATTTGGGTAAATGCCCAAAAGTGGGATTGCTGGGTCATAGGGGAGCTCTATGTGGAGTCTTTTGAGGAACCTCCATACTATTTTCCAAAGTGGTTGAACAAGTTTACACTCCCACCAACAATGCAGTAGGGTTCCCTTCTGTCCACATCCCCTCCAGCATCTGTTGTTATTAGAGTTCTTGATTATAGCCATTCTAACTGGGATGAGGTGGTATCTCATGCTCCTGGATTGGAAGGATCAACATCGTGAAAATGGCAATACTTCCCAAGGCTATCTACAAATTCAATGAGATAGCTATCAATATTCCAACCTCATTCTTCAAGGAAATAGAAGAGGCAATCCAAAAATACAAATGGAACAATTAAAGACCCCGAATAGCAAAAACGATCCTCAACAGAAAGAACACTGCTGGAGGAATATCAATACCAAATTTCAAACTCTACTATAAAGCCATAGTAATCAAAACAGCTTAGTACTGGCACAAGAACAGACCTCAGGACCAATGGAATAGAATTGAAAACCCAGAAATGAACCTACAGACCTTTAGCCATCTAATTTTCGATAAAAGAGCTAAAAAAATAGAATGGAAGAAAGACAGCCTCTTCAGTAAATGGTGTTGGCAAAATTGGTTAACTACTTGTAGAAAACTAAAGCTAGATCCTTATATATCACCCTGCACCAGAATCAACTCCAAATGGATCAAAGACCTCAGAGTCAAAGCAGAGTCTGAAAACATTACAGGATGGAATAGGAGAAGCCCTAAATCTCCTTGGCACAGGCCAAGTAAAATTATATTGTGTTAGACTTTTGTTGAAGAAGTCAGTTTTAGCTGCCTTTGTCACACAGAAAGCAACTCTGTGAGACCATGGATGTGTTAATATCCTTCACTGGAACAGCCTCTTTACTAGTTCTCTCTCATGTTGTCAACCTCAAAGATGAATAATAAGTTACTTTTTAAAGATAAGAAAAGTTTAATTAATTGCATACTTATCATCACGTCTTTCTACTAATCAATCAATATGACCAATGTGATAGCCAGAAAGGAAAAAAAATGGACTTGTTACACCAAGGCAGTGCCAAGCCTGCTTATCCCTGATCAAGTCCCCATGGTTGAGTTTTCCTGTTTCCCAGTAGAGTCTCACCTGTTAGCATACTTTCACTAGTTTCCTTCCCTTTCTCACTTTCCCACTTCCCTACTGGTGTTTCCTCAGATCATTACAGAACAAACTATTTGCATTCAAATTCCTGAGCTGGGGTTTGCTTGGAGAGAAACCAAACCACAACTTTAGATGTATGTCCTAGGATGTATTAGGATATACATGGATAAAAACAAAAACAAGCATGTGAAGGCAATCACCCCTGGAAAGGACATTAAGAAAAGAATCTTCCTTGAGGAGCATCATTTAGTGATAGGTAAGAAGATACATCAGCAGGAGGAGAAGGAAGATGCCCAAGGGAGTTGCAGAATGTTAATGGAAGAACCAGAGACCAGAGAAGAAGATTCCTTGACATTGAAAGAGACTTAAGCTTGCATAAATATTGATGGCAAAACGTGCTACAACAGTTTCAGAATGCATGTAAGTAAAAGAATGAAGAGTAAGTTGTAGAAGATCCCCAAGAGAGTCTGATGGAAGGATTCAGATTGCAAGTAGTTTAGGTCATAGAAAAAGGAGGAATGCCCTAATTGATATTTTGGACAATTTTCTATCTTGGCAAAAGGATAATAGATTGACTTCTCCAGTTTTATCTTGGTAAAAGAAAATTCCCTTTACTAGAATTTCATTTCTTCCTATTAGGGTATTTGCTATCATTTTGTATAACAAATTGTGAAGGCATAGAATTTTAAGATAAGATCTATTCTGTTGAACATTAAGTTAAGCTCTCTTCCTGTTTTCTTTAGATTGAATTGGAATAGGTATCTGTAATCAAAGACCCACAAAGGTAAAAATAAAATACTCTAGCTATTCTCAAGGATTTTATATTCTATGTGTAAGTAATTTTCATGTTGGTCACTTTGAAAATATTAATTTCAGCAACTCACTAAAAGCTGAAAATATATTTGAAGTTTTTTTGTTTATCTAAAATAACACTTGGTATATACAATTGTAGTGAATAATCTTATAATAATTGACATCCAAATGTCTGGTAAATATTTGTACTAAAATTGCAGTGAATAGGCAATAACTACTTCTTAGTTCTAGATTTTCTTAATTATTCAAGTCATTGTTACTCCCATATGCTTTCTGATACAGAGATTTAGTTCCATGTTGAACAAAATACTTGAAGGACTCTGGCCTATTAGCTTGCATATCATGGGGCTAGGGTTTAGTATGTTTAATCATATCCTGGATGAAGTGTCCTTGAACCAAATTCAAGTATCCTGGAAGTATATTCAAAATTAAAATTTTGAAACTATGGATCAATGTAAATTTATATATAATAGATAAGTACATTGATATAGATCTACATAGAGGTCTATATATAAAGAGATCTCTCTACATATCTATTTGTATAGATAGATCTATATATACAACTATATTTATAGATAGATATACATTTCTATATATATATTTTATATGCATCTTCATATAATAGATTGCTCTATTTATATACCTATAATAGATAGATGCACACATATAAACTATATTTGAAATCTCACAACCCACAAAATATCTATTTATCTTAAAAATAGATTTCTATATGGTATTTCAAAACATTTCAGAGTTCAATAAAATCAAATAACTGAACATTGTCATAAATGAATTATATAAACAGCTCAGTTGTGAAAATACTGTTTTTCTCTCTCATGGTATGTGTTTATCTGGGTGTTTGTGCGTGTTTGTATGTGTGAGACAGGAAAAGGAGAGGAGAGATAGAGACAGATAGGGAAACAGAGAGAATCACAAGGAGAGGGAGAGAGACAGAGACAGTGACAGAGACTATCGAATACTGCTGGCATAACAAGTGGCATCAGACAAATATTTGCTCTTGCTTAGTACCCCCACCTCCCACCACAAGATTATGAAAACAAAAGGGGAAAGATTTATGGAAAGGAAATACTTATTTAAACCATATGAAAGTGCTGAAATAAAATGAACATTTCAAGCTTCTATGGCTGAGTTTAATCTTTTGTTTAACTCATTCACAAAGGAAATCTGTCTCCAAATGGATCATATTCGCAGAATATGATGATGCCAATTCCTCTCCTAGGTTCTGCATTTGCTGTAAAGAGTGCTGTGGCATGATAATAGATGATGGAATTTACCTCTACAGTCTGCAGGGGAGTCAAGTACTAATAATTTAAAACTCAATGATAACAGTACTAAGTGCATATTCAAAACGATTGCAACCTGTGTACATCTGCCTGTTGTCTTAGGGCTTAGAAATCACTCTGGGATGATAATTTGTTCCATTATAGAAAAGGACCTTTAAATTACAGGTTTGAACTGAATTTTAGACTTAACATATTTTGCCTAATCCCTCCTAATAACTAAAACAGTCCTTAAATAGATTAAAAGGAGTTAAGAAAATGGAATCTTGGATCACATTCAAGGTTTTCATTTGTTAACAAAATTTGTAGCAATGTTGAAAAATTTTAGGGATGCGAAGATGTGAACTTAAACTTTAGCAAATAGAGAAGAGTGTTCACTACGTATTTTGAGGAATTTTATCATATGGAATAAGCCATCAGTACCTTTCACAAAATATTCTCTAGTAGCAAGTATGGAAATAATATTTCTCTAACTGTAGACATAATATTTCTCTAACTGTAGACATTCATGACTACTCTTATGATGTTTTCTTATACTCTGTTGCAATTATGTCATGCTTACCCAGTTTTTCCTCAAGTAAACATACGCTTCACTTAAAAAACTTTGTGTACAGGACATTTCAGGTTGTGCCTATAAGTTGAAAAAATATTCAACAACCATAAGTAGGTAGTTGAGAAAAATAAAATCAATTTTAGTAATTATGGCTAGATACTCTTCCTACTGAGGGTGAGTCAAAAAGATAGACATTTCAAAGGGTCGAGAGCCTTTTAGCACATACACGTATTATACTAATGCTTTCTCCTTGAGAAATCAGATGGGACGAAAAGCACTTAGAGCATTAATATCTTTGTATTATTTAGTGCAGAAAGCAATTGTACTGGTGATAAACCTCCCACACTTTGGAAACACCATTAAAACAGTACCTTGTCACGACATCCATTGGCACTATTCTATTCACATTTTACCACCTTTGGATGAGATTTTAAAATGTTATTGCTCCCAGTCTTTAATATGTCAGTGATGGTTGATTTTAATTAAATACTGTTTTAAAATGTATTTGAATCACCAGCGAACCATAGGAATCCATTCATATTTTAGCTACACATCCTTAATGAGTCACTATCCATCCTTTCTGAGTTTGAACAGTTTTGTTATTTTGTTTTCTTAAGTTTTTCATTATTATCTTTAAGTAGTTATACAGCAGAGTTGCTATTTAACAAGGCAGTTTATGGCTATACTATATTTTAAAGTTTTTGTAATTTTGGCTAGTTCTATGGGCAATGCCCAGGTATAATAAACTGTGTGTATGATACTGCATAGAAGGTATAAGTTGACACTTTCTCAGCTTCTAAAAATCTCTTTTCTCTGTAGGAAGTTTGTCGTATAATTATGTTCTGTTTTCTTTTTTTTTTTTTCAGGTAAGGGGTAGGTTTATTCAGTAGACCTGCTGGGACCAGGCAAGGTTGGCACTCCACGTGGCTGGGAAAGAGAGAGGAAAGAGAGAGAGGAGAGAGAGAAAAGAGCTAGAAAAGAGCAGAGAGAGCAGAGAGAGCAAGAAAAGAACAGAGAGCTATGTTCTGTTTTCTATAGGTTTGAAAATGTTCATAATAAAATATTGAGGGGTGGATTTATATTACATGAAGACCAAAATCATGATCGTTTGAATTTACTCAGTACTTTTTAATCAATAATAGCAACTCTTCCAGTAGAAATTAATTATTTTAATGGAAAAATCACAGAAAATCCTTGTTACAAGAGAAAGACAGATATACAAATTGATCCCCATGGAAACATCTTGTGACATAGGAGTATTTCCTTTATTGACATACAAGCTATAATGAAGCTTTTACTTTTATTCAGTTTAACCAATGACACTTGCAATGTAATTTGAGTTGTTTGTATGAGACGATAAAACAAAGACGATAAGATATTGTTCTTAGATTTTAAGTTTCAGATTGTGACTCCCTTTGAGTCTGAGATTCTCAGAATAAGAAAAGGATCTCTGAATACAGAGAAAGAATCAGAATATAAAATAAACATGTATTTTCAATCTCACAGAGACTTTTTTGTCCATTGTGGGGCTTGAACTCAGGGCCTGAGCGCTGTCCCTGAGCCTCTTTGTGCTCAAGGCTAGTACTTTAACACTTGAGCCATATCACCACTACTGTGTTTTGAGTGGTTAATTGGAGATAAATGTCTCACAGGGACTTTTCTCCCTAGGCTGGCTTTGAACCATACTCTCCAGATCTCAGCCTCTTGAGCAGCTAGGATTACAGGAGTGAGCTACCAGCACCTGGCTCCCAGCAGATTTTTTAACCAATAAAATTGTAATGTTTTGCAAACGCATAAATATGCTGTGGAAAATAAATTCTTGTGCTAAAATACTCTATTTAGGTAGCAATGCAGGCAAAGCAGCCTCTTTTAAAATTCATTTCATATGTTTTTCCAATTGGATGATTAATTACAATTGGTGTGTTTAAAAATAATACAGTACCCAAATCTTTCTAAGACCCATTATCTGAAGTCAGCATTGCTTTGTGTGTATAACCAACAGACAGCATATCCCTTCTATTCCCCTGAGATATATGAGAGTTGACCTCCAGTGTAAAATGACCCATTGTCCACCTGGCACATGGATTGCATCACATCTTACATTTTAAAGTTCCATGGGATTACTTTACCCACAGAGACACTGGAATGTCTGAACTTCAGCTGACATCCTTAAGGATAAATGGTTTCCGGGAAGAATGAACATGATCATCTCACGACACATGAATCTGTCTGCTCCAAAGCAGTTTACTTCTATAAGGATAATGTTACTGTTAGTAATTGTTCTTGTTTGTGCCAGTACCAGTGCTTGAATTTTGGTCATTATTCTCTCACTTAGCTTGATCATGGCTGGTGCTGTACCACCTGAGCCATGTCTCCAGTCTCAGAAACATATTATTGTTAATTCAGAAGGTCCAAACTATATGATATACCTGAACATGTAAAATTTATTTACCTGAGTTATTTTTACTCAGATCAGTCTAAGTTAACATGCACAAATAACTTGATGCTCACTAACCAAAGAGGTTTTTGAAAATAATTAAATACAACTCAGCTTACCATGTTCAGGACTCAATGCTATTGATGCCATTCAAATTTGCATCCTTCTGATGTGTTCCTGAATTTTCTGCAATGAATGGTGATTGTGGTCAAATCACATAAAACATATAAAGTGCAGGAAAATAAAAACATGAAAGTATGAAGGAATAAATGGAGATATTTGAAATACCAAGAAGAGTTACCATAGAATTCTAGAGAATTAGAATTGGAAGGAATCTGATAGAAATAATAATAATGGCCGATTCATATCTCTGCACCCAATCAACCAGCATTTATTAAGTTTCACTGTGTGCCAGATGCCAGTGGCAAAGATGCAGAGAACAAACATTTCATGTGGACAACGTGGCACAAAGGGAGTGATGCACACAAAAAACCAGAGATATTGGTAGAGAGTTGAGGAATAGAGCAAATACAACATCTCTGTGGGAACTAGAAAGCATTCTTTTCTCAGCAGGCAACTTATTTCCTTTCTGTAATCATCTGTAAAAGGCACCTCTGTCTACTCAGTCCTTAGTGTCTACAAGTGCTTGATGGTGGTAATGATATAGGATGGTGGTAATGGTATAGGAAGAATTTAATCGAGGATACACATACTTACATTCCCTCTTCATAAGATGTGTAGAGTTGGGCAGTTAGCCCCTTAGTCTTGGTTATAGATTACATCTGAGGTTAAAAATCTTCAAGTGTGACACTGCTTTGGGTCCCATTCCAGAAAATTTGATCAAATTGGCCTGTCACGGTCCAAAGGAATCAGTATTTTTACATAGTCCCGCGGTTAATTTTTTTTAAATTTTGTAACTTATGAAGATTTACAACAGACTGAATTTAACTTTTCTACTTTGTCTGAGGCCACAGAAAAACTGGTATTTTCTATTTTATTCTTTCTCCTTTGAACAGTTGGTCATAATCTAGATACTTCCTTTAGATTGGGCCCAAGCTTCCTTATCTAGTTTTTAAGAGACCTTTTCCTTCCTTTTCCTTCCTTCCTTCCTTCCTTCCTTCCTTCCTTCCTTCCTTCCTTCCTTCCTTCCTTCCTTCCTTCCTTCCTTCCTTCCTTCTTTCCTTCCTTCCTTCTTTACTTTCTTTCTTTTTTTCTGTTGGCTAGGAAATGCATATTTGTATTTTTATCACATACACACATGTCTTCACTTAATGTCTGGACTATTTTCTTCCTTCTCTTCCTCCTCCTCCCTTTCCTCTTTCTCCTCCTTTTCCTCTTCCTTCTCTTCCTCTTTTCCTTCTTTTCCTCCTCCCTCCCTCTCTTCCTCTCTTTTTCCCCTCTTTCTCCTTGAAATCATATTATTTTATATTTTATACAAAAATTTTAAGACATAAAATATAAAAGTAATAAAAACTACCCTTAATACTAGAGCTGGTAGTATTATTCTGTGATATGTATTTTCAATCTCTTTCATATCATAATAAATGCATTAATACTTGATTCATAAAAAATTCTACAGACATCAATTCTTTTCTAAAATATTTACTATGAGGGAATTTTATATTTATAGATAGTTTTTCAAAACCACAATTTTAAATGACTGCTTGGTATTCCAATGAATGCGTAATAGTTTCTTTAAAATAAAGCTTTGGTGCCATTTTTTGTTTTAACTTGAAAAAGTCCACACTTGGAGACTGGGGTATGGCTCAAGTGGAAGAGTGCCTGCCTAGAAAGTTCAAACCCCAGGCTGGGAAGGTGGCTCAGTGGTAGAGCGCTTGCCTTGCATGCATGAGGCCCTGGGTTCGATTCCTCAGCACCACATGAGCAAAAAGAAAAAAGCCGGAAGTGGCGCTGTGGCTCTAATAGTAGAGCTCTAGCCTTGAGCTGAAGAGCTGAGGGACAGCGCCCAGGCCCAGAGTTCAGGCCCCACGACCGGAGCCCCCCCCAAAAAAAGAAAGTTCAAACCCCAGGGCTGGAAGTTGGCTCAGTGGTAGAGTGCTTGCCTTGCATGCATGAGGTCCTGGGTTCGATTCCTCAACACCACATAAGCAGAAAAAGCCAGAAATAGTGCTCTGGCTCAAGTGGTAGAGTGCTAGCCTTGAGCTGAAGAGCTCAGGGACATTGCCTTGGCCCAGAAGAAAGAGGGAAGGAAAGAAAGAGATTCAGTTGCACCTTATCTCTTACTGTTAACTTAGACCCTTGTGAATTTTAAATTATTCTCAATGAGTTTATTATTTCAAAAGTTCAGTTATCCTCCATATGATTTCAACTCTTTGTTCTTTTTTTTTTTTAATGCTTAGTGGGGAAAAGCCTTTTTTCTGTTTCCTTTTCCTTCTTGCCCTTAGATGATTAGTAATGAGAATGACCTCATTGCCTGACTCTAGCTTTCTCCACTCCAGGAAAGAAAGGATAAGTTCCTGTCCTATCTTGGGACATGTGCTTCCTCATATACAGGTAAGAATAGAATTTATGTGTGCTAATATTTCTGGATTTTATTGCTATGATAGGTTTTCTTTTTGATAAATATCACATGTAAGTTAAGGGATGTCCTTATACACAGATTCTAGACTCCAAAACAATTAAACACTATGCAAATCTCCACCATTTACTAGTATTATGTCTTCAGGCAATAATTTAACTTTTCATATACTCATTTATAATAAGGAATAGTTATTGTACACCATTCAGTACATTATCATAAGGATTTAGCAAAATAAAAATTGTAAGATATAGTACAATGAGTGATACAAAGAAGTGCTTAATGAACATTAGCTTTCTGATGGTGATGATGAAGATGGTGATGATAGTGATGATGGTAGTTAAGATAAAGAAGATGATAAAAAGAAACAAAAGATGATGAACATAATATTAATGATAAAAATGAGAATTTCAATGGGAATCTTAGTGTAATATTATACCCAGAACCATTTCTTGAAAGATTAGTAAAAAGTAATCTGGCTCTCCTATTAGAAACATGGTTGTTTCTTTGAATTGAATTACATAGGTAGACCTACAAAATGGAACAACACAGATTTTTTTCATGTTTTAAATTGAATCTCTTTATATCTGTAATTTTTTGCTTATCATAAAAATGTATTTCTAACAAATATAACTCTAAAATTCATGCTTCAGCTTAGAACCCTGTTGTGTGATAAATTGTATCACCTCCAAATTCATAAGTTGAGGTTGTAATTCTCTTGCAACAGAATGTAATATAGGGTACAATGTGACTATATTTGGACAGAGAATGTTTAAAGAGGTAGCTAAGGATAAATGAGGTTTTAGGGTAAAACCTCATCCAAAACCACTAGTGTATTTATGACCAGTGGAGATTAAGATACATATACAAACAGTAGAAAGATTTTGTCAAGACCCAAGAGAAGTCAGGGAGGGGGAGCTTAGGTGAAACTAATCCTGCAGAAACTTCTGGAGCGATGAAAAAGTAAATTTCTTTTGTTGAAACTGGTTTTGGTGGGAGAAATGCTGCTAGCAATATTTCACTTAAATCTATAGCAATATTTAGCTTAAATTGAAATATGTGTTTTCTTTAACAATATTTTTTCTTATTTATGTCTTGATTTTCTACTTTGGTCCTCCTCTAAAATATTTGTATGCTAAGAAGTTTATTCTAATGTTTGCATTATAAGTTTATACCTTTTTATTTTAGCTTGGAGAAGTACCCAAAGTATCTGAAATATGTGCCTGAGTAGGTTCCTTTCCTATGTGGTCTTTTCTAAGAATTAATATTTTTCTTATAACTGTATGGTGGTTGCTGTATCTGAATGCTTTGTAAATGTTTCCTTTTTGAACAGCCTCCTAGGAGAGAATCACTGAGCAGCTGAATTGTAGTTCTATTGGAGCCAACCAAGATTTTTGTGTGTGTGTGTCTAGAGTTCTACAAATCACAAAATTAAGGTGTGTATTTTGCTAGAACTTAATTCAATGAATAGCCTCTGAATAGTAAGCTAGGTTTATTGGCTTATTTACTTATAAAGACAAAAAATTAGAAAGCCATTGTCCTTCTTTTCTCATTAAAAACAAAATCTTCCAAGAGATTCAAATAACATGGAAATATGACAGTGACTATCCAGAAGTCAGGACATGGAGAATATCTATTAATGCTTTTTGATCTGAAATATGAGAGGATATTGCTTGCTCTGGAAAACATAAGTGTGTGGCCATTATAAAAATATGTGTCTGTCTGAATAGTTTTCAAAGACTCTGAATAGAAGATGATGTATTCATTACATGTTCATGCTTATAGTTTTCCTCCATAGAATAGATGTAAACTTCAGCAAATAGATGTAAACTTAAAGTGAACACACCTATTTTATACTTTAGGGTGTTTACCAAGGAACATGTCGGTAAGCCTAGGTAATTATAACAGAAGTTATCTCATGAGCTAGTGTTTCCCATTTTCCAAGGTTTTAGGAAATAGAACCGGATATTTCCAGACAAATTCTTATCTACTAGACGTAAATAGAGGGAGATGATTGGGAAATATAACTAAAATAATAAAAACATTAATAGAAGAAATATATTGAGGCATTGTTGGCCCCATACGATTTCAATTGAAGAGATCTAATTCCCTGATTATGGAAATGTATTTTACTTCTCTTGTTTCCTAATCTTAAGAAATGAACCCTAAGATATGTATTCAAATGTTTTTTTTTTCTTTCATGCGATTGTTTCTAACACATTTATAAGATTATTTCTTTGTTGCTATGTATGTCCCTTCCCCACAGTATAACCCCTGCTTTCACTGTATTTGATGTTGTTATAATTTGTGGAGGGGAAGGGCAAAAACAAATCGTTTAAATAGGGATACAGGTGGACCCATTGCAACAATGAGAAGCACAAGTCGTTATGTCGAAAATGAACTTTACAACTTTGTTGGGGGTGGGGGGAAGGGAGGCGGGAAGAATTGGGTGGGAAGCGATGGGAAGGGGAAACTAAGGAGGAGGAGGCTACAATGCTTGATAAGAAATGTAATCATTATCTTACCCATGTAATTGTAACCCTTCTGTACAGTATTTTCACAATAAAAAAATGATAAGAAAAAAAGAAAATTATTCTTAATTTATTTTATGATATATCAGCATTTCCCAGTCAAGGTTAATATCCCAATTTATCTCTATCGATATCATGCATCCTTTCCCATTGGTTTCATTTTCACAGTACTGGCCTCACAGTTAGGGTGTACTTTTTTTTTGGGGGGGTCCGGTCTTGGGGCCTGAATTCGGGGCCTGGGCGCTGTCCTTCAGCTCTTCAGCTCAAGGCTAGCACTCTACCACTTGAGCCACAGCGCCACTTCTGGCTCTATTTTTTCTGCTTATGTGGTGCTGAGAAATCGAACCCAGGGCCTCATGCATGCAAGGCAAGAGCTCTACCACTGAGCCACCTTCCCAGCCCCAGGGTGTACTTTTGTGTTATCAGATTTAACATTCTGCTGAATTTCTTTTTCAAGGCAAAGCTTGTTGAGTTCTGGGATGCTCTCACTGCTCTGCTCATGAGATGTTTTTCCCATAGTGTACATTAAGTCACCAAATTCAATTCTAGTCATTTCCTGGAGGAGGGCAGTTATTCAGCTGTGGAAGTCCAAAGCTGGTACTGACTTGACAATTGCAGAGCAACCACAGCCTGTGGTATTTGGTATAAATGATCACCACAGACAAACATGACCTTTCAAATAGGAGCCTCTATTTAAAGGACTTACAATGAAACTCTGTAGCTAGTTATGTCTGTTTAAGTGAGGAGCCTGGACATAGAGACTCCCCTTCAATAGAACTCCATAAAGTATTTTAATTCCAACCACATACTGATTCATCTAATTTCATACATGAATAGTCATAATTTATCAAATTCATAGAGATTTAGGTGCTTAGTTTATGTGGTTTATTTTTTTTGTAGATGAACTCCATTCTTCTCCCTAAATGGGGATCCCACTGAACTCTACTATATGTTGCCACTCTGCTACAGGGTGTTCTGCGTGCAAAAGCTTTGGATGGTTTCGATTTCATCAACAGGAAGATGAAGATGGGCATCCATGTCTTTCAACTGCTCGACTCTTTCGCCATCCATCTTGGTCCATGTGTGGTTTACCCAGGACCTAGCATATGAAAGCTGTCTAAATAATAGTCTGCAGGTGAGAGGTCAAGAAAAATATGTAAAAGGCTTCCGATTGAACCAGATGATAAAGTAGCTCATTTTGTCATTTTAAATGCTGGACTAGGAATGGCGGTGGTGGGATCAGGGGTTAGTGGAGGTGAGAAGAATAAACATAGACATCTCCAAGTAGTTTACTCTTGTTAAAAAGGAGGAAAGGGAGATAATAGCAGGACCAAACAAGCCCAGGAGAAGCAATTTTATTAATTATAGTGTTAACCCAGCATACAGAGTGCTCTTGCTATTGGCATGAAAGCTCTTACTTTCCAAAAATATTAACCTTTCTTGGAACTGTATGTCTTAATTAAGATAAGTCCTCAGAATGTTGCCAGTGTCAGCATGTCACATCTTCATTGGTGTTTAGAAACCATTTGTGAAAGAAGTGAGTGAAGTCCTAGCACAGGATCCAAACTGAGTTATTTTATCTGAGGAACTGCTTTCTAATGAATTGAAGGGGAATGAATACAGCATATTACTTTATTAAGCTAGATATTCAATACTACCTTAGAAAAAAATCTTGACAGTGGTGGGAAGAGATTGGGTAGTCTGGGGAAGTAAAAAAAAAAGTCACATAAAAATATAAAAATGCATTATTTGGTTTTAATTATAGCCCACTAGTCAGCTTAAGCTACAACAATAAACATATCATAGACTTGATCAACAACAGAACTTTTTTAGAAAATCCAAGGTCAACCAGATAAAAATTTGGTCTCTGGTGAGAACTGGTTTCCCGGCTTGATATAGCCCCTTTGTGTTGTATCCTCAAATGGCCTACAGATATCACTTGTTTTCTTGTGTCTTCTTATAAAGGTACCAATTGCATTCATGCAGGCTCTCTAAGTGTGATTTATTTGTTTGTTTATTTATTTTTGGGTCCGGTCGTAGGGCCTGAATTCTGGGTCTGGGCGCTGTCCCTCAACTCTTCAGCTCAAGGCTAGCACTCTACCACCTGAGCCACAGCACCACTTCCGGCTTTTTTTCTTTTTGCTTATGTGGTGCTGAGGAATCGAACCCAGGGCCTCAGGCATGCAAGGCTCTACCACTGAGCCACCTTCCCAGCCCTACGTGTGATTTATTTACCCATCAAAAGCTCCACTTCCAGCTACTATCACATTTAACATGAATTTTAAGGGACACATTTAGTCATTAGCAACCATTAACTGGCTTACAACCTTGTACCTCAAGTGTTGAACATACTTGATTATAATGTCTTCTTATTTGTAGTAGAGTAAGACTTCTATCTCTGGAGTTTGCTGCATCCACAGATTTGACCAACCACACACTGAAAATACTTTCTTGCTTTTTGAGAGACTGGTTTTCTAGGCTTGTGCTATAATACTGAGACATGCCTCCATCCCCAGTTTTTGTTGGTTGCATTTTTTTAAATAGAGCCTTCCTTCTGCCCATCCCTCAACCAGGCATATGCATGACCCATGGTGTGCCTACTTCAGGCTGTTTTACCTGGGGACACAGGCACTCACCACTGTGATCAGCCATAGAGACAGCGTTTCATGGGCTTTTACCTTGGGCTGTCTTAGCACTGTGATCCTCTCAATCTCAGCCTCCCACATAGCTTAGAAAGACAGGTACTCTACCATTATGCCCAGCTATGAGTTGGGAAGAGCTCCCTTAAGCTTTTCTCTCTAAATTATCTTTGAGCCACCATTCTCCCATTCAACCTCCCAGGTATTTAGGATTATGGGTATAGAGAAATGATGCCTGGCTTAAAAACTTAAAAAAATGCTTCTGTATTAGAAACATACAAGCTTTTCCTCTTGTCATGATTTCCTAAGCAATCCAGTATAACAATTATTTACCTGGTATTTACTTAAGAATTAGAAGTAATCTAAAGATGGTTTCAAGCATACAGAGGATATGTATAGATTATATGCACACGTTGTACAATTTTACACACTCATCTAAACATTTATAGATTTTTGTATCTGCAAGAGGTCCTAAAGCTAATTCTTTGGGATACCAAGGGATAACTGAGTATAAAAATGGGAGAGCAACTGGTTTATAGTAATTTTATAATGTAAGAATCATTGGAATCTCATTTTGCTTTTAATACATACTTTTTATTATAAAGAGACTGTACAGAGGGGTTACAGTTACATGAGTAAGGTAATGAGTACATTTCTTTTTTTTTTTTTTTTAAATTTTATTTTATTTTATTTGAGAACATACTGTACAGAGGGGTTACAATTACATGGGCAGGATAATGCATACATTTCTTACCAAGCATTGCAGCCTCCTCCTTTGTTTACCCTTCACCTCCCTTCCCAGCCTCCCCCCTCCCTCCCACCCAATCATACCCCCCCTCACCCCCCACCGACATTGTAAAGCTGGTTTTGACATGACTTTTTGTACTTCTCATTGTTGCAACAGGTCCACCTGAATCCTTAAACGACTTGTTTGTCCCCATCTCCTCCACATGTTATACTGACATCAAATATAGTGAAAGCGGGAGTTACACTGTGGGGGAGGGACATACAAAGCAACAAAGAAATAATCTTATAAATGCGTTAGAAACACATGCATGAAAGAAACAAAAACATTAAAATACATATTTGAGGGTTCGTTTTCCTAACATCACATTCTCTGACTTTTTCCGCTTGACTCATACCTATACTAGATATTGCAAATAAGGGAAACCATGGGACCTATGTTTCTTTGGGCCTGGCTTACTTCACTTAATATAATTTTTTCCAAGCCTTTCCATTTCCTAACAAATGGGGCAATGTCATTCTTTCTGATGGAGGCATAGAATTCCATTGTGTATATATACCACATCTTCTTGATCCATTCATCTACTGAGGGGCATCTGGGTTGGTTCCATGTCTTAGCTATGGTAAATAATGCTGCAATAAACATAGTTGTGCTGGTAGCTTTAGTGTGGCCTTGTTTGTGATCATTTGGGTAAATGCCCAAAAGTGGGATTGCTGGGTCATTGGGAAGCTCTATGTGGAGTCTTTTGAGGAACCTCCATACTGCTTTCCAAAGTGGTTGAACAAGTTTACATTCCCACCAACAATGAAGTAAGGTTCCTTTCTGTCCACATCCCCTCCAGCATCTGTTGTTGTTAGAGTTCTTGAGTTTTGCTGTTCTAACTGGAGTGAGGTGATATCTCAATGTTGTTTTGATTTGCATTTCTTTTATGGCTAGGGATGTTGAACATTTCTTCATGTGTCTATTGGCCATCCTTCTTTCTTGTTCAGAGAAGCTTCTCTTTAAGTCTTTCCCCCACTTACTTATCGGGCAGTTGTTTCTTTGAGGATTTGTTGTTGGGTGGTTTAATTTTTTGAGTTCCAAGTATATTTTAGATATGAGACCCTTGTCCGTTGTATGGCTAGTAAAGATCTTCTCCCAATCCGTGGGCTTTCTATTGATCTTGCTAGCTATGTCATTTGCCCTGCAGAAGCTCTGCAACCTGATACAATCCCATTTGTCCAGCCTTTCTTTGATTTGTTGTGTTTCCGGGTCTCTATTCAGAAAATTTCGGCCTGAGCCAAGGAGACCCAGGGTTTCTCCTATTCCATCCTGTAATGTTTTCAGAGTGTCTGCTTTGAGTTCAAGGTCTTTGATCCATTTGGAGTTGATTCTGGTGCAGGGTGATATATAAGGATCTAGCTTTAGTTTTCTACATGTAGTTAACCAGTTTTGCCAGCACCATTTACTGAAGAGGCTGTCTGTCTTCCATTCTATTGTTTTAGCTCCCTTATCGAAGATTAGATGGCTATAGGTCTGTAGGTTCATTTCTGGGTTTTCAATTCTATTCCATTGGTCCTGAGGTCTGTTCTTATGCCAATACCAAGCTGTTTTGATTACTATGGCTTTATAGTAGAGTTTGAAATTTGGTATTGATATTCCTCCAGCAGTGTTCTTTCCGTTGAGGAGCGTTTTTGCTATTCGGGGTCTTTTATTGTTCCATATGAATTTTTGGATTGCCTCTTCTATTTCCTTGAAGAATGAGGGTGGAATTTTGATAGGTATTGCGTTGAATTTGTAGATAGCCTTGGGAAGTATTGCCATTTTCACGATGTTAATCTTTCCAATCCAGGAGCATGGGAGGTTTTGCCATTTTTTAAGTTCTGTGTTGATTTCCTTTTTCAAGATTTTAAAGTTTTCATCATAGAGGTCCTTCACTTCTTTAGTTAAGTTAATTCCTAGGTATTTTATTTTTTGTGGGGCTATTACAAATGGAGTTGCTTTCCTAACTTCAGCCACACTTTTCTCATTGTTGGCATACAGAAAAGCCATTGATTTTTGGGGGTTAATTTTATAACCTGCTACTTTGCCAAAGTTTTGAATCAGCTTGAGTAATTTGGGAGTGGAGTCTATGGGATTCTTTAAATACAAGATCATGTCATCTGCAAAGAGGGAGAGTTTTATTTCTTCTTTCCCTATTTGGATCCCCTTTATGTCTGCATCTTGTCTTATTGCTGTAGCTAGGCATTCTAATACTAGATTGAAGAGAAGTGGAGAGAGTGGGCATCCTTGTCTTGTCCCTGAGTTAAGAGGAAATGGCTTTAGTTTTTCACCATTGAGTATAATGCTGGCTGTAGGTTTGTCATATACAGCCTTTATTGTATTGAGGAATGTTCCATGGATTCCTAATTTTTCCAAAACCTTCATCATAAAGGGGTGTTGGATCTTGTCGAATGCTTTTTCTGCGTCTATTGAGATAACCATGTGGTTCTTATTCTTGCTCCTGTTGATGTGATGAATAATATTAATTGATTTGCGTATATTGAACCAGCTTTGCATCCCTGAAATGAATCCTGTTTGATCGTGGTGTATGATTTTTTGGATGAATTGTTGAAGTCGGTTGGCCAAAATTTTGTTGAGAAGTTTTGCATCAATGTTCATCAAAGAAATGGGTCTATAGTTCTCTTTCTTTGATGAGTCCCTGCCTGGTTTTGGGATGAGGGTTATGATGGCTTCATAGAATGTGTTCGGTAGTGAGCTTTCTCTTTCAATTTCATTGAAGAGTTGGAGGAGAATTGGTGTGAGCTCTGCTTTGAAGGCCTTGTAAAATTCCGCTGTGAAACCATCTGGTCCTGGACTTTTCTTAGCTGGGAGGTCTCTTATTGCTGTTTCTATTTCAATGCTTGATGTGGGCCTGTTAAGATAGTTTGCCTCATCTTGATTTAGTTTTGGCATGTCAATATTTGCTAGGAAGAGGTCCATTTCTGTCAAGTTCTCAAACTTATTAGCATAAAGTTTTGAGAAGTATTCCCTTATAATGTTCTGAATCTTGCTTGTTTCCGTGGTGATGTTTCCATTCTCATCTCTGAGTTTATTGATTTGGGTGTGTTCTCTTCTTTTTCTGATAAGATTTGCTAAGGGTCTGTCAATTTTGTTAAGTTTTTCGAAGAACCAACTCTTTGTTTTGTTGATTCTTTCTATAGTTTTTTTGGATTCTAATTCATTTAATTCTGATTTAATTTTGATTATTTCTTTCCGTCTACTGGATTGGGGTTTATCTTGCTGCTCTTTTTCAAGGAGGTTTAGATGTGTCATTAAATTGTTGGTTTCAGATCTCTCCAATTTGTTGATGTAGGAGCTCAGAGCTATAAACTTGCCTCTGAGTACTGCCTTTGCTGTGTCCCAGAGGAGCTGGTATTTTGTGTGTTCATTTTTGTTGAATAGCATGAACATTTGAATTTCCTTTCTAATCTCTTCGATGACCCACTCATGATTCAGCAGTGTGTTGTTCAGCCTCCATGTGATACCGGACTTTCTTTGGTGGCTTTTGGTGTTGAGTTCTAACTTTATTCCCTTGTGGTCAGAGAGAATGCAAGGTATAACTTCAATGTTTCTGAATTTAGACAAGTTTGCTTTGTGGCCTAAAATGTGGTCTATTTTAGAAAACGTTCCATGTGCTGCTGAGAAAAACGTGTATTCTGATGCTGCTGGGTGAAATGTTCGGTAGATGTCTGTTAAGTCTAGTTGATCTATGCAGCTGTTTAGATCTGCGGTTTCTCTGTTGAGTTTTTGCCGAGTTGATCTATCTAGTGGGGAGAGTGGTGTGTTAAAATCCCCAACAATTAATGTCTTTGGATCTATATGGGATTTGAGGGAAAGTAGTGTTTCTTTGATAAATTTGGGTGCTCCATTGTTTGGCGAATAGATATTTAGAATTGTAATATCCTCCTGAAGGAGAGATCCTTTAATTAGTATGTAGCGACCTTCTTTATCTCTTTTCACCAATTTTAATTTGAAGTCTATTTTATCTGATATTAGGATTGCAACTCCCGCCTGTTTATGCGGTCCGTTTGCTTGGTAGATTTTGTTCCAGCCTTTAACATTGAAAATGTGTTTGTTTTTACGGGCAAGATGTGACTCCTGTAGGCAGCAGATAGAAGGGTCTTGTTTTTTAATCCAACTAGACAGTCTATGTCGCTTAATTGGAGAGTTCAGTCCGTTAACATTAAGAGATAGGACTGAGAGGTATTTGGGAGTTCCTGCCATGTTATCTACCTTCTTGGGGGCTGTGAAAACTGGGTTCTTCCTATGGTTCTTGGATTCTCAGTTTGGGTGCAGTTTCTTGGCCTTTATTGCGGTCTTGTTGGTTTTCTATGTGTAGGACATCTTTAAGGATCTTTTGTAGGGCTGGTTTGGTGGAGATGTATTGTTTCAATTTTTCTTTGCTATGGAAGGTTTTTATTTGGCCTTCAGTTATGAAGGAGAGTTTAGCTGGGTACAGTATTCTTGGTTGATAGTTGTTTGTTTTTAGGGCATGGCATACATCATTCCAGGCTCTTCTTGCTTTGATTGTCTCTGCTGAGAAATCTGAGGTGATTCTAATTGGTTTCCCTTTATAAGTGATTACCCTTTTCTCTCTGACAGCTTTAAGGATCTTTTCCTTGTTCTGAGTTGATCCTGTGTGGATTATAATGTGACGGTGGGATGTCCTATTCTGGTCTGGTCTATTTGGGGTTCTAAAGGCTTCTTGTATCTGGACAGGCCTATCTTTTTGCATGTTTGGGAAGTTCTCTGCTAGGATCCTGTTAAACAGATTTCCTAGACCATTAACTTCTGTTTCAAGGTGCTCCTCTACACCCATTATCCTTAGATTAGGCCTTCTGATGGTGTCTTCCAGGTGTTGGATAGATCTATCATATTTCTTGGACTTGTCTTGGATGGTTGTATGTTCTTTCTCTATAATATCTAGGCTGTCTTCAATCCCTGAGATTCGATCTTCTGCATGGTCTAACCTGCTGTCAAGACTCTCTACTTTGTTTTTTATCTCTTTTCCTTCTAGTTGGTCAGCTTTGATGGCTTCAAGTTCTTTGTTGAAGCTCTGTTTTAGGTCTTGTATGAATTTCTTTACTTCCTTAATTTGGTGTTCAGTGTTTGTCCTCAAATCACTTAGTTGATTGGTTATGGTTTCTTTGGGCTCCCATTCCTTCTGTTGGGTTCCATTCGCATTCCCTTTGTGGTCTCCCTGACTTCCTTCAGCTCTTTGTTAATGGATTCCATGAATGCCTTTAGTGATCTTTGTGTGTTCTCTACCTGGTCTCTCAATTCCTGTATTACTCTTTGATTAGCTTCCTCCCGTTCGTGGGATTCCTGCAGATCTCTTTGAGTGTTCTCAGCCTGCTCACGCCATTCCTCTCTTTCTCTTTGAGTATTCTCAAGTTGTTCACGCAAATCCTGTATCAGTTTTTGAGTAGCTTCCTCACGCTTCTGATATTCCTGTATAAACTTCTGGGATGCCTCCTCTCTCTCCCTATCACGCTCATACAGAGTCCTTTGTACGTTGTCAAACTTTTCATTTATCATGTTTGCCAGCAGTGTTTGTAGAGCTGTTTGGGAACTCTCCTCTGGATTATTCATTATCTGTTCTAACCCCTGATTATCAGGATTGGGAATTGAGATACCCGAATTTGCCATTTTTCTTGTGTTTTTCCGGCTTACTCTGCCCATTTGAGATGAAGATAGCACCAGTTTTGTGCTAGAACACTATCTTAAGGCAACCATCAACCAAAGTTTGCATTTGTACAGTCAATAGTCTACAGATACAATCTAGTTCAACAGATACATCTATTCGACATCAAACAACTATATGTTAAAGGACTTCGAACCGCAGAGAAGAATTTGGAAAACCAGAAATTATTAGGGTTAGGGAGAGATGTGGGTAAAAAATAGGAATAGATTGGTGTGGGGAGGCACAGGGAGAGTTAACTATGTCCGAATCACAATGCAGGAAATAGGTTGGGTAGGATGTAAGTAGAGAGAGAGAGAAAAAGAAGAAAGTGAAAGGTGAATGAAAAGAGACCAGAAAATAAAATAGAAACGTAAAAATTAATGTTATTTTAGAGATTAAAAGACCATCTATTTATAGAGGAATATGAATATGTTGAGAGAAAGGGAGGGACATAGAGGAGATGAGAAAAACTTTAAAAAAATGCTTAAAATATTATATAGGTATAAAGAGGTAGTACTGCTATTAATGAATTTAAGTCTCAGAGGTTTTGAATTGAGTAATAAGTTTGTGGATTAAGTGTGTACACAATGGGGGATAGGGTCTACTGGTTAACTACGGGTTTATCTGAGGATGTGCAGGACAAGGGTTAAGTCACATACAGATGAACAAAGAGGAAAAGATGGAAAGGATAGGAAAGTGAGAAGAAAAGATCAGAAGTTCAGTAGAGCTAGAAAAAAAAACAAAAAGATAATTAAGAATGAAAGAAAAAGAGAAAGAAGACAAGAAAAGAAAAGAAAACACACATTCACGTATTCCTAAAATAAAAATTATGAGAGGAGAAAAAAAAAAAAAAGTGAATGGAAAACAATTATTTTTTCAGAAGAGGCAAAAATTAAAGATTAATAAAAGTTTTAGAAAAGCAAAAAAAAAATTTTATATATATATAAGGTAACAAAAAATGAAAAAAAAACAAAACAAGGAAAAGAAAAAAAAAGAAAAGAAGAAGAAGAAAAAAAAAAAAGTTCTTTGATTTTTTTTTTTTTTTTTTTTTGGGAGGGGTGGGAAGAGTCCTGTATCTCCCTTTTGTCTGTAACCAGAGTCTGGTTGGAGTCTCTGGTCAGCTTGAGGTCCTGTGGCTTGATTGGTTTCTTAAGTCAGTTTGTTGGAACAAGCAGAAAAATGCTCTGCTTTACCCAAGTTTTTGAGATCCCCCTCCCAGGTTAGTTTACTGGGAGGGTGATCTGCTTTGAGAATCACAAAAGAGGGGGATGCAGTGATGAGGCTAGGTTCTGGGTAGAGTTGAGGCCTTTCAAAGAACAGTAGCTTTTCCCTGGGGCTATTTTGTGAAAAAAAACTCACAGCACCCA
The DNA here is from genome assembly GCF_019054845.1 of Dipodomys spectabilis. Taxonomy (NCBI): domain Eukaryota; kingdom Metazoa; phylum Chordata; class Mammalia; order Rodentia; family Heteromyidae; genus Dipodomys; species Dipodomys spectabilis. The sequence continues at coordinate 534,060 of NW_024870818.1, forward strand.
GCCTGGAGCCATTCTCAGGGTTTCTGTTTTTCAATTGATTGTGGTGGCTGCTAGAGGGCGGGGCAGCCTCTGGCTCTGGTTACCCGGTGAGGAGAGCCACTCCAATGGCTGGCGCCTGAGCTGGGTGACTTTTCCCTGGATGGAACTGAGTCTATGAGGTCACTTCGCCGTTAAGTTCTTGTGACCTGCTAAATGAGTCGTTTTATTCCAAGGCCTGAGCTGGAGCTAGCCGCTCCTCCGAGCTTTGTCGGTATCCAAGATGGAGATCACCGGTGCTGGGGGGGGAGGGGTGGCCTTCCCTCCTCTGCTCCCAGAGGAGTGAGGAAGTGGGGCTTCTACTCACGCGGAGTCTTGGATCCCGGGTCGTCTCTGGTATGCAAAGTGCAGGATGAAGTTGTCCGCTCCTTGTCGGTTCTTGCTGGTGTTGAGTAGAATCCGCTCGTCCACTGCGTCTGGCTCCTTCGTCCCGGACTGCGTCTCAGGTATGCCTCCGCGGCGGTGGTCGCCGCTGCGACCCTGCCGCCGCAGCGGCAGCTGCTCAGATGTGTCTGCTTGGCTTCCCCTCTCTTGACTAACTCTCTGTCCTGTGATGGCACACTTGGTGTGATTCTCTGGCTTGGGACTGTTCACTGGAACTCTGAAACTGTTTTCTATGCAAGAGCTTGTTCAGATTCCAGCTTCTCCTCCGCCATCTTCCCGGAACTCCCCTCATGAGTACATTTCTTATGGAGCATTGTTACCCCCTCCTTTGTCTTTCCCCACCATCCCTTTCCTCCCCCCCCTACATCCCCAACTCCTCCCTCACCCCACCTGAAGTTGTAAAGTTCATTTTCAACAATGCCTTGTACATCTCATTGTTACAATGGGTCAACCTGTATCCTTGTTTCAGCATTTGTTATTTCCCTTCCCCTCCCCAAATTAGAAAAATGTATATACAAGATGCAGGGCACTGGAATCATAGACCTGATAACTCAAATTTTTTGAGTTCTAAGTATATTTTAGATATGAGACACTTGTTCATTGTTTGGCTAGTGAAGATCTTCTCCCAATCCATGGGATTTCTACTGATCTTGCTAGCTATGTCCTTTGCCATGCAGAAGCTCTGCTTTCATGTAATCCCATTTGTCCAACCTTTCTTTGATTTGTTGTGTTTCTGGGTCTTTATTAAGAAAGTTTCCACCTGTGCGAAGAGGCCCTAGAGTTTCTCCTATTCTTTCCTGTAATGTTTTCTTTGATTCATTTGGAATTGATTCTGGTGCAGGGTGATATAAAAGGATCTAGCTTTAGTTTTCTACAGGTATTTAACCAATTTTGCCAGCTCCATTTACTGAAGAGGCTGTCTTTCTTCCATTCTGTTTTTTTAGCTCCCTTATTGGAATCTCATTTTAACATAAAAAGTTCTGAAACAAGATAATTTTAAAAATCAATCCTTAAATTTCTGTACTATGGCAGGGGTCTGAGAAGGAGCCACTGAGGTTCACCAGAGGATAATAATAGTTAAGATATGTTCACATGAAAGTTTGCTATGGAAGAGATCTGAAATACACAATATGAGTCAACCACTTGTTTATATTGATTTCTTTAGGTGATAACATGAAATGTAGTCTCTCTGAGACAACTCAAACCTCAGTAAAATAACAGACACATTGAGAACCAAATAAAAGATAAAATTGAATGTTATTTGACAAATTATGAATCTGAGGTCCTAAGTGTGCAACACTGGGTAGCTGTGCCACAGCACTTCTGTGGGCAGTGTCTAAGACCTTGTGTTACTTGGCTCTGTTGTCAAGGTATAAGGATAAAATTTTGTCACAATCTTATTGAGAGATAGCAGAATCATACTACTTATACATTTATATTTAGGTTTCTTTACTTCTCTATTACCTTATGTGGATCAATTTTTGAGTTGACACTATTGTTTAGTTCATGCTGTTTTAAACATTTTTTATGATGTTTCACACTTCAAACATAAAATCTGAACAGCAGCAAAAATAAAGTCTCACTTCCCACTTGCAAAACACAGAAAAACTCAAATCACTTGGATCAGTCATTTTATTGGAATATACTGTTGGAGGACACAATTTTTGTGGGAGAGAATGGGGTATATGGTTATCTTTTTAAATTCTTAAATCACTTATTCATCTATTCATTTATTCAAGAAGAAGACACAGAAATCAATCATGTTTCTTTTACATATTTGGGGGAAAACTCCTTCGTGTTTAGAATAAACAGGGTCTCAAATACACCTAAAATGTTTACGATTGAAAAGCAAGAAATAAAGATGGTAGCAAGCCAAATTATGGGTAAGTTAATCAATGTAATCATAAGTGTGTTAGAAACAATTTTTTCCCTTTGTGAAGTGAAATTGACCTGGCTCACCGTTGCTATTAATTGAAGCTGTATTTGTCAATTGTAGAATGAATCGGACTTGGTGGCAGGTAGACTTCCTGTCCAAAATTTACTAATTCTCCATTCTGCTGAACAAATTGTGTTGACACATATCTAGTATTTCATGAAGCTGCAAGGATAGCCACAATTAGAACAATAGTCACAAAACTTGACAGAAACTTATCTTGTGCTAAGTTTCTTTCCTTTTCCAGAATGCAGTTGAACTCCTAATTCTGACTGTCTCTGGCCTGACCTGACTCAACCAAGGGATTCAACGTCTCAAACAGTTTTGTTTTCCATCGCAAAAGTTCTTGGAGGGTTAGGGCTGTAGCTCAATGGTACAACATCAGCCTAGCAAGTGGAACAAGGCTCTAGTTTCATTGCCTACATCACAGAAAAGAACATATTGATGGTTTGCTATCCACCAAGAGACTCCAAATCTATGTCCAGGTACTTGTAGGTTTGCCTTATCATTACACTTCCGTCATTCTTTGCGCTTTAGTTCATATTTTTAGGGTGGACCTGAGAAAAAAAATTCTTTGTATCTTTTAGTTTGGACTTTCTCTTTGTAGAAAGCAGGTACAGCATTCTGGAGATAGTGAAAGAATGCACACATTGCCTGAAGGGATGGTACATCAATGAGCATTTATTGAATACAGTCCATGCACTTAGTTATGGGAGGTGAAGTGGGAGAGCAGGCATCATCTGTAAATCTCCAGAATGAGGTAGAGATGAATAAGTATGATGGGGTATAGCTCCTGGGTAGAGTGCTTTTTTGGCATGTGCAGGGCCCTGGGTTCTATCCTTAGCACCAGAAGAAAAAGTAAAGTGAGATTAAATAAACAGATGCTTCATAGTCTCTCTTCTAGATCCAATCTGCAGTTTGAAGAATTTCATTGGATTTCCCTCATTCCCAGAACATTTCCTCCCCAGATGTGTTCTACTGAAGCTAGTTTCCCAGAACATATACAATAAGATTAAAAGGGGCAATAGAAATAGTTCACAAAAGCTGGGGAAGTGAACTTCTTTAATTAGGATCACACAGCTATTATCTGGGGGGTTGGGAAATCTGTATTAAAACATAGATCTTATTTCTAGTTTAGCCACAGCTATGCAAACTCGGCCTCTCTGACAAAGCAATTTCCTGAAAACTATAATTTCTCATACTCTGTGTTAGCTTTATAGGGTAGTTATAAAAGATACCACAAACTGACTTAAAATTAAGATATTTTATCTCACAAGTTAGGAAATCCAACAATTAAGATTCTAGGAGAGCCAGTTTGGGTTTTTTTTGTTTGTTTGTTTTTGTTTGTACCTGTTCCCTGTCTTGTACCTACACCAAACCCTCTCTGCCTCCCATGTCACTTTCTTCTGCTTGTCAGTCTTCACAAAATCTTCTTCTTCCAGTCCAAGTAGATTAAGGTCATATTTTGCTCTAGTAGTAGCTTTACTGAATTTCCCTCCATTATTTCCCCTGCTTCTCTTTGATATTCTCCTTGTGCTGCCTTAATAAGAGAAGCTATAATACTTAGGAGAAAGTAGTAGGGGTACACATTGCTGTTTTCAGCTTTTCTCTTCCCAAAGCAGCAAACAAACATGACCTACTCTGTCCTAAAGTCTTTGTGCGTGGCTCTCTACTCTCTTTCACAAAATGTAAGGTTTGCTGCCCTGGCCTCGCTGGCCATTACCACTTGCTGACCAGGCAGAGAATATCACAGTAGCTAATGGAAACTTTCTCCTCCGCATACATGGTGCAGGTCTCTAATTTGTTTAGCTAAACTACATGAGTCATACTCAAAGTTTTATTATCAGAGTCAAATACAGGAAGCTTGAGCAGACATGCTGTATTTTAAAAAATTAAAGCATTTTTAAAAATAAGCTTGGCATATTGATTAGCTAATTTTCTAAACAAGAGACTCATTCCTTTTAATCCTCAACATTACTGTAAATTCTATTTCTGCCTATGATCATACTGTTCAAAATGAGATTAAAATAACACACACACATGCAAAATATACACATATTTCATTTGAGATTTTGCTTTAAGATCACCTTTGCTAAAGTATTACAGAATCATGGAAAAAAAAGCATGATTCTGGGTTTCTATAGAAACTAACACTGTAAAATTAGAAGAATGAACCATAATGACATTCATGAGTTGACACTAAAACTCTGTATTTGTGTGTACAATATTTATAAGTGCTCTAAAGAAAGCAACTCTGGGCACTTATTGTCTCATTTTTTGTGTGTTCACTTCCATTGACCTTTTTTTTTTATTTGGAACAGCCATTTGTAGGAGTAGGTACTTAAATGCCTTTTGTACTTGGTTACTTTTTGTTGCTTTTTATAAGAACTTGAAAGCAAGGCCTCTATCAAGGATCTACTCAATGCTAGTGGTTAAGATATATTACTATTGTGTGAGATTTATTGATGGTGGATTAGAGTCTGTTAGCTGAGAGAATTTCTTCATCATAGCACATGGTATTTTATAGAGAGGATTATTCCCATGAAGTAAGTCTACTTGAAAACTTCCTTCCAGATGAGACTCTGGTTAGTGGCCTCATGCTAAAAGATTCCTTATGATTGTTTTCAAAGCCTAGTATGGAGGTCATGCAATAGATCTTGATAATCTGTTACATAATAGTGAACAGCAAGCAAACAATCTCTTTTTAACCTATATTTATAAAGCAAAGCTCTTATTCTTACTTCTGAATTAAACCATTCCTATAGTAAATGTGTTGTCAGACTCCCAAATTAATTAGAGTTTCTTGCAGTACAATTAAGAGGGAAAGCCTAATTTGAAATTTCTCAGATAAATTATGTCACAGGTATGTTTTAGATTCAGTGGTTTCAGCATATACTAAATAAGAAGGAATTAAATTGAATGGAAAATGGTGAGTAGGCTTAGTATTTTCTTCCAAAGTTTTAACTAACATAATTAAAGGAGTAAGCTGACATTTATTCTTGCTCCTGGAGTTTACTTGGGATGAGAAATTTATTTGGCAGATTCAACATTGCCCAGTGAATTTTTAAATGATATTTCCAAATGCATCAGACAATGAACCTCTATCTCTTTGCAAAAGAGAAAAGTTAATGGTAATACTTACAATAAATGTCCTAGGCATAACTCTCATATCACCCAAATTACCCCGTTCAGTGTATAGAGCCAATCAAAGTGGCCCTTCCCATCATTTGCACCACCTCCCACACTGGAAATGTGCCCCTTGCAAGATGTCTTTATGATGAATGAGCCAATGTTTAGGAAGCACTTAGAGATCCTTGGGCAAGACACTCTATAATTACAAAGTATAGCCCTCATTATGAAATGGAAGCTACTTTCACTGTGTTTTTCATTGTCTCTGTCATTTCCATACCATCCCTTCCTGATGGCTTCTATTGCAAAGTGAAATCAGCTTCTAAAAAATAAAGGCAGTGGGGAGGAGGGGGATTGAGAGCTTAATAATTTTAAGTCACAGTGCATTGCACATGCCCAGAAAAGCCTAGATCACTTCCAAATTCAAGGACTAATAAAAATTGGAAGCACTCCAGTAATTTTAAATTGCTTTGCACGTTGAGGAGTGATTTAAAATCATTGAAGTGATTCAATTTTTTTTATATATGCACTTCAATTTAGAAGTGAGTCAGACAGACAGCATCATCACATAGAATAGAAGTCCAAGACATTGAATTAATGTTTAAAAAGTTAGGAATTAGACACAAACATAACTGGAAGAACCAAGATCAAACAATTACTACAGTGGATTGGGCCATTAAGTGGAAAGACCATGGTAAATTTCTGGACACATTTTTCCGGATACCTGTGTTTATTTATGTATGAAAATCTCTTTTATTAATGATCTACCAGTATTTACAGTCTTTCTTGCTAATTAATAAAGGCATTCTATTTTCACTTCAATGTTTCTCTGTATTATTTTTTAAATATTGCTAACTCTGGTCATTTAATTTTCATGAGGATGGAATAGAACATGAGTCACATATGCACTTTATATAATTTATATGAATTCAAAATTGTCCAGAGCCATATGAAAAAGAGTAAGAAAAATATGAACTTAATTTTACTGGTATAATTTATTTAACTTAATATGTACAAATGATTTTCATTTCCATCTATAATTAGTAAGCAAAATTATTGAGATAGTTCACATTTTTTCTTTTTGCATTAGTCTTTATGTATGTGATGTACCTCTACCACATTTCAATTTTGAGTCACCTCACCTCAAGTACTCAATAACACCTCATGGCTAGTGTCCACTGTGGAGTATGGTTGTAGTCTAAGAGCACATGGAACTTTTGAACTTTAGTTTTTCTTTTGCAACCCCATGGATGAACAGGGATTGCATTTTTCATTGCTCTTTTCTTCTCATTTTACTTTGTGACTCTCATAGTCAATAGCACAGGTATATTAACATAAAAGGCAAAACAAAGCAAAACCAAACAGCCCTGTGATCATTCTTCTGGGCTCATGAGGTTTGACAGCACACATTCTACCTGAGCTGCATGTAGGATTGAAATGCAGAGCTGACATATGGAGTTTCTGGAAGGCCTAAGGCTGAGTTTCATCATCTATGCATTTATGCATAAAATTCAAATATGGTACTGGGAAAAGACTTCTTTATTATCTATGACAAAAAAGAGGAAAGAGAAAACACAAGAATAATTTTTGGTGGTCACATTAAGCAAGAATTTATTCACAGCTACCAAAAAGAAAAGAAGCACGTTTTTTTCAATAAATACACTGGCTGGTGATTGGATCTGAGCTTAAGTCTTTGCTGGCAAAGGCATTCTGTGCTCTGGGGACAGATTTTTCAGAGCCTCCCGGGCCAGAGCATGAGGATATGAGTAAATGTAAAAAAGATGGTACCACACAGTAGATGCATTGTCGGGAAAGCAAATGATTTTACATGACTCCAAGCCAAGAAAGGATGCGTAAGGCCACAGATGACAGTTTGATGGATAGAGATGGATGGCCAGAGAGGAACCCGCACTTACAATTTTTCCTTTGAACATTCCTCCACTGAAGTATTTCAGAGAACCACAATGCATTTTCTTCCCTTTGCTGAATTTTTAATTATTTGCTTAATTCTAGAAGCTGTGTTATGTTCTTTGTCTTAGAAGTACTGAGAAAGAGACAGACAGACAGACAAAGACAGAGAATAACATTTTATTCTTACCACTCAGAGAAAATCATTATTTTGACTTCCTTCTAGTCTTTTGTTTATAGATTGGAGTTTGTAGTGCTTAGAGTGTATTTCGCCTACCTGATTCTAAATGGTCTTGTGATTCCTTCCCTATATCACGGAAAACTTCTTAGACCACAACTAAGTTTGACATCCTAGAAATATATAAATTGATGCCTCAATAAGAGGAATGTCTATTATATAAGTCAGGATAGTTTTTTTCTATTTTAAATGCCTTGCTTAAAATAGATTACAAAGGGAATTATTAAATCAAAACATAAAGACTTATGTGAGAGTTTTTAAATTATATTGCTATGTTACCTTCGCAAAAGAAAGCTTCATTTTCCTTCTGAAAGGTTTGGCAGAATGTAAAGTCAGATCATCATGACACTTTCATTTGTAGTTTTGTTCCCATACCTGTTGTTAGTACCTTCATTGTGCAGTTTGGTTTGTAGATGTCCGTGATTTGTTGTTAATTACCCAGTATGATATGCTCTTTCCAGCAGCAATCTGCCTATAGTACCCAATAGGGCCACTTATAAACAGACAAAGATGGGAAGAGAGCCTTTGGAAAGAGCTGCCTAAACGTTAAAATTTATTGTTGCTTTAATTTCAGCAGACAGATTTCTAGGAAAATATTTGGGGAAGACAGGTCCAATGAAAGTATATTTGAATTGTCTTCATTTCTGTTGCTTGGTAATCTAATCACTTTTGAGATTTATAATAATGTAATTATTACTATTTTAACTTATCATTGTGAAATGTTGCTAGATATTTTCCCAAACACCATTTATTTTGGATTTTGTCATTTTAACCTCACAATAACTCTATAAGGAAGGCAAGTATTAAACCTTTGGGTGTGTTAAAGGGTCTGAGCCTTCAATGTGTTCATATTATATCAAAATTAAAAAGCAGACTTAAGAATCAAATTTCAGAATACAGTCTCTTTTGACATTCATTTGTTTATGTGTTTATTTATATATTATTTACTTAAGTAATGTTTAGTCAAGTTAGGCAAATAAAGGCCAAATGAACCACACCCTGAGCTACTTTTTGCTCTAGTTATTTTGGAATTGGGGTCATGTGGTAAGCCTGAACTGAACTGGATATTTATATCCAATTAATATTTCCTGTATATCTAGGATGACAGGCATGTGCCACCACATCCAGCATTTATTGATTGAGATCAGGTCTTGTGAATTTTTTCCCCTCAGGCTGGCATTAAATCACAAATCTCTGGATCTCAGTACCCCAAGAAAGATATAGAATTACAACCATGAGCCACTGTCACCAGCACAAAATGCCGGGTGGGGGGGAGGGGAGTGCAGTTGTGGAGGTGGGGGGGAGGGGATGGTAGGGGAAAAACAAAGGAGGAGGCAACAATGCTTGATAAGAAATGTATTCCTTACCTTGCTCATGTAACTGTAACCCCTCTGTACAGTATGTTCACAATAAAAAACATTAAAAAATAGGGGCTGGGCAGGTGGCTCAATGGTAGAGCGCTTGCTTTGCATGCCTGAGGCCCTGGGTTCGATTCCTCAGCACCACATAAGCAAAAAGATAAAAGTTGGAAGTGGCGCTGTGGCTCAAGTGGTAGAGTGCTAGCCTTGAGCTGAAGAGCTGAGGGACAGCACGCAGGCCCAGAGTTCAGGCTCCACGACAGGACCCCCCAAAAATACTTATTAAAAATAGAAAAAAAGAATTGCCTGTTAAATACTGCATTGTGTAGCTTCAAATGCAGACTTGTTTTTTGAAAAGTTTCTAGGCATCATAGATGTAGAGCTCTTTCTTTCCTGTTCATATCCCCTCTATACGTGATACCTTGTTATTTTCATGTCTTTCATTCTTTTTTTTTTTTTATTGTGAAAATACCATACAGAGGGGTTACAATTACATGGGCAAGATAACGAGTACATTTCTTATCAAGCATTGTTGCCTCTTCCTTTGTTTCTCCTTCCCATCCCTTCCCATATGTCTTTCATTCTTTGTTGCATATACTTGGATATGGATTGTAATCTAACTGAGAGAAAGTATCTATTCTTCCTGGCATCTCTTGTATCTAACAAAGCCAGGCACTTATAGGTGCTCAAGAAATATTTACTGAGTAAATGATGTGAATTTAAAAAAAAATCTTAGAAGAGACACATAGGTGACATTGTGCAACATTATTCATTTAAAATCTGGTGTGTTTCCAGAGCACATGATTTTGTTATGAGGAGCACAATTACACAAAATCATAACCCAAAGAAGTATTCTGAGAACTTTTGGGTACTAACATAACATTTAGGTTATGGGGGATTGTATTTAGCCTGTAATACAGTACAAAATTTCAGCCAACACTCATTAACATTTACTAACAGTTGTAAACCAAAAGCTTATTTATTTAGCAAGTCTAAATTGATGTGAAATAGCTTAGTTGTAGGTTATTGCAACTTCCTGGTTTCAATTGTCCTACTTTGATTTCTTTTTCAAAATGTGGCTCAGTGTGTGTAAACCACATGACGCAGAACACAAAAAGGGGTTTGCTCAGTCTGGGAAGCTGAAGAGGCCTATTGCTCACAGCTTTATTCAACAACTCAAGGGGGCAAATATACTCACTACTGAAATCCATCCCATTAAGGAAAACAATGATTCTTTAGGCAGTTGGAATAAAATGTTCAAAAGCTAAATAACAGGGAAATCATTTAGTGACATGTATGAACAAGGTTGGATATGTTCTTTGTACAGAAAACAGCTGTGGGAAACCTCAGAAGTTCCAGTGAAGGCCTAAGGATGATAGTATGTCTTTCTCAGAGAACATTTTCTATACTTAACAAAATAATAGCAATCGCAATGACTGACACACTTCCAGGTGTTTGCATCATACCACTTTTGGTGAAATGGCCCTCATTTAGTTATATGCCTATTTCTCATATATACATATATTCATGTTGAAGTTTTGTGCACATTGTCATAGTTTTATGTCATAGTCCTATGGGTAGTGGAGTTTGATACTGTTATCTATATGTAATGTCTTTCTTTTGCATGACAGTCTTGTTGTCCCTATGTGATGTTAATGTAGAAAAAGACATCTAAATAAGAAAACAATTACTTAGGAGTATGGTTAGGATCTTAGTACATATATTTAAGTATAAGCGCATTATATGTACATACATGTACATTTTATGTGTATTTTATATGCATTGTATACATATATGCATACTTGAAAGTATATGCACATGTGGAAATGTTCCACGTCATTTCCCCATGCAGAATCTCTGCCTTTCTCTTATATCCTTCTTGTGTCTAACAGCTACTATTTTCAGAAGTATAGCTAAACTACTTTCCAAGTAGCTTCAACAAAAATCCAACTTTTTCTCATATTTTTTTTCATGGAGTGCCAGTATGTCTGTAATAAAAAAGCATCAGCTTTCATAGTAACCTGAAATACTTTTCTAACACTTTATCACTGATATGCTCCATAATAACAGTAATGAAGTTTAATGCTTGGTGTAGTTCATGGTGAAGTCTATATGGAGATGAGGATGTTCTAGGTGAAAGGCAAGAGGTCACAGGTACCATATGTGTCCAAACAACAGCATTCAGCAAAAGAACTACAGCTGCCATCAAGCAGTCATGAAGATGCATCAAGATGGTGTTCTGGAAGCTGCAGTTCAGTAAAGAATTACAGTTAGGACAAAGACCTTGGTTAGATGTCTAGTTCAGTTCACCTCATGTTAGTGAAGCATCATGGAGCTGCTTTTCAATAAAATCTAGAAATTAATCCTGATGAAGGATTAGTGTGCATTCTGAATGAGGTGTGCTGGGCCAATGGGAAAGCAAAATCCATGAAGGAATGCTATGGAGACACCAACAGTGGACAAATGCTTGTCCTATCGCTGCTGTCCAGGATGGGTAGATAATTCAGAGACTGCGATCAGCTTTGATTTTCCACCTAAGAAGATATTGCTTTTGTCAGTAATTATTTTACCATAATTAATCATTAAATCAGGTCAAGGTCAAGCTTTGAGAAATCCTAGACCAGAAATGGAGTTTTTCAGAAGTATTTCAGGGTATATGATTATAAGGGATGGGGAAAGTAGGAAGGGGGAGAAACAAGAAGAAGTACTCTGGATTTTCCACCTCTACTTCAACCCTAGTACATTTAACTTGAATAAAGAGTGTTACACTTACAATTCTTTGAAGAACCTCTGCTTAGAGGAATATTTACATGAATAGTGAATCTGTACCTCAGTGATTGAGACAGTCATTGTGTCTCTGATTGGAGGCATTAAAATTCTGTTGTAGAAGAACTCAAGACACATCAACACTGTTGATATAACTGCACAGCAATCATTTCAGTGAACCTTTTTGGTAAGTGGCTATATGTATCATAATTATTATTAAAATTAATTTACAGGGAAGCTTATAGAAAAGGTAATAGTGACTGTGAATTTCAGATGCTAAGGAAGGTATACCTGCTGAAAAATATTCAGGAAGCCTTGGTTATCTTTCAAATGTGCTAAGAGTCCCAGGGGTACGAATGTTCATGAAATACCCAACTAGGGAGGAGATATCTGGCTTTCTATAGTTTGGTGATATATTGCAAGAAAATGAATTTAGCAAAGTCAAATTCCGCAAGTGGCTTATATTTGAAAAGTGGTGGTCCAGTTTCTCCTAATGAATTGGTAGTGTGAAGCTATGTTGTAAAATAGACCAGTGTATACATAATCTACAATTGCTTATCACTATCCATGAAGAAAGAAAAAACTTTATTCAAGCACCTCTGGAAGAAGATGGGGCAACATGGTTTCCCTTATTTGCAATATCTAGTATATGTATGAGTCAAGCAGAAAAGGTCAGATAATGTGATGTTAGGAAAATGAACCCTTAGATATGTATTTTAATGTTTTTTACTTTCATGCATTTGTTTCTAATGCAGCATTTATAAGATTATGTCTTTGTTGCTTTGTATGTCCCTCCCCCACAGTGTAACCCCTGCTTTCACTATATTTGATGTCAGTATAACTTGTGGAGCAGATGGGGAAAAACACGTCGTTTAAGGATACAGGTGGACCTGTTGCAACAATGAGAAGTACAAGTTGTCATGTCGAAAACGAGCTTTACAACATTGGTGCAGGGGGGGGGGGGGAGGATTAGGTGGGGGGGGGGGTGGGAGGCTAGGAAGGGATGTGAAGGGTAAACAAAGGAGGAGGCTGCAATGCTTGATAAGAAATGTACGCATTATCCTGCCCATGTAATTGTAACCCCTCTGTACAGTATGTTCACAAAAAAATGAAAAAAAATCTATAACTATTATTAATAAATTGTTCATGTTTCAAAAAAAAAAAAAAAAAGAAGATGGAGCAAGATGTACATATTACCTCTGACGTGTCAGTTCACGCTCTTGTACTGGTTCTGAGTCATACAAAAGGTTTTTCTAGTCTTCAAGAACTGGATTACCAACATATTGCACAATGTCTGTAGGATGAATAACTTCTAGTGGTTCACCATACAACACCGTACCTATGACTAACTTACACTGCAATGAATACTTACAGTTTTGTTAAAAATAATAGAACTCTTGTTAAATTTAATTTTTAAACCTATTAAAAAATAGTGAAAGTGAATACCTTCGTGATATGAATGCCCCTCCAGCTATTCCAGGAAACAAATCGAAGACATGGATAAATGGCCGTGAATATTTTTTTAATCCTTGAATCAGGAATTGTACTGTCTACTATAATCTAAACTTTTGGCAAACGAAATAATTCTTTGTTAACAGATAATACATATCCTATTGACAGAGCTAGGACTTGGCAGATTTGGTAGACTAATATCACATGTAGTGTTAAGCAGAAAGTAGAAAGAAAAACCAATGTGTGCTTATCCAATATAACATCATTCAGAAATAATATGAGAACATGACCAACACTTTCTTATTAAGATTATACAGGTAGATTTCATGAGATGTAGAAACACAGCCAGTTGGAGGTTGGCACTGAATCTGCTTTTGGAATTCCTGAAAAGTAGTAGTAGGCAGGTGCTGAGGTGAATTATAGGACCATGTTCATGTATAAGAAGCTGAAAAAATGCACAGAAACTTTTCTATAGAGGTATTTGCTTCTGTTTCACAGTCATGCTTACATTCATACATGCGCCAATCAAGTTAAAGAACTTTTGATGGATGCAATGAAAACGTTTCCATTACGCCTTCTTACATCATTAAATGCTGCTGTATATTTTCTGTCATTTTCAAATTCTCTAAGCTTTGATTATATCTTTATTTATATCATATTACAGAAGAATTGCCTCTTAAATAAAACTGCAATTATTGACTTCCATAATGACCATTAAATCATTTGGGATTTCCCAAATGCATCATATAAAAGATGACTTATAGCTGGGTGCCAGTGACTCATGCCTGTAATCCTAGCTACTCAGGAGGCAGAGATCTGAGGATTGAGGTTCAAAGCCAGCCCGGGCAGGAAAGTCTGTGAGACACTCATCTCCAATAAATCACCAGAAACCGGAAGTGGCACTGTGGCTCAAGTGGTAGAACGCTCGCCTTGAGCTGAAGAGCTCAGGGACAGTGCCCAGGCCCTGAGTTCAAGTCCCATGATCTACAAAAAAAATACACATAGAGCTCTATGACCCTCACTTTTGGGTATTTACCCAAACGACCAAAAATAAAGGCATACTAAAGCTACCAGCACAACTATGTTTATCTCAGCATTATTCTCCATAGCTAAAATATGGAACCAACTCAGATGCCCCTCAGTAGATGAATGGATCAAGAAAATGTCACACACACACACACACACACACACACACACACACACACACACAATGGAATTCTATGCCTCCATCAGAAAGAATGACACCTCCCCATTTGTAAGGAACTGGAAAGACTTGGAAAAATTATACTAAGTGAAATAAGCCAGGCCCAAAGAAACGTAGGTCCCATGGCTTCCCTTATTTGCAATAACTAGTATACGTCTAGGATAATCTTACTAGACAAGTAAAAAACATCAAAAGCTATGCACATATGACCATATAAGATGGTGCTAAATGAAATGAACCCCAAGATAGGGATACAAGAGGATTTTTCTTTGTTGATGTTGTTTTTAAAGTACTATGTGATTTCTTTTATATGTTTTTCTCCCATGGTATATCCTTTGTTTTCACTGTACTCGATCCCAGTACCCAGGATCTTGCATCTTGTGTATACATTTTTTTTTTCTAATTTGGGGAGAGGAAGGGAAATAACAAAATGCTGAAACAATGATACAGGTTGACCAATTGTAACAATGAGATGTACAAGACATTATGTTGAAAACAACATAATGGTGGGGAGGGGGAGAAGGGCTGGGTTGGGGAGGTGGGGAGGGAAGGGATGGTAGGGTAAAAAATAAAGAAGGAAGTGGCCATGGTTGATAGGAAATGTACTCATTACCTTACTCAGGTAACTGTAATTCCTCTGTACAGTATTGTAAAGAACAATAAAAGGTATATATTTTAAAAAGATTAAGTAAATAAAAAAGACCTATGAGCACCTTTAAGCTCCTACCTATTATACAAAGGGAATTCCCTCTCCATCCATCTTCCAGCTGGAGGACCACAATTATTTCAACATAGAGTCTAACACTTAGACTTACATACCATACATCTACCATTATGCACCTCTTACTCCATTACTATTAATTCAGAATTTGTATATGACTGGTTAGTGCTTCCCATAAGATGAATTTTTCTGCCAGTTGCCAATAGCTCATGCCTGTTATCCTAGCTACTCAGGAGGCTGAGATATGAAGATCATGTTTTCAAAGCCAGTCTAGGCAGGGAAGTCTGTGAGATTTTTCTCTCATTTAAACACCAAAAGGCCAAAAGTGGAATTTTAGTTCAAGTGATAGAATGCTAGCCTTGAGCAAAAATGCTCAGGGACAGCACCCAGGCCCTGAGTTCAAGCCCAAGGATGGTCATCAAACTTTTTTTCCCCTTAAACTTAGAGACTGCCAATCTTAAAATTCGGACAGGAATTGTGATCCTTTCTGGGCCATTATAAATGCAATCTTTCTTTGATAAAGATTTAGAACCTATTATCTTGAAACACTTTTAACTAAAACTTTATTAATACAAATTACATAAAATTGGTTATTTTTCATTGTATTTCTATGGATAATCCATCTCTATTTTTTAAATTTATTTATTGAAAGCTTTGCCTTTCAATAAAGTCAAGACATTTTAAAGAAATAATTCTTATTTTCTCCTCACTAATGAAGAAATGAAGCTGCTTTTTTGTTGTTTTAGACATTAACTATGCTGTATGTTACATATATGTATACTAGCTCAATTATGTATCTTTATATATATTCAGATAAATTGACTAGTGAATAAGGGTTTACACACTATGAATATTTACTACAACTGCCATGAACAATAAATACCTATCTAAATCTATCTAGTTTTTGACCAATGTCTTCCAAGTAGTGACAGCATGTTTCTAAATATTTAAGTCTCCAAAATAATCTGCTATTCAAAGATTCAATTTCAAATATGTTTGACAAACAGAAGAGAAAATAAAAATAAAGACTCTACATTTTCTGTGATTTCCTAGCAGAAACTCATCTCACAATTGTATTTCAATCCATCACCCCCAAAATCTAGATTATGGTACACCAGGTTTACACACTTGAGAGAAGAACTATATTCTTTGTGCCATCTGTGTGTCTGTTTTCTTTTAAAAGATACTAGAAAATAGCTTTTATCAAATAAAAAAGGGGAACTCTACACTTGCATTAGTTGATGGTATTGTTGGATTTATTATTAACATTTCTTATTCTTGTGGCTGTTGAAGAATCTTATCATAGATTTATGCTTAAAGGTTTGTCATAACTGAGCAAAGTGTTTATTTATTTGCAAATGGACATTTTTATGGGTAGCATAAATCATTGCATTTGTGCTAATTTTATATAAGTCCAAGGTTTTGACATTATGTTTAGTGGTTCTAATGTTGATTCTTTTTATTTACTTTGGGACAAGGAGAGAGGGATGGAATATAATTTCTTCAAATAGGAACTATGATTCTTCCTAAGACCTTCTTTCTGGAAGAAATGTGCGGACATTACACAATCAATGGATTGTGGAATCAATGTCTCTTGCAAATTAGGTCGGGAAATACGTGCCCCATTTCAAAAAGAAATAGTCAAGTTTGGTGAGAAGGATGATTGTGAAAAAATTAGCATGAAGTTTTTCTCAAAATGTTTGATTTATACGCCAAATCAACCAAAAATAGTATTAGAAAGGCTGAACTCCAAGATATGGAAACAAGAGGTGCTTCTTTGTTGTTGTTTTTAATGTAGTGTGTGAAGTTATTTCTTTTTTTCATTTTTTTCCCTTTGGCTTATCCCCTGTTATCATTGTTTGCTTCTTTGTTTTTTGGTACTCTGTGTCTTGTACATACATTTATCTGATTGGGGAAGGGAAAGGGAATAACAAAATGGTGAGACAAAGGACAAAGGGTAAAGCAATGCAAGAGTGATATTCACCAGACACTATTTGGAAATGAACTTTACAACTTGGAGGGAAAATGAGTCGAGAGGTGGGGAGGGAGAGTGGGAGAAAAACAAGGAGGGGGTAACAATGATCAACAAGAAATGTACTCATTACCTCACTTACGTAACTGTAACCTCTCTGTACATCACCTTGACAAGAACATTAAATTATAAAAACAAAGACAAAATAAATAAATAAAATTTCATTTGGAAAAAAGAAGGATCAGTGGAGCTAAAGGTAGGGGAAGGACATTCTTTTTTTTTTTTTTAACATCAAATACCAATTTAAAAGCACTTTATGTTCAGAGTATCCAATGCATCCAACTATAAAATTAAAAGGGCGTATCTTAAGAAAATTATGCTGTGTGATCCTGTCTTGTTAGTTCTAGAGTTTGACCTTAGTGCCTTGTGCTTAGTAGGTTTTAGTATTATCACTAGAGATCGAGATAGACAGGGACCCTACCCTCTGTGTTCTTTTACATAACCCAAGATCAAGAGGATTGCAAATAACATCACAAATGAAGTGTGCCTTCAAAACTGCTGGTAGGCACTGAAAGCATGATGAACTTTCCATGCCTGTAACTGAGAAAATACCAAATTCCAAAACAGCTCCCCCTGTCTCTGCAAGTATATGGCTGGAGAGAATAGTGAGGTGGATAATCTATTTTGATCCACTCAACAAAGTATATAGAACCCAAGTTATATAGAATCATAGATGGACAGAAAAATCACTCTTGGAAAGAGAAAGAATATATGATAACTGGTAGACCATTGAACACAGATTTTGAGCCTCATGGTTCACTGTCTGGTCTACAGAGAAAGAACTTGAAGGTTAGCAGGAGTGGGGACTAAAGACTCAAAGCAATGTTGTTTGGGGGAGATTTCCTCATAAAGGGCATAACTCATGGAGCTGTGTCAGTGGAGAGAAAGAAAGAACTAAGAAAAAGTTTAAAGCCATTGATGTAGACAAAGAATCTTAAGGTGTAATTCAAAATGTGCATGTAATTCATGTGATTACTATCCATGCCTGAACAGAAACAGGCATAATAGTAGTAGGCTCTTCTAATACCTTGTCTGTAGTGCAAACTGGCTAATGGGACTCAAATGTGAATACCAAAAATAACAGAACTGACAATAAAATCAAGAAAACTAAGCTTTAGGAATTGTGTCACATGTTACTTCCTCATGACAAGGAATGCACCTTCTTTTCAAGTGCACACTGAAGATTCACATTGGTCTCATAATAAGCTCCTCATGAAAATTCACGAGTAGCCAAACAAATATTTAAGGCAATATTTTCTAAATTTAGTTAAATGGATCTAAAAAGTTAAATACATTAAAAGTTATTCTATCCTGAAATTGAAAAGAAAATCTTTGTTCTAGGTTAAAGAAAATAAAAACAGAAGTTATGGTTGAGAAGGTGGCTCTGTGGTAGAGTGCTTGCCTTGCATGCATGAAGCCCTGGGTTCAATTCCTCAGCACCACATAAGCAGAAAAAGCCAGAAGTGGTGCTGTGGCTCAAGTGGAAGAGCGCTAGCCTTGAGCTGAAGAGCTGAGGGACAGCACCCAGGCCCAGAGTTCAAGCCCCACAACCAACCAACTAACTAACTAACTAAATAAATAACAGAAGTTAACATATTTTAAAGGTAAGTATGTAAGTCTATGTGCCATATACAACGCATCAAACAGAAAAAAACAACTATTCATGGTTTTAAATCACACACGGTAATCACCAAGTGGATGGAATAAATCCAAAAGTAAACTAGCATAAATACTACAATAAAGCATTGGTAAGTGTCTTTATAACCTCAGTTTAGGGTACAGGTTTTAATTATGATTCAAAGATAAAAACCTATTATAATATACATGAAATCATTTGAATGTGTTTGTCCAAAGACAAGTGACCAATTCAGAAACAGTAGTTACAAGATAAATGTTACTGAAATTCTGTGCTAGAGTTTGCAAGTAACTTTTTCACTTTGTAAGAGGAAAGTGATAAATTCAAGATAATCAAACAGATAACATATAAAAAGCAAAAGATGTTAAATTCATTCCTATAAGATAAATACAAATTTCAATACAATAAGTCATATAAAATTTTGTGTGGTTAAATTAGCAAAAATTCAAATGGTTGGAAAACAGGTGTTCTCATTCATTTTTGGTGGTAATCCAAAATAGGCCCACCTCTTAAAGAGAAAATACATGTATTTGCCCCAAATATCTCACTTCTAGCATTTTAGCCTGAGAATATACCTCTACTAAGCCTCACTAGTAACTACCAATTACTAACAATTGCTAAATTGCTCAAATGAGCGAGATGGAATGAACATATATATATATATATATATATATATATGTCTATATACATATATACATACATGTAAATATGTATATATACTGTAACCATATGAAAGAATAAGACACTGTGTACTGTAGAAATGATTTTCAACTCAGCTAAGGAGAGAAAAACAAAGGACTAAGGAGAAGGTACCTCATGTTACCCCCTGTGTAGGAAAGGAGATAAGAATCTGTGCTTATTTTTGTTTAAAAAAAAAAAGAATAAAGGAAAAGACAAGTCAAAACTTATGGAATTGATTTTTATAGGGGGAAGCTCAGGCTAAACATATAGAGGAAGAAGCAATTTTATCTGGGTGGAGAATTTAGTGTAATTTTGAAAATTGGAATCATATAAATATTCTACATATTGAAAAAGTAAAATAAGGGTGTGAGGGGAACACTCCTCAAGCCAATTCAGAGAACTAAAAGAATTTGTTTCACTTCAAACAAAATAATTACTCTAAAGGGAAATAAAAACCTAGAGCCAATGCTAAATGTGATACATTTACTATATAGGCTTTGATACTTAGGCATAAAAAATGAAGCAAACAGAAAACAAAGAGAAAAAAAAGACAAAAATATTCCGTAGACTATGAACTCTGTAAAAGGCTTGTTTCTTGTGGTGGTATCTTAATCAGGGAGTCAAAATTAGTCTTGCTTGTAAGAGACACATCCTGTTTTTCCTTGTATCATAGCCTGGATTGGGAGCACTAAGTAGTATTCTGAATATTTAACCTGAATCTAATAAAGAAATCGCAGAAAATACAAATTACATGAATTTTTATACAATGACCAGACTGTACTTTTTTTATTCAATGATGTTAAAGAATAAGTGACAAAGGAATCTGATATGAAACACAGTCTTATATGTTAGATAACAGCATTGAGTCTATACTAATGTTCTGAATTTGAAAATAAGACCTAAACTTCACTCATTATCCCTTTTGGGACAATGGAAGGAACTGAAACACAGTCTTATATGTTAGATAACAGCATTAAATCTATATTAATGTTCTGAATTTGAAAATAAGACCTAAACTTCACTCATTATCCTTTTTCTACCTCAGTGTTCTTTTCCATGGAATGAGGTTGCCCGATGGTCACTCAGCAGTAAAGCAATTGTAAAGATTTTTGGGGTTATTGTACCTCTATTGGGGTTTAACTCAGGGCCTTAGCATTTTTTGCTCAAGCTTGGTACTCTGTTACTTGAGCCACAGTGTCACTTCCAGCTTTTAGTGTTAATTGGAGCTAATAGTCTCACAAACTTTCCTGCCTATGCTTTAAACTATGATCCTCAGATCTCAGTCTCCTCAGTAGCTAGGATTACAATTGTGGGCCACTGGTGCCCAGCAAAGGAAAGTTTTACGTTGTGCATTTCTATATGTATAACATCAAGATGTGAAGTCACTTAAAAGATATTTTCAAAAATTATGTATGAATCCTCCCCAACAGTATAACCCCTGTTTTCACTGTATTTGATTTCAGTATAATTTGGGGAGGGGAAGGGAAAAAACAAAATGTTTAAATGGGGGGAAGAAGGGGAGTATAGTTTTGGAGGTAGGAGGGAAGGGATGGTAAGGGAAAAACAAAGGAGGAGGCAACAATGCTTGATAAGAAATGTACTCATTACCTTGCTCATGTAACTGTAACCCCTCTGTACAGTATTTTCACAATAAAAAACTTATTAAAAATGTATGAAGGGATCCCCACATATGTAATTTCAGAAGTAAAAGAGTCTTAGAAATCTTAACAAATATAGAAAATGTATAAAAAGAAAAAAAATCTTTGGTTAATGATTTAATGAAGATCAAGGCAGTTAAAATGTTCTAAGGTGTGAGGACTAAAGGATCAAAATTATTAGTGGAAAAGAAATAAAGAGAAAGGGGACAAAAGTAGATGAAAATATTGATTTACAGAAGAAATTAAATTCACTACATTTCTAAAATAGCAAATTTACATTTGAATTCACCACTGTCTCCTTCCAGAAAGGAAGGAGATACCTTTTAAAAAATGAAAATAAATTGCCAATATTCATTCTCATTAAGGAGATAAATCGATAAATACATAAAGCTTGAGTAGATTGTTGGCACAAACTTACAAGAGCTAATTTTCTCTTGAATGTATCAATATTTGTCCTGGCATTGAAAAAGAAACACTTTTAAGTTGTCAACCAAAAAAAAAAAAAACAATCCATACAAACAAGCAGATAATCAAGTTATTCACTTTTTTATGTAGATAGTAGTAGAGGGGAGGAGGAAGGAGGTTAAAAAGAGTGAGAGTAATGCATTTGACTTTTTCCAGGAAGCCATTCAAAACTGAAGAAGATTCTGATTGGGAAGAAATCCATCAGCAGTAGACAAAGATCTAAAACAGTCCTCCATTCTAAATCAGTACAGTTGCGTCTGAGACACCTGGGTCATTTTCTTACTGAGCATTTTTACCATCACACGCCCTTTTTTTTTTTAGCACAGTGTGATGAGATGACGAGGAATAGGACAATCCTGTGTGGGATCTGTTAGGTGGTGCACCAGTTAGGCATTGTGAGGTTGAGTTTTGCTTTTCTTCATTTCAATAGGCAGACAGTCATTATTAAAACAAAAAGAAGCCTTGCTTGGTTCCTTCAAATTTATACAGGAAAATTATATTTTATAGCTGTGAGAAAGACTTGTATGTGTGCAGGCCATTGGCCTGCCCTTAAGCTGGCAGAAATAGGAAATGTCAGACACATTGAGATCCCTTTGCAAGATTGTGGCTTTCATCTTTATTTCAAATTTATAATACAAGAGGAAAGAGGATATAAGGAATGGCAGTCTATTCTAAAAATGGATTTTACTTTTATTAGTCTTCTGGTAGAAAAGATACCAAACCCATACCTTCAAGTTTTCTGAAAATAAGCCTGTGTTTTCTGTGAGGAGCATTGTTATTTATAGTCCTGCCATTTTTCTGTTATTTGGTGAATGCTTCAATTAACATTTCTGTTATAAAAATATGCATGTAGCAATTATAGCTTTTCAGAAACCAATGAATTGCAACTCTACTTACTTCCTATTTATAAACCACTCTTCTAATATCTTTAGGAGCTGTTCATCTCTTGTAAAAGATTTCAATCATAAAAAATGCAAAGCACAATAAGAACTGATGTGGTGCTTTTCAGTCCAAGAGCTTTACAGTGATAACTCATTCAGGCCACCTCTATAAAGGTCACATTGATGATGGTACCCACCAGACCAGAACAGTATTGTATCCCTGGGGGGGATGGGGGGTATCTCTAGGGAACGGTTGAGTGAGCCAGTACATTAAGACTTGGTTATTTTTCAAACAAAATTCTTGAATCTACCCTTTACACTTATAATAATACCCCAAAGCCACCAAAAGTTATGCTTTAATTCCATTCCATTCTAAAGATTTTGTTCATGATTCTTCTCATCTGTTTATGTGTATGTATAAGTTCATCAGTATAGATTGCATGTGTGTGTTTGTGTTTATGTGTGTGTGTGTGTGTGTGTGTGTGTGTGTGTGTACAACCTGAGTTTTATTATTTGTTGTGTTTCTCTGGTGTTTTAAGGTTATTTTTTCTCTCTTGAGGTACCATCAGATTGTTTTTATTTTAACACAGTTTTTCTGGTTGCTCAGAAACTTGGCTTTGCTTTTGGAGAGATGAGGCTCTGTCCTGCCTTTGTCAACATGGTGTGTATATTAAAGTCAGGTTTTGACCTTACCAGAGGTGTTAAAAAATGTAAGTGTATGGAGACTCGAGTCTATAAAATTAACATAGCAAATGATCTTTTAAAAGTTATCTTTTATAACTTTATTTATTTTCATATTGTCTCTTGTACAAAGGAGGTGCCATATAACAAGGCAGTTTATGAATACATTGTATCTTGATCAGTGTCACCCTTCAACAAGCAAAATTATCTTTTACAGTTGATTAAAAAAACAGGTCTATCTACTAGAACACTGATATAGACAGGTACAAACAGGAAGCTTTTACAATTACTGAGACTAGGTCCAATGGCAGACTATCTAGTCTCTCTTTTCTTTAAGAAGTAGTAGGTTTGACTAAGTAATAATAAAATTCTTCATGCAGAGGACTATGGAGAAGGAAGGAGTTGTTTTTTTTTCTTCAAAGATAAAATTACTAGAGGAAAACAGAAAAGTACACAGTGGACAGGCTTTTGAGAGTCACTAGTGTGCAGAAGCTATTCTGAGATACATTATGCAATTCACATTACATAGGTGTTACATCCTTTGAGGATTCCATAGCCATTTTACAGATGAGGATACCAAAGAGACATGTGAAATGACTTGCCTAATGTTGGATTGATAATAGCTGACCTGGCTCCAGAGGCTTCTTTCCATGCAGAGTTGCTCTCTTAATCACCAGCACTGTTCAGCCTTGGAAATCAATCCCATCTGAAGTGTGGCTTCAAAGATTTACCTTGGAGGGGTGGCATTGATCAAGATGAACTACACTCATGAACTTCTTTATTAAATGGCAATTCTTTGGCACAATTATGTAATAATAATAATAACAACAACAACAACGCAACAATGTTTTACTTTGGCCGTTTCCAATCTTCCCAGGGGACTGGATTAATTTCATCACTGCATAATTTCATTCTTTATGCACTTAAACTTTTAGTAAATGTTAAAGTTACTAAGGCTTGTAAATTAAAGTGCCTGAATTAATCTATTTATCAGAAATTATTATATTACTTTTTGTAATTGTAAAGAGAGCTGTAGTTTATGAGGAGTATAAAAAGATTAGTATTTTTTTCTTTCTTAATTGTATTTTATATTCTTGCTCTATTACTTTTTAGATAGTTAAGTTTGGGCAAATTACTAATCTCATGTGTGTGTGTGTGTGTGTGTGTGTGTATGTGTGTGTGTGTGCGCGCGCGTGTGTGTAAGTTCTGGGTCTTGAACTCAGGGCCTGGGCTAGTACTCCAGTACTTGAGCCACAGCTCAACTACCAGCTCCACTGGCTCCATTTCTGAATTTTTGGTGGTTAACAGCAGATAAGAATATTGTGAACTTTCCAGTTTGGGCTGGTTTTGAACTGTGATTCTCACATCTCAGCCTCCTGAGTCGGTAGGACTATAGACATATGCCACTGGTGCTTGGCTAAATTATTAAACTTTTTAAAAATGTCAGTTTTATCATCTGTGAAAGGAAATTATAAGAATTCCAAAAGCTGTTGTGAGGATTCAGTAATAGATAGTAGTATAGCTTTCTGAATAATCCCTGGGATAAGATAGTGTATTGAAAATCTTTATTCTTTTCTCTCAGATGTGGATATGTGTTAATTTAGCACATAGTGTGGACACTATCACACACAGATAGAGCTTAGGACTAGAGAAGTACACTGTTTAAAATCTGAGCTGAGATTCCATCACACAATGGTTTTAGCTTGAGGATTGTGAAGGGCCCGTCCATTGAACTTGGGAAGGCATTTTCAATTAAGTAGAAATTGGGGAATCCTTTTAAATGACCTTCTGAAATTGTTATCTCAGCTAGAAAATCCTAATCAAAAGCCATAATTTTGGTTTTAGAACTTTGATATTGAAACAAAAATACTAATATAATATTACCCTTAAATAATTAAGTATTTTTGCTTCAAATGAAGTATGATTTGATTTAATCTAACATTTTTTTTTCCAGTGGATATTGGTTTGGAGGAATGAAAACAAGATGCTGTAGGGAAAGACACATAAAATGAGAATAGTACACTCAAACATGCATGTCATGAATAATGGAAATAAATAGCAGTGATCTATTTTTTTATTTTTAATAAAATATAGAAGCAGTTACAGTGAAAAGTGGCACTACTAGGCTTAACTAACATTCTGTGCACTCTTGAAAGATGCAAATGCCAAACACTATTAAAAATAATGTGTAAGCTAAAAGCATATGGCTTCTGCTTGCAAACAAGTAGTGCATATATTTATAGGCATAGAGATTGTGCACCCACGTAAATCGAAGGCTAGCTCAGTCCCTAAACTTATAATGACAAATTCAAGAATTTAGAAAAATGTATAGAAAAATGGGTTGGATGGCACCCAAAATTTAAAAACTAAAGGATGTGTGCTTTATAAAATGGCTGTTTTCAGATAAAAAAATGGAGTCTCTAAATTTAACTGGGCAACCAAGTTAACAGTTTATTTACATGTCTTTCAGGGCTGGTATGAGCAAGTTTTCCACTCACCAATCTTATTATTTGTTTTGTATATATTGTATGTATATATGCATTTGTGTCTGTGTGTCTGTACATGGGTAAGTGTTAGCAGAGCCATTGTTTTATTGTACATTCATGACAATTAGAGAAAACAGACATCCTTGCTAAACTTGTGATCAACAGAATGATTTAAGAATCAGGCAAGAAGAGAGGGAGAGAATGCAGTATAATATTTGGGATGGAGGGCCAGGGGGGAGATGGGAAGGGATGGGAAGGGGAAACAAAGGAAGAGGCAACAATGCTTAATAAGTAATGTACTCATTATCTTGCCCATGTAATTGTAAACCCTGTATGGTATTTTCACACTAAAAAAGATTTGAAAACCATTTTAATAAAAGAGAATGTTGAGCCAAAAAAATAATATTCGGTATAGCCTATGAAACTAAGAAAGAGGGAAAAGGATGGGAGAGAACGATGAAAGGGATGACATTGATCAAGATACATTGAACTCATAAATGAATACATCGAATGGTTAACTCTTTTGTACAATTATCTAAAGATAAAAATATATAATTGAAAGAAAAATAAGTATCAGGCAAACATGAGAGAAGCTTACATTTCCTGGGAAATTTTTTTTTAATCACAGCTCTTGCACCAGAGAGATGTGTGGCGTTGTTTCTACACAAATTGTACCAAGAAGCTCCATGGTGTCAGCAGCACTGTGTGTGCTTTGGAAGATTTGTTCAAGGTTCATAAATCTTGTCATATACTAAGCTATTCTAAATATGGTCAAAGTAAATAATTCTTTAGCCAGAAGAGTGAAAGATCATTTGTGCCCTAACTGCAGAACAACATTTTCTGACAGCCAGTATTGTGGCTCTCCTTTCATTAATCAGCCCTTTGGTGAGTGACATCTATTGGTGTTAGAAAGAGTTTCTCTGAACAAGTTTCAGAATATAAACTAGTCCGGAATTGGGATATTTTATTGTTTGGGTGACAGTCAAAACAACTCTCATGTGGCTTTTCCTTTACAATAATTGCAATATTGAGATGTAAGAGAAACCCACGAAACTTCCAAACAGAACGTGAATGTCAGGAATTTGGGAATGTGCTCCAATTACTTCTGGCTAAACATGATTCAGCTTCAGGCTCTGGTTTGATCATCTCTCCCCTCCCAATATTTTTGACTACTAATATCATTATGTTCCTCTGCCTTCACCCTAGAGTGACTCAAAGGTTAACAGATTTGAGAAAAACAGATTGCTTGTGTTTTTGTATGAAAGCTAGTTTTATGTAGACATTGCCCTTCACAAAGCATGTAAAACTGAGATAGAATCATGGTCTCCTGTTGGATTGCTTTAAGAGCTCCGATGTTCTATGCATCTACCCATACACTGCTTTAGCAATTCCATGGCACATCTTTCTTGTATCTGCAAGGTTCAGTGTTAACTACAGCCTGGGTAGAAAATCGCACTTGCTTTGACTGCAACCCCTTTGCAGGAAATATATCTAGGACTAGCACCAGTGTCTCCACTTTGCTATTTCCTTTTGTTTTTAATTCCCAAGAAGAGCTGAATTGTTCCATAGGACCTGTTGTACCTTATGAAGTCCAATTCACTTGAGAAGATACCCAGAGCAAATAAGATGCAAAGAATCATCCTATAGTTAAAACAAAACAAAGAACAAGCCCAACATTCTATATGCATTCATTTATTCACTCTTAATTCATCCAGCAATTGTGTGTTGGATATCTACAGTAATGACTAACAAAGAGATCCTATCCTCTTAGAAGATAACAAGTAGTAAGCATAGCTACAAATAACTTATCTCCATAAAGACACTCAACTTGAGTGTGGATGTTAAGAGACAAAATTGAAGGAGCTGCAGTTAAATATTTGATTATATATTTAGGAAACAAAATATGGCTTTTGAGTTGAATGACAAGAAAAACTTTGCCTTCTAAGGTATAGAATCATTTCATCTAGTATGAAGGTGAGGACTCAAAAAATAGTCTAAAAGTCAGCTAGAAATAGTCTAAAGTCCAGCGTGGCTGTGATTGGAGTACCATGCACATCACCTCTCTGGGGTGGCTAACTTGACATTCCTTTTAGTCAGGATCTTTGAAAGATAGCCTGTGGGCACATCAGTGTTTCTATGGTGTCGTATGGACCCATTGATCATTAACTTTGATGTTAGCAGAAACTCAGCTTTATCAGGAACCTGAATATTGGAGTTCTCTGATTGATTTCACTGTATCTCATATGGAAATTGACTAAGAAAGCTAAAATCAAAACAGATTTTTAAAGACACATTCTGTGAGTTAGGAGTAAATAGTCCATTCTTCTTTTTTTATAATTTTTTTATTGTGAAAATACCATACAGAGGGGTTACAATTACATGAGCAAGGTAATGAGTACATTTCTTATCAAGCATTGTTGCCTCCTCCATCCCTGCCCTCCCACGTCCACGACTATACTCCCCGCCTCCCCCCGCCCCCGCCCACCCACCCAAGTTGGTTTTTCAATATAGCATTTTGTACATCTCATTGTTGCAATGGGTCCACCTATAAAGCCAATTAGAAGGAAAAGAAATAAAAAACAAAGTAGAAAGTCTTGACAGTAGGTTAGACCATGCAGAAGATCGAATCTCAGGGATTGAAGACAGCCTAGATATTATAGAGAAAGAACATACAACTATCCATTTCTTTTTCATAGCAAATGTCTGATGAATAAGGAATGGGTATCCTATAATAGTATCTTCCATCTCGTCTCATTCCTTCACCAACTCTTTGCCTGCTCAATATTAATTTGTATTTTGTCACAATTTGCTAAGGAACAGCTTATTGCTTTTCAACAATATTTATTGGAATAAAATGATTGAATTCATTTGGTTGAGGTCCTCAACAATCTGATTTTATTCCCTGACTTGGGAATGGGATTGCTCGAATTCAATTTTTAATAAAGATTGACAAAATATTATATAATAATATCAATGCTTTTTTTCATTACTTCATTGGGGGCAAGCCACAGTGCCAGCCTCTGGGATTCCTGGAAGACATAAACACATTTAGGTCCTACCCTTTTCGCTGCCCCAGTGTTATTAAGAAAGGAGACACACACACACATACACAAAGTCCACATAAAGGAGGCATGGATGAAGGCCTAGGGCATCCAAAAGCCAATCGATTACCCAGAGAAAAGGCAAGGCAAGTTATAGAGAAGATGGTATGGGGTAACTAGATTAGATGTTCCGTCTTTAGCTCCCATGTTCAGTCCTTGGCTCACATCCAGAAGTGAATCATCAAATCCAATCCCACCATACAAGGTTCTGGGAAGAAGGCAGCTTTTATACATATTTACCTTAAATCCTCATCAGTTACATAATGGTTGCTCAAGGCTGTGGTGGAAGTTACTCAATTATTATTTTCAATGCAACCAGTAACAATACTTCATCATGCCATAGTCCTTCCACATGAAGCTTGGCTCTAGATGATGACGCAAATAGCTGTTAAAAGTCTTATTATCTTTTCTTTCTGACTAAACAGTCAAGGACAGGTGAGGAAAGATCGTAAGATCTAGTTGATATGTATGATGGTCAATGGAACAGAGTTGCTAGAAACTGAAAAGGCAATTATAGACGAGGTTTCTACAGGCCTTGTGTGGAAAAAAAATTATAAAGGCCAGGAAACATTAAAATCTATCTCACTCAATACCTGTTTTCACCAAGAGGATCACTTGAAGAATGAGAAAGGCTTGTGCTGATTGTATTCATAATTCTAAATATCACAGTGTTAATACTTAAGCAACTAGAATAAAAATAATCAGTGCATTTGAATCCTGAACTTTTACCAGTTCTTCCTTCTTTTCTTCCTCCCTCCCTCTTTCTTTTCCTTCTCTCCTTCCACCCTTCTTTACTCCTTTGCTCTCTTCCTTTTGTTCTTCTATCTCTCCTTCCTTTCTCCATCCCTTCATGCTTTTCTCCCTCTCTTCTTCCTTCTTTCCCTTTCTCTACTATTTTCTTACCTCCCGCCTTTTATCCCTTCTCTCTCTGTAATTTTTTAAAGTCTTTCAAAAAAATATTGATGTGAATTCAATACATTGTTATTTAGTCTAAGTAGTGATAACAAAACTTGTTTTGTGTGTCAGTATAGCCAGCAAAGTAAATAGCATCACAAAATCTTTTTAGAGAAAATAAGCTAAAAATGTACTTGTAATATTTGTGTTTTACTCAAGGATTCTAGGTATAATATAGTCATAAGAATATTTGTGAGGGATGGGAAGGTGGCTCAGTGGTAGAGTGCTTGCCTTGCATGCCTGAGGCCCTGCGTTCGATTCCTCAGCACCACATAAACAAAAAGAAAAAAGCCGGAAGTGGTGCTGTGGCTCAAGTGGTAGAACACTAGCCTTGAGCTGAAGAGCTGAGGGACAGCGCCCAGGCCCAGAGTTCAGGCCCCATGACCGGACCTAAAAAAAAAAAAAAAAAAAGAGAGAATATTTGTGAAAAGAATATTTGCTAAAAAGCCATAGAAAAAAATGAAAACTAAATCAAATATCCAGTAAAGAGAAATTGTTAATAAATTTTCTTACCTCCACATAATGGAAAATTATGTACTCAGTATACACACTTACCATGGAAAATTTTATGTGATATATGTGTAATATTGCATACATACTATATATTCTGTAGTGTATTATTATATTTTTATGTTATATATAGAGAGGATATATTACAATATTATAATATATAATATAATATGTAAATATGTAATATAATAATATATATAATATGTATATGTTAGTTGTGGGGCTTGAACTCAGGGCCTGGGTGCTGTCCCTTAGAATCTTTGTGTTCAAGGCTAGCGCTTTACCACTTGAGCCATAGAACCACTTCCAGTTTTTGACTGTTTAATTTGAGATAAGGGTCTCATGGGGACTTTTCTGCCCAGTTGGCTTTGAACTGTGATCCTCAGATCTCAACCTCTTGATTAGCTAGGATTACAGATGCAAGTCAATGACACCTGGCATATGTGATATATTTTTAAATAAATGAGCAGATTAACACAATGTGCATATCAAACTATATGACATTATTGTTTTTAAAGGTCAAAATGGTTTGATATCAATGAACTGTTTTCTGTTGTTTTAAATAATAAAAAATTAATGGTGAATATAAAACTCAGAAAAAAAATTTACCAAAGTTGGCTATAGTTGTCTTTAAATAGTAGACTAAAGAGGCTTATTGGTAGTAGTAATTATTATTATTATCATCAGTCTTATTTGTCCATAGTTTTAGACTTTTCTTTACTATAGTCTTTCTAGTAAAATATATTTCATTCTGTAAAAGAAACATTTTAGTTTCATAAATTCACATGAATGTCCTTCTTTTGCAATGACAAAACTAGAAAATATTATGGTTTTTTTATTATGAGAATAATGAGATAATGAGATAATGAGTACATTTCTTATCAAGCATTGCTGCCTCCTCTTTGTTTCCCCTCCTCAAATATTATATTTTATTTGGTTTTGATTCCTCTTGTTTTTACTGTAAAACAAGAAGGTTTTCCTGACCTTAGTGTAGACTTTTGCAACCAGTAAAATATGAACAAAGAAGGAAAGCACACTGACTCATACCTGTAACTAACCAGAATATTCTCTACAGCCAAGTGAAAGTATCCAATATCCACTCTCTTCCCCTCCCTCCTTTTTTTCTTTCTTCCCTCTCTTATTTGCTGTTTCTGTCTCTGTTTCTTTCAGTGTCTCTTTCTATCACTTTGTCTCTATCTCTCCCTTCCCCTCTCTCCCTCACTTACACACACGGAGATAGTAATCAAGTTCATATTCTGAGTAAATTTTAGGTATGTCTGGTGGACATCGTTCTCAGATAAGTTGGAAATATATTGGAATCCTAATCAGAGGATATGGAATATTTATTTACATTCTAAATTAGTGCACGATGTGTTCAGTACCCTTGTTCTATGGTACTCCTCGCTCCCATCTTTCTTTCCCAGGTCACTTCCATTCTTGACACTATGGACAGTGAAGATCTTCACTGTTGTATTCCAGCTCCATTTACACAGTCTAATGTTCACTCCCTCTCTCAAGGCCTATCATTACTTTCCAAAATCCATTTTCTCTTGACAAATGCCGTAGAAACACATGTATATTTAGCTCATTCTCTTATTGTATTTATACTTACTGTAATCATATCTCTGACAAATGTACAATGATGATCATAATTAGATATAAAGAACAAGATCTTCCATCAGCAAAGAAAAATTAGATTATCTTCATTTGACTATTCTTTCTAATACATAATAAATTTATACTAGAGAAAACTTTTCTTAAAGTACACTAAATGAAGTAAGTTAGGCCCAGAGAGACAAGAACTACATGTTTTCTTTCATATGTGGAAGTTAGTTTATATATATATATATATAAACTTTGGGTGGTATATGCATCTACACAAATATATTAACTGAAATATGGTAGTCGATTCAGGGTAGAATTCAAGCAGTATAGTTCCTTAGGAGACTAGACTAAATCAAAGGTCAACAAAATAAACACCAGGAATCCCGTACTTGAAAGGGGTGCAATGGGGTCGAGGGGAAGGAGGTAGATGAATGAAGAGAAGTGGAGGGAGAACTCAGTAAAAAAAATTCAATATTTATTCTACAAAATTAAGCAAAGTGAGGAAAGGAGCTTGGTTCGGAGGGATAGATGAGAATAGTAAAAAGGGTGACATTGATCAAGGCACCTTATATTCATAAACTGCTTGGTTGTACAACTATTCAAAAAGACTAAAGATATTAAAAGGTGTGAACTACATTTTTTGGTGTAATTAGAGGACAAATATCTTTTAACCACATGGACCAGTTGTATAAGTGAGTCAGAGGAGCTCAATTTTTCATCGATTAATTTACCATATAACATGCCATAATTAGGATTGCCTTTTCTGGAGCTATCTTCACAACATTCCAGTGTACCTTTTGTTTTTCATCAAATCCCAGCCAATACTGCTGCTGTTCTTCTTCTCATGGTTCTCAAACTGGAATCACTACCTGTGAATTATTCTCAGATACCTTAGAGATTTTAATGCATGGCCAAACTGGGGAAAGAATTCTTACATGTCTCCCGCTGACTGAGTAGCCACATAAATCTTCCTTCCATCATTTACTCTTCCTCCATCTATCAACTGGGCATTCCTGAACCGTTAAAGCCTCAGATACCTCTCCGCAACCAAAAATGAGGTTTTGCATTATTTTATTATGATGAGAAATACCATAATCATGTTTGGTTATCTTAGATTTGTGGAGGAGACTGAGGCCCTGTTCCAAGAACCATGTGTTTATATCTTCCCAAGAGAAAAACCCAGCTCTTTAGTTGATGCTAAAAAACTTTGGTTAATGAAAAAGATTAATGAAAGTTCCAGTTCAATGAGTGATTTGTGTCTTAGAATGTTTTTTGTTAGCCTTAAAGGATAGTTTTAGTTAAACACATTGATAGTTAAGACTATATCTAGGTCATAGATCCACGGGTTATGTTCATTGTTTTTGTATATATACATTCTCATCCACATTTAGTCAGAGACAGTGAGATTATATCAGATGCCTAAATTCTTGTTTTAAGTGTTTATACATCCTATTACGTCATAGCTTTTCAATTCTTTCCTCTGATGCTGTCGTTTTATGAAGAATTTTGTTCTGTGGATAAAACATGCAGAAAACTGAACCTACCTGCTTCCAGAATCTCTGAGCCAAAAAAGCTTGTGTCTGTTCAGGGTAAGCTACAGACTGCCCTGTTTCCCAGGATTCGAAGATCCCTGGAGCAGCTGTTGTATGCAGTCTCAAAACACAAAACATCTGGAGAGATGATATGAACAGTTCATCTTTCCTTATTTATGTTTGAAGGCTGAAGTAATGTTTATGGAATGAGGAATTTGTTTAAGTGAATGTCCGAACATTATGAATTTCTTGTCACACTTTATCTGTATTCACAATTGATGTAGCAAACCAAGATCTCTATGCATACACTCCTATGCCTTCACATACACATGATGGCATATAACCACACAGCTGTAGTCATATATATATATATATATATATATATATATATATATGTATATGCACACACATATATCAAATGTTATTCCTCTTTTTCTGTATTTAAGCAAATCTCTGATCCAAATTAGATGCCTAATTGCAACTTTCTAAACTTAAAGGCAAGACGGAAAGGATGGAATATTAGTGTAACATGAAAATAATACTTTTCACAAAATAATAGCTATTAAGAATTTCAACTGGGCTCTAGTGCCTCTTATCTGTAATACTATCTACTCAGGAGGCTGAGATCTGAGGATCAAAGTTCAAAGCCAGTCAAGGCAGGAAGTCTGTGAAACTCTTTTTTTAATTAATATTTTTTATTGTGAAAATACTGTACAGAGGGGTTACAATTACATGAGAAAGGAAATAAGTGTATTTCTTATCAAGCATTGTTGCCTCCTCCTTTGTTCCCCTTCCTGTCCCTTCTCACCCCACCCCCCATGCCAAAGTTGTAAAATTGGTTTTTGACATAACGGCTTATAGATCTCATTGTTGCAATGGGTCTACCTGTATCCTTATTTAAACAATTTGTTTTTTCCCTTCCCCACCACAAATTATACTGACATCAAATACAGTGAAAGCAGGGGTTATACTGTGGGGGAGGGACATACAAAGCAACAAAGAAATAATCTTATAAACATGTTAGAAACAATAGCAAGAAAGAAAAACCATCTGAATCCTTATCTTGGAGTTCATTTCACCTAACATCAACTTATCTTACCGTTTCTGCTTGACTCAGACATATACGAGTTATTGCAAATAAGGGAAACCACGGGATCTATGTTTCTTTGGGCCTGGCTTACTTCACTTAATATAATTTTTCCAAGTCTTTCCATTTCTTAACAAATGGGGCAATGTCATTCTTTCTGATGGAAGCATAGAATTCCAATGTGTATATATACCACATTTTCTTGATCCATTCATCTACTGAGGGGCATCTGGGTTGGTTCCATATCTTAGCTATAGTAAATAATGCTGCAATAAACATAGTTGTGCTGGTAGCTTTAGTATAGCCTTGTTTGTGATCATTTGGGTAAATACCCAAAAATGGGATTGCTGGGTCATAGGGGAGCTCTATGTAGAGTCTTTTGAGAAACCTCCATACTGCTTTCCAAAGTAGTTGAACAAATTTACACTCCCACCAACAATGCAGTAAGGTTCCCTTCTGTCCACATCCCCTCCAGCCTCTGTTGTTATTAGAGTTATTGATTATAGCCATTCTAACTGGGGTGAGGTGGAATCTCAATGTTGTTTTGATTTGCATTTCTTTTTCTTTTTTTTGTCTGTCATGGGGATTGAACTCTGGGCCTGGGCGCTGTCCCTGCTCACTTCAGGTCAAGGCGAGCACTCTATCACTTGAGCCACAGCGCCACTTCTGGTTTTCTAGTGGTTTTATTGGAGATAAGAGTCACAGGGACGTTCCTTCTCGGGCTGGCTTTGAACCGCCATCCTAAAATCTCAGCCTCCTTCGTAGCTAGGATTACAGGTATGAGCCACTCGCGCTCGGCTGATTTGCATTTCTTTTATGGCTAGAGAGGTTGAGCATTTCTTCATGTGTCTATTGGCCATTCTTATTTCCTCTTCAGAGAAGTTTCTCTTTAAGTCTTTAGCCCACCCACTTATTTACTGGGCAGTTGTTTGAGGATTTGTTGTTGGGGGATTTAATTTTTTATTTTAGTGTGAAAATACAGTAAGAAGGGTTACAATTACATGGGCAAGATAATGAGTACATTTCTCATCAAGCATTGTTGCCTCCTCCTTTGTTTCTCCTTCCCATAGCCCCTCCCCCCCCCCCTCCGCCAAAATTGTAAAGTTTGGTTTTCGGCATAACCACTTGTACATCTCATTTTTGCAATGGGTCCACCTGTATCCCTATTTAAACAATTTCCCCTCTCCAATTTATACCAACATCAAATACAGTGAGACCAGGGGTTAGTTCCAGGTATATTTTAGATATGAGACCCTTGTGCATGGTATGGCTAGTGAAGATCTTCTCCCAATCCCTGGGCTTTCTATTCATCTTGCTAGCTATGTCCTTTGCCATGCAGCAGCTCTGCAACTTCATGCAATCCCATTTGTCCAACTTTTCTTTGATTTGTTGTGTTTCTGGGTCTCTATTAAGAAAATTTCGGCCTGTGCCAAGGAGACCTAGGGTTTCCCCTATTCCATCAGAGTGTCTGCTTTGACTCCGAGGTCTTTGATCCATTTGGAATTGATTCTGGTGCAGGGTGATATAGAAGGATCTAGCTTTAGTTTTCTACAAGTGATTAACCAATTTTGCCAGGACCATTTACTGAAGAGGCTGTCTTTCTTCCATTCTGTTTTTTTAGCTCCCTTATCAAAGATTAGATAGCTATAGGTCTGTAGGTTCATTTCTTGGTTTTCAAATCTATTCCATTGTTCCTGAGGTCTGTTCTTGTGCCAGTACCTTGCTGTTTTGATTACTATGGCTTTGTAGTAGAGTTTGAAATTTGGTATTGATATTTCACCAGCACTGTTCTTTCTGTTAAAGATCGCTTTTGCTATTTGGGGTCTTTTATTGTTCCATATGAATTTTGGATTTCATCTTCTATTTCCTTGAAGAATGAGGTTGGAATATTGATAGATATCGCATTGAATTTTTACATAGCCTTGGGAAATATTGCCATTTTCACGATGTTGACCCTTCCAATCCAGGAGTATGGGAGGTTTTTCCACTTTCTAAGTTCTTATCTCCAATTAGCTACCAGAAAACTGAAAGTAGCACTATGGCACTTCACCCCAATTAGAAATAGCTATAATCAAGAAATCTAATAGCAACAGATGCTGCAGGGGATGTGGCCAAAAGGGAGTGTAAACTTGTTACCAGTTTGGAAAGCAGAATGAAGGTTCCTCAAAAGACTACACATACAGCCCCACTTTTGGGATTTAACCAAATGATCACAAACAAGGCTATATAAAGCTACCAGCACAACTATGTTTATCACAGCATTATTTACCATAGCTATGATATGGAACCAACCCAGATGCCCCTCAGTAGATGAATAGATTAAGAAAATGTGATATATATATATATATATATATATATGTGTGTGTGTGTGTGTGTGTGTGTGTGTGTGTATATATATATATATATATATATATATATATATATATATATGAATTCTATGCCTCCACCAGAAAGAATGACATTGCCCCATTTGTTAGGAAATGGAAATGGAAAGACTTGGAAAAAATTATATTAAGTGAAGTAAGCCATGCTCAATTATATTAAGTGAAGTAAGCCATGATTTCCCTTATTTGCAATAACTAGTATACATTTAGGACAAGCAGAAAAGGTCAAAAGCTATTTGCAAATGTCCATAGAAGTGGATGTTAAATGAAATGACATCCAAGATAGGGACACAACTTGTTTTTTCTTTCTTGCTATTGTTTTTAATGTATTTAAAATGTACTATGTGATTTTTTTTTTGTTTCTTTTGTATATTCTTTCCCCATGGCATAACCTCTGTTTTCACTGTATTTGATGTCAGTGCCCTGCATCTTGTATATACATTTTTCTCATTTGGGGAGGGGAAGAGAAATAACAAAATACTGAAGTAAGTATATAGGTTTTCCTATTGTAACAATGAGATGTACAGGACATTATGTTAAAAACGAACTTTACAACTTGAAGGGGAGGGGGGAATTGGGGAGATGGAGAGGGAAGGGATGGTAGGGGAAAAAAATCACAGGATATATGAAAAAAATGTTAGAGTGTTAGCCTTGAACAAAAGAGCTCAGAGGAAGCACCAATACCCTGAGTTCAAGCACCACAACAGACAAAAAAATCTTGTATTTTTGATAATATGAACAATTTCAAATTAAAGTTGCATAACTAAGTATCTTCTTTTTAAAGGAACGCTGCTGTTACAAATATGTCACTGAAAACAGTTATTCATTGTTTTCTTTAATTTTAAAATCCTAATTTCATGTACACTTTTAGGTATTATTTAAGTAAAATTAATAACCTGTTCTTGCTGTTATTGTTCCAGCCCTGGAGTTTGAACTAAGGGCTTGCTCTTTTGCTCAAGGCCAGCACTCTACCACTTCTCATTTCCAATACATATGTTCTTTTTATAAGCAATTTTTATTGTGATTAAGTGATAAGATACATTGCACACATTTCACAGTATTGTGGGGAATACATATGTTCTTCAAAAATCACATTTCTAGTAATATATTCATATTCTAAATATTTTTAAACTCAACATTTAACAATGTGGAAACAACTGTTACTAAAATTAGTAACATACAAGAGTAGACACTTTTTTGAAAAGTTAAAACAGGTGGCAATTAGATATAAGGAAAGGTCCTTTACCACTAGGAAGATGAAAACCATGAAAAGATAATATATAAATGTCAAAATAGCTAAAGAAATAAAAGCCACTCAATACAAAGTGATGATGAGGGTATAACCAATTTGGCAACTTTTGCAAGTTAAATATACATTTATCACATTACCAATAAATTTCACTTTTAGTGCTAAAATGACTCATGTTCTCTCTCTCTCTCTCTCTCTCACACACACACACACACACACACACACACTGAATGTAAATGCTTCATTGTAATTAACAACAACTAGAGATGACTTACGTATCTCAAGTGATGCATAGATAAAGACATTGGTCACCTAGACCATGGTTCATTAGCTAATCAAGAATATCCAAATATGCATTAATA
The DNA here is from genome assembly GCF_019054845.1 of Dipodomys spectabilis. Lineage (NCBI taxonomy): Eukaryota > Metazoa > Chordata > Mammalia > Rodentia > Heteromyidae > Dipodomys > Dipodomys spectabilis. The sequence goes on from NW_024870818.1 coordinate 572,493, forward strand.
TACTCAGTTGTGAAATCTCAAATTCAACCTGGCACTGTTAGCTCATGCCTGTAATTCTAGCTACTCAAGAAGCTGAGGTCTGAAGATCATGGTTTGAAGCCAGCCCAGACTGGCTTATTGGAGAATAAACTATTCAGAAAAAAAGCCAGAGATGGCACTGTGGCTTAAGTGGCAGAGCACTGGCCTTGAGCATTAACAGGCTCAGGGGACAGCTCCCAGGCTTATAACTAGTAAAAAGCAAAACAAACAACAACCTCAACTTCACATTGCTTAAGGAAAAAAATGAGATCCAAAATGTTACATATTCTCTAGTTGTACTTTTACATTATTCTGGAAAAGGCAAAAATATTGTGGAATTACAGGGCAGTGTGGAGCAGATACTGATGGTGCAGAAGAAGCTGGAGGAATTGGAGGTGGGGCCTGACAGAAGATCACAATGTCATTTTGGAGGACAAAACTGTATGCCTTTATTGAACACGGAGAATTGTCATACCTTTTTCCAAATTACTGCATCATTGTTCATTCCCACCAGCAGTGTGTGTGTAGGCTGATTTAGTCACATCTTTACCCACATTTGCTGACTTTCTGATTGTAGCTAGTATAACATGATACTATTGATATGATATCAGTCTTTGGTTTTAATTTGTATATTCCTAATAACTGCTCAAATTGAGAATCTTTTCATGTATGCATTGGCTATGTGTACATATAAGCGGTATGTGTTTTTTATTATATTTTTATTGTAAAGATACTGTGCAGAGGGGTAACAGTTACATGAGTAAGGTAATGAGTACATTTCCTATGAAGCATTATTACCTCCTCCTTCGTTTTTCCCCAACCATCCCTTCCCTCCCCAATTCCTCCATTCCCTCCTCCCCTGGAAGTTGTAAAGTTCATTTTTAACATAGTACCTAATACATCTCATTGCTACAATGGGTCAGCCTGTATCCTTGTTTCAGCATTTTGTTATTTCCCTTCTCCTCTCCAAATTAGAAATTTCACTGTATTTGATTGTGGTATGTGTTTTTGAAAACTAACAACAAAACTTGTAAAATCATGACATTAAAGATCTAATAAGAACAGACTCAATATTCAGTCTGATTTCCAAATTAGGAGACTTCAAGATAAAAGGATGTATGGGGGAACTGTATACAAAAATAAACAATCACTCTATACAAGAGGTTAAGTACTAGGGGTTAAGTACTAAGGGTTAAGATCTCAGCATGGATTTGAGAGGGTAGGGGGACATATACATTCATTCTGTAGTGCTGGCTAAACATCTTTAAGCTATCAGATACACTGAAATTTCCTAATTCGCTTTTAAATATATATTTATAAGCTTTAAAGTCTACTGCTATACCTTTGGCTAATAGAGCTATTGTCAGTCTAAAACATAAACAAACTGAAATGGTTCTCTTAAGGCCAAAGATAAAATTTCTTTGGAGAAGAGTATAAACAAATAAACCTCCTTCAGTTAGCAAGAACATTTCTCTCGAAACAAATGCTTTATTCAGAAAAATAGCAATTAAAATGGATTTATTTGCTCATTTACACTTTAACTATATTTGTGGGCTGTCCAGATGTTCTGGGAATTATTTTAAGTCCTGTGGATATAATGGGAAACAAATTAAAAGCCTGTACCCTCATGGACTTCATGATTTTGTAAGGAAAACATAAAGTATGGAAATGATCAGTGATATAGAAAAATAAAACAATGGAAGACTTTAGATGAAAAAGGAGTACCTCATTATTAATGTTCATTCAGTGTTTAGGCCAATACTTCTGAAACCATCCTTAAAAACACCGGCCTTACATATTGAATAGTGAATAGTAAATGTAGCATAGCCATAATTTCAAAAGCATTGGTCCAGGTGTAATGATTACTTGGGGGCTCACAATTTTTCAGTCAATAGGTTATTCAAATTTGATCTAATGCACATGAAGAGAGGTTGCCTACTGTATAATAAAATAAAGATATAGTGTTTAATGTCTGATTTTTTCTATTTTGACAAAGTTAACATAATAATATGTTTTCCCTCAAATAGTTTAGAGTAAGTGCTTTCAAGCAAAAGTGAAGGATAATAGAGAAACATATAGAACATAATATTTAAGGAGACAAAATTATTGAAAAGTATGCAGACATTGAATGAAGAAGCGTGATTCCTGACCTCCCAGTTGTCTCTAGGTACTGCAACTGTATATTTTCTGAGTTAGCCAGATTCTTGGATTTCACAATTACACAATGTAAATGAAATCTTCTGTACAGTAGAACTGCCTTGTTGCTAAGAATTTTAACTTTTCCATTGTGAAAGCAAGGAAAGTAATTACATTAATAAGAACAATTTGATGACAATATTTCATTGTTCTATTTGACCATAAATCTACTATGCCTTTCAAAGTGTTTTGCTTTTGTGCAGACATTTTAGTAAAATTTAGTTGTTTTCCCTATTTTTTTTTTTTTTTTGTGTGTGTGTGTGGTTGTGTGGCTTGAACTCTGGGCCTGGGTGCTGTCCCTCAGCTCTTCAGCTCAAGGCTTGTGCTCTACCACTTGAGCCACAGCGCCACTTCTGGTTTTCTGAGTGGTTTATTGGAGATAAAGAGTCTCACGGACTTTCCTGCCCTTTTCTTCCCGGACTGGCTTTGAACCACGATCCTCTGATCTCAGCCTACTGAGTAGCTAGGATTACAATTGTAGCCATTGACACCCAGTAGTTGTTTTCCCTATACAAAACTGGCACATTTTATATTAGTGTTAGTTCAGCTTACTTTATATTTATGGTACTCTGATCTAGTGTTTTCTCATATTTTCATTGTATTCTTTTGATTATGTATTACCAGCATGTACAAAGAAAATTAGTTTTTGTATTAATATGTCATCCAGAAAACTTGTTGAAATGTCTGGCTAATCTCAAACCTTATTCTTGTTTATTTTTTCAAGTACAACACTTGGTTTATTTTCAGCTATAAAATTTAATTAAAACAATTTATCCAAAAGATCACAAATCAGTATACAGTAAAGCCAACAGCACTACCATGTTCATTGCAATACTGTTCACCATATCCAAAGTATAGAATCAGCCCAGATGCCCCTCAGTGGATGAATGGATCAAGAATACACACAATGGAATTTTACTCATCCATTATAAAGAGTGCTATTGTATCATTTGTAAAGAAATGGAGATTTGGGAAAAAACTGTAAAGTAAGTCAGACCCAGAGAAATAAAGATAGTATGGTTTTCCTCACATCTGCTAGTTAGAATTAGTCTATAAGCCTATAAGAAACAAGTTGGATGGTATGCAAATAGTTACACATGTATTAAAGGGAGAATTCAAATAATGGACTATATATGCTATAAAATTCAAATAAGTTAAGAGAAGGGCTAGGTCGGGAGTAAGTGGGTGAAAATGTTGAAAGGGATGACACTGATCAAGATGTGTTGTATTCATAAGCTGCTTTTAAAAGTGGCTCTTCCTTCCTACTTAATAACTAATTTAGAAAAGAAATAACTAAGAGAGTATGCATGAACTACATACACATACTACGTCTCATTCCATCTTTATTGGTGTAAATTTACCTATAAATGCATATTTTTTGTGCCGGTCTTGCCATCCTTGATTGGTTTTATGTCACAGTACTTGGTGGAGTGTGATATACACCCAGTGATTATAATGCTTTGGATTTATCAGAAAAAAAATCATAAAATAATAACAAGTAGCAAGTAAGACAGATATAAGATATATATTTATATTTATATCAATTAAACATACAAATAAAATATGTATTCATTACCTACATCTGAAAGCTATGTGTTTGTACAAGTACATACAGTATACATATCTTTACATATATATTATACATATATCGTACTTTAGTCTTATGTTCCCCATGTACAAATAATATTTTTGGTGATCTTTTTATTTGCTCACTTAATGTTTACGTGCCAGGCACTGGTGGATCACACCTGTAATCCTAGCTACTCAGGAGGCTGAGATCTGAGGATCCCAGTCAAAGCCAGCCCAGGCAGGAAATCTGTGAGACTCTGATCTCCCATAAACCACCAGAAAACCAGAAATGGTGCTGTGGCTCAAGTGGTAGAGGGCTAGCCTTGAGCTGAAGAGCTGAGGAACAGTGCCCAAGCACAGAGTTCAAGCCCCACAACTGACATACATACATACATACATACATAAATGTATTGTCTTACTGCATGGTTAGGACTCACAACAGCATACATACTTTTCTCATCTTCCATTTTTAAAAATGGATATTCTACTACTAAATTGTCATAATTTTTATGGTTATTGTAAAGGTGCTGTACAGAGCGGTTACAGTTACATGTTAGGTAATGAGTACATTTCTTTTTGAACAATGTCACCTCTTCTCCATCACTTTCTCCTAAGTTTTATCTCCTGACCCTCCTACTCCACAAGTTGTATAGTTCATTTTCAACGTAGTGTCTGGTGAGAATCACTGCTGCAATTGTTCACCCTTTGTTCCATCATTTCTGTGTGCCCTCCTGACCCTCCTCCAAACAGATAAACTTACAGGCCCCATGACAGACCAAAAAAACCCACAATAAATTGTCATAATTTTATAAGAAATTATTATAATAATTCTGGGAGAAAACAAGGGAAGAGGTGACGACACTGTTCAAAAATAAGTGTATTCATTCCCTGACTTATGTAACTATAACCTCTATATATATTACCTTTACAATAATATTAAAATTATATTTTAAAAAGAATTCTTTTTCTACTTTGATAAGATTTTTATTTAAAATATATGCTGAATTTCTATAAATTGCTTTGTCATTTTTTTGCCTAAGTCTTTTTATTTCTTATTGTGAAAATACCATGCAGAGTTATAATTACATGGTTACAGGGTTACAATTACATGGACAAGGTAATGAGTACATTTCTTATCAAGCATTGTTGCCTCCTCCTTTGTTTCCTCTTCCCATCCCTTCCCATTCCCCCCCCACACACCACCACACCAAAGTTGTAAAGTTCGTTTTTTGACATAACACCTTGTACATTTCCTCGTTGCAATGGGTCCACCTGTATCTTTATTTAAACAATTTGTCTTTTCCCTTCCTCTCCACAAATTATGCCAACATCAAATACAGTGAAAGCAGAGGTTATACTATGGGGGAGGGACATACAAAGCAACAAAGAAATATCTTATAAATATGTTAGAAACAATAGCAAGAAAGAAAAAAATTGAGTCCTTATCTTGGGGTTCATTTCACCTAACATCAACTTATCTGACCGTTTCTGCTTGTCTCAGACTGGTCATATTTTTGAATATATATTTTTTGCTTTAATTGGGCACATTGAATTAATTTGCTTGTTTTTGTTTCTGTTTTTTTTTTTTTTTTTAATTTTTGTTGGTCGTGGGGCTTGAACTCTGGGTTTGGGCACTGTTCCTGCACTCTTCAGCTCAAGGCAAGCACTCTACCACTTGAGCCACAGCACCACTTCCAGTTTTCTAGTGGTTAATTGGAGATAAGAGTCTCATGGACTTTCCTGTCTGGGCTGGCTTTGAACCGTGATCCTCACATCTCAGCCTCCTGAGTAGTTGGGATTACCAGCGTGAGCCACTGGTGCCTGGTTTATTTGCTTGTTTCTTAATGTTAAAAGATTCACATATAGAAAAACACTGGTTTGGTTATATTATCTTCACTATTTATTTATTCATTTATTTTTATATCTTTATTGTAATTGTGATGAACAAGGGGGTTACAGTTACATAAGTAGGTAATGAGTACACTTCTTTTTTAAACACTGTTATGTCCTCCCTCATTTTATCCCACTTACCCCTACCTACTCCACTCCCCACCCCCAAGTTGCATAGTTAATTTCCAACATAGTGTCAATGAATATCATCCTTTGTTCTGTGGTTTCTGTGATTCCTTTTTTCTTCTACAGATCAAATGAACATATACAAAACAGGGTACAGAAAACTAAAATGGGGGAAAATAATGACATACAAGACATAATAAGGATCTCTTGTTTCCAGTTCTTGGGGTTCATATTGATACACTTTATTGTATATGATCCTACGCACTTAACAATTGTTTAAGTCCTATGCACTTAACAAATATTTAGTCTTTTGAGGAATCTCCATGCTGCTTTCCAGAGCGGCTGAACAACTTTTCAGGCCCACCAACAATGTAGTAGGATTTCCTTTTAGCCATATCCCCACCATCATCTCTGGTTATTAGATTGCTTGATAAAGGCCATTCTAACTGAGGTGAGGAGACTCTAAATGTAGTTTTGATTTGCATTTATTTTATGACCAGAGATGTTGAGCATTTCTTCATGTAGCTATTGAGCATTCTTACTTCTTATTTTTTTAAGTAGGTTTGTTTTTTTTTTGGTCAGTCGTGAGGCTTGAACTCTGGGCTTTGGCACTAACCCTGAGCTCTCCAGCTCAAGGCGAGCACTCTACCGCTTGAGCCACAGTGCCACTTCCTAAGTAAGTTTTTTTTTACTGTGAAAATACCATCCAGATGGATTACAATTACATGAGCAAGGTATTGAATACATTTCTTATCAAGCATTGTTGCCTCCTCCTTTGTTTATCCCTTATCATCACTCCCCCGACCTCTGCCAAAGTTGTAAAGTTCATTTTGCAACATAGCATCTTGTACATTTCATGGTTGCAATGGGTCCACCTGTATCCCTAGTTAAGCAATTTATTTTCTTCCCCTGCCCCTAATTATACCAACATCAAATACAGTGAAAACAGGGGTTATACCATAAGGGAGGGACATACAAAGCAACAAAACAATCACCTTATATATATGTTAGAAACAATAGCAAGAAAGAAAAACCACCTGAGTCCTTATCTTGGGGTTCATTTCGCCTAACATCAACTTATCTGACCTTTTCTGCTTGTTTCAGACATATACTAGTTATTATAAATAAGGGAAAGCATGGGACCTGTGTTTCTTTGGGCCTGGCTTACTTCACTTAATATAATTTTTTCCAAGTCTTTCCATTTCCTAACAAATGGGGCAATGTCAATCTTTCTGATGGAGGCATAGAATTCCATTGTGCATATATGCCACATTTTCTTGATCCATTCATCTACTGAGGGGCATCTGGGTTGGTTCCATAACTTAGCTATGGTAAATAATGCTGCAATAAACATAGTTGTGCTGGTAGCTTTACTGTGGTCTGCTTTGTGATATTTGGGTAAATGCCCAAAAGTAGGATTGCTGGGTCATAAGGGACCTCTATGTGGAGTCTTTTGAGGAACCTCCATACTGTTTTCCAAAGTGGTTGAACAAGTTTACACTCTCACCAACAGTGAAGTAGGGTTCCCTTCTGTCCACATCCCCTCCAGCCTCTGTTGTTATTAGAGTTCTTGATTATAGCCATTCTAATTGGGGTGAGGTGGTATCTCAATATTGTTTTGATTTGTGTTTCTTTTAAGGCGAGAGAGATTGAGCATTTCTTCATGTGTCTTTGGCAATCTTTCTTTTTTATTGTGAAAATACCGTACAGAGGGGTTACAATTACATGGGCAAGATAATGAGTACATTTCTTACCAAGCATTGTTGCCTCCTCCTTTGTTTCCCTTCCCATCCCTTCCCATCTCTTTCCTCTTCAGAGAAGTTTCTCTGTAACTCTTTAGCTCACTTATTTATTGGGAAGTTGTTTCTTTGAAAATTTGTTGTTGGGGGATTTAACTTTTAAGTTCCAGGTATATTTTAGATATGCGACCCTTGTCTGTTGTATGGCTAGTGAAGATTTCCTCCCAATCTGTGGGCTTTCTATTGATCTTGCTAGTTATGTCTTTTGCCATGCAGAAGCTCTGCAACTTCATGCAATCCCATTTGGACATTCTTATTTCTTCTTCAAAGAAGTCTCTCTTTAAGTCTTTAGCCCACTTGTTAATGGGGTGGTTGTTTCTCTAGGAATTTGGTTTTGGGGGATTTAATTTTTTAGCTCTAAGTTAATGATGAAATGTTTGGTCAAGATCACATAGCTTTGAAGTAGTGCCAATTTGGAGCTCAAATATGTCTGATGCAAAGCCATATATTCTCCCCCATCCATTCTGTTTCTTGTCCTAAAAGGTGAAATCTGTTTTCCTTTCATTTAAAAACTGTATATGTGTATGTGTGTGTATTTGAGTCAATAACCACACTTGAGCAGTCAATTTTTACTTTACCCAATGTTCAATTAAAATATATTATGATGTAATATTGACTTTATAATCTTATCTGATTTATAGCAAAAATGGTTCTTATAAATTTTCAAGCAAATCTGTCTTTATTGTAGCAGATCATAATCACAGAAATACAACTGGTATTCACAAGTTTATACCCGTACACATGAATAAAGTGCCATACTTTATGATAAAAACTCAACTAACAATTGAGGATCAATAGTACTATTTCACTTTTCCAGTTCAGAAATCTGAAACGAAGTGAGTTTGGGTGGTAGTAACTATTTTTCTCATTTTCATAGGACTCCCAATGGTATATTCAGACTGCCACCAAATTCTGTCTGATTTTAGAGTCCAAGTTCTTAACCAGTATAATTAAATTTCTTGTGTCTGAGCTGAAAATGTTCAAATCAAGTTGAGACCTCTTGGTCTGATGGCTGGCTTTCTCTAAAAGTTTAAGATTTGGCAATACATCCAATTGTCAGAGTCACATAGAATACCTGGTAGTTCAGTAACAATCCTCATAACTAAGTTCCTTTCATCTCTGTTTCTTATTCTTTGTCTTTTCCACTTCCAACAGTGGTAGAACAATCATGCTCACAATTTTTTTCTTTTTTGGATTTTGTATTTAGATACTGGAATGCTTATTGTGGTTTTGTTTTATACCGTCTAGCTAAACTAAACCAGTTTGAGAGGACCCCATTAGAAGAAAGCAAATCCATGTTATTCTCTCTTGGCTCTAAAAAAGCAGAACCCGTCAGCAACTCAGAAGACAGAACATATTTTGCAACAGACTCTAAGCCAGCTGCCAGCCAAATTCAACATTTCCCTATGTCTCCCAGGTTAGAACTTTCCTTTCTAATTACAGTAAAAGGTTTGCAGGCACCAAAAATTTCAAAATAAAATCAGACTTGTTCAAAACAGGTTCACTCTTGAAATAGACCAAATTAGACGTAATGTGGTCTGGGTTTATAATACCATTTAACTGGCTAGCTAGCTGCAGACTTCTATCCACAAAGCACACTAGAACTGAGATTTAGAAAAGGTCTTTCCATCTGACCACACAATCCTCATAACCACCAGCTGACACACAACCACATGCCATGCTTCATGCCACAACTTGGCCATACCCTATATTTTGTGCCATGAAATAGTAAAATTTGAAGCCAAATACGTGAGAGACTTAGTCAAGGGCTTTGTATCTCTTTGACTTTGCATGTTAAAAGTAAATCTATGAATGTTCGTAGTCACAATTGTGGGTTTCGGCTCTTAATACTTAAGATACCTCATGCCTAGTTTCTTCATGTTACATAGAATTAACCAAAACCACTAGGACCAGAATAAAAACCAGCAGGGATACTAGAGCATTTAGGAATCTGTACCCTTCTTTCCCTCTATTTCTCTTATCTAATGGTTCATCCTGAAAGAAAGAACTATTTATTATTCACAATAGCAAATCAAAATATCTTCAGTACAAATGTAAACAAATCAAATACTATGTCTCCACTGGAGATCCATTTTGAGGGTAAGAGTTACAGGTTAGGATGTATTTGTTTTTCATAGTGTAAACAGAAATCTTTGGCCTTCAATACAGCAAAGTGGCTACTTTAAATAAATGTAACTTGTAAATTAAGGTTATATACTCTTTTCAATCTTGATGGAATGGTTGGAGATAGGAGGTCCAGACAATGATAATTATCTCTTTTGTGTATTATTATTTCCTGAGACCATTTTCTATGCCAAATAGGAATCTTTCTTGTGCAAGAGTTCTAGATCTATTTAAATAGCAATGCTCTTCCATACTTAAGGGTTTTTTTTTACTCATTTCCATCATAGCTGTCATCACCACCATTCATCATTATCATCAATTAATATTTAATACTCACTGATAAATTTGAAGTTGAAGCAAAGCCCATACCTTATGTAAAAGAAAGAAAGAAGCAGCCTTGGAGAATTATAATAAAAGAATTATGAACTTTCAAGAATTTCCTTTTCTAGCTCTTGAACCAAAAGGCCCCTATAAACCATGCAATCTAAAGTTTTCTTGCTACAGTTTGCTTATGACTTTCTGAAGATTTCATGGGACACCTATCATCCTCTACCAATATCTCTGAGAAGTTTTGCTGATGGGTTTATGTCTCCTATTTATTTCTCGATCTGATTTCCTACTGTGCACTGGATTCCTGCTCACAACGCTGACTCTTCACTTGCTACATACTATCTCCTGCATTGTCATATTGCTTCTTGGCAGACACTGTTCCACGTTCAGTTCTTTACTGTCCCTGAAGTACCTCCATATCAAAACAGGTTTTACTGAAGATAAAGGCTAGATGAGTGTTGGGGTAAGGAGGGGAAGTGATAGATGTTCAATTCATCAAAACAGTAACAAAAGTTGAATAATCAATGTGATTTGACTCCCCATTTTTCTTTTGAAGTTAAGCTTTTTTATTGTTATGGTAAAAGTGATGTACAAAGGGGTAACAGTTATATAAGTCAGATAATGTGTACCGTTCTTTTGGAATAGTGTCACTTCTTTCCTTGTTTTCTTCCAGTTGTTCTCTCTCAACACCCTCCCCCACAAGTTGCATAGTTCATTTTCAACATAGTGTTTAGTGAGTATCACTGCTGTATTTGCTTACCCTTTGTCCTACTAGTTCTGTGATCCCCCTTACCCTCCCTAAAGCAGATGAACTTACCTACAAGACAAAAAGTAAAGGAAAAATGAAACAGCGACAAATGAGGGAAAAAAGTACACTAACAAAAAAAACCTCTTTTTTTTCCATTTCTTGGAGTTCATTTTGATAAACCTCATTTTATATAATCATATGCACATAGCTATTGAACCTTTGTGATCCATTCCTAATAATATATTCACTGTGTGAATGTTTAGAATCCGGTGTAATTTATCATGTCCAATATATGTTTTTGTCTTTTACCATCCAGTGGGTTACTTACAGGTTTATAGGCACTTTCTAGTTACAACAAATAAGTGAAACCATGTAACCTATATTTCTTTGAGTATGGCTTACTTAATGTAATTTTTTTCAAGTCTTTCCATTTCCTTATGAATGGTACAATATCATTCTTACTGATGGAAGCATAAAATTCCATTGTGTATATATGCCAGTTTCTTGATCCATTCATTTGCTGAGGGGCATTTGGGTTGATTCCCTATCTTGGCCACAGTTAGCAATGTGCAAAGAGCAGTGTTGTGCGGGTAGCTTTAGAGTGGCCTAGTTTGTGGTCAATGTGTGGACTTGTTGTGGTCCAGTGGTAGAATTGTTGGACCACAGGGAAGCTCTATATTTTGGTTTTTTTTGGAGAACCTTCACACTGCTTTCCAGAGTGATTGAACAAGTTTACACTCCCATCAACAGTGGAGTAGAATTCTTTTTTGGCCACTGTCCCACTAATATCTGTTATTGTTTTCTTTTTTTCGCACAGCAATGCCTTAAGTGTTTATTACTATTATTTACTTTTTTACTTTTTATATGTTTTTATTGTAAAAATATTGTACTGTTTGCTTGATAATGGCCATTCTAACTGGGATGAGCTAGAAACTCAACGTTGTTTTGATTTGCATTCGTTTTATGGCCAGAGATATTGAACATTTCTTCATGTGTCTATTGTCAATTCTTACTTCTGAGAAGTCTCTGTTTACAGACTTCCAAATTCTTAAGACTCTCTTGATAATATCTTATGGACTGTCCCGTTTATCTCTTCCTAGTTCATCTTTCCTAACATCTATCTCCAGTTTGTTCTCTTTCATTCTTATTGTCCTTTCTGTCCTAGGCTGCCCAAAAATCAAAAATCCATATTTTATATCTATCTATCTATTTTTGCTATTTTCCTACATCTTTTAGTTTTATGTTGCTTGCATATTATTTTTAATCAAAACACCAAAATGTGAGGATTCTTATAAACAAAAGAATCTATCACCCTAAGAGAGAATTTTAATGAAATATTCCAAAACAACCATTGCATCTGTTCCTATGTACACATTTTAAAACACATGAACTCTTCAAAACACACATACACACACACACACACATTCTCCTTCCAATGGCTAATGACATTAAGACAAAGATAAAAGGACTTATAATGCAGGAATAAATGGCATAGGATCCTAGAAGTACATATCCTCACCTCAGCCTGTTTATGTAAGGTTAAAAAGGTGCTTTTGGGTACAGGAAATTTTGAACATCTGTACGTTTCATTTGGCATCATGGTATTTTAAAAAGCCGGATAGGAAAGGAAGAGCTGGAAATTGTAGAATAAATTATTTGGTCTTTAAGGGCTGATTCACCCTTAAAGAGAAAGAATTAGCCTCAGGTCAGGCTGACTAGGACAACATCAAGTTTATTGACAATGCTCATTGAGGAAAGACTGGGAAAGACATGGGAATGTGTCTGCCTCCTCATCTTCTAGGGCAGCAAAAAACCCTAAATGTGGCACAGATAATAAGATGATATACTGTCAGACAATGATGTGTGGGGCTTTCCTCTCCTTCCTCAGCCATTAAAGCTGTATTTGGTGGGAGACACATAGTAATTTGTTGAAAATCACAATTTGCTAAGAAACTCTCACAAAAACCCCAAGAGCCCATTACATTAACAGAAGTGACAAGAAAATAAATGTTTTTGACAAGGGAGTGTTCCTATCCAGGAAAGATTGTTACAACGCTGATAATTATTCAAGAATCAAACTTACTTAAACACACTGTCTCTGATACTTAATAAATGTTATAGTGTGGCTTTTTGTGGCTAATAAAACTTAGTTTACATTCCACCTCATGCCTACTCTGCTTCGCCTCCCTGTGCTCACTTAAAGTGCATTAAGAAGCGGCATGCAAGATCAGGACCATTGGCTGCAAAACTTAAATAATTCATTTATGCACCATTGCTTTCAGACTGTGTTTTTACAAATGCTGTAATGAGACAAGCTGCAAAATGTTTTACATGGCGGGAAAAGCAACCAAATCATTGAAAGAAAATCCTTTCTCCATGCCATGTTTCCTTGAGTTTCAGGATAAAACCAGAAGAGTGCTTCAGGACTTCAATGTCTCTTAAACATAAGTACTGCGTCCAATGGCCTTCTCCAAGTGCCAACTCCCTTGCCACACCTGCAGCCTCAACGAAGTGTCACATAGGCTTCTTTTACCTAAGATTTAAGCCATGTCATTTTTGACAGACTTATTTCCTGAGTTAATTGATATAAATCTGATTTATGCAATTCCCCAAAGCATATTTTGAAAGAATATTACAAAATTATGTTTTAAGTTTTTCTGAATAAATAATTTTAACAAACATGACAAGAACTTGACCTCTTAGAAAATAATGCAAGGATGTTTAAAGGTATGGCACTAACCACAGAACAAGCAGACTATCAGTGAAAAAAATCTGAAAAGATTGAAAACATGTGAAGGACATTTATACAGTCAACATAAATAAAAGCAGCACCATAAACCAGTGGGAAAGAATATTTCATGTTTTAGAAGAACATTCAATATAATACCTAGTTACTTATTTGACAAATTGTATTCACAGAAATTTTCAATTGAAATTGTAAGCAGAGAATGACTCAATTATAGCAAGTGAAATCCTAAAAGATTTATAAAAATACACATTTATGTAATTTTTGAGAGGAGAAGATGATTCTGAGTCTAACAACAAAGAGACCACAATAAAGAAAATATTCAATTTTATAACTATGAAATATAAGTTAACCATCTCTAAGCACTATTAACAACGTCAAAATAGTAATTAGCAGATTCCAAAAAATATACTTAAGTTACAAGGCAGGGAGTTAATATTCTGTAGATTATGTTAGAATCAAAATGGAGATCTGTCTAAATAACTAAATAAAATAAAGTCAAAATGTTCAGAAGGAGGAGATCTCATGCATGTATGGCTTATAATATAATCTTATCTACAGAAGACTGTAGCAGAACCACAACCTCACAAACAGGTCACTTCAGTCTTACACACACACACACACACACACACACACACACTTACAAACCACAAGGACATCATCATTATCATCATCATCATCATCATCATTGTTGATTCTGTAGCCACAGATCTCTATTTCAGCTCTGTTCTGTGATGCTTCTCATCTTGAAGATTTCCCTTTGCCTTAACCTCCTTAAATATACTGACAATTTGCTGCTGTATACGTATTCCTATTGCAATGCCCTCCTATTCCTAAGTATGCACTTTTTTCTTTAGAAAATCTTTGTTTGAGCTAAGCACCTGGGGCTCTTGGCTGTAATCCTAACTACTCAGGAGGCTGAGATCTGAGGATCATGGTTTGAAGCCAACCTGGCAGAAAAGTCCCCATGAGACTCTTACCTTCAATTAATCACTCAAAAACTGGAAAGTGGTGCTGTGGCTCAAAGTGGTGCAGGGCACCAGAATCAAATACAGTGACAACAGGGGCTATACCACAGGGCAAAGAACATACAAAAGAAACAAAAAAACACAAAGTACATTAAAAACAACAACTAAAAGCAACAAATAAAAAACCTCTTGTGTCCTTGTCTTGGGGTTCATTTCGCTTAGCATCATCTTACATGGCCATATGTACATAGCTTTTGACCTTTTCTGCTTGTCTGGTAAGATTATCCTAGACATATACTAGTTAATGAAAATAAGGGAAACCATGGGACCTATGTTTCTTTGTGTCTGGCTTACTTCACATAATATAATCTTTTCCAAGTCTTTCCATTTCCTAACATTCTTTCTGATGGATGCATATATATACATATATACACACATATACATATGTACATACGTACCACATTTTCTTGATCCATTGATATACTGAGGGATACACATTTTCTTGATCCATTGATCTACTGAGGGACATCTGGGTGGGTTCCATATCTTAGCTATGGTGAATAAGAAAAAGTTCTTCTTGAAACTATTAGTTAGTTCATTTTTTTTAAATCCCAAAGGGAATATTGTCATATGGCTATGTGCTTCAAATATTTTTTTTTAAATTTCAACAAGAAATTGTCCCACTAGGAAATTATATAATGAAGCAACCAGAGAAATTTACATATATAATGCTTATCACAAAGTTTTCATAAGAATAAATTCTTATAAAATTCTTTTTTTATAAAAATATTCTCCAAGTGGATCTTTATATACTATGCAAAACAATGTAGGTATTAGTAACTTCTGAAAAAAATTTAACCTAAAGAAAAATTAAGGATAAGCTGTTGTAGAGGGTTATAAATCAAAGCAAATCTGATACAGTTATATTAATATTGGACAAGGGAGGAAGTCTTACAGGGACAAAAAGGCACTACAGTTTGACAATATCCAAGTCACCATGAAATTAAAGCAATTTTAAACTTTTAGGGCCTTAATAAAAATCTACCTCTCTTTCTCTTTCTCTCTCTCTCTCCACACACACCCAGGCACACACACACACAGACACACACACACATATGTACATATATCTACATATATATGTATATATGTGCATATAAGAGAAATTGTATCTTTATTTTCTGGTGAGAGGTTTATAACACATACTTGCCAGTATATGAGTTATCAAGAAAAGATAAAATTAACATGCAAAGTGTTTCAAAAATATAATGAACAAGCTTAATCTAATAGATATAGGAAAGTCCCCCTCCTCCTGACTGGAGAATTGCATGAGTTTCAAGCACACTGAGACACTTAAGAAAATTAACTCTCTTATTGACTTTTAAAACAAGTTGAATAATTTAAAAGCACATTTTAGATGAATATTCTCTGTAGATAGTATAAATCTGCTATTATTAATGAAAATATTGGGCCAGAGGCCTTTCTAAATTGGTAGGATATTTGCTTACTGAGCACAAACCCTCATATTGCCAAAAAATAAAAGGAATCCACATCTCCATCCCCTGGAATATATTTCAAAAAAACAGCACATGGAAATAAATATATCCTTATAAATTAATGAAAATACCTTTACATATTTCATAAATAAAATAAAATTCATGATGAGAATAACAATTACTCACTGAGTAGAAATTACAAGTTATTCAAATCAGTAGAATGCTACTACTCTACATTTAGATTTTCTACCAAGGCAGGAAATGCTAATTTTTAAAATGACAATATTCATAGTAATACTTCTACTCATCCAAACTTAAACCTCTAAGAAGAGTACAAATTTATATATAATTGTCAAGTGATATATAAGGAAATCTTAAAGGAGAAGTAGAGGGAGAGAGGAGAGAAGGAAAGGAGAAAAACAAGAGAAAAAGAAGAGAGGACAGAAGAGGGAAGAAAAGAAGGAGAGAAATGGGAGATGTAGTAGGACAAGGGAAAAAATGGTTTGAGTCATAAATATACATTGTACCAAAATAAAGCAAACCCTGAAAACAAAAAGTTCTAATTCTTCACTAATCAGGGAAAGTCAAATTAAGCAAAGTATAAGGGTGACTAACACTTGCATCTACAGGATCAGCAATCAGTAAACATAATATATCAAATTGTGGTGAGCATGCAAAACTGGAGAGTCTTCCAAACCCTAGTGGTAAGAATGCAAATTGGAATGGCCTTTTTTTTTCCATTTGTCAAACATCTATTGCCAGGTAAATTCTAAGACACTGAGTAGGTTAAAAAACTACCATCCTTACCACACTTAAATTCCTGCATAATTACATAAAGAAATATGTAAGATTATAGCATAGTGACATTGTTCCTAATAATATAAATTGGAAATGATCCCATGTTCAACAACAGAAAACTAGAATCTAACATTCTGTTAGATTCACATATAAGAAACATAATGTTGGAATATTTGTACACTGTTTCCTGTCTGCTTTCTGTCTCCTTTCCATTGATGGTTTTCTGTAGAAGTGTAAACCTTCTCTCTACCATTGAGCTGTGCTTTTGCTTTGATCTAGAAGCACTGGCCAAAGACTTGTTTTCCCAAAGACAAGTGCATCCTGGGAAGGGATATTTCCTGTTCAAGGAAGTTTGGTACCCATAAAACTATCACAACTACAACTAAAAGTAAAGGACTGTGAGGCTGGGCCTCAAAACTACAATAGACTTTATTAAAGTAAAATCTTCTGAGAACTTCTGCTTTGCACAACTGGGTATATAATAGATAACTTAGTAAAAAAGAAATAATTAAGGATGAAAAGATTGAGAGAAATAAATAAGACATTTAATTTACAACATTGTGATTTACAATCTCTTGGAGACATCATCAAACAGCAGGTATTCATTTGAGAAATTGAAAGTTGTGTTTGGAACTCAGAGGAAAGGCCTGGATGGATAGATGCCAGGGAAAACTGAGGCACACGTGAAGATGTGGTCATGAGGAAAACAGTGTAAGGAAAAATGATTACATATTTTAAAGCTCCTTAACTATACCAAAGTCTCAAGAGTGAACAGGAAGAATCAATAATGGTGAAAACTGGCAGAGACATCAAGGACTATTGCATTTTGTGGTAGTGCACATTGAATAAGGAACAAGATTCAGTGGGTAACAGGGTTGGGTGGAACTGGGAAGAGAAAGAAAAATAGAGAAGGAGAAAGAAAGAAAGAAAGAAAGAAAGAAAGAAAGAAAGAAAGAAAGAAAGAAAGAAAGAAAGAAAGAAAGAAAGAAAGAAAGAAAGAAAGAAAGAAAGAAAGAAAGAAAGAAAGAAAGAAAGAAGGAAGGAAGGAAGGAAAGAGAAAAAAGAGAAAGAAATAAGTTAAATGTGTCTTTGAAAATTCTATGTTGTTGGCACAATTAAGCCATCAATAACATACAGTTAAACATTCTTAGGGTACATGAAATCGAATAAGTTTGGGCAAAACATTAATTTTATTGTGGACATGGAGTGTGTGAGAGTATATATGTGAGATATTCTTCTGGACATGTCTAGATGACTCTGATATGTGATCGTGGATTTACAGGGAGATATATGATAACACTGATTTACATGATCTACATATAGAAAAATAAAGCTATATAATTTAAATAGTCTAGAAAGCTTTTCATCCAGCACATCCCTAGAGCTAAAACAGAAGGGATTCCAGGATCAAGACCAGAGTCCAGGCATGAAGTGGACGGTAAAAGAGCCAGGAGAGAAGACAGAATCCAGAACGCAAGGAACCCAGATATTTGCAAAAGTGTTCCCTGTATTTTCACTGGTGAAAAAGCCTTCTGTGTTTCCTCAAACCCAGGATGGAAAGGGTTGCAAGGAAAATAGAAAAATCCTGCCTCAAAAACCCTCTCAAAGCCATGGCTATAAATGAGCTGCAACATAGAGCAGGCGTCTTTTTGTAAACAAGAAACTGTTCTCAGACAAAAAAGATTTGCATTTGGCTCTGAAATTGAAATTCTTGGAGTTACATAAGTTTCTTTTCTTTAAAATTTTATAATCAAGATAGCTGGCTTTCTCTCTTCTTCCACGTGGCCCTGATGAGAATGGCATAGGAAATGTATGTTATGTCCATTCTCCTTGTGCAGCCCGCTCAGGCCGCGCCTTTGCTTATGCTACCTTTCTTGAGACTTTTGCTGATGCTGCTCTTCTCTTGATGTGAACAGATGGGAATGTGAAGTACCCGCTCTGTTTCCCTAACAGAGGAAATATGAAGATGTGATAAGCTTTTCTGAGTCAAACACTGGATTCATTTGATGGGCCTTCTATTAATCCGCTCAGGTGGACATAGAGAGCATCGTACATTGGTGGCTTTGACAAAGTTTTTTTTTTTCCTTGCAATTCTAGGAGCTGGTAGTTTAAGATCAAGGTTGGGCAAAATTTATTTCTGATAGGGCTCTACCCATGCTGAAGCTAATCCGATCTAATCCAGTCCCCGAGCTTAAGGACTCATTATTTACTTCCTCAAAAACCTGCTCTAGTTCAATCACATTGAAGATGAGTCTTGGATATATAAATTTAGAAGGGACAAAATTTATTCCATAGAAAAGTTTATCTTGCTTATGTAATTTTGAGGAAGGATAATCCAGAACCGAGTGGCTATGGCTCTTGAGTAATTATAGGAGGTTTTAAACATATATCATGGAAACTTAAGGCTGCTAGTTAATTTCATTCTCTTTTTGACGTTTGAACAAGATGATCTGTGCAAACACTTTAAAATTTACAATACCTCATTTATTCAGCTAATGTGAATAAACATGCATTATTTACCGAAGTAAATAATTTGTGCTGTTTGCTTAAGTGGGAGTGAGCATTTCTCAATCATAGGAAACACTTAATAACAACACAGAACATTTGTAATTAATATTTACATTGCAGAAGTTCATGCAAGAACAGAAACTTAACTATAAAATGATTTTAAACTTGAGCGTATCAGACTGTGAAGAGTATTCACTAGATAGGACTGTGCAGCTTATAGTAAATTCTTGGATATTTCAGAAAATCACATAACTCCATAGATTGTGTCATAGGAAAGTGGGAGCTAAGAGACTATGGGAGACTCAAATAGGATGGCTCACATGACCCACAGCCACAATCCTAGCCATGTCTCTTCAATTTTGTCCCAATATAACTCCTCAGCATTTGTGATTAACAACCAGAAGGAGAAAGACAAAAAAAGCCTCAAATAAATATAGAAATGTTAGAAGAGGTTGAGGGCACACAGCTTTTATTTGTACTCAGCGATAAGAACTTTAAGCATCAGTGGGAAGAAAATTCTCTCTTCATTTCCAGGCAGCAGGGGTAGGAGCAGACCAGTGAAGTTATGATATTGTTATCAAGGTCACAGGAGAAAAAACAGGAATGTAGCCACAGCTACCAGCATCAGGCAGTGGTGAAAGCAAAGACAAGAGAGGAAGGCCACAGGATCAGCTAAGGGGGGTCCTTGGAAGTACCTGGGCGGGTCCCAGGAACCATTGCAGTGGAAGAGAGGAGCTGACGTAGCCGACATACACAAGTGTGTGAACAAAGGCAAATGTTTTCTTTTCTTCATTGATTTTGTTAATTTTCTTTGAGTAGTTGTCCAAAGGAGTTGCCATTTAACAAAGCAGTTTACAAACACAATTTATCTTGACCAGTGTCATCCCTTTCAACATTCTCACTCAACCCTCCTGTATTCACCTTCTCCCTGACTCTTCTTAGTTTTGTAGGATATACGTTGAATTATTTCTTTTTTTGTGGAGATATCTGTCTACAAGATGATGTACAACGCAGTCACAGTTACATAAGTAAGGTGATAAGTGCATTTCTTGTCACACTTGTTAGCTCTTCCCTCATTTTTCTCCTACTTTCTCTCCCTCTCCACACCCTCCCCATGCCTCAGTTGTACAGACCATTTCCAACATTCTATCTTGTGAAGATCACTGTTGCATTGGTTCCCCCTTTGACCTTTGTGTCACCATTTTGTTATTCCCCTTCCCTTCCCCAAATCAGATAAACACATATATAAGATGCATACCAAAATCAAAACAGTGACAACAGGGGATAAACCAAAGGGGGAAAAATGAAAACAAATGGAAATAAGTTCATACAGTACGTTGATTAGCAGGCTAATTTTGATTAGTGGCTCAGTGGTAGAGTGCTTGCCGTGCACGCATGAGGCCCTGGGTTCAATTCCTCAGCACCACATAAGCAGAAAACGTAAGTGGAAGTGGCATCGTAACTCAAGTGCTAGATCGCTAGCCTTGAGCTGAAGAGCTCAGGGACAGTGCCCAGGCCCAGAGTTTAGGCCTCATAACTCTCTCTCTCTCTCTCTCTCGCTCTCTCTCTCACACACACACACACACACACACACACACACCACATTTTGATTAGCATAATTTATATGGTTGTATGTATATAGCTATTGAGCTATTGAGATCCTGTGCTATGACTATCATAGACATATACTAATCCTCCTTTCTTACTACCCCTCCTCCCTTCCTCCTTTAATCTCTGCAACCTGTTCATCGCTTACCTACGGACTCACAGTGTGGTTCCTGATCCTCTTAAACTTTATTTTTATTTTAGCCTTATATCATTTAGGTGTAAATGTTAAGGAAAACAGAAATCCTTATATACACATGGGGGATGGGTCCAAAAAACAGGAGGTTGAGTCATAATATAAAGTATCCTAGCCTCAATATTTCACTACTACATTTCCCCTTCCAACAGAGCAACTTTCCTGCAGATAAAACACTGGCTATATTTCCCAAGTCAGTGTTCACTTTAGGTTCCAGTGTGGGAAACTATCCAGGGTTAACCCCTGTATTTTTCCCTGAAAATACAATACAAAATAAACATATAGGCATGTCTCAGTACACGAGTCTAAAAATGGCCATGATTGGAGCTTAGCCTGAAAAACTCCATCAGCTGCTTTACCTCAACTCTTTGCCCTTTTCCCAACATGCACATATTTATAACCTGGGTTTCCCAAACAGATTACTCTGTATTTCCGCCATCTGGTTTATGGATTTTTTTTAACATGTACAGGCTGCCAAACGGTAAAGCTAGTAGGGTTCTTGTTTAAGGGAAAGCAACTCTGGCAGGGTGTTGTAAAATAACAGCACATTAGCTACTTGGAAGCAGTAGCCGAACTCCAGAGACTTTTAAGAATGCAGGAAGACTTTGAGAGGGCTTAATGTGGAGGACACAATACGACTGTCTCCTAAGTTTTGGCAGAACACTGACATGTTGTCTCCCACAAATATGGATAAAATTGTATCAAAACAGGAAGGGTGAAATGATGTTTAAATTTTGCCCTCAATTTCTACCTACCTCTGCTGTAGAATAAAAGGATATAGTTTCATTTATGCGGAGTCCTGGCTCTGGTATCTTTGAGGTCCCATTTTTATTAGCAAACAGAATCCAGGCAATGTTAAAACAGGCGCTCTGTATTCACTGGAAGGTATATTAAAGTTTGTGTCGCAACAACAGTTTTGTTAAGTGAATCCTGTTGCACTGTTCAATTCCGTTATAAATGTCAAAGATTCATTCTGCAGGAAGAGCATCAGATCCCAAATAGAATGAATTCACAGGTCACAATGTTGGAAATGTCTCCAAGCAGTTACTCAAAGGAACAAATTCTGTCAGAAAAAAAAATATATGATGTTTCAAAATGATTCAAAGAATTCTAAGCTGAAATAATGAAAAGGAAATCAAATGTATGTGAAAATGGAACTATGGAATTTAAGGAGACAGATAGGGATGGGAAAGATAGGAGAGAATGGTGAAAGGAATCATTCTGGCTAAGAGGCATTGTACACATAAGTGTACAGGTGAAAGTCAAGCTTTCTTGTACAACTGTTTGAATTTAATAAGTAAAAAAAAGAAAAGAAAGAAAATTAGAAGAGGTAGGAAATGCTGGCAGTATTTCCATCTACATCACCTTGGTTTACACATTCCAGCGAAGGCTAAGAAAGAAATTCCTAATGGTCAGAGGTCTGGGCTAGCATGTTTGAATTTGTTTCAATGACTTTCCAATTACCTTAGAGTTTGGGGGTTGATATGCAGCTAATTTGGGCAGTAGGGTCCAGGTGGCATGTTCTTCAGACATTTCCATTATTCTGTCTAGGTATCTTCATTTCTTTTCTAGAGAATCAAAGAATGAAGTGTATAAATGCGCTATCTAAAGTGTACATTCCTGCTTTGCTGTGTAGTAATGCTATGGTATTTGCAGAACAAATATCATTTAGGAAATGGCACTGTAGCTGTATGTGGGCAATAGATTGTGCATTATGCCTGCTCTTTTCTTAACATAAGTTTGCTGCATTTAGCTGACAGGATCTGTCTCACTTGGGGCTGTGAGCATATTATTTGGTGTGCGTTGAGTTTAGAAAAACTGAATACTAACTGGGTGGATTTGTTCATTCTTTCAGCAAGTGATTTGTTTGTTAATATGGAGATTAGATACGAGTTCGCTACCCTAAAAATATCCCTAGTATTAGAGAAAGAGCTGCTTCTAAAGTGCTGGGCATAGTACATTAATACTCACTCCTCGAACTGCAGGATTTATTATCTTTGGTTTACAAATTTAATACCAAGGATATTTTCTAAGATTCAGAAAACATGAGTAATTTTTTCTCTTATATTAAATGAAAGTGTAAACTTAAACTCAGGGTTCTGGGATTAAATATCTATGCCATTTCTGCTACAACACCAAGCTGACTCAGTAATAAGGATGATGTAGTCAATGATGACAATGTTATTACTAATGTGTTATGATTCTGTCTTAATTTGTGAATTCTTTAAAATTTGTAATGCCTGGGGCCACTGTTTTATAAAGGATGAGACTTATCATATTTGAAATAAATTTCCAACGGTTAGCAACACATTGACAACATATTTACTGGCAGTTGGAGATCTTGCTGACATTAGTTTTATGGTATGAGCTCGACCATCATGGGACCCATCATGTCATACTGCCATCTGTACGAATTTGGAAAGCAAGAGGAAGATGGGAGGGAGGTGGCCAACTTACAATCTCTGCTGGTGACTATTTTCAGGTACAGGCAAATTATGTAGGGAAATCAAACACTTGAAAGTCTTCTCCTTTGCCTCTTTTCCTCACCCTGGATCAATTGCAGGCTCTATCCATTACAGAGAGAAGAGATCAAATCAGCAGACAGAGAAGCAAGAGATGTGAGTGAGATTGTGAGCAAAAACTACAGCAGGAAAGCTTAGGGAAAACACTTCCATTCACTTAGAAAACATGAAGTAAAATACCTGGAGTGCTACTGTGTAATCTTCAAGGCCTTTAAAATCTGGGAGATATTTCCTCCCTAACCTGAGTGATAATATCAGAAAGGTACATAAAGTTGCAGAGGCACTCCAATGAGTTAATGTGGTATACCAAACTGGACACCAGGTTGATTGGACGTAATATTCAAATATAGTTCTATGGTGTCTTCATATTAACATTTTAGCTTATAGTTTTACTCTGGCTGTGTCCTCAGTGGAGCTTCTTATGTGAGAGTTCAACATCCAAATCTTGCCTGTGGTTAGTACTCTGTAGGGTGCTAAGACGTAAGTTGTTTTATTTTGAGCATCTGTCACACCATCTTACTGAATCTCAGACATGGAACTTAAATTGGTCTTCCATTGTGTTGAAGAAAGCCACAGTAGAACTCAAGAGAGAGAGTGTGAGACCTTTAATTGTTAACTTGGCATACTATGAGAAACTGAATGTGATGGTTCACCATGCTCCAATCTCTACTGGGTGATTCTGACAAAAGAGATCACAG
The DNA here is from genome assembly GCF_019054845.1 of Dipodomys spectabilis. Lineage (NCBI taxonomy): Eukaryota > Metazoa > Chordata > Mammalia > Rodentia > Heteromyidae > Dipodomys > Dipodomys spectabilis. The sequence continues at coordinate 596,827 of NW_024870818.1, forward strand.
AGACCTGGGTAACTTGTGGTGCTGAAGATGACAGCATCTGCCATCCTAGGTATGGGGCCACCAGGGGCTTCCCAAATGGAGAAAAGTCTTCACTATCAAGAAACGGATGGCCATTCTCTTGCATTGTCCTTGTCATCCTGTATTTCAGGTTTTATTTGTTTCAGCAACTGTACCTTCTAAGTTGCCAAAGACAAGTTTATGCTAAGTCTTAAAGAGATGCTGAACACAGAATAATATGTATGTAACATGTAAATACATTTTATAACTGAAACATGCTATTAAAAGCTTAAATATTCTGTCTCTGTAGGCCTATAACATTTTTTTAAATGGTGACTGGACTTGCCCAAAGGAAGTCTTGCAAAAGAGGATGGGTGTGCACATTTTCCCAGGCTCTCGTGGCACCACAATTCCATGATCCTGTGACAGTTTGGGCCATAGCATGAATTGTTTTGATTTCTAAGAGGAAACTGGAAGATTTACACCTTTCCTGTTGGGGAAATTCTTCTGATTTATGACTACCATGTTTGCATGTGCTAAATCATGCTGAAGTGTATTAAATAGTTTGTTTTTTAATTTTGGTTGAGTGGGGTACTAGTCATCCAAATTAATGACTGTTCATGGATGGCATAAATTCCAAGAGGCATTTGCAGTGGGTGTGCATTATTTGCACGGTGGCAGCAGATTGATGGTTGCTGTGTCCCACGTGAGAATCACGTGGCTCAGCAATGGCTCAGTGCAGGTATTCTATGACCATAAACATGACTTGTTATGATTGTTGGAAACAGTTGTACTTTAAGCCATGAAGAAGAATTATTTTAAAATGATGATCCATGTCGTTTCCTAATCACTGTCATTAAAATCCTCAGAGCTTCGACAGCGTCATGCGTTAGGCCAACACATGCCCATACAACTGATCAAAATGTTTCCATGCCACATGTATGTCTATCTGTGTAACCGCTGGAGAAAATTCATTTATTATTTGAATATCTTTGCTGCTACTACAAATAATTGTTTACTCTGCCTTTTGAAGTGTTTCACTCCAAAGTTGCCACTGTATTGATTTGATGTGAGTGGGTAGCCAAGTGGCAGTCAATCATCCTATCAATTAACAAATGATTTTGTTCAAACTACACTGCAATATCTATGGAATCAGCACGAGGCAACCAATTTGTACTATGCATATATACTAATTTAGAAAATATTTTGTTATCAATTGGCAAACTTTACTTTGCTCTCAGGATAGTGTTAGGTATTAGACCTGAGTGGGAGTAGGGGGAGAAGAGACATGTGACATGGTTTCTATAATGTATAGTATATTGAATCTATAATATATTTAACATGGTAAGAAGCATTGACAGATTGGAGCAACATTTTATATTAATTTACTTAAGAAAAGCCAGGGTTGAATTTTATCTCTGAGTCTCTGGATCTTTAACTTTGGGCAAGTCATTTAACTCAAGGAGGCCCCATTTCTCCATTTTCAAAATAATCATGATACTTCTCACCTCACAAGGCCACATCAGATTAAAGAGTAAGGCACCTGTCACGGTCACAACATCAGTGCTGGGAGAACTAGAAAACAATTCAGAGGTATCCGTGGAGCCAGCAGTGGGTGAAGACATTTGCTGGAAAGGGAAGGCTTAAAAAAGCAAATTGTCAAGGAAAAGAATCAGAGGAGGCAAAGGATCTGGATTTGAAACGCTCAAGTGTAGGAGAGCTGGTCAAGCAATTCTGAGCAATTTAGATTATGAAACCTTGAGAAGATTCCCTTGGTGGTTCATCTGTGGTACTATTGGGAGACGAGGCTTCATGGGAAAAATCAGATCAATGGGGGTTATGTCTTTAAAGGGGATATTGGAAACTTACTTCCTCTTTTCTTCTCGTTTGTGCTTCCAGATGCCATGAGATGGCTTTATCTCATACTCTTCATCATCTTGGTTCCAAAACAATAGAGCCAACTGAACATAAACTGAGCATCCAAAGCCATGAGCAAGAATAAACTTTCCCTCCTTATAAGTCAATTTATCTCAAGTATTGTACAGTAATGGAAAAGTGACTAAACTGTCACCCTAGGATAAGAGAAATGTTCAACTAAAGTCTTTGATCATTAATTATTACCCAATGGTGTTCTCTACTCCCTGAAAATACATTGAAAATAAATAAACATTGTAGTAAACATAAAAACAAAGAAATGCTCAGCTAAAATTTGGTGGGAGGACACCAACGAATCTACCTTTGACTGCTAGGTCGGGTGAGTTGAGTTATATTTTGAGGATGACTAGGTTTAGTCATGTACCTATTGTCACCTGATATACTTGTTTATTATATATAATCTCCCTAAGACATAAGCTTCATGAGAACAGGATTTTTAAAAATTCATTGATAAATCCCTAAAGCTTAGAATCTAGAACATAAATACTTGATAGGCACAATAGTGTGAAAGCTTGCACTGATTTTAGTTCTACTTCTACTTCTCTGAATGCTATTTTACTTGGGAAGGTTGCATCATTCCCTTTCCTAGGCTACAACCACTTTCCTAGTTTCTTACTCTTCTGATTTCTTCTTTCCCTTCCCACCTTCTCCTCTTCTGTGAGACAATGTTATGGCCCAGTGGGCTGCAGAAAGTTAACAAGTGTTGAACAAGTGTGGAATCCATATGATTCCCTCAGTCCATTAGTTCCCCTAGAGTGAAGTATCCAGTTTCCTTCAATAAATACCATCCGTTCCTCGGTCAAGGAGAGGCTGGTGAGTAAAGCTCAGTACTCTATGGCTCACAATCAAAGGAGGATTGTTAAATAGGTCAGTGAAAGGCTTCCCCAGCTCAGTGACTGGAGTGCCATATTTCCTCCACAGAAGCAGGTAGTCAGCCAGGATGTTTATTCACTGAAGGTCAGGCTTTTGTATTATGAAACTTCTAGCAGATGTGATAAGCAGTAAATTGCAGATCTATCACATTTTTTCCCCTCCAGAAAGTGTGTCTGTATGAAATCAGCAGAATACTGCCTCCCCATGATTTATGGCCTACTTTTGACCACCTCTTATCAGGTTCCTACAAACCCCTTTCTGATGCAGCTCATGTCTGAATGACAATAGACAAACCAGTGCCATTATGCACCAAAATCTCCCTCTGCATTCTAGACACCAAGATTACATCTGGGGTATTGATTTATTGCT